>NC_143539.1:5012803-5612803 GCF_031878675.1 Megascapheus bottae
TATCTATTGGGTACAAAGCATAAAACAAGAGAGGCCTGAGATGACTATATTTATACAAGAAAAGCCCTTTAAAGGAATATTAGACACTGGAGCAGATGTGTCTGTGATATCTAAAAAACATTGGCCAGCCCAATGGCCCCTGACAACCTCTATGACTTCCCTACAGGGGGTTGGGCAAGCAACTGACCCACAGCAGAGCAGTGCGATCCTTGTTTGGAGAGATGAGGAAGGGCACTCTGGTCATTTTCAGCCATTTGTCTTGGATCATCTGCCAATTAATTTATGGGGTCGTGATATCATGGAAAAAATGGGAGTGTATATGTTTAGTCCTAGTGCTGCGGTCACTAAGCAGTTACTTGATCAAGGCCTCCTCCCCTTTAGGGGACTAGGCCGAGCAGCACAGGGGGAGCTAGAGCCACTCCAACCCCAGTCTCACCCTACGAGACAAGGATTGGGGTATCCCTTGACGGGAGCTGTCGTTTGCCCTCCCCCACATGCTGATCCCATAAATTGGCTCTCTGAACGACCGGTATGGGTTGAACAGTGGCCTCTTTCACTAGAAAAGATCATTGCAGTACAGCAGCTAGTACAGGAGCAGCTGGACTTGGGGCATGTGGCCCCTTCTAACTCTCCATGGAATTCTCCAATTTTTGTTATAAAGAAAAAGTCAGGTAAATGGAGGCTGTTACAGGATTTGAGAAAAATAAATGCCACAATGGAACTGATGGGGGCCCTACAGCCTGGCTTGCCTTCACCCATGGCAATCCCAAAGGATACTTATAAGATTATTATAGATTTGAAGGATTGTTTCTATACTATACCCCTGGCGCCTCAAGACTGTAAGCGCTTTGCCTTCAGTGTCCCCTCTGTTAATTTTAAAGAACCCATGAAGCGATATCACTGGCTTGTGCTCCCACAGGGCATGGCAAATAGCCCAACTTTATGTCAAAGTTTTGTGGCTAGAGCCATTTCTTCCACTCGTGAAAAATTTTCTTCTGTTTATATTGTTCATTATATGGATGACATCTTGTTGGCTTGTTCTGACCCTATCGTCGTACGACAAGCCTTTGGACAACTAAAGCAGGATCTGAGCCTCTTTGGCCTTGTAATAGCAGCTGAAAAGGTTCAGGAACACCCGCCTTTTACATATCTAGGCCATATATTAGGCCCACACTATTTTAAAAGCCAAAAAATACAATTAAAAACTTCACACTTAAGAACTCTTCATGATTTTCAGCAATTCTTAGGAGATATAAATTGGCTTCGGCCTTATCTAAAGCTCTCCACAGGAGAGTTAAAACCCCTCTTTGATCTCTTAAAAGGAGATACCAACCCTACATCCTTGCGCGAATTAAATCCTGACGCCAGGAGGGCCATCCAAATTGTAGAAAAGGCAATTTCCCAGCAACAAATGACCTATTGTGACTATTCTAAACCCTGGGGAGTTTACATTTTAGCTACTTCTCACTCCCCAACTGCTGTATTGTGGCAGGATGGCCCACTTTTATGGCTTTATCTACCATCAACACCCGGCAAAGTGCTGACCCCCTACTATGAATTGGTAGCTAATCTGATACACATGTGCCGAGTGGATTCCCGTAAATATTTAGGTCAGGAACCTCATTTTATCTGTGTCCCATATAATTTACAACAACAAGATTGGCTATTCGCCCATTGCGATCCTTGGGCCATTGCTTGGGCCAATTATACGGGAAAAATTTTGCATCACTACCCGTCTAACAAACTTCTCCAATTTGCTGCGTGTCATACGTTTCTATTTCCTTCCATAGTACAGGCCTCGCCTTTATCCTCTGCCGCTTTGGTATTTACAGATGGATCCTCAAATGGAACGGCTGCTCTGACCATTAATGGGAAAACTCAATCTTGGGTTACAGGTTTTTCCTCCGCCCAAGAGGTGGAGTTAGAGGCTGTTTTACAGGCACTCGTCCTGTTACAAGACGAGCCCTTTAACTTATACTCAGACAGTCAATATGTAATCCGTGCTCTTCAAGTCATAGAAACTGTTCCCTTTATTGGAACTACTAACTCCAATATTCAGACCCAATTTCGCCAAATACAAACTTTGCTTTGTTCTCGCAACCACCCCTGTTTTTTTGGCTTTGTTCGAGCTCACACTAATCTTCCTGGCCCTTTAAGTGAAGGCAATGCGGTCACTGACTCCGCCACCAGAGTTTACTTAACTCAGGTTGAACTTGCTAAGCAGTCACATGCCATCCACCATCAAAACAGTCGAGCCTTGCGCCGACAGTTCAAATTATCTAGGGAAGCAGCGAGGCAAATAGTCAAGACTTGCCCCAACTGTGTCCCTTTTTCACCAGCCCCCCATTTAGGTATAAACCCACGAGGACTGCTTTCTAATCACATTTGGCAGATGGATGTCACGCATGTTCCATCATTTGGCCGATTAAAATATGTTCATGTTACTGTAGATACTTATTCTAATTTTATCTTGGCCACCCCCCTTGCTGGGGAAGCCACTAAACATTGTATCTCTCACTGCATTCGATGCTTTGCTGTGATGGGGATTCCCTCGCAAATAAAAACAGATAATGGCCCTGGCTATGCAAGCCGAGCATTTCAATCCTTCTGCCGTTCCTATAATATCACTCATATTACAGGCATTCCTTACAATCCTCAAGGCCAAGGCATCGTGGAGAGAGCTAATGGATTATTAAAACATCAAATTGCTAAAATACAGAAAGGGGAGTCGTATCCCGCTACCCCTGTGAATATACTTAATCATGCTTTATTTGTTTTAAATTTTTTGAATTTGGATTCAAATAATTTATCTGCTGCTCAGCGATTCTGGGAAAAAAGAGAGCAGCGTGCTTTTGCCTTAGTAAAGTGGAAGGATCCCCTAACTGGTGCTTGGCATGGACCCGATCCTGTTCTAACCTGGGGTCGAGGGCATGTATGTGTTTTTTCACAAGGAGAAAATGACGCCCGCTGGCTGCCTGAACGCTGCGTTCGGATCGTGGAGAGTGACAGTGGCCATCCAAGCAGCGACTCACTGGGCCTACACCCCCAACCCTCCAGTGGTGCATCCTGCGACGTGGAAAGGACCTGAGTTATTTGTGCATGTCTATTGGGACTGCTACTGATCCACTTGTTCCACACATTCATATGAGCTGTGTTTCTCCTCCTTTTACTATTATGTAGGGACCTTTTAACATATTCATTGACTCTATACAATTTAATATGTGACATTATTTTGTCTTTACCATCCCTCTTCTTAATAACCTTTTTTATAAAAGATGCCCAGGTGAAAAGCAAAGGCCTCCAGAGGTAAGTAGAAGTCGGCCGACCCCCTGTATGTCTGTGTTTTGTTTTATTTTTTTATTCTATTTTATTTAAAAAAAAAAAAAAAAAAAAAAAAGGGGTGCACTGTGGGCCTAAAATAGAGGCCTGGGTGGTCAAGGGACGCCTTGACCCCCCTTCCCCTTCTGAGTTTCTTGTCAATATCAAGGCATACCTGAGAGTCCCACCAGCAAGACATGTCTAAATCTAAAAATAACTGTTTGGTGAAAACATTCATTTGAGCTCATGTTTTTTGTGTTAAGTGTATCTGATTGAGTCCAATTTTCTTGTTATATGTCAATGTCTGATTATTTAAAAGTCTCCGTTTGTCTTGTTCGTGTTACATATTTTTCCTTGTCCAGTTTTGTCTTTAAAATTGGTACCATTTCTAAGTATGGATCCTTATGGTTTTTCTGTGCGTACTCAAGCACACATCCTTGTTATTTATTTGAACATTTCTGGGCCTGGTATGGCCCCTCCCAATCCGCTGCAGCTGAGGTGAGCAGAGGCCAGACAAAGCAGCTGCAGGCTTCGTTCAGTTTCCTTTTTCCTACAACCTGCTGAAGTGACAGTCTAGAGACACTTGGTGACAGGACACAGACTTGTCTTAGTTCTCCTAGGTTTAAGACTCCCACCCAACCTTCATCTGCAAAAAGTAATATGTCTGATATCAGAAACAAACTCTGGAAGAATAAATTTCAGCTAAGTTGCCTTGTTAGAAAGCTTTGTTTAAAAACAAAAACAACAACAACAACAACAAAAAACCTGGTTGTCACCTCCAAGAATAAGCTTTGCAAAAACAACAACAACAAAAACAACAAAAAACAACAACAACAAAAAAACCCTCATGGTACTAAAATTTCCGGAAAATGAACGGCCGATATTAATTTTGCGCGCTTTAAGATCTTTGAGTATGAATGTGTGTACGAATGGGTGTGAGTGAACATGTTCAAGGTTAAATTGTCAGCATGCTGTATAAAACAATGGTTGAGCTCATTTGAAACACAAAAGCAATTGGGTAAATCTAAGTCTAAACTTCAAGAAAATTAGTAGGTTTGAATGTTTCCTATGTGTCAAAGGATTATTGCATTGTCTTAAAGAAAAACTGGTAAATATTTTTCTAGATCCTGAAATCTGCATTTTATTGCAAGGCATACAACTGTTTACATTGTAAACATTGTATCCTGTTTAGCACAGAGATGTTAGGGAATTTGGAATTTATTACTTTAAGTTAAAGTTTGGAAACATGTATTAGAGATTTAAATGTGAAATTGTTCATTAACGTCAGAAATTTTGCCTGTCTGTCTTTTCTTGCAAATCTGATGGTAAAATGTGGATAATGTGATTAGTATTTTAAAGGAATGTTTAAAGGTTTATCTCCATGCTATTGGGTGAAAAAAAAAAAAAAAAAAAAAAAAAAAAAAAAAAAAGAGGAAACTAAGTCCAGACCTAGACTTTTGGTGCACTGATGTCTATAGTTCTTGCATTAGGGAAAAACTGCTATTTGAGTTTAAATTGTTGTTGGAGTTTAAGACAGTAATCTAAACTGCAAAAAAAAAAAAAAAAAAAAAAAAAAAAAAAAAAAAAAAAAGCCCTTTTCTAAAAGGCAAGAGGAGTGACTTGAGCCCTAGGGGGCCTGAAGGCAGAAGGAGTTCTTTGTGCCCTTAAAGGTTTTTCAATTGCAAATAAAGGCTAAGGTGTTGATTGTTTAAGCCAGTATCAGCAAAAGTTTTAAGAACATTGGAAATGGGTTTCTAAACAATATTTGAAAGTGAAATTGTCTTAAATGTTTAAAGAAAGAGAAAAAAGGAAAATCAGGACTACCAAAGTAATTGCTTAATTGCTATTTCAGCTTACTCTTGTAAGTTACTTTATAGCAATCTCCAGAAGGCCCATGGAGAAGGACAGCAGATCCTCATTCAGATGTAAGTTTGGCCCTCACCAAGTTCCAGGTAAGATCATGCTTAGAGACTATTTCTGTATTGACCACCTTGTTGCTTCTAATTGGAGTAAAGTGGCCTTTTGTAGACTCATTGATCTGAAAGCCACAGTTTTGAGCCTGCCCGGGCAAAGCAAAGTCCCTGTGAGACTGTGGTGTCTAATCTGCCAGCAGGATGCTGGGACAGAGTTGCTTTGGAGCTCGAAGTGGCAGAGTGATAGCTCTGAGCTGAAAAGCTGGGGGGAAGCACTCAAGCACCAAGCTCGGGACTCACAGTGGCAGGGCGCTAGCCTTGAGCTGGAGAGCTGAGAGACAGCGCCCAGACCCTGAGTTCAAATCCAGCAACCAACAAAGTGAATTGCCAATGGGATGTTTATCCCTGTGTGGAGAGACACTACCGGGACAGGAAAGCCTCTGCTTGGATGGCAGAGTTGGTGTCAGATCTTAGAGTCACTTGTGCTTGGCCATTCAAATTAATCAGAGCCGGGAGGTCATAGAATAGTTTGTAAGCATGCCTTACTAATGCCCGTGCCTTTCATAACTGGGCAGGAACTTGTCAATCTTCTGTGATAGTGGGTAGTTTAAAGTCCTAATTGAGCGAATTTTTTTTATTTTTGACACCAGCCACAAATTCAGGAAAAGTTTGTGGATCTGAAGCTTGTGTCTCTATTAATCTGTTTAGATCTGACAACTGAAGCATTGTTAAGGTTGCAGAAATTTAGTTCCCCAGACAATCTAGAAAAAGCCTTTGCAAACGGGTGCTAGGTAGGCTGCACTGTTGTGGCCAAGGATGGTTTGTGCAGTTGTTGAATGTCAAGTATGATTTCTAGTTTGGAGTAGATTGTTGTTCCTGGTGTCTAATCCTTGCAACCCCTTGATAAAACAGGCTAGGCTTCTTAAGGTCCCTGGTCAAGCGTGGAGACGGCGCCCCTGAGTCAGCTTGAAGAAGTCACGGAAGTTGAATCTCCTCCCATCAAATCCCCGTTGGACCAAGGGACCAAAGTCATTTTTGGAAAATGTGACAGGATAAATTAGGGGTATAGAAAAGAGTAAAAATTGCACTTGTGTTTCTTTTAAAATAAAAAACGGGGGACATGTTGGGAGCCAGAGTGGAATCAAACTGTACCTTGACTTGCATCAGACCATGGCTATATTGTCTTATTGCTTTCTGGCCCTATTCTATGTAAATGACCTGAGAATTACCATATGAATGTAACACCTGGAGGTTGCCTGGGAGAAGAGGAGGGAAGAAGGGGGAGGGGAAAATAAACGCGGAGTCTAGTCAGTCTTTGCCTGGACGGCGGACATCCCGGACCTAGTGTGTCTGTCTCTCTTCTTTTTCTTCCTAGTCCTTGTCCCCTATTTCAGGAACCCCAATCTGCGAACCCTGGTTTGCTGCCGGTTGGCCCCGGCATGAACTCATCCGTTCAATCCCTGCTATGAGCACAGAAATGGATATGAAAGGTAGGATGACGGATATTGACCAGGTGGGATTTGAATTTCCCTAGGTCTCAGCTAGGGAATATTCTAGAGATAAAATGAGGAGGGAGCAGTGATTCTATTGCCCTGCTTATTTTCATCATTTTGTCTTCTCCAGAAATACTCCCCTTATCTGAGGAGGCCCTCTCCCCCTCCCCCCACTTCTCTTGCCTCCGGTTCAAATCCTACCTTATCCTGTCAGCCTTCCTGTTTGTTCTCTCCTTACCTGACAGCAGGAGGCCATTTGCCAGGTTGCCCTGGAGGCCCTCGAAGGGCGCCATTTGGTGTCTGTTGTCGGTGCCCAGGGGTCACGGCGTGTGGAGTCTCAGGTGGGAGCTTTCCAGGGGCCTCTGGGACCCAGCGAGTGCAGCCCGCACCCCACACCCCGGCAGAAGCCTTCCCAGGCTCCTCCTGCCTGGAAGCAGGGCCACTGGTTGAACCAGTTCCCCATGGAGGTGTGAAGCAGTGAAGCTGCCCAGTGGCTTTCTCCAGCCTCCTCCTCACTGCAGACACCCCACCCGGCCTTCTTCCCCGCTCCACAGCTGGGGAAACGGAGGCTCAGGAAGACTGGCAAGGCTGCTGGGAGGAGAGGTGAGAGTTCATTCTCTGCCCTGTCTGCCCCCGGGCTGGCTCTTGACCTTCCAGAAGCATTCATTCAGCCGGGGCTGGTGGCTCAGGTCTGTCGCCCCTGCCACTCACGAGGCTGAGATCTGAGCGCTGGGGTTCAAAGCCAGACAGGGTAAGAAAATCTGTGAGACTCTTATCTCCAATTAACCACCCCAAAGTCAGAAGTACAGCTGTGACTCAAGGGATAGAGCGCTAGTCTTGGGATAAAAGAAGCTCAGAGACAGGGCCTAGTCATTCATTCATTCCCTGTGCCCAGTCCCTGCCACAGTGATGTTGGTGGCTCCGGCCTGTCCTCTGTCCCTGTTGGGGTCACAGACCTGGAGAAACCCAAGGGTCTGTGCTGGTACACAGCGTCACCTGGAGGATCATGAAGGGCTTCCTGGTGGAGGTGACATCTCAGCTGCCCCTTGAAGTGAGAATACAAGTGGGACAGGATGGTGGGTGGGGAGGGGTGAGGCCTCCCGGTGTGGAGACAGCACTTGCAAAGGGGCAAAAGCTGAGATGACATTCCAAGTGCATTGTGGGAACTGGGAATTCTGGGATGTCAGAGGGTGGAGGGGCCATGTGACAGCCGGGCGGGGGAGGTGGGAGGGGTCAGTGCAGCACTTAGTCTTGAACCCAGGGCCTCCTGCAAACAGTGCAAGTGCTCAACCCTTCATTTCCTTCAGGCAGGGACTTGCTATGGAACCCAGGCTGGTTTCAAACTCCCGATCCTCCTGCCTCAGCCTCCTGAGTGCTGGGATTGAGTGAATGCACCACCATGCTTGGCTGTGTTAGTGTCCTTTTTCTTTGTACATCTTTTTTTCTCAGTCATGGGGCTTGAACTCTGGGCCTGGGCACTGTCCTTGAGCTCTTCAGCTCACCCTACCCCTTGGTTCATTGGAGATGTTTCACAGACTTTAGTGCCTGTGCTGGCATTGAACCTCGATCTTCAGATCTGAGCCTCCTGAGGAGCTAGGATTACAGGTGTGAGCCACCGCGCCTGGCTCAGTTTACTTTTTTGTGCTAGTTTGAACTGAGTGCCTGGGAACTGTCCCTGAGATTTTGAACGCAAGGTGGATGCTCTGTCACATGAGTCACAGCTCCACTCTGGCTTTGGTGATTAATTAGAGAGAAGAATCTCACAGATTTTTCTGCCTGGGCTGGCTTTGAACCGAGATCCTCATATCTCAGCCTCCTGAGGAGCTAGGATTACACGCGCTTGCCTACAACTATTGATTTAAATAGTCTACGAGACTGGTGGCTCACACTTGTAATCCTGGCTACTCAGGAGACCTGAGATATAGAGGATCAAGGCCAGGAGCTACTCTGGGCAGAAAAGACCTGGAGACTTCATCTCCAAAGTAACCAGATAAAAGCTGGCCTGAGCCTGGCGAGGTGGCTCAGGCCTGTAATCCTAGCTACTCAAGAGGCTGAGATCTGAGGATCACGGTTCAAAGGCACTAAAGTCCCTGAGACCCTTATTTCCAATTAACCACTAGAAAACCAGAAGTGGCTCTAGAGGTAGGGCTGTAGCCTTGAGCTGAAGTGCTCAGGGACAGTGCCCAGGCCCAGAGTTCAAGTCCCACAAATGACAAAATAAAAAGGCTGGCCTGGAGCCCTGGCTCAGGCAGTAGAGCACCAACCAAACAAGCAAGTGACAGTGAACGGGAGGCCCTGGTGGCATGGTGGTGATGCCACAATCCTGAGTGTCTGGAAGGCTTTCTGAGGGTGCTTGGGGGTGGGGGTCCCCCAAAGATCTCTTCACTGTTGTTGTGCAACTTCCTGTCTGCCCCTTGGGGAGGTGTTGCAATGATTTATTTTCAAGCTAAGCCCTTCTCGATTTTCCAGTTCCTCCAGTCAGTGACTCCGTCTGTCTGTCTGTCTCTCACACACATGCTTTGAATCCTCTTCCATTATTAAATAGTGACACTCATGTAATGCCAGCTACACAGGAGACTGACACCTGAGGATCTCAGTTCAAGGCCAGCCTGGAGACCCACTTCATGAGACTCTCATCTCCAGTGAACCACCCAAAAGCTGGAAGTGACATGGGCTTAAGTGGCAGAGCAGCAGCTGTGAGCAAAAAAGCTCAGGGACAGTGCCCAGGTCCCTAGTTCAAGCCCTAGGACCAGCACAAACTAAACAAATAACAAAGCCTCCACAAAACAAAATTAACAAATAAATTATCTTTAATGAACCGCTGGGTTCATTCAGAAAAACCAGCCATCCTCTTTAAGTTCTCTGACAGTGGGACCCCCCCCCCTCTGTGTTCTGCATTGGGCCCCCACTTTTGCTATCCAGCCAATTCCCCTCTCTCTCCTCTACCTACCTCTTCCTGCCTCCCAGGCCACAGATAAGCTTTTAATAGTTTCTTTTAGCACTGATGGCTCTCTTCTTCCATCCTAGCTACGCAGGAGGTGAAGATCTCAGGATTGTGGCTCTAGTACAGCCTGGACAAGAAAAACCATGAGACTCTGATCTCCAGTGAAACTCCAGAAAACCAAAAGTGGCACCATGGCTCAAAGTGGTAGAGCGCTACCCTTGAGCAAAAGAACCCAGAAACATCGTCCGGGCGGAGTTTAAGCCCCACAACCTACAATAAATAAATAATTGAATACATGAACAAAAGTTGACTTGTTTTGCTGTTCTGAGATGGAGGTTGCTGGTCTAGAGATGGTGCCAGGCCAGCCTTGGACTGGTGACTCTTCAGCAGCTGCAATGACAGGTGTGGGCCACCACACCCAGATTGCTGCTGGATAGAAGAGACTGAACACTGTTCCTTGAGTCCTCTGGGGAGGGCAGGAGCAGCTGGGGTCAGGTACCTTCAGATGTGGCCTATGCTTCTTCCCCTTTGCAGGTCAAACCTCTGCCCTTTGACAGCAGTGATCCAGCTTCTCCAAGCTCCCCAGAGTCTTTCTAGCAAATGGCAGAAGTGGTAGAGGGCCTATCTGACTGGTGTGGGCTCTGGAGGGGTCTTCAGTTTGAGCCCAAGGCCTTCTGGTTGCTCAGGTGCCATATTGGTTGTGCCATGCCTCCAGGAAGGCTTTTTGCTTATTAACTGGAGGTGGAATGTCAAGGGCTGGGATTTTTTTTGGGGGGGGGGGTGTTGTGGGGCTTGAACTCTGTGCCTGGGCGCTGTCCCTGAGCTCTTCAGCTCAAGGCTACTGTCCTACCTCTAGAGCCACAGCCCCGCTACCCCTTTTCTAGTGATTAATTGGAGATAAGAGTCTCATGTTCTTTAGTGCCCAGGCTGGCTTTGAACTGAAATTCTCCGACCTTAGCCTCCTGAGTAGCTAGGATTACAGGCGCGAGCGACCATGCCCAGCTTTGAGGACTTTTGAGTCCCTGCATCTCAGTCTTCTGAGTAGCTGGGACTGTGAGGCTCTGGATGGGTCATGAGCTGTAAAGGAGAGGGCGGCCAGCCACGTGCCATCTCCCAGGTCAGCGTTTGTCCATTCAAGAGATCCAGGCGGGCCTGCTGGGATGTTGGTGCGTCTTGCACAGGGACAGCCTACTTGCTTACAGGTGACTAATGAACAGCCTAGAAAGGGACAGTCAGCCTTTACTTAACCATCTTCATGGGTTTTCTCTCTGGTTGTGAAGCTCAAACAGAGAGCCTGGGCATTTTCCCTGAGTCCTTTTGCTCAAGGCTACTGCTCTACCACTTAGGGAATTTTAACTTCTTTTTTTTTTTTTTTTTGCCAGTCCTGGGCTTAAGCTGGGGGTCTGAGCACTGTCCTTGGACTTTCTCAAGGCTAGAGCTCTACCACTTGAGCCTCAGCACCACTTCTGGCTTTTTTCTATGTATGTGGGGTACCGAGGAATCGAACCCGGGTCTTCATGCATGCTAGGCAAGCACTTTAACCACTAGGCCAAACTCCCGGCCCAGGGAATTTTAACTTCTATCTGGTGGATATCCATCATCTTACCCTTCCAATCCATTTATGAGCCGCTTCCCTCCCCTGTTTCTCCCTGGACTTTCCTATGTCATTCCGTGCATGGCCACCAGGGGCGCTCACAAGTCCATTCAGCTCTGCAGCCAGCACAGGCAGGCGTGAGTGCAGTTAGTTCTGTGGCCACTAGGGGGGGAGCGAGCCCAGGGCATGAGGATCTACGCCCAGCTCAGGCTCTCCTGGCCCCTTGCTGGGAACCAAACAGCTGTTGCTATGACATCCAGAAACTATAAGTTTCTGTAAGCTGAAAGAACTTAATAATGAGCTGAAAGAACTTAGTAACTGTAAGACTCTGTCTGTAACTTGAAAGAATCGCTTATTGTTTCTATTCCCCCTTCCATGACGACCCAACTACAATATTCTGTAGGCAAAAAGAACTTGATTTATGTATCCTGTTTGAGCACTTCCTGACCCCCTCCCCAGACCTGTTTCAGGTACATGTTGTATAGAGATGGTTACTAAGCAGTATCACTAGGCAACCTGCTTGTGTCAATCACCTTTCTGCTGTGCAGAAATAAAGATTGAGACCTTGATTAGAATACTGTCTTGGTCTCCCTCCTTGTGTCTGTTTGTCTCTCTCATTCAGCTCTGCTCCTCCTCGAGCTCTAGTTGACTACCCTGCAGGCCGGGGCAGCCCCTGCTACCTCTGACTACCTCAGCTCTCTGTCCTGGCTGCCAAGGTGTGTTGGCTAATGGCAGTGGGCACACAGGGAAGAAACAGCCATAGGGGAAGCAGAGCCAGCCCTGTGGTCTTGGGAGCCCCAAAGTTGCACAGTGTGAGGAGCAAGTAAAGATGACCAGGCTTATTGTTGCTGTGGATTTTGGTGGCACTGGGGTTTGAACTTGGGGCTTTGTGTTTACTTGAACTTTACCACTGTGCTGTCCTCCAGGCTCTTTTTCTGTGGTTAATTTTCAGTTAAGAGTCTGGTACTTTTGCCTTTGCTGGCTTTGAACCCTGATCCTTCACTTCTTCCTCTTGAGTAGCTGGAACTACAGAATATATCATCACACACATTAAAAAAACAGGCTGGGAATGTGGCTCAGTCACAGTGAGTGCTTGCCTGGAGTGCATGAAGCCCACATAAACAGAAAAGACTGGAGGGGGCACTGTGGTTCAAGTGATAAAGTGCTAGATCCCAGGACCTGAGTTCAAGACCAGAGACTGGCAAAATAAGAATAAATAGTTCTTTTGCAATACTAGGGAGGAAGGTGTGTAAGGCAGGCAAGACCCCTCACCACCTTCACCCCCAGCCTCAAAGATTCCAAATTGTGATAGCAATCACTTCTACTAACAACCCATGAGCCACTGGGTCATTGCTGGTTTTTTGCTTACACCTAGGAATCCATACTCCAGTCCTCCTCTCTCAGACCCAGGGGTCCAGGCCCAGCCTCCTCCCTCAGACCCAGGGTCCAGGCCCAGCCTCCTCCCTCAGACCCAGGGTCCAGGCCCAGCCTCCTTCCTCAGACCCAGGGGCCTGTCCGGTCCAGCGGGACGTCAACTAGGGCCAAGAACCTGGAGGGAGGAATTAGAGAGACAGGAGACACGAAGAAGGCAGCAAGACAAGCGTTCTGATCAAGCTGCGAATTTTATTTTTCACACAGGGGTTTATATGCCTCTTCAGGAGAGGCAGGAGGGGGTTGGGGTATAAGAACTGCTCGGGGTAGGGGGTTCGGTAGTGGGTAGTAGGATGTTTTCTCAGAGTAGAGGCCAGGTGGTAGGATGTTGCATATCAACGCAAGTAGGCATGCTTGCTTAGTAACCAAATTACAAAATGCAGGCACATTCTTACACTAAGAATTCAGGGTGGGGAAGAATGTTCACAACAGGGGCCCAGGCCCAGCTTCCCTCCTCAGGGCAGTCCTGGGTCCACAACTCACGTGGTCCAGTTGACCTGTATGGGCTGAAGGTTGGGGCACGTCCTCTGAGCAGAAGGCCTGAGAGTCCTTGGGCGGCCAGGCCAGACAAGGCCCACATTTGCCAGATATGTGGCCTGTGGCTCTGACCCCCCGCCCCCATGTGTCCCCAACACCCAGATGCCCCCCTCCCAAGTCTCCATCTCTGGCTATGACCATAATTGGTATCTGGAATACATCTGCTCCCCCCACCTCTTTAATTTTTAGACAGATTGATTATCAGGTTTCTGACAACCATGTAAACATAAAACAGGCCAGAGAAACAGAAAATTCCTTCCAGAGGATTTTTGAGTGACTCCAAAAAGATGTTTGGATGGCATGCCTGGTGTTGGCAAAGTGGCTGTCAAGAGTGGCAGAAAGAACCATAGGGGGGCCCTAGAATTTCACAGGGGGCATGCCTTTCTTCCTTGTAGGGGTTTCTGTCCCCTTAGGCAGTCTTCCCGCCAAGGTCACCAGCCAGTGACCTTTACGGAGGAAGGAAAGAACAAAAACCATACCAACAAACCAATTTGGCTCCAATGAGGAGCTGAAGTTGGAGGCCGTGGTGATCAGAAGACACAAACGTGGAGACTAATGCATGAACATGAAGACAGATGGAGTGGTTTCCTGGAGCCTGAGCTGTTCCAGGGTCAACTGGGGTCAGGGCAGGGGGCAGGGTCAGTCCCCAGCACTGGACTGACAGAAATTGTGGAGTTTGGTTAGTGTATTAAAACTGGAAGTCTCATTTTCAGGCCAGTGAGACTGGTTGCCCAGCTGGTACACTGGCCAGGCTGCGTTACAGAGGAAGGTCAGCTTCCTCTCAAGACTAGAGGTTCAATGCCAGCACCAGGAAGCTCCCTCCCTTTCCTTTGTGTCAGAGCAGTGCACCAGAAGCCCGCCTAGATGATAGGTCAGTTCAAACAGCAAAGGTGTCAGTGGTTGCCTCAGCCATCACTCAAGTATGGTGAGATTTCATTGGCCACCTGTGTATGGCCCAGCCCAATCACAGGGCTGGTGGCATATAAAAGTAGCCTGTAAGCTTAGACAGGATCGCTCTCTCACTCACTCACATCTTAGAGATGGCCCTGACCGGTCAGTATGATTCTCCATGCTAGGCACAGAATAAAACTCTGTTTAACTTCTGCTTTTGTGTCAGACTCGTTTCTTTGATCACAGACCCTAATATTGGAGAACTGGACCCTAACATTTGGGGGCTCATCCGGGATCAGCATCAGAATTTTGAACAAAACCTCCGGAGGTAAGATCTTGAGCACTAGTTTTATCTTGGTCTTTATGTTTGTGGAACTTTTTTGTTCTTTGTGTTTGTGAAAAACTGGGCCTGTTCTGTTGGGGAGCTGCAGGGGAATGGCCCACCGGGGAGAAACTGGATGCAGTATAGCTCCCCAGGGCAGGAGTGGATGCGGGGACACCCCATCACTCCAGACGGGCCGTTGTGTTATGCCCAAGTCTCAAGTCTCAGGATGACCACCAAGAGACCACCGAGAGTCAGAAATTCCGAAATGCAAAAGCAAGGCTTTATTCAGGCGGGCTAGCTCCGGGCCTCTGTCCTACACTCCCATACAGCGGGAGCCCAGGAGGAAGCCCTGAACAGCTTTTCTACAGGGCTTTTAAAGGCAAAGACTACAGATTTACATTAACACAGCAATCAGCTATTGGAATGAGATAAGGTAGGGGTTAGGGACAGTTCAGGGCAGTTGGAGCTAAGGGGGATTCCTATACCAGTAGAGTCCTAATTAGCTGTCTAAGGGTAGTTTTATGGTTTTAGAAAACAAATGCCATCCCTTGAATTTACACGAGTTCTGGTTAATTATAACACGGACAGGTCAGTTCCTGGGACTTAATGGCACCACAATTCTGTTTCTTTAATTTAGGTGCACTTTTGGGTCACTCACAGTTTATATAAACAATAAGACCGTTGTTGCTTCAGAATGGGGGTGCTTTTTTAGCTCTTTATTCTCCCCTTTTCTTTTAGCTTAGTCAAATCTTTGACTATTTACCTCAGTACAAACGGGGTTATACCAGGTGTGTAGAATCATCAGTTTTATAACTCTGATCCTCTTTGTTTTACTAAGGACACCATTGCATTAATTACACATGGGCCAATCAACAGTAACAGTACCATTAAAATAATCACCAGAGGGCCAATCATGGCTGAGGATTAGGGAAGTTGCCCAGGGGGACCAGTTGTACAGCCTCTCATCTCATCCTTGGGACTCCTGTCTCTCCCTTTCTCGCTCATCTCGTCTCTTCTTTATAGCTGCCAGGCTGTCTTTTATTCCCCCAGTGTGGTTTGCTCAAAAGCAACATTCTTCTCCCATGGTGACACTCAAACCTCTAGGAACAATATATCTAGTCCTCTTCTGTTCTGGAGGACAACTTTAGCTAAGGACCTCAGTGAGTCAATAAGCTTGTCGACTGACTTATGCATACATCTCAGGTGAGCATCTGTTTGGGACCCAAGAATGTCAAAGTCCATTTCTCTGGGAGTCTGAAAGTGCAGGATCCTCACACGCTGTCTTCACCTGGGAGTGATGAACCCAGTAGCTCTTTCCTGCTATCTTCGCAGTGGTTGGAGTGCTAGGAATCACAGTGCAGGTTCACTTGAGTCCAGGGTACTGGAAACCAGACGATGAACATGTCCCCAGATCAGCTTGTAAGGCCTGTAAGGACTGGATTGAATCATGGCTAACAGTGCCAGCTGAGATAACACATGGCTGGGGGGCCAACAATTGTTATACTTGGGCAGACAGCATTCTCTGGTTTGGAGGGACATAGAGCATGCCCTCCCAGTTCTGCACCTAAGAAAGCCCTCACAACTAGAAAATATACATCCAAGCATAGCAATTCCTCATATGGGCACAAAGAATAGTTCCACATCAGTATACCAACCCTAACCCAGTTTGTATTATGGCTAACTCAATTACATGCTCATACCATCTACTACATACAGGAACTCTCTAGGATTTGTCTTTCTCCCTTTTTGTAGAACAAGCATAAGACAATTCTTTCCAGATCCTCCCTTATCCATAAACTATTCTTCTGTTTTCGCAATTCCTTTCCAAAGGTTTTATTTACTGAACTTTTTCTCTCTTCTTTACCTGACTATTGCCCTCATTCACATTTACACCTCTCACACCTAGGCTGTTCAGCACTGGATGGAAAATTCCCTTCACCCATCCAGTCACCATAATGACTGCAAAAACCTAGGGGACTTTGAATTTAGTACAGATAGAATGTCCCATCACCAAGAGTTTAGTTCCAGTCCTCTCAGGAAACAACTGTGAGGTGGTGGTGGAATCAGGCAGCACAGCAGCTCCAATGGAATGTCACACCTCCTGCTGGGTCGTCTGCAAATTTCTAAAGAAGTTTAACCTAACGCCTGACTCTGGTGAATTCTCCCAATGCTTTCCTAGTTGCTTTACCCGAGCACACTCATTTTTGCAGGCTGGCACCCCATTGGATTTTAAGACAGTATAGGGTTGAGAATCCAAAGTAATACAGGGTGACAACTTTAGTAACCAGATTAAACGAGGCTAGGATTCTCTAGACAGGCACAGAAGACTTGAACCTGTAGCCATTCCCCACAAGTGCACATCTGTTACTATTTTTCTCCATGCCTCTAACTTATGCTGTCTTATTTTTTTTTAAAAAAACAACTCTTTGGTCCCTTTATCTAAAGAGGATTGATGGGCGACGATCCGGCTTCTATAACTTCTTCAGGCTGACTCAGGGGCGTTGTCTCTATACCTAGCCAGGGACCCTAAAAACTTAGCCTATTTTACCAAGAGGTTGCCAAGATTACATATCAGGAGTGATATTTTACTCCAAACTGGAGGTCATGTAAAGCATTTAACAACTGCACAAACTTTTTCTTTGGCTACAACAGTGCAGCTTATTTAGCACCCATTTGCAAAGGCATTTTCCTGATTGTCTGGGGAACTTAATCCCTGTGACTCTAACTATGCTTCAGTTGCCAGATCTAAACAGATAATAGGGACACAAGCCTCACATCCACAAACTTTCCTGAATTTGTGGCTGGTGTCAAATCAAAATTCGCTCAGTTAGGACTTTAAACTATCCTCTATCATAGATGATTAACAAGTTCCTGCCCAGCTATGAAAGGCACGGGCATTAGTAAGGCATGCTTACAAACTATTCTATGACCTTCCGGCTCTGATTAATTTTGAATGGCCAAGCACAAGTGACTCTAGGATCTGACACCATCTCTGCCATCCAAGCAGAGGCTTTCTGCACCTGGAGGCTTTTGTCCCAGTAGTGTCTCTCCATGCAGGGATAAACATCCCATTGGTATTTCACTTTGTTGGTTGCTGGACTTGAACTCCGGGCCTAGGCACTGTCCCTCAGCTCTCCAGCTCAAGGCTAGCACTCTGCCACTTTGAGCTCCAAAGCAACTCTGCCCCAGTATTCTGCTGGCAGATTAGACACCACAGTCTCACAGGGACGTTGCTTTGCCCGGGCTGGCTTGAAACTGCAGCTTTCAGATCAATGAGTCCTACAAAAGGCCACGTTACTCCAATTAAAGCAACAAGTGGTCAACACAGAAATAGTCTCTAAGCATGAGCTTACCTGGAACTTGGTAAGAGCCAAAGTTACATCTGAATAAGGATTGCTGTCCTTCTCCATGGGTCAGCTGGAAATTGCTATAAGAAGACTTACAAGAGCAGACTAAATAGCAATTAAGCAATCGTTTTGGTAGTCCTAATTTTCCTTTTTTTTCCTTTCTCTTGAAACAAGCATTTAGGACAACTTCACTTTCAAATTTTGTTCAGAAACCCATTTCCAATGTTCTTTAAAACTTTTACTGATGTTTGCTTGAACAATTAACACTTTAGCTTTTATTTGCATTTGAAAAATCTTTAAGGGCCCAAGAAACCCCCCTTTGCCTTCAGGCTTCCTTTTAGAAGAGTCTTTTTCTCTCTTTTTTTTTTTTTTTTTTCTGCAGTCTAGATTACTGCCTAGAACTCCAACAACAGTTTAAACTCAAATGAGTTTTCCTTAATGCAAGAGCTACAAACATCCTTAGTACACCAAAAGTCTAAGTCTGGACTTAGTTTTCTTCTTTTTCTAAAACATGTCCAATTGCAATCCAGTAGCATAAAACAAAATCATACGGAGATAAACTTTTAAACATTCCTTTAAAAACTCTTTTCCCAATTTAATACATTTTAGGGGGCAGTTTAAGAAACACTAATCACATCACTTCTGACAATGATAAACAAATTCTGACACTTATCTCCAAATTGGACCTCAAGGTAATAAATTCCAAATTCCCTAATACCTCTGTGCTAAACAGTTACAGTGTTTACAATGTAAACAGTTCAATGCATTACAATAACAGATTTTTTTTTAATTCAGATTTCAGAATCTTTAGAAAAATCCTATTAACCAGTTTCTCTTTAAAATAATGCAATAATCCTTTGAGACACTGTAGAACATTGAAAGCTAATACTTTTCTTGAAGTTTACACTTAGATTTACTCAATTGCCTTAGTGTTTCAAATATGAGCTCATCCATTGTTTTACACAGCATGCTGACAATTTAACCTTGAACTTGTTCACTCAGACCCATTCACACACACATTCATACTCAAAGATCTTAAAGCGCGCAAAATTAATATCGGCCATTCATTTTCCGGAAATTTTAGTATCATGAGGATTTTTTTTTTTTTTGCCCATCTTATTCTTGGAGGTGACAACCAGGTTTTAAAACAAAACTTTCTAACAAGGCAACTTAGCTGAAATTTATTCTTCCAGAGCTTGTTTCTGATATCAGACATATTACTTTTTGCAGATGAATGTTGGGTGGGAGTCTTAAACCTAGGAGAACTAAGACTGAAGCCTGTGTCCTGCCACCAACTGTCTCCAGACTGTCACTTCAGCAGGTTGTTAGGAAAAAGGTAACTGGACTAAGCCTACAGCTGCTTTGTCTGACTTTGGCTCACGTTAACTGCAGCAAGTGGAAGGGGCCACACCAGGCCCTAGACCTACCCCCAGTGGGGCCAAAACTTTTACTTCCTAGAAATATTCAAATAGATAACAAAGATGTGTGCGCGAGCACACACACACACACAAAAACCACATATTTAGAACTGGTACCAATTTCAAAGACAAAACTGCACAAGGAAAAATACCCAAGGAAAAACCAGAACAAGACAGAGAAGCAGAGGAGGCTTTTAAGTAACTCCTAAACTCCTGATGACATGCCTGGAAAGACCATGGGGCCCTGAACTCAGAAGGCGCCTCTCCTACAGAGATTTCCATTCCCTGGTACTCGGCAGGCAGAGGCCATCCTAACCTACCTACAAAAGGCTCTCAAACAAAACCAGACATTGACTTATAACAAGAAAATTGGACTCAATCAGATACACTTAACACAGAAACATGAACTCAGAAGAATGTTCTCACCAAACAGCTTATTTACATTCAGACTTATCTTGCTGGTGGGACTCTCAGACAAGCTCTGTCACCAACAAGAAACCCAGAAGTGGGGTTAAGGTGTCCCTTGACCACCCAGGCCTTAGACAGCTTGCTGCATCCAACTTTTCCCTCTCTGTTTTAGGCCCACAGTGCACTTTCAAAACAAAACAAAACGCAGACATACAGGAGGTCGGCCGATTTCTACTTACCTCTGGGGGCCTTTGCTTTTCCCCTGGGCATCTTTCCCCCCAAAAAAAGTTTGTTAAGAGGAGGGGTGGTAAAGACAAACTACTGCTTATCCAATGGGTGAAGGGGGATAGGAAAAAAGGAACAAAAACAATCCTTTATCTCAATAGCATACAAATTATCAGGAATTGATGAAAGACTTGGGAGCCCTGGCCTGGCTGTATAAACCTGTATTTTCCTGGCCCTTTTGGTAACAGAAATAGGGAATTTTGAAGCTGTTTCTATACTAATTTTAATAGCTCCAATTGTTTTTCTGCCAATAGGTCACTGCTCCATCCATACAGGGTCATATGATTTTCAACTGTGACCCCTAGAATTGAGGGGCAGTTTTATGCCAATTTTTCCCTTGCAGGTGAGAACCCGGTTGGAAACAAAACTTTTTTACACGACAACTTAATTACATAAGGAATTTAACAAATGGAGAGGTAGGGACAGAGGCAGAATCGTAAAGGGCTTTGAGTTGGGGCCACACACTCTTGTGCACGAGCTGTAGATAATCAAACGTAGGCAAAAATTCAACAGCATCCAGGTCAGTTAATAGATCAATCTGGAGACTAGGAACAATGGGTGTGGGGAGTGTCCATACATTATTTCAAATGGAGGAAAGCCTAGCTGATAGGGAGAAGTCCTTACTCTATGTAGAGCAAAAGGAAGAAGTGACACCCAGTCCACACCAGTCTCTAAGGCCAATTTGGTAAAAGTCTCTTTCAGGGTCGATTCATTGTTTCTACCTGTCCTGAACTCTGGGGTCTTAGGTAAGCACAATGCAACTTCCAATCTGTCCCCAGTGCAGAGGCTGACTTACTTTTGAGACAAAGGTTGAAAGTCCTTCCTTCTATTCTTGGGGCATTCTTTGGCCCAGTGCCCTTCTTTCTTGCAATAAGCACATTGGTCACATTGGTTTGTCCCTAATTTCAGTCTTCTATTTTTATCCTCTGGCTTGCCAATGGTGGCTAGGAGCACCTGCTCCATTTGCCTTTGCTGTCTATCTAAATTCTTTTTTTTAATCTGTCTCTCCTGTCTCCTGTCTCTCTTGTAAAGACACACCTTGCCTGATTGCTACAATGGGATGCATTGGTTGGAAGAAAATCTCTTTCTCTTATTATATATTTTCTATGCCTCAGCTACTAGTTCTCTTAGTCCTTTATCGCCTAGTCATTCCAAGGACTGCAATTTCTTCCTGATGTCTGGTGCTGCCTGGTTAATAAAAGGTAAAATGACTGCTTGTCTGCTCTCTTCCAGCTCAGGATCATGACGGCTGCCATGACTCTCTCTAGATAAGCTGCTGGACTTTCCGTAGCACCCTGCTTAACATCCTAAACTTTGGTCATATTAGTAGGCTTGCGAGCTGCAGCCTTGAGACCTGCCAACGGAGCCTGGCGATAGACCTGGAGCCGCTCCTTACCTCCTGCTTCATAGTAGCCCCAGGTGGGGCGTTCAGAAGGGAAGGCTCCGGGTAGGGTCTGTGATGGGGTCTCTGTGGGGCACGGGACAAGTTTCTTGACGTTTTCTAGGATCCTGTTCCTTTCCTTGGTGGTGAACAGAACTCCCGGGAGCTGCTGAAAACCCAGGGTTTTCAGTCTCGTCAGTCGTTCAGTCCACAAAATAACAATAGGCAAGACAAACATCAAGAAGAGACAAAACACACAGGCCTGAGCTTTACAAGACTCACTAGCTGGAGATCTCCCACGCTGGTCTGCTGACTCCTGTGGAGAAACAGAAGGAGCAGACCCAAGATCAAGGTGGGCCAGTTTAGTCTCGGTTAGGAGACTTCCCGGTCAGTGCTGGTCAAAAACCAGCCTGACTTATGCCCTATGAGTACCAATTTACTAGGAAGGGGTTCCAGGGACCCCCTTCTACGAGCCGAGGGTCTGGGACGTCTCCCAGTCCCTCCTGGGTTGCCGTACAAGCGCGTCCGCTTCGGCAATCCCTTCGAGAAATACGAGTTGGAGCGGCTGTCCTCAAGCGAGTGAGACAGACAGACAGATGACAAGACAAGACAAATCAACAGCGCTGTTTCCTTACCTTCGGGGTCTAGGGTCTCGGGGGTCTTTGGGGGTATCCCGGACGAGCCCCCAACTGTTATGCCCAAGTCTCAGGATGACCACCAAGAGACCACCGAGAGTCAGACATTCCGAAATGCAAAACCAAGGCTTTATTCAGGCAGGCTAGCTCCAGTCTCCGTCCTACACTCCCCTACAGCGGGAGCCCAGGAGGAAGCCCTGAACAGCTTTTCTACAGGGCTTTTAAAGGCAAAGACTACAGATTTACATCAACACAGCAATCAGCTATTGGAATGAGATAAGGTAGGGGTTAGGGACAGTTCAGGGCAGTTGGAGCTAAGGGGGATTCCTATACCAGTAGAGTCCTAATTAGCTGTCTAAGGGTAGTTTTATAGTTTTAGAAAACAAATGCCATCCCTTGAATTTACGTGCGAGTTCTGCTTTGGAAAACAAATGCCATCCCTTGAATTTACACGAGTTCTGGTTAATTTTAACACGGACTTAATGGCACCACAATTCTGTTTCTTTAATTTAGGTGCACTTTTGGGTCACTCACAGTTTACATAAATAATAAGACCGTTGCTTCAGAATGGGGCCGCTTTTTTAGCTCTTCAGTTGCAGATTAGGGAGCATGGCATGGTCTCCTGGGCACGGCAACTCTGAGTCATTGCAGGTTAGGGAGTTTGAGTTTCCGGGGCATGACATCTGGAGATTAGGGAGTGAGAGTTTCCCAGGTACAACCATTATGTTTGCTGTAGTTTTGTGTTTGTACAGCAGTAGTATTGTCTTGGTATTTGTGCATCTTAGAGTTGATTCCTTGTCTAGCAGGGGTCGCTGTCTTTGTGTGTGGACTGTTGAGTGTTTTTCACCACTTGTTAGGAAAATGGGTCATACAGAGATTAAGGAACTTGCAATGCCCCTAAACTTTATCCTCCAACATTTTAAGGATTTCCAAGGCAGGGCTGCCCAGTTGGGTGACAAAGTTGACCCAGGAAAACTTAAAATGTTCTGCCAGCTGGAATGGCCCACTTTCTTTACAGGATGACCACTGGAGGGACCTTCCCTTGCTTAACAAAAACTGTTTCTCTCCCTCTAAGGCAGGTCACATCTCTAGAATCAGAAAAGGAGGAGAAAGGGGAGCCTGACATGGAGAACCCCCCCCCCCACTCCTTATTTGTCCCTCCCCAAAGTCTTGTGTTTGGTGCAAATAAAGAGATGAGCCAAGGGGCATCCATGGAGGATCTTCCGCTAGACTTGGTCTTTCTAAAGAGAAAATTTGGGGTTTACTTAAAGGTCTCTATTTTTCTGCCCCTGTTTTATGGTTCCCTGAGGTGATTTGTCTGCTCCTATGTCCTTCTTTTTTTTTTTTTTTTTTGCCAGTCCTGGGCTTGAGCTCAGGGCATGAGCACTGTCCTTGGACTTTCTCAAGGCTAGAGCTCTACCACTTGAGCCTCAGCACCACTTCTGGCTTTTTTCTATGTATGTGGTACCGAGGAATCGAACCCGGGTCTTCATGCATGCTAGGCAAGCACTTTAACCACTAGGCCAAACTCCCGGCCCTCCTGTGTCCTTCTTGAGATCTGTACCAGTCCTAATGGGTTCTTGTTTCACGTGTCTTTGTCACTATCCATTTGGACATTCTGGGGAATAAGTCTCCGGCCAGCTATGGCTCCTCCCTCTCAGCTGCAATTGAGGTGGGCAGAGGTCAGGCCAGGCAGCTGCAGGCCTAGTCTAGTTTCCTTTTTCCTAATAACCTGGCTGAAGTGATCATCTGGAAACAATTGGAGGCAGGATGTAGACATCATTTGTGGTTCCCCCAGGTTTAAATTTGGCCCTGGTGTAAACTGGTTTGTGAGATGGCCTAGTCAAAATTGGGAAAATAACTAGTCGTGCTCTAGGTGGGCTAAATGTGGCACCAGAAGACTCCCACCAAATAATAATTTCAACTAAGTTGCCTTGTAAAAGTTTTGTTTTGAACCTGGTTCTCACCTGCAAGAGTAAAATTGGCAAAACTCTTGACACAAACTTCCAGAAAGTGTACAGCCAATATTAATTTTGTGCACTTTAAGATCTTTGAGTATGAATGTGTGTGAATGTGTGTGAGTGAACATGTTCAAGGTTAAATTGTCAGCAGGCTGTGGAAAACAATGGGTGAGTTTATACTTGAAACACAAAGGCTATTGGGTAAATCTAAGTTTAAACTTCAAGAAAATCATTAGGTTTGAGCTGTTCAAATATTTCAAAGGATCATTGTATTGTTTTAAAGAGGAACTACTTAAAAAAAGGATCTTTCTAAAATTTCTGAAATCTGCATTAAAAAAAATCTGGTATTGTAATGCATAGAGCTGTTTATATTGTAAACATTGTATCCTGATTAGCCCAGAGGCATTAGAGAACTTGTTAAAATTTGGAGATAATTATCAGAAATTTAAATGTGAATTTGTTTATCAATGTCAGAAACTTTGCCTATCTTTTTTTTTTTGCCAGTCCTGGGCTTGGGCTCAGGGCCTGAGCACTGTCCTTGGACTTTCTCAAGGCTAGAGCTCTACCACTTGAGCCTCAGCACCACATCCAGCTTTTTGCTATGTATGTGTTACCGAGGAATCGAACCCTGGTCTTCGTGCATGCTAAGCAAGCACTCTACCGCTAGGCCAAACTCCCGGCCCCACTTTGCCTGTCTTTTAAAACTGTTTAGGTAATTGTGGCCTAAGGGGCACAAGACTGGAGAGTCCTTGCTGGAGGTGGCAAAGCTATGCGCCCTGCCTTTGCCTGGCATGGACTGTGGAGACCTGGACTTCAGTGAGGACTACCAGTCCCCGTTTGACTTTAATACGGGAGTGAACAAAAACTACCTCTACTTGTCTCCTAATGGCAGTGCCTCTCCGCCTGGATCACCCACCCAGAAATCTGGTCTGCTGAGGACAGATCCAGTACCTGAGGAAGGGGAGGATGTTGCCGCCACTCTGGGTGCCACAGAGACCCTGTCAGAGGAGGAGCAGGATGAGCTGAGACGAGAACTTGCAAAGGTAGAAGAAGAAATCCAGACTCTGTCTCAGGTATTGGCAGCAAAAGAGAAGCATCTAGCAGAGATCAAGCGGAAACTGGGAATCAATTCACTACAGGAATTAAAACAGATCATCGCCCAAGGGTGGCAGGATGTGACACAACATCTGCCTATAGGAAGACATCTGAAACACTGTCTCAGGCTGGACAGAGGGCTTCAGCTGCTTTTTCATCTGTTGGTTCAGTCATCACGGAAAAGCTGGAAGACGTAAAAAACTCCCCGACTTTCGAATCATTTGAAGAAAAGGTTGAAAATTTAAAGTAGGGGGAACCAAGCGTGCTGGCGGTGATTTTGGAGACGTCTTGAATTCAACTGGTAGTGCCAGTGCCACTGCTATGGAGCCGCCTTCAGAAGCAATGCAAGAAAGCTCTTGAGATTCCTACCCTGGTCCCCCACTCCCCACTCCCCACTGCCAAATGCTGCAGGCAATATCCAAGCACATCTTCTCAACATGCACTACCCTGGATTTCTACCAGATGTGCTGTTATTTAGCTTTACATGATTTCTTTGACCAAATAATTTGTGGGTTAAACAAAATGAAAATACCTTCACCTCTGTTCCCAGATAATAACCCTGTGGTCATCACTGTGAAGGCCTTTTATTTAGGAATCTGCATTTACAAAGACTTGTGTTTCTGACCTAGGGACGCTTGTGAATGGAGGTGAAAAGCTTAGGTTCAGGAGAACCCTGCCTGACAAAGTGGATACCACTTGGATTGTGTCTTCTGTATGATTTTGTTTTCCTGTTTGAATCTGTACATTTGATTCCTAACTAAAATTGATCTGGGTAATAAAGGTTTCAGTGTTGTTTTCTTTACCTTTAAAAGAAAAACATTTCTGAATAAACATTGTTTTCATCTAAGGTACATATCTAGGTGCCTGACACCAAGCTAAAGCAAATGACTCTACATGCAGTTTGCTATAGTTCTGTGACAGTATGTACAGTAGTAACTCAAACTACAAGGTGACATGAAAGTGGGAATTCCTGCCATGTCCTTGTTATATGTCATTTGTGATAAGAATTGGTTCAGCATATTAGCTATTATCCCACTTATATCAGCCTTTTGTTTTTACAAGCTTCAGCATAAATTGACAAAATAACGTTCTAAATCAAGCAGATTATGTATTCGTAGGTTGAAATAACAATCCTCACATAATACTCATGTTTCAAAGCTTTGAAGGCTTTGTAGCTCTGAGTAAGCTGTAGAATTGCTAAAATTCCATCACACCAAGAGAAACATTGCAGCCTCCATTTCGTCCACTTAGCATTCTTTCAGACGCACTGGAAGTGATAGAAGTGCTCTTAACTTGAACATTTTTTATACTGAGGTGTTGGTAACCCCTAAGGTTGTAATGCATTAATAAAAATCAGGTCATCATTCTCTATTGAATGTTATCTGCATGTTTGCAGTTGTGAAGTAGTACTGTTGACATTGGCCATATGTTGAAAACCGAATGTTGGGGCTAATGAATCAGAGCCTCTAGATGAAACTGCACAGCAGAGAAGGTTCGCTATGCACTCATAACTACTGACTCACCACCACCTCTTCCTTATGGCGTAAATGTTTATGGTCTACAATGTTGTACGCTATTTATCAAGTTGTGACTATTTATTATAGATATGCCAAATGTTATTTGGAGTGACCTAAGACTTTTTCTTTTTTTGAAAGCATGACTTCAGGGCCGGGAGTTTGGCCTAGTGGTTAAAGTGCTTGCCTAGCATGCACAAAGACCCATGTTCGATTCCTCGGTACCACATACATAGAAAAAAGCCGGAAGTGGTGCTGAGGCTCAAGTGGTAGAGCTCTAGCCTTGAGAAAGTCCAAGGACAGTGCTCATGCCCTGAGCTCAAGCCCAGGACTGGCAAAAAAAAAAAAAAAAAAAAAAAAAAAGAAAGCATGACTTCATTTACTTGGGGATAAATCTTATTGAAAAACAAATTTGAAAAGCCACAGTGTTTTGCTGCCTTTCTAGCTTTTGTTAGAACTTTGGATGCAATTGAAACTATGTGAAACACTTAACAAATTCTGTATATCAGCATCAAATGCCAAGAGAAAAGACAGGGAAAACTTAGGATAGCCCTGTGTGACCATGTTTGGGGGTGAGAGGTGGACTGGCAAAGGTGCAGCTCTGG
This sequence comes from Megascapheus bottae, assembly GCF_031878675.1. Taxonomy (NCBI): domain Eukaryota; kingdom Metazoa; phylum Chordata; class Mammalia; order Rodentia; family Geomyidae; genus Megascapheus; species Megascapheus bottae. The sequence continues at coordinate 5,039,899 of NC_143539.1, forward strand.
GTTCCCATGGTGGGTGGGAAAGGCCCTAAGGGAGGGTCCATACATGGTGAAAGAAGATAAGCTGGCACAAAGGCTGTTCATCTAAACCTGCTCACATGTACTGAGTGGACTCTCTTCGTCCTGTCCTTTTTTCCTTGCAGACTGACACTGAAAAATCTGATGGTAACATGTGGATAATGTGATTAGTATTTCTTAAACTGCCCCCTAACATGTATTAAATTGGGGAAAAGGGGTTTAAAAGGAATGTTTAAAGGTTTATCTTCTTATGATTTGGTTTCATGCTACTTTGAAATTGGATGTATTTTAGAAAAAGAAGGAAACTAAGTCTGGACTTTCAGTGCACTGATGTTTGTAGTTCTTGCATTAAGGAAAAACTTATTTGAGTTTAAACTGTTATTGGAGTTCTAGGCAGTAACCTAAACTGCAGGGAAAAAAATGCCTCTTCTAAAAGGAGGCCTGGAGGCAAAAGGGAATGCCTTGAGCCCTTAAGGGATCTTGAAAGGCAAAAAAAGGCTTAAGGGTTAAGTGTTTAAGCAAATGTCAGTGAAAGTTTTAAAGGAAATTAGAAGGGGGTGTCTGAACCAAATTTGGAAGTGAAGTTGTCCTAAATGTTTATTTCAAAGAAGAGGAAAAAAATGAAAATTAGGACTACCAAAGTGATCGCTTAATTGCTATTTCAGCTTGCTCTTGTAAATTTCTTTCTTTCTTTTTTTTTTTAAGAATTTTCCGTAATAACAAGAAGTTTATTGTGATGATGAAAACCAGATATTTGAACAGTAGTTTTTAACAATAGTTGATAATGACTGCGATCTCCAACAGGTACAGAATACCTAAATGACATTGTCTCAAAGGAATGTTAGGCAACAATATGCAAAAAAACAATGATTGTAATGCATTTTAAATTATAAATTCATATCTAAAATGTGCACTGACATATTTGAAATATGCATGCATATATATAGTTGAAAAGAAATATTACAGGCTTAATGAGATTACACTAAGGTACTATATAGCTCATAAAACATAAAATATGCCAGCCACTTTGTGTTAAGTATACTTAAATTCTAGGAACAGTACTGGAAACATCCCACATATCCAGGAACTTCTTAGTTCTCAGCACAACTCTGTATGTTATTGCAGTTCTAGTAACACACGTATGTGTCAATAAGTGTAAAAAAGTTGGGTGATTCAATAAGGCTAAACAGCTACTACAGTCAATATAAATTCCTAAGAGTGGTGAAAGTAAGAAAGCTAGGAGCAGGAAGGAATCCCTGCATCACCTGTTCTGACAAAGAAAACTCACACTGATAAATTCTGTGCATGCACTTGAAAATCCTAGAGTTGCATACATTCACTTTCCAGTTTCTAATGAATCACTTCTAAAACTGGAAGTGGAAAAATATACATTTCAAATACAATGTATGTCTTTCCATCCAAATTATATGTTTTTTTAGTTCTCTTTCGCAAGTATATACACAAATCACAATGGAAATTAAACTAAAAAGAATGAACTATGAAACTAGAAGACTTAGATAAGGACTTCCTTTGCTTTTGGAAAATGGTTCAGAGAGAAAAGAATGAACACTATAAAATTCCAGAAATCTTTTGCAGTAGATACTATGCCTTCCTTAGGCATTAAGACATTTCTATTCATGACCTCAATGTAGCCATATTTTTACTCTTTACAAAAATCAGTTCTTCCAGTAAGAACAGGATATATCATTACATTATTTTTTAAATTGTATCACTAAGAATGTATTTATACAGACCAATATCTAACCTCTTTATGTTCTGCACAATAGATTTGAATCACTGGAATGAAAAACTGTTAGAAAAGCAGCGCTCAAATGAAATGGGATTTGGTAGTCAATATTCCTATTTTGCAGTCCAAGGGTTCCATGGGCAAACACTGGCTTCCTTGTGGTTTCACCGATCAAGAGAACATTTCTGAGCAGCTTCTGAACAAACGTTTCTTAATAAGTTGATCGCAGATCTGGGGTGTCCACTCCTCATTATGGCACTGCCAGACACAATCGTGTTAGCACCTGCCTCTGCACATTTATGCACCGTGTCAGGCCCCACTCCACCATCAACTTCTATAGCCAAAGATGGAAACTGGGTCCTCAACCAGTGGACCTTTGCATCATATCTTCCATGAATTTCTGCCCTCCAAACCCAGGTTCCATGGTCATAACCAAGGCCATATCTATTTGATTAGCCATGGTGCCAAGTAATCCACTGTAGTTCCTGGTTTGATGGCCAGGCCAACCTTCATCCCATTTTCCTGGATGTCCTTAATCCAAGCCCCTGGGTTCTCAGTAGCCTCGAGGTGAAAGGTATATTGATTGGCTCCTGCCATGGCCATTGGCTTTACCCACTGCTCCAGCCTGGCCACCATCACGTGCATGTCAAAGAAAGGGTCCCGGCCTAGCTGCTTTCGGAGGCTTCCTACCACAGGGTGACCAAAGGTGATGTTGGGAACAAAATGCCCGTCCATTACATCCAGGTGCAGATGATCGGCCCCAGAGTCTAGCATCCAGAGGCACTCCGCCCCCAAATTGGCCAGGTCGCCCTTGAGAATGGACGGGCCGATCTTGCAATCCGACGCCGTGCTGCTGGTTCTCTTAGAGCAAGTTACCTCACGCCTCTTGTAAATTTCTTTATAGCAATTTCCAGCTGTCCCATGGAGAAGGACAGCAAATCCTCATTCAGATGTAATTTTGGTCCTCACCAAGTTCCAGATAAGATCATGCTTAGAGACTATTTCTGTGTTGCCCACCTTGTTGCTTTAATTGGAGTAAAGTGGCCTTATAAAGGACTCATTGATCTGAAAGCTTCAGTTTTGAGCAAGGCTGGGCAAAGCAGAGTCCCTGTGAGACTGTGGTGTCTAATCTAGCAGCAAAGTGCTAGTGAGGCAGAGTTGCTTTAGAGCTCAAAGTGGCAGAGTGCTAGCCTTGAGCTGCAGAGCTGAGGGACAGCGCTCAGGCCCTGAGTCCAGCAACCAACCAAGTAAAATGCCAATGGGACATTTATCCCTGTGTGAAGAGCCACTCCTGAGCTAAAAGCAATGAAGCATCCAGAGGCAGTAAGCCACTGCTTGGATGACAGAGATGGTGTCAGATCCTAGAGTCACTTGTGCTTGGCCATTCAAACTTAATCAAGAGCCAGGAGGTCATAGAATAGTTTGTAAGCATGCCTTACTAATGCCCATGCCTTTCATACCTGGGCACGAACTTGTCAATCATCTGTAATAGTGGGTAGTTTACAATCCCCCCCCTCCCCGTATTTGCTCAAAGTTCTAACTGAGCGAAATTTGGGTTGACACCAGACACAAATTTAGGAAAGAAGTCTGTGGGCCTAAGGCTGCGCCCCCACTGATCGGTATATAGGCCTACATAGGTAACTGAGGCATTGTTGGGGTCACAGAGATTAAGATTCCCAGACAATCAAGAAAATGCCTTTGCAAATGGGTGCTAAGCAAGCTACACTGCTGTAGCCAAAGAAAAGGTTTGTGCAGTTGTTAAATGTTGTATATGATCTCCAGTTTGGAGCAAATTATTGTTCCTGATATCTAATCCTGGCAGCCCCTTGGTAAAACAGGCTAAGCTTTTCAAGGTCCCTGGCCAAGTATGGAGACAACGCCCGAGTCAGCTTGAAAAAGTTACAGAAGATGAATCTTTGCCCATCAACTCCCCTTAAGATGAAGGGACCAGAGTCATTTTTGGACTGTCTCTCTGTCTCTGTCTCAGTCTGTTTGCCTGTCTGTCTGCTGTCTCTCCCTCTCTCAGCTGGGTAGATACCCAGGATGGGGGACGTCACCACAGCTTGGGGAAATTTGGGGGGATTCTGAGACTTGGTGCTTCTCATCCTAGAGGAGAGAAGGCAGATTTCAGGATGAAATCAGAGGGCAGTCTCCCAGAAAGCTCTGGATTTTCTAATGTCCTCTTCCTGCTGACTAGTTTGAAAAAATGTAGTTGAGGAACAGCTCTGTTCCTCCTCCTCCCCCTCTCCCCCGTCCTGTTCTTCCTCCTCCTTGCCTGGGAGTTACCCAGGGCTGCCCCACCTCCCAGGGTTCCTGCGGTTACATCTCCCCTCCTGTGAGACACCAAAAAGCAGGAAGTGGCATTGTGGCTTAAGTGGCAGAGCACCAGCCTTCAGTAGAAAATGAGCCAGAGTGCCCAGGCTCCCCAAGTCGAAGCTCCAGTAACCCCCCCAAACACACACACACACACACACACACACACACACACACACCGAAAATTAATCATGTTTATCATAGCCAAAATGTGGAATCAACTCAGATCTGAGGTGGGGAGAATACTAACACAATCACGCCTGTCATTCTAGCTACTCCAGAGGCTGAGATCTGACGATTGCAGTTCAAAGCCAGCCTGGGCACGCAAGTCCATCTCCAATTAGAAACCAGAAAACCAAAAGTGTGCTGTGGCTGAGGGAAAAATTGGGAGGGAAGGGATGACATTATTCAGAAAGAAATGTACCAAACTTCTATGACCATAACCCCTCTGTACATCATCTTTACAATAATGAATGAAATAAATAAAATATTTTAATAAACAGATACAAAATAAATTAAAAAAAATAACATTCTTAATTGGCAGACCAGTTAGGGAATGGTTACAGAAAACAGACCACAGGAATGGAAATGTAGCTTAGTGGTAGAGTGATTGCCTAGCATGCATAAATCTCTGGGTTGGACTCTTCAGTATCACATACACAGAAAAAGCCAGAAATGACATTGTGGCTTTAGTCACAGAATGCCAGCCTTGAGCAAAAGAAGCTCAGGGACAGCATCCGGGCCCCTAGTTCAAGCCCCAGGACCAAACCAAACAAATAACAAAATACCCACAAAGGAAAATAAACAAATAAATTACCTTTAATGAATCACTAGACAAGGGGTTCATTCAGGAAAACCAGCCACCCTCTCCTAAGTGCTATGACACAGACTCCCCTCTCCTTGTTCTACCCTGGGCCCCCACTTCTGCTATCTGGCCAATTCTCTATCTGCTTCATGTTGCCTCCAACATCATAAATGAACTTTTAATAGTTTATGTTTAGCTCGGCCCTGTCCTTCTAGCTACCCAAGAGGCTACGATCTGAGAATTATAGTTCAAATCCAGCCTGGCCAGGAAGAGCCACAAGACTCTTAGCTCCAATTAACCACCAGAAAACCAGAAGTGGTGCTATGGCTCAAAGTGGTAGCACGTTTCCTTTGAGCAAAGGACTCAGAGACAGTGCCCAAGCTGAGTTTAAGCCCCACAACCTACAATAAATAAATAAATAAATACATGAACAGAAGTTGATATTTTTGCTGTTCTGGCATGGAGGTTGCTGGTCTAGAGATGGTGCCAGGCCAGCCTTGGACTGGTGATTCTTCAGTAGCTGCAGTGACAGGTGTGTGCCACCACACCCAGATTGCTGCTGATAGTTCTGTGAACTGGAGAGGAGACTGAGCACTGTTCCTTGAGTCCTCTGGGGAGGGCAGGAGCAGCTGGGGTCAGGTCCCTTCAGATGTGGCCTATGCTTCTTCCCCTTTGCAGGTCAAATCTCTGCCCTTCGACAGCAGTAATCCAGCTTCTCCAAGCTCCCCAGAGTCTTTCTAGCAAATGGCAGAAGTGGTAGAGGGCCTATCTGACTGGTGTGGGCTCTGCAGGGGTCTTCAGTTTGAGCCCAAGGCCTTCTGGTTGCTCAGCTGGTGCTATATCAGTTGTGCCATATCTCCAGGAAGACTTTTTGCTTATTAACTGGAGATAGAGTTTTGAAGGCTGGTTTTGAATCTTTGATTCCCTGGGTCTCGGTCTTCTGAGTAGCTGGGCCTGTGAGGCTCTGGATGTGTCATGAGCTGTAGAGGAGATGGCGGCCAGACAATCCTCATCTCCCAGGTCAGTGTTCATCTGTCCATTCAAGAGACACAGTGGGAGTCTGGGCCAGCGATGCTGTCACTGAGTGCTGGCTGTTGGTGTGTCTTGCACAGAGACGACCTCCTTTCTTCGCGGTGACAAATAAACATCCTAGAAGGGGACGGTCAACCTTTAGTCAACAATATCTGTGGGCTTTCTCTTTTTTTTTTTTTTTTTTGGTTGTGAAGTTCAACCTGAGGGCTTAAACACTGTTCTTAAGCTCGTTTACTCAAGGCTAGTGCCCAACTACTTGAGCCACAATGCCACTTCCAGTTTTCTAGTGGTTCTTAGGAGATAAGAGTCTCATGGATTCCCTGATCAGGCTGGCTTTGAACCAAGATCCTTAGATCTCAGCCTCCTGAGTAGCTGGGGTTACAGGTGTGAGCCACCCATGTCCAGATGAAACCTAGGGAATTTTAAGTCCTATCTTGTTGATATCCATCATTCTCCACTTCATATCCATTTATGTGCTGAGAATGGGATGGTGAATCTGTGGTTTATTTTCCCAGGCCTGCACCCAGGGCAGACATCACTAATCAATCCAAGTAGCAAAGCTGAGAGTACAGGTGGGAGCCATGAGCCATGGATTTTTTTTTTCACCTTTGCCAGTGTTCCTGGGACTTAAACTCAGAGAGGCATAGGCTTGTCATCGTCCCCCCCACACACAGTCCCAGGGATTGGCTTGGCTTGTGGTTCCCCTGTCAATAACTGTAATCAAAGCAGGCTCTCTTTGGCTCCACTGAAATTGCTGCCCACCCCTGAGCCCATCCCAGCAGCCAGGGAAAATGAGAGGTTCTGATGGGCCAGGCTTGAGCATCCCTGAGGACCCTTTCAGGAACCTTGGGGGGGGGGTCCCACTTTCCCCTCCCCTCCCCACTCACCCCATTGGTGTGAAAGTTCGCCTGTGCTGTACCTGGAGAAACAGGAGGAGAATGTTAGCTGGGGAGACTGGAGGAAGACTTAGGTGGGCGCCTAGGGGCCCTCAGACAAACTTGGTACACAGCAGACATGCTATAGCTGGTTGGGTAGAGTTATGGGGCTCACCATGATGCTTCCGCCAGAGCACTCTGCTCACCACGATCAAGATCAAGACCATGCCCACGACCATGACTGCAAGGAAAATAAACTTCCAGGACGTGAGAGCCGACGGTGTCTCTGGAGAAGGAAACAGGCAGGAGAGAAAACATTGGACATTTCTGTTCCTTCCTTAGCTACCTGGCGTGTATCACCTCTACACTCAATGCCTTCTAGGATGGACTTAGGGGGAGCTCAGGGCAGGCCAATCAGAACCTTTCATTTTCCTTGGCTGTTCTAATTGGTTCACAGGTATGTGGGGAGGTGGGGATGGGCAAAGTGGAGCCAATGAGAACCAGCTCTGGGACTGGATTAGAGCTATGGAGTAGGAGGGCTATGCTCTCTGGCAAGGAGGTTGCTAAGAAGATGGAGGTTGCTAAGAAGGTGGGCTGGGCCAGGTGTGGTGGCTCATTCATGTCATCGCAGCTACTCAGGAGGCTCCCACTTTGAAGGCAGCCTGGGCAGAAAAGTCCACAAGGCTCTTATCTCCACTGATTCAAAAATGAATCTAAAAGCTAGAATTGGAGTTGTGGCTCAGGTGGTAGAGTGCCAGCCTTCAGTGCAAAAGCTCTGGGACAGTGTCCAGGGTCTGAGCTCAAGGCCCAGAACTCTCACAAAAGACAAAAGAGAAAACACACATGGGTCCAGGGGTTCATACTTATAATGCTAATGACTTGAGCACTGTGGCTTGAGGCCAGCCTGAGACATAAGACATGAGCTCTCCATCTCCAGCAGTGACTGGGTCTGGTGGCAGGGGTCTATATCCCAGTGACATGGGAGGTGGAAACAGAACTGTGGTCTAGGAGAATGTGCCACGCACGAGAGAGGCTATTTTCCAAAATAGTTATAGCAAAAATGGGTGGGAACGGGCATGGCTCAAATGGTGTCATCCCTTAAATCAATTTCAGTGCCAACCCCCCCCCCAAATAATCAATCACCATTCAGATATAGAAAGGTAAAGAAGGGGCCGGGAGTTTGGCCTCGTGGTAGAGTGCTTGCCTAGCATGCACAAAGACCCAGGTTCAATTCCTCAGTACCACATACATGGAAAAAGCCAGAAATGCTGGTCAAGGTGGCTCACGTCTGTAATTCTTGCTACTTAGGGGGCTGAGATCTGAGAATTGCGGTTCAAAGTCAGCCTGAGCACTACAGTCTGTGAGACTCTTATCTCCAATTAACCTCTAGAAAACAGGAAGTGGGGCTGTGGCTCCAGGAGTAGGGCAGCAGCCTTCAGCTGAAGAGCTCAGGGACAGCACCCAAGCTCAGAGTGCTAGCCCCATGACACACACACACACACACACACACACACACACACACACGCAAAGAAAAGAAGAAAAGAAAAAGCTGGAAGTGGCGCTGTGGCTCAAGTGGTAGAGCACTAGCCTTGAGAAAGCCCAGAGACAAGTTCAAGCCTCAGGAGTGGCAAAAAAAAAAAAAAAAAAAAAAGAAAGAAAAGTTTGTCTTTTTTTGTGGGTTTAAAAAGAATTTTTTTGAGCCATGTTTCTATGAATTATAACCAGTCCTATTTAGTGCATATAGAAGAGCTCCCCCCCCACCCTCCCTCTAGAAAGAAGCAAATGACAATTTCCTCCGCCTGGACTGGCGGCAGGTCTGTGTCAGGCAGCAGCTGAACAATGGCACCCATGACCCAGGTATTCCTGGGTGCGGGGGAGGGAGCAGAGCTGACCCCATGGGTCCCATCTTGAGATGCCCCCAGTCACAGGGCACCCTGGGGCCAGCCCCACCCCTGGATCTCCCCAGGGAAGACTCTGCTGCCACCTTTCCCCAGGGGCCAGGAAGGTGGGGCCCTTTGTCACCCTCACCTCTGAGGATGATAGACACTTCTCCCTGGCCAGTCCCCAAGGTGTTGGTGGCACTGCAGATGAAAGTCGTGTTGATGGCCTCGTCCACGGTGGGGATGTGGAGCTGGGTTCCCTGGACCTGAGCCGAGAGGGGCAGGGTCCCCGAGATCCTGGCCCAAAGACAGATGGGTAAGGAAGAGGAGGCCTCACTGGAGGCCCCGGGTGGGGTGAGGGTGACACAGACAGCCTCGGGCTATGCCAGACCCAGGGTGAGTCTCTTCTGTAGCCCCTGGGCCCCAAGGCCTGTGGGTTTCACCTGCCTGCTGCTTCTCCAGGCCCATCCTGGCCCTGGCAGCCTCATGCCTCTCCTGCTTCTCAGCCACCAGGGGAGCTGAGTCCACTTAGCTCTGTGGCCACCAGGGGGACGCAGGAGCCCAGATCATGAGATCCCCTCAGGCAGAGCTGGCCAGGCGCCTCTACTTCAGCTGTCTCTGTCCTAGCTGCCTAGATGTGCTGGCTACTGTCAGGGGCCCCACAAGGAAGAAATAGCCATGGAGGATGCAGAACCAGCCCTGTGGAATCGGGACCCCCAAGTTGTGTGGTGTGAGGAACAAGTAAAGATGAGAGCAGGCTTCCTGTTGTTTTTGGTAGCACTGGGGTTTGAACTCGGGGCCTTGTGTTTGCTAGGGAAGGTGGGTTTCTACTTGAACTTATCTCTCTTCCTGCTCTCCAGGCTTTTTGGCTGCAGTTAATTTTTAGGTAGAGTCTGGCACAAAATTTTGCTTCTGCTGGCTTCGAACCCAGATTCTCCCTCTTCCCCCTCTAGAGTAGCTGAGATTACAAAGTACACCAACACAGCATTTAAAAAAAAAATAGGCTGGGAATGTGTCTTAGTGATAGAGGTCTTGCCTGGCATTCACGAAGGCCAGGGTTGGATTTCTCAGTACCACAGAAACGGAAAAAGGCAGAAATGGCACAGTGGCACAACTGGAAGCATCCTAGGGCCCAGACACCGAGTTCAAGCCATGGGACTGGCAAAAAATAAAAATTAAAAAATATTTCTTCTTTCTTTCCCTCCTTCCCTCTCTCCCTCCCTCCCCTTCCTTCCTTCCTTTCTCTCTTCCTTCCTTCCTTCCTTTCTCTCTTCCTTCCTTCCTTCCTTTCTCTCTTCCTTTCTTTCTTTCTTTCTTTCTTTCTTTCTTTCTTTCTTTCTTTCTTTCTTTCTCTCTTTCCAGTTCTGGGGCTTGAATTCATGGCCTCAGCACGGACCTCGAGCTTTCTCAAAGCTAGAGCTCTACCACTTGCGCCACGGCACCACTTCTGGCTTTTTCTCTGTGTGTGGTATGAAGGAATCAAACCCAGGGCTTCATGCATGCTAGTTAAGCACTCTACTATGAGGCTACACTTTCCCAGCCCCCACCCCCAAATATTTCTTTTGCAATACTAGGAAGGTGTGTAAGGCAGGCAAGACCCCTCACCACCTTCACCCCCAGCCACAAAGACTCCAAATTGTGATAGGAATCACTTCTACTAACAACCCATGAGCCACTGGGTCATTGCTGGTTATTCACTTATATCCAGGAATCCAGACTCCAGCCTCCTCCCTCAGGCCCAGGGGCCCAGGCCCAGCCTCCTCCCTCAGACCCAGGGGCCCAGGCCCAGCCTCCTCCCTCAGACCCAGGGGCCCAGGCCCAGCCTCCCTCCTCAGGGCAGGCCTGGATCTGCAACTCACGTGGTCCAGTTGACTTTCGTGGGCTCCGGGTTGCTCTGGATGTCACAGCTCAGGGTGACATCCTGGAGTCCGCGATACCAATTATGGTCGTAGCCAGAGATGGAGACCTCGGGGGGATCTGGGGGTTGGAGACACAGTGGGGTTAGAGCCACAGGCCGGTCCTTGGGTCACAGACGTCCTCAGCAGATGGGGGAACACCCAGGGTGGACAGGCCGTGGGTCCCAAAGGATGGGTCGCGTCCTCCAAGCAGGAGTCCTGGAGACCTTGGGCAGCTGGACCAGGCCTGCCTTTGTCGGGGTGTTTCTGGGTCTTGTGCCAGGCCTGGGGGCCCTGACTCCGGCCAGGTGCTGTCCTCGCCTCCACTGAGTTAGGATTGTTCACAGAGGGTGTGGGGTGGGGAAAGGGGGAGCCAGGCCTGGGGAAGTGGGGTGTGGAGAACTGGGGGTGGTGGCAGCCTGGGGGTGGGTAACAGGTCTTTCCCTGGCACTCACAGAGCACGGTCAAGTTCACGGGCAGCCGGAGCGGCTCCGCCAGGGTCTCGTGCTCCACTATGCAGGTGACCGTCTGGCCATCGGCCTGGCTGGAGGGCAGCACGAAGAAGAGGCTGAGGGTGGAGACAGTGCCGGGCAGAGGTCCTGTCACTTGAGTGGTGTTGATGGTTCCATTCAGGCTCGGGGACCAGGAGAGTTGGGGCGGCGGGTGCCCCCCGGTGGACTCACAGCGAGCCACCAGCACAGGTCCAGAAGCCGGCTGGGCCTTCAGAGCCATGGCTCTGCTCTGGGGCCGAGCTGGAGTGATTGGAAGGGAGAGAGCAGGCAGTTCAAATCCCACATCTTCCTCTAAACAGCTGTGGGGGGGTTGTCTTTGTGCAAGCCTGTGCCTCAGTTTCTTTAATTGCCAACTGGAGTCCCCATTAGGTCCTAAAGGCAAAATGCTTTAGGACAGTTCTGGCCTATAGTAAGTGCTCAATAAATATTCTTAGGAAGGCAGGTGCTGGGGACGCAGAAATGAGCCTAGGGAAAAATCCACTGTGCCCCGCTGACTCCAGGAGATCCCCATCTGCCTGTCCAATCCCTGGTCTCCCCAAGACCTTGCCCTCTAGGATGTCCAGTCTCCCCAGCCACCCTATGGCACCTGCTGAGTGGATGGCAGGTCCCCTGCTCAGGCCTGGCCCTCCCTTGCTCGTGCCCTCCCCCTCCTGGCCACCCCCTCTTACTCACCCAGCACCCGCAGCCTGGTGGTCCCGCTGCTGCTGCCCGTGGGGTAGGTGGCATAGTGGCACGTGTAACGGGCTTCGTCATCAATGTGCAATGCAGACAGGGTCAGAGAGGCATCCAGCAGATCCTTGCTCTGCCCGGCGGCCACGAAGTTCATCCTCTCCGGATCCTGGTACCATACCCCCCGGATGGGATGCCACGTGGCCAAGCTCTCCTCAGTGCCCTGCTTCATCCACGTGATCTGACTCAACCTGATGCTGTCATCTGAAGGAGGCGGCAGGTGGCAGCTGAGGTTCACAGACTCGCCCAAGAAGCCAGTCACATTCGGAGGCACCTGCACACCCTGAGTTCCTGTGGGGTGGGACGTGGGGAAACTGAGGCACAGAGCGGTTTCACCCAAGGCTCCATGCCACTCACCTGTGACTCTAGACCACCGGACCAGGACAATGGGTACAATTTGACCACAATCTCCAACCTGAGCACTGGAGACTCACCCCTGAAATCCTAGCTACTCAGGAGGCTGAGATCTGAGAATCAGGGTTTGAAGTCAGATGGGGCCGAAAAAGTGGATGTCATACACTACTCAAAAGTGGATGTCATACACTACTCAAAAGTGGATGTCATACACTACTCAAAAGTGGATGTCATACACTACTCAAAAGTGGATGTCATATACTACTCAAAAGTGGCGGGGTTTTTTTCTTAATTTACTTTTACTTTTTATGCTGACTATGTATTCTTTATCTTAGATACAATGCATGCATGAACATATTGGTAAATCAAGGAGAAGTGAGAAAGTGCACCAGAGAATGAGGACAATCACTGGACACTGTGAAAATGAACTCTAGTGGAAGTGGCTTCTTGTGGCTCAAGTGGTAGAGGTGCTAGCCTTGAGCAAAAGAAGCTCAGGGACAGTGGCCACTCTCAGTTCAAGCCCAAGAGTCAGAAAAAGAAGAGTCCTTCCCCTCTCTCCCCTACCCCCCCCCCATTTCCCCCCTCTTCCCTCTCCTCTCCATCTCAGGCTTGCTAAACGAATGTCCTAATGTCCCAGCATTAGTCATTTGGATTATTTTTAGTGGCTGAGATTCCAGGCATGCACTTCCACACCCATCCTGGAATCTCCCTCTCCTTTGGAGAAGTTGGCTTGTCTCAGGTGTTTATCTGGCGAATGCAGCTCAGGACGACACAGGGAGGGTGCAAATGACAGTGCCAGGGTGGATTTCCCTTTACTCACTGTGATCCACCAGCAAGCTGCACATTAGAAGGGAGCAGGTACCCCAGGGCCCTGGAGACTTGTGTGGCCAACGAGCTGGTCTGAGTGACAGGGCTTAAAGTGTGGGTGCCCTGGTCTTCCTGTGGAGGGTTCCCAGCCACCACTTTGATTCAACTTAGCAATTTCCGGCTTTTGTTTTTCTTCCTGCCCCCCCCCACCCCAAGACCCTTTCTGGAAGTCTTCTTCAAGAGGCCTCTTTAAGGTGCTGGCGTGTGTGTGTGTGTGTGTGTGTGTGTGTGTGTGTGTGTGTGTGTGTGTGTGTGTGTGTGTGTGTGTGTGTGTATGCCTGCTCTCCAGTGCAGCGCCTGTTCTAAGCTTGAGCCACAGCCCCATTTCTGGCTTTTACCCTTTCTTTTCTTCCCCTTCTTTGTCCATTGTGGGGTTTGAACTCAGGGCCTGGATGCTATCTTTGAATCTCTTTGTGCTCAAGGCTAGCACTCTATGCCTTGAACCACAGCACCACTTCCAGTTGTTTTTGTTTGCTTGTTTGTTTTTCTCAGGCGTAGGGCTTGAACTCTGGGCCTGGGTGCTGTCCCTGAACGCTTCAGCTCAAAGCTAGCACTCTTCCACTTTGAGCCACAGCCCTGCTGACTTCCAGTTTTGACGTGGTTAACTGGAGAGAAGAGCTGTCATGGGGTGTGTCTGCCTGCGCTAGCTTCCAGCCAGGATCCAGTCTCCTTCTGAGTGGCTGGGATTACAGGTGTGAGCCCCCAGTGTCTGGAAAGTCAGCTTTCTCCTCACTCTTGTTCCAAGAGTTTTTTTTTTTTTTTTTCTTTCTTTCCTTTTACTTTTGTCAGCACTGGGGCTTGAACTTAGGACCTGGGCACTGTCCTTGGATACTTTTTTTTTTTTCCCAGGCACAACTTTTTAAAAATTTTTTTTCCATTTTGTTTTTAAATCAGTAAAAGAAACTGGGCCCTAGAAGCTGCAGTAATGTAAGCAGCAGCAAGTCTGTGCATTTGGTTTTTGGTTATGTATGTTCATATTATCACACTGCTGGCACCCTTTATTTGCCTGAAATTCTGCACCACATATACTAATTGTAGTAAAGTTAGTTAAGCCCAGTCTCGGGGTGTGAGGAACCTATTCTGGAAGATTCCCTGACATGGAATCCAACTTTGCTAAGTGGATTGTGACGAGATTATAAACCATAGGAAAAGTAACAATTTAACTTTTGGCCATCAACTTAAGAAAATGAGTTGTTATAGAATTTTTGTTGTTGTTGTTGCAATTTCCAAAGGTAATATATTCTACCCTCACGAGGGCCCTCAGCGTTAAAGCATAAGGAGCAGGAAAGAAAAGAAGGCATCTGAGTGCCAAGGCCAACATGTGCCAGGGGTCATGAGAGGCGAGGACAGTGCAGAATTTCTCAGGGCCTTGGATACTGTTTGCTCCAGCGCCCCACCACTTGTGTCTCCGCGCCACTTGTGGCTCTTTCTGAGTATGTGGCACCGAGGACTCGAACCCGGGGCTTCACGCGTGCTGGGCGGGCCCCTAAGACGCACCCCCAGCCCTGCCCGGGAACTCGGGCTGCCCGCGGCTCCCCCGCCCCTGCCCGGCCCTGCACCGCGGAGAGGGAATGAATGAACCGGGGGTGCAGGGCCGGAGCAGCGGGTGGGGGGCGGCCTGACCTTTGGAGGGGGGCGGGGGTCCTTGCGCAGGGGGAGGGAGGGCAGGGTGTCGGGGGGGTGGGGCGAAGTCAGCTTCCCCCGCTCCGCTCCGGGCAGGTGCCGGGCTGGTGGGGGGGGCGTGGCCGACCTGAGTCACCGGACAGCCGCGGAGCGCGGGGACCTCGAGCCGGGGAGGGGGGAGGGAGGGGGCGGGGGAGGGGGGGAGGGAGGGGGCGGGGGAGGGGGCGCACTCACCGGCGCCGAGGGTCCCCGCGGTCAGCGCCAGCAGCGCCAGCAGCAGCAGCAGCGGCGGCGCCATGCCGGGTCCGCGGGTCCGCGATCCGCGCGCCCACCGACGGCGAGGAACTTTTTCCCCGATCCGGGACCCCTGGATCCCGACGGCGAGGAACTTTTTCCCCGATCCGGGACCCCTGGATCCCGACGGCGAGGAACTTTTTCCCCGGTCCGGGACGCCTGGATCCCGCGGTCCGCTCGCCCGGTCGCCGTTCCAGGCTCTGTCCGCCGCGCGCCCGCAGAAGGGAGGCGCGCCCAGACCCCGCCCCAGGCCGCGCCCCCCGCGTCACCGGCCCGTCCTCCCCGCAGGCCGAGCGGCCGCCCTGTCCGGCCCCGCCCTTCCGCCACCCCGCGGAGGGGAAACTGAGGCCCGCAGGCCCGCGGGAGACTCGGGGAGCGCGCGCCCGGCTCCCGGCCCAGCTGTCACCCGGGTGTCCCCGCTCCAGCCTGGTGCTCCACCGCCCGAGCCCCAGCTCCACCCCCGGCTCACGTCGAGGGTCTCGCAGACTGTCCTGCCCGGGCTGGATCCGAACTGCGGTCCGCAGATCGCAGCCGCTGGGGCAGCTGGCGTGGCGGCCTGAGCCCCCTGCGCGCCCTCCCCTCCCCGTCTGTCTGTCTGTCGGTCTGTCTGTCTGTCTGTGTCTCTTTCTCCAACCCCCCCCCCCCCCTTAGCTGGAAAGATTCCCAGGGTGGAGACCAGCACCACCGCCTGGGGACTTTTGGGGAGATTCTGAGACTTGGTGCTTCTCGTCCTGGAGGAGGGAAGGTGGATTTCAGGATGAAATCAGAGGGCAGTCTCCCAGAAAGCTCTGGGTCTTCTAACCCTGTGGCCAGGGCTCTGGTGCTCCTCCTCCATGCCCCGGGGTTGCCCAGAGCTTCCCCCCCACCCTAGGGCTCCGGCGGATCCATCTCCCCTCCCAGAGAAGCCAAAGGTGGCTCTGTGCTCAAGTGGCAAAGCGCCAGCCTTGAGTGAAAGAGGGCGAGAGAGAGAGAGAGAGAGAGAGAGAGAGAGAGAGAGAGAGAGAGAGAGAGAGAGAGAGAGAGAGAGAGAGGATATGTCACATTCTTCAGAGATTGTTGTCACATCCAAAATGTGGAATCCACCCACATGCCCCTCAGTGGACATAGAGATCAACAAAATGTGGTTTATATACACAACGGAATTCTACACATTCATCAGGAAAGATGACATTGTATCACTCATAAGGATATGGAAAGTCTTGAAAAAAAATTACATTAAGCTTAGTAAGCCAGACCCAAAGAAACCATGCCCAGGTTGCATGGTTTCTCAAGAATATTTCTAGAAATCTACAAGTAAACTCACTGGACGGCAAAAGAAAAAAAATACACTGGGCCATGATAAATATAACGATCTCTAGGCATTCACACAGAATGAGACCAAAGGATACTCTTAGGAGAGGATCACAAAGACAACAACTATGAGCATCTGATCAAATAAAGGGATATTTATTGAAGTGAAATTCAGTTTGTGTTTTCATTTCTTTTATCTGTTCATTATCTGTCTTTGGGAGGGTGAGAGCAAGGACAAAAATAGGGGCACAAAGGGTAAACAAATGCAGCCATGGTACTCATTTGCAGCGGGCCAAGTGACGCTATGTCTAATTTTGAATCATTTTCAAGAGGCAAGGGGCAGGAGACAAGGCAAGGCTTAAGAGGCAGGGCGCAAGGCTTGATTACCATTGGTTACAGATGTGTTATTGTTTATCACTCTCTGCTGGGACCTAGAATGAGGGTATATTAGCTGGAGGGACTTCCTCAGGAGGGGATTTTTTGGGGGAGAGAGATTCCTGCCTTGACAAACCTGGCTGACACATCTGTTTGTCCTCTGGGGAAGGAGGGCTGGGTACAGGCGGGCAGCGAGCCCCCTCCTCTCTTGGCTCTT
Source organism: Megascapheus bottae (assembly GCF_031878675.1). Classification (NCBI taxonomy): domain Eukaryota; kingdom Metazoa; phylum Chordata; class Mammalia; order Rodentia; family Geomyidae; genus Megascapheus; species Megascapheus bottae. The sequence goes on from NC_143539.1 coordinate 5,056,722, forward strand.
CTGGTCGGGGTGTGTTCTCCCTATCCCTCCTGCTGATCGAGAGGGACCGGGGACGGGAGACCCCGACACTCACTGGACATTGTATTGAAAATGAATTCTATGACTTGTAGATGAGGGTGAGAGGGAAAATCCCGGGGAGAGAGTGCAGGAAGAGGTGACATTGCCCCCAAAGAAATGTTCTAATGTACTCTTTACCTGACTTATATAACCATAACCCCTCTGCACAACACCTTTTCAATAACAAATGTAACAAATATTATTATTATTATTATTATTATTATTATCATTATTATTGGTGGGTTTTAGGGCTTGAATTTTGGGCCTGGGCGCTGAGCTCTTCAGCTCAAGGCAACTGCACTTGAGCCACAGTGCTACTTCTGGTTTTCTAGTGGTTAATTGGAGATAAGAGTCTGAGGTCCTGGGCTGGGAGTTTGACCTAGTGGTTAAAGTGCTTGCCGAGCATGCACGAAGACCCGGGTTTGATTCCTTGGTACCACATATATAGAAAAAAAAAAAGCCGGAAGTGGTGCTGAGGCTCAAGTGGTAGAGCTCTAGCCTTGAGAAAGCCCAAGGACAGTGCCTAGGCCCTAAGTTCAAGCCCCAGGACTGGTACAAAAAATAGGTTAAATAAAAAAGGAAGGAAGGAAGGAAAAGAAAAAGCCACAATAATCAGCAATAAGAAATTTTGAGGCTGAAAAAAATATCAAAGACAAGGAAAACTAGAAATAAACACCAGAGTACTTTGTAGAGAGCTGGGCAGATTCCATGTGAAAATGTGTAATACAGAGCTAGGAACTATTGTCAATTCTACAAGTATTTATTGAGCACCTATTATGGGCTAGGGGCCTATTTTTGGGGGCCCCTCGCCCACAATTGAAGAATCGATTGGAATTGATTTGGAATCGAGGGTCTTCCTGCATGCTAGGCAAGCACTCTACTACTAAGCCAGACTCCCAGCCCATGGACCTATTATTTTTAAGCCAGTCTGGGGCTTGAACTCAGGACCTGGGCATGGTCCCTGAGCTGCTTTTTCTCAAGGCTAGCACACTACTACTAAACCAAAATTCCTAGCCTGGGATAGGAATTTAAATAATTTTTTGAAGTGTTAGGAATATAGCAACAGTCAAAATAAATACAAATCCCTTTCCATATAGACAAAATATCAAGTATTATTATAGTGTGTTACACAATGAAAAGTTCTCTTAAAAACTAAAAATGAGAAGGAGGCAAGCACCGGTAATTCACGTCTTAGCATGTCACACGAAGAGTTGGCAGTTGAGGGGCTGAATTTGAAGCCCTGGATTTGATTCCTCCATACCACATACTCAGAAAAAGCTGGAAAATGGCACTGGGGCTGAAGTGGCAGAGTGCTAGCCTTGAGCAAAAATTGTCCAAGGACAGTGCCCAGACCCTGAGTTCAAGCCCCAGGACTGGCAAAAAAAAAGGGGGGGAGAGGGGTTGGCATTTGAGAGAGAATTGGACACTTGAGTCACAGTTGCACTGGTTCCGCGAGGGGCTGGGAAAGTACCTGCAGTTGTGCTCAAGGTGGGGTTCACTGGGGTGAGCCAACAGGACCCCCCTCAGAGTGTCTTCCCAATGTTTACCCTCTCCCAGGACTCCAACTCAATATCTCACGCTTTCTGTCATTGGCTGATGCTCTAAATTCTTTTGCCATCCTGACGCTTAGACTCAGAGCCTGGACACTGTCCTTGAGCTTTTCACTGGCTGGCTCTCTACCACTTCAAGCCACGTCGGGAACATTCTCCCCCTCCCTGAGTTCCTAGCGTAAGAATGTGCCTGAATAGTTCCTTGCCCTAAGGGCAACATTTTATAATTAGGTCACTAAGCAATGCATGCCTGCTTGTGTTGATATGCAAACATCCTACCACCGGACCTCCTACCCCAAGCAGTACCCCAACCCCCTCCCGCCTCTCCTGAAGAGGCATATAAACCCCTGTGTGAAAAATAAACTTCGCAGCTTGATCAGAACGCTTGTCTTGCTGCCTTCTTCGTGTCTCCGTCCCTCTCATTACTCCCTCGAGGTTCTTGGCCCTGGTTGACGTTCCGCCGGACAGGACAAACGGCGCCCAACGTGAAGCCCTGGAGCCTGAGAGGCTGAGGGATGCTGTCTTCCAGGAAAACTTGGATCCAAGTGATTGTGTGACCAGCTTGGAGTGGCCCGCCCAAGACACCAGTTTCAGTCAACGCTGAGCAGTGAAGACAGCGCAAGGTAAGTGACTGGCCATGGACAGGTATCATCGTCACAGGAATTGCTCATCTCAGGTTTAAGAGGCCCTCAAGACACGAGCAACTCGGGTTAAAAGGAAAGATTTAAAGGCATTTTTTGGTCATGTGGAAGAATTATGTCCTTGTTTCCCCAAGGAGGGAACGATTAATGAGATTAAGTGGCAGAGAGTTGAAGATTGTTTATTAAGAAGATTCATGTTTTTATAAGAATTTTCATGTAATGATTGCAATTGTGGTCTCATAAGGAACATTTTCTGCTTGAAACTATAAATAGTACATGCATGGCATGTACACTGTAAACAGCCTTTACCAAATGTGTTTGACAAGGAATTGTTTTTATGTGGATAAAATGATCATTGATCTTAAAGATTGCTTTTTTACAATTCCCCTACACCCTGATGATATTTTGTTGGTGGTTCAGGACAAGTCAGATCTACAAAATTGTTTTGTGGAACTTTCTAAAGCCTTTCTTAACCTTGGCTTGCAAATAACTCCCGATAAAGACCCCTTTACCTATTTGGGTTTAAAATTACAGCAGAAATTAGTTTTAACACCTCACATTCAATTTCGTGTTGACTGCCTCCATACCCTTAATGATTTCCAAAAACTTCTAGTAAGTTCCCAGCTCCTGGGTGTAGCTGGCCTAGCAGCATCTTAGCAATTGGCACGCCCCCTGTCCTGGCTAAAGCCATCCAGCCGCTGCTCTTAAAGAGGACCTGTCACCTCCAAGAATAAGATTGGCAAAAAAATAAAAAACCTCATGATACTAAAATTTCCGGAATATAAACGGCCGATATTAATTTTGCGTGCTTCAAGATCTTTGAGTATGAATGTGTGTGTGAATGGGTGTGAGTGAACAAGTTCAAGGTTAAATTGTCAGCATGCTGTATAAATCAATGGACGAGTTCATATTTAAAACACAAAGGCAGGGCCGGGAGTTTGGCCTAGTGGTTAAAGTGCTTGCCTAGCATGCACGAAGACCCGGGTTCGATTCCTCGGTACCACATACATAGAAAAAAGCCAGAAGTGGTGCTGAGGCTCAAGGGGTAGAGCTCTAGCCTTGAGAAAGTCCAAGGACAGTGCTCAGGCCCTGAGCTCAAGTCCAGGACTGGCAAAAAAAAAAAAAAAAAAAAAAAAACACACACACACACACAAAGGCAATTGGGTAAATCTAAGTCTAAACTTCAAGAAAATTATTAGGTTTGAATGTTTTACAATGTCTCAAAGGATTATTGCATTGTTTTAAAGAGGAACTGGTAAAAAGTATTTTTCTAAAATAGAAAAAGTATTTTCTAAATGAAATCTGCATTTAAAGGTCTGGTATTGTAATGCACAGAGCTGTTTGCATTGTAAACATTGTAACTGTTTAGCACAGAGGTATCAGGGAATTTGGAATTTATTACCTTGAGTTACAATTTGGAGATAAGTATCAGAATTTGTTTATCAATGTCAGAGGTGATGTGATTAGTGTTTCTTAAACTGCCCCCTAAAATGTATTAAATTGGGGAAAAGTTTTTAAAGGAATGTTTAAAAGTTTATCTCCGTATGATTTGGTTTCATGCAACTGGATTGCAATTGGACGTATTTTAGAAAAAGGAAACTAAGTCCAGACTTAGACTTTTGGTGTACTGAGGATGTTTGTAGTTCTTGCATTAAGGAAAACTTATTTGAGTTTAAACTGTTGTTGGAGTTCTAGGCAGTAACCTAAACTGCAGAGAAAAAACAAACAAACAAACAAACAAACAAACAAAAAACCTGCCTCTTCTAAAAGGAGGCCTGAAGGCAAAGGGCATTCCTTGAGCCCAAGGAGACCTGGAGAAAAAGGGAGTGCTTGAGCCCTTAAAGGTTCTTCAAATGCAAATAAAGGCTAAAGTGTTAATTGTTTAAGCAAATATCAGTAAAAGTTTCAAAGAACATTGGAAATGGGTTTCTGAACAAAATTTGAAAGTGAAGTTGTCCTAAATGCTTGTTTCAAGGGAGAGAAAGAAAAAAAGGAAAATTAGGACTACCAAAATGATTGCTTAATTGCTATTTAGCCTGCTTTTGTAAGTCTCCTTACAGCAATTTCCAGTTGGCCCATGGAGAAGGACAGCAATCCTTATTCAGAGTGCTAGCCTTGAGCTGGAAAGTTGAGGGACAGTGCCCAGGCCCTGAGTTCAAGTCCAGCAACCAACAAAGTGAAATGCTAATGGGATGTTTATCCCTGTGTGGAGAGACACTACTGGGACAAAAGCCTCCAGGTGCAGAAAGCCTCTGCTTGGATGGCAGAGATGGTGTCAGATCCTAGAGTCACTTGTGCTTGGCCAATCAAATTAATCAGAGCCGGGAGGTCATAGAACAGTTTGTAAGCATGCCTTACTAATGCCCGTGCCTTTCATAACTGGGCAGGAACTTGTCAATCATCTGTGATAGTGGATAGTTTAAAGTCCTAACTGAGCGAATTTTGATTTGACACCAGCCACAAATTCAGGAAAGTTTGTGGATGTGAGGCTTGTGTCCCTATTACCTGTTTAGATCTGACAACTGAAGCATAGTTAGAGTCGCAGGGACAGCTAGATTACAGGATTGAGTCATCTGCATTCAACTGATAGTTTGCTCTGTGTCGGTCTAGGTGACTGACACAATAGGAGAGCGGGACTCGGGTGTATCCACTGGGAGAGGTCTGGGAAAGTAATCCCAGAATTGCAGGTAGTTAGTTCCATCTGTTTGATGAAATGAGGTCCACACTGTCTTTGATCACTAGAAATTTAGTCAGACTTGGATTAGTACAGCTCCCTCTGGACCTGGCCTGCCACTCTTGTCCTCAGCCATCAGTATGAGAACCTGCACTCTGTCTCTTTTTCTTTGCTGACCAGATAATTGGTGCTCCTACAGTACCCAAAAAGTGCAGCTGGAGGCTTGGGCCCCCAGCTACAAGGGGAAACTGAGGCAACATGGTGCCTTTGCCCAGAGTTCAAGTCCAGCCCGGGTGATGTAAAAAGACCATACTAGAGACAAGGAGCAGGAGTCCTTGAAGGGCTGGAATCGTGATCCAGAAGATCACAAACACACTCAAAGTGCTAGTGTTAGTCTTTCCTCCTCCATCTTCTAATCCAGTCTGCTACCTTAGGCCTGTGACAAAAACAAAACTGCCTTTCCCTGCAATCAGGTGACACAGGCCTTTACCTCAAAACTGGAGGTGGTGCAGGCAGCTCAGTCTCTCCCAATCAGATTTCCCTCTCCCTTGTTTGTGGAGATACAACTGTAAATGTCAACCCCTCCCACAACAACCCGTCCACCTCTCAAATACCACAGGAACCCAACCCTGTAAACCCTGCTTATAGCTCCCCCCCCCCCCCCAGCTGCTATTCTCTGCCAAGATAACCCATCAGGTTACCGACATTAAATGTTTTCTTTTGTATGTGACTAAGTGTCTGACGGATATCCTTCCTTCCTTCCTTCCTTCCTTTTTTTGGGGGGGCGTCAGTCCTGGTGCTTGAACTCAGGGTAGCGGCTGCCCTTGGGCTTTCTCAAGGCTAGTGCTCTACCACTTGAGCCACAGCACTTCTTCCATTTTATTTTTTTGTTCATGTTTTCGGTTTTCTAGTGGTTAACTGGTGCTAAGAGTCTCATGGATTTTAATGCCCAGGCTGGCTTTGAACTGCGATCCTGAGATCTTAGTCTCCTGAATAGCTAAGACTTCAGGTGTGACTGTGTTTTGCATGAGCCAACAAATGGTCTCCTCCTCCTCCTCCTCCTCCTCCTCCTCCTCCTCCTCCTCCTCCTCCTCCTCCTCTTCCTCCTCCTCCTTCTCCTCCTCTTCTTTTTCACCAGTTCTACAAACTGAACTCAGGGCCCGGGCAGTGTCCTTGAGTTTTCTCAAGGCTAGAGCTCTACCACTTGAGCCACAGCACCACTTGTGGCTTTTTCTGTGTTTGTGGTACCAAGGAATCAAACCCAGGGCTTTGTGCATGCTAGGCGAGCACTCTACCACTAGGTCACACTCCTGGCCTCACTTCCAGTTTTGAAGTGGTTAATTAGAGATAATACAGGACAAGAAAATGGAAATATTCATTTCTAGAACCAAATGCTTTTGTTTGGGTATCTTCCAATCCCCACCCAAACAAAAGCATTTGGTTCTAGAAATGAATATAAATATTTGGTTCTAGAAATGAATATATATATGAATATATATATGAATATATATATATGAATATATATATATTCATTCCATTCCATTCTGGGACTCCCTCTACCCAGGACACCTGGATCATGCGTGATGACCCTGTTCCATGTCTCCTCTGTATTTTTACCAGTTGGGGAACTTTTGGAGATGCCCACTGTCCGTCGTAACTGGTACCATTCGCTTCGTACTAGAGAAGACTCTCCTCACCAATCCTTTCCTACTTCCCCTTGGATGACTTCTTGACAACCTCACTTCTCTTAAATTTACTCCTCATCTCAAGCCTCCCAGCTTATTGTATTGTGCAACCAAATTTGGTTAAACTCTCTGATGACTCAACGCGGCCACTTACTGGCACATTCAACCCAAGCATTTTACAGGATCCTTACAACTTCTGCGAGAATCTGGGAAAATGGCGAGAGATTCCCTGCATCCGTGCTTTCTCTTTTCTCCACTCTAGACCTTCTCTCTACACCTCCTGCTCTCTACCTTAAATTCTCCTGGCTTCAAAACCTCTCGACATTTTTACCTTCGACCTGGACAATAAGTGCCCAACTTTTGTTGTTTGTTTTTTTTTTAATGGCTCATGGGACTTGAAGTCAGCCTGGGCGTTGTCCCTGAGCGCTTCAGCTCCAGCTTACTGCCCTTCCCTTGAGCCAAGCCCCACTTCCCGTTTTGTAGAGGTTAATTGGAGATAAGACTCTCAAGTTCTTTTGTGCCCGGGCTGGCTTTGAACCTTGGCCCTTAGATCTCAGCCTCCTGAGTAGCTAGGATGACAGGCGTGAGCCACCCTGCCCAGCTGCACCCATCTTTCTGCAGCTCAGCAGTCTGTGGCTAAACAGCCCGTCTCGCAGTAGCCTGCAGGGGCAAGTTTCTCCTCCAGCGAGTGGCTGCTGCTGAGGGTAGGGTATAGGTTCTGTCTTTCTGATCTTTCTCAAATTGTAAAACTCTGGGGTCCTTTAATTGGAACCCTTCTATCTAAATGCAAGAATTACGATGTTACCCAACCTTATGACTTGAGCTGGCACAATGTGCACAACATTCTCTCCAACACCCTCGTCCCAGAGGAGAGGAGAAGGGTCTGGGAGGTGACATACACCAAACCACCCTGGCCTAGCCCCTGGACACTGTTTCGGCCCCAGGCTAAGACCCACTGTGGGACTATCATACCCAGTTAGGTGAGAGATCAGATCATTACCTGCATCCTCATGGGTGTCTATAGGTCAGCCCATAGGTCATTAATTAGGGCAAACTCTCCAGTGTTTTCCAGGACAAAAATGAAAATCTGTCTGCCTTTTTGGACTGGTTGGCATAGGGCTTACTGCAATTTACTAACTTGGATCCTAAATCAATGGCTGAACAAAACCTCCTCATGACCCATTTAGTTTCCCAATACGGCTGTTATCTGGGCTAAATTAAAACTCCTTGACAGGGGGTCCCCTTTCCCCACAGTCCCAAATTTTGAAGATAGAACCTAAGGTACATAATGGAGAAGAAGCTAAGAAAGGCCAAACATCAGACACTGAGCAATGTCCTATAACAACAACCACCACAACCCGCTCACAACCAGCTGGCAGCTCCCCCAGGCCTGCAAGGTGAGCCCTGGGCACCGTTATAAGTGCAGACACACTGGTCACTGGGGGAAGTCCTGCCCCAAACCGCCTAAGCCTTTTTGTCCCTGTCCCAAGTGCAGTGGGCATGGACTCTGCACTCTGACCCCTCAAGGCTGGAGGCCATAGGGCCTTACCCATGCCCAGTCTTCAATCTCTTGTGATTGGCCATGGAAGACTGAGGAGGCCCTGGAAGACTCAACCACTTACACCATGCTGCAGAACAGGGTAATGTTTGTGGTTGCAGGTAGGCCCATTGTTTTTTCCTTCCAGATACTGGTGCTACCTATTCAGGGTTTTTTGTTTGTTTGTTTGGTTGGTTGGTTGTTTTTTTTGCTAGTCCTGGGCTTGAACTCAGGGCCTGAGCACTGTCCTTGGACTTTCTCAAGGCTAGAGCTCTAGCACTTGAGCCTCAGCACCACTTCTGGCTTTTTTCTGCATATGTGGTACTGAGGAATTGAACCCAGGCCTTCGTGCATGTTAGGCAAGCACTCTACCACTAGACCAAACTCCCAGCCCCCTATTCAGTTGTTGTTGTTGTGTTTTTTGTTTTTTTTTTTTGCTAGTCCTGGGCTTGAAGCTCAGGGCCTGAGCACTGTCCTTGGACTTTCTCAAGGTTAGAGCTCTACCACTTGAGCCTCAGCACCATTTCTGGCATTTTTCTATGTATGTAGTACCAAGGAATCGAACCCGGGTCTTTGTGCATGCTAGGCAAGCACTTTAACCACTAGGCCAAACTCCCAGCCCCCCTATTCAGTTTTAATACCATTCTGGGGACCTACCATTCAGAGTGGGAAAAAAAACCAACATACCAACCCCTACAGACCCCTCCCCTGCTTTGTTATATTAATAATAACTTTCGCTTTACTCATCCCTTCCTTATAATTCCACTCTGCCCCATACTCTCCTTTTGGGATACAACATGTTAGTCAAACTTCACTGTACTATAACTTTACTTCTTAGTCCCCATGTGGAAGTTCTGGGCCCCTGCCCACTACCTCTTTTACTTCTACTCTTAGCCCCTCCAACTGCCTCAACGGACTCCCCGTTACCTGCTTCCCTAGTTAGCCCACTGGTGTGGAATACTTGCCATCCCTCCATACGTAAACATTTCCCTTTGTGAACCCCAATAGTTCCCCTCCCAATATCAATACCCCTTGACAAAACCCAGGCTGATTGGCCTTCAGCCGGGATTTCTTTGTCCCCCCAACTCCCCTTACATCTTAGCTGCTAAAACCTATCATTTAGTACCCAGATGTGGCCTTAGTAGACAGCCAGGGGTCCAAGGTCCCCTGTACTCAAGCCTTCTTCTACCTCCACTCCAGATTCCCCCCTTACTCGTGCTGTCCTGCATACCACCTTCTCTGTAAAAGCCTCCTAAGTCACCTCCTCTAAAACCTTTCCTAATCTAGTAAGACTTCAGTCCCCTCTCTCTGTCTCTGTGTCTGTCTCTGTGTCTGTCTCTCTCTGTCTCTCTTTCTGTGCCTCTCTGCTTGTGCCCTAGAGAGTTGGCATGCAGATAAGGTCCTGGGAACTACCCCTCTAGGTTCCGTCTCAAGGCTAGCTGTCCTGACAAATTCTCTTAGCTGAAACTGTCTGTCTGTCTGTATGTTTTTCAAGTACACTTGTACTATTACTGTATGCCCCTGCCTTTCTGCTTGTTGTCTATTTGCTGTTTGTTTGATTTCTTACTTACTTAATAAAGCTTCAACAAATATTTATTTATGTATGTATGTATGTATGTGGATCATGGAGGTACTTGAACTCTGGGCCTGGGCACTGTCCCTGAGCTCTTCAGCTTAAGGCTGCAGCCCTATCCCTGGAGAGATAGCTCCACTTTCCCTTTTCTATTGATTAATTGGAGATAAGCGTCTCGAGGTCTTTAGCGTCTGAGCTGGCTTTGAACTGAGATCCTCATATCTCAGCCCCTCAGTAGTAGGATTATAGGCATGAGCCACCTTGCCCGGCTTCTTTTAGCTTTTACCTAAGGAACAGTTCCACTTCCTGCCTTTTCCTGGGCAGACAACTCCATTTTCTACCCCTCATGTCCACGCCCTCCTGCCTCCTCTCTCCTAGGGCACCACTTCCCTGTTCCCTCCTCATCTGTGTCTGCCACTGCTTCAATCCTGGAGGGCCTATCTCTGGAGCTATGCCAACCAACAAGTCCCCTTGCCCTCCCACACCTTTTTTTTTTTGGCCAGTCCTAGGCCTTGAACTCAGGGCCTGAGCACTGTCCTTGGGTTTTCTCAAGGCTAGAGCTCTACCACTTGAGCCACAGCACCATTTCTGGCTTTTTCTATGTGTGTGGCACCGAGGAATCAAAGCCTGGTCTTCGGGCATGCTAGGCAAGCTCTCTACCACTCGGCCACACTCCCAGGCCCCTCCCACACCTTTCTTACCAGCCTCAGGTGGAAGACTTAGTTTCCATCTCTAATATCTCTCAACCTCAGTCTTCCACTCACTCCTTCAGCCTCCCTACTAAATGGGATGGTCCCCACCCCATTATTCTTACCACCCCAATAGCCATCAAGGTCCAAGGCCATATGTATTGGATTCACAGTTATAATATAAAGCTCCCGAGCCTGCGGTGCCTCTACCCGGCCCCAATTCCCACAAGACCTCTGTCTCCTTGGATTACAAAGACATTGGAGCAAAGCATCCTGAAGACCTGTCTCCATGGATGAGTAACCCCTCTTTTCTCCCCAATCCTGCTACTGTCAATTTCTCTGTGTTTTGTGGACCCAACTCAGTTTCTACCCCAGGACCCCTACCCTTTCTAGTCTCCTGAATTTAGTTCAGGATCCAGCTTGATCCTAGAAGAGATATTTACCTTTCCTCATTTGCGTTTCCTCTCTCTTACATCCTTCTATTCTGCATAATGGTCTTCTTTGCTCTTAGTATGCTGGGAACTGTACAGCTTGTAGCCCATATGTGGGTGCAGCCCCAGGTACATAACCAAACGCCTGGCATTCTTATATTACTATACCTATCTCCCCATGGCTGTTCTCTGCCTGGTATCCCTCCATGGATGCAATGGGCCCACAATCTTTTTTTTTTTTTCTGATCTAGAACAGCCCTAAACTTCAGAATGTAACCACCTTAAACATAAAAATTACCGCTATGTTCCCAAATACCTATGCCTCACATCAGGAAAATGAATAATGCAAGCAGGACACTACTTAGCATTGCTACCCATCCTGGAGCTGCAAATGTCACGCCTGTGATTCCCCCAGGCTCCCAAACTGCTATACGCTAGTTATAAGTCTGGAGAGAAAACATTGTATATACTACACCCACGACGTTATCTTTCCAATAAACACCTCATGGGACAAAAGTGGGAAGTAGGAATCACAGGTTCAATGAATGCTGAGACAGCTCAGAAAACAATTAAGATTTATCACGTATATGAGCCCAGCTGCCGAAGCCAGCCGACTTCAAGGCGGGATTCCTGATTTAGGAGGTGAGGATGAGAAGAAAAAGACAAGAAACAGATGGGGTCGGGAGGTCTACAGCTTGAGACTGCAGCCCCATTTATTTCTAGTTCCAGTCTTATATACTCTCCTAAAAGCAGGAAACTACCAGGGGTTCCTTTCATACAAAATAACAAATAAGTCTCAGATCAATCAAGCGAGAAGCAAGAAGCAATAAGGCCAGGAAATTCACAATACAGTTGCCGTAGCTCAAAGATCATAAGGATGGCGTCATTTATCACGGGACAAGTTCTTTTCCATGACATTTCATTTTTTTGATGCAGATCCGTGAGTCATCCTGACCCCACACTCAGTGCCCAACACCCAGCAATCCTCAAACAGCCTCCAAACAGCAGTTCATATCATAAAAAAGCAAACAAACTTCTAATAGCCTTAATAAAATCTCCGTCCTCCTCTCAGTGGGAACCTGCTAAACCAGTCCTTCTTCAAGCAAATTGTTTTATGTTTGCTCAGCTTCAACATTCCTTTGTGGCTTCAGCTCAATTTAATATTTCTGTTAAACATAAAATCTGTCCCCCACCCATCACACTGTGGCCCTCAAATCTCTCTCTCCTTATATCATGCTAATTCCCCTTAGTTGTGCAATATGACATGTCCTATCAAATCCTATCATGTGCCACACCCAAGCTGATACAAATGGGCTATTTTTCTTCCAGTTCTGGTGAGAGTGGACTTAATGTCCCCTGTTTTCTCCATAGGGCTATGTGGTAGAAGTCTCTACCATTACATAACATCTAACCAACAGCTCAGTAAACCTCCACTCTCCTCTGCTGAGGGTTTCTCTGAGGTCCTACGCCTTCTACAACTCAATTTAATTCTTAATTCTTTGCACTCTAAAACAGGAGAATCCTAGACTGCCTCACTGTAGAAAAAGATGAGACATGCATCTTTTTAAAAATTATTTTGGGCAGTCCTGGGGCTTGATCTCAGTGCCTGAGCACTGTCTGTGGGCTTCTCCTCAAGGCTAGCACCCTACCATTTGAGCCACAGCACCACTTCTGGTTTTTCTATGTATGTGGGACTAAGAAATTGAACCCGAGTCTTCGTGCATGCTAGGCAAGCACTCTACCACTAGGCCAAACTCCGGCCCCAAGACATGCATCTTTTTAAGGAAAAGGTGTTGGTTAAAACCTGCAAGCACTAGATAAAAACTTGCCTGCCCCTGAGTTTCTTTTGCTCAAAGCTAGCACTCTACCACTTGAGCCACACTGCACCATTTCTGGCTTTTCTGTGTATGTGGGACTGAGGAACCAAACACAGGACTTTCTGCATGCTAGGCAAGCACTCCACCACTAAGCCACATCCCCAGCTCTCTTGTGACTATCTTTGCTTTACTTTTAATCTTACCTTGCATTTGTAGATGCCTGCAAAACATCCTCACAGAAGGAGCAAGATCCTTCACCAACCAGATGGTCAATCAAATGCTCCTGGGACAATACCATGATGGTCTTTACCCAAATACATCCAGGTAACTTTATCCACTGTCGTGCAGGAAGCCATTACAGAAGATAGACTTTTGCCCATGCACTCTAAGGTGGTACTCCCTCCAAAAACAACAACAACAGCAACAACAAAAGAGGAATATTAGCTTTTCCCCCTCCATCTCCTTATCCAGTTTGCTTAGACCTGTGGCAAAACAAAACAAAACAAAACAAACAAACAAACAAAACAAAACTGCCTTTCCCAGAAAGCAGGAGACACAGGCTTTTCCCTGAAAACTGGTGATGCAAGCAGCTGCAATCTCCAGTTTCAAATCTCCCCAGTCCACTTTTCCTCTGCCTTGTTTGTGCAGATACAACTGTAAATATTAGCTCTACCCACAAGGCCGTTTCCTGTAACCCAGCCCTGTAAAACTATGCTTCTAGCTCCACCCCTGACGCAGCCAGGCAGGCTTTGGAGTTAGAAACTCCTTTCCCTTTCTATGGGACCCTGAATTCCCCGTGGTTTTCTCGGCCTTTAGGGACAAAGTGCAGAAGTGACACAAAGGACACAGGATGTTTGATCCAGAAAATCACACACACACCTGCAGTGCAGAGATCAACACGAGAGCTCTTGCAGTCGTTGCAGCTCCAAGAGAGCAGCGTTAATTAGGAAATGCCACCCGAATAGGCAGGAAAGTGCAACTTAAGACAGGTCTGCAGGCATTCCCAGTCCAGCCAGGATGGGGTGGAGGCTGTCCTGTGGGGTTCTGGGAAATGTAGTCCGTGCAGGCTGGGGACTAGGCTCACTGGTTCAGAAGTCAATGCTTCCTCTATTTTTTTTTTATTTTTTTATTTTTTTTGCCAGTCCTGGGCTTGAGCTCAGGGCCTGAGCACTGTTCTTGGACTTTCTCAAGGCTAGAGCTCTACCACTTGAGCCTCAGCACCACTTCCGGCTTTTTTCTATGTATGTGGTACCGAGGAATCGAACCTGGGTCTTCGTGCATGCTAGGCAAGCACTTTAACCACTAGGCCAAACTCTCGGCCCCCAATGCTTCCTCTAATACCTTCTTCAGTACCCACCTTCATTAAGAAGGTCCTTGAAGTTAGAGAATAACCCATCATTGGACATTTATTTCTCCTTTATTAAGATGCAACTATTAAGAAAGAGGAGTGTGCCTCACTGCAAGTATGTGGGATAAACCTTAAGAAAAGGCTGTTAGATTTTTTTTTTTAAGGAATTATAGTTGGAATTATCCAAAAACATGAGAAAGAATATCAATGTTAATGAAGTAATTTTAACTTCTATCTGGTGAATATAATGTAACCCTTTTATTACTTACAATAAGAATATATGAAAAAAAGGGGCTGGGAGTTTGGCCTAGTGGTTAAAGTGCTTGCCTAGCATACATGAAGACCCGGGTTCGATTCCTCGGTACCACATACATAGAAAAAAGCCGGAAGTGGTGCTGAGGCTCAAGTGGTAGAGCTCTAGCCTTGAGAAAGTCCAAGGACAGTGCTCAGGCCCTGAGCTCAAGCCCAGGACTGGCCAAAAAAAAAAAAAAAAGAATATATGAAAAAAAGAATTATCCAGTGAATATGCCATATTTTGATATTTTGTATAATATATGTTAGCATGCAATCCCAAGGTGTTTAGTAACACATTTGTTTAATAAATTAATTCTTGTATCCAAAAAAAAAAAAAAAAAAAAAGGTCCTTGAATTAAATAAAGGCTCTGCACCGAGCCTGGCACCGATTGAAAGAGTTCACTCCTTACTAGGCCTTGTTTTTTGAGAAGCAGTAGAAGCCTTAGCGACCCTGGGGTGGGGTCAGAACCCTGTAAGGAGCCCAGACTGCACCCAAATTCCTATCATCGTCATCATCAAAAGGATTGCTCTTGCCTGGCACAAGTACAGTATTTCTGGGCAAGTTCTGTAACCTGAGTTCTCCTCGCCTCATTCCTTTCCCCAGCAGGGAGGAGGAGGCAATGATTTTTGGATACCAGTTGTAGACTCTCACCTGAGTAGAGTTGGCCTGCACTGGCAAAGATGGTTCCTTTGTCCATTGGCAAATTCTGCTACTGAGTGAATGAATGACCTCCTGTTTGCTGAATACATGTACAAAGGACTCTGGGAATACTTGGGCATAGGCAATAAAGTTAGTATATAAACTTGTAGTGTTATATGTGACTGTAACCGTTTTATATGAATTAACATAATTAATTCTTCCTGGAGACCCATGGGGTGGGAAATTTCTGTTTATTTTTGCCAGTCCTGGGGTGTCGGGAGCAAGAGTGGAATCAAACTGTACTTTGATTTGCATCAGATAATTGCTTGATTGTCTTATTGTTTTTTGGCCTTCTCCTGTTCAATTGATCTGAGGTTTACCATATGAATGTAACCCCCAACAGTTCCCTGATTAGCCATCTGGATGTAACACCTGGCAGTGCCCTGGTCTCCAGAAGGGATATAAACTTTGAGTTGAGAATAAACGGGGCGCAGCAGTTTTTGCCTGGGCTGCAGACCTCCCGGACCCGATGTGTTTGTCTCTCTTCTAATTTTTCCAGTCCCTGCCCCCTATTTCAGGAACCCCAATTTGCTGCCGGTAGGCCCCGGCATCTGGCGCCCGAACAGGGACCCTGAAAATCTGGGACGACGGTGGAGGACCCCTCCCTGTGGTGAGTAACACATCGTAGGACTATTAAGAGAGGATCTTAAGAGAGTGTATAGTCAGGAGTAAAAATTATGGGTCAAGTTAATAGCCATAGGTCATTTGTACCGATCTTAACAGGCCTACTTGAAGCCCACGGAACGTGGGTGGAAAAAGGGGTGCTTCAGAGCTTCCTACAGTTTGTCGAGGAGGCATGCCCGAGGTTTTTAGAGGAGGAATTCCAAAAAGCCTGGCAGCGGATAGGAAAAAGAATTCAAGAATATTATAATGTATATGGCCCCGAAAAGACCCCAGTAGAGGCTATTGATGTATGGAATCTAGTAAATGAATGCATAGATCCTCAACATGAGAATGCTGAACTTAATCTTGAATTAAGGGAAATTTATGAGTTAAAGGACCCTTCTGAAAACCCTGAGGCTGAGCCATATGCCGCAGCCCAAGAGAGTCCAAGTGAGATCTTGAAAAGGGAACAACAACCAGTAGATATTGAGTATCAGAATTCAGGTTTGAATATCAAGGAGAAAAGTTATGATGAGGGCCGGATGGCTACGGTGGAGAGGAAGTTAGAAGAAATGCTACATGTTCTATCAAAAATGGGGATGGAGCAGAGAGCCCCCCCAGAAGTAGGAAAGAAAGATGACCCTCAGGCCACTATGGTGTCTGATTCTAAACCTTACCCCTCACACCCACCGCCTCCGGCTGCAGCCTTACGGCCTCAATCCCTTTCTCAACCTTTAGGCAAGCCTAAAGGCCCTAGCAACAAGTCCCTTTTAACAGGCACTACAACCAGGCACAGTGCATCGCAATTAAACCTGACTCAGGCTGCTAGAGAGAGGGAAGATATTTCAGGGCCTCGATGCTTCCCTAGTTTAGTTGATCATGATGAACAAGTATACCATCAGCCTGTTCCTGTTAAACTATTGCAGGATTTAAAGAGTGCCTGCTCCCAATATGGGCCAACTGCCCCTTTTACTCAAGTAATATTGGAGGCCGCGTGTGCTGGTATTGCATGCCCAAATGACTGGAAGCGGCTTGCCAGAGCATGCCTTAGTGCAGGAGAGTACTTATTATGGGAGACAGAGTTCACTGCACAGTGTCGGGCTAAAATTGAAACAAATGGGTCTAAGAACCTGCCTTACACTGTTGATCAGTTGTTAGGAGAGGGAACCTATAAAAACACCGAAGCTCAATTGGGTTATGCAAAGGAGGCCTATTTACAAATAAATGCTGCGGCGAGAGAGGCTTGGAAAAGGTTACGCAATTCCAATCGTACAAAAAATCTAGTAGAAGTTAAACAGGGACCGAATGAACCTTATCTAGAATTTTTGTCTCGATTAATGGAGACTGCAGACCACCTAGTACAAGATGAGAACGCAAGGAATATTATAGTTAGACACATAGCCTATGAAAATGCCAACGCCGCCTGTCAGGCGGCTATCAGACCCCATAGGAACAAGGGAGGAATCACGGATTTTATTTCACTGTGTGCTGATATTGGACCCTCCCATGTGCAAGGCCTTACTTTAGCCGCCGCTCCTCAAGGAAAGACTGTTACTGAATTTCTAAAATATACAGGTCAGCGGCATTCTCGGGATGCTAGACCCCCAGGGCGTTGCTTTTCTTGTGGACAAATAGGACATTGGATGACGCAATGCCCACGCCAGGCCAGGTTAAAGAGAGAAAAATCACCTGGCACATGTCCACGCTGTGGTAAAGGGAAGCACTGGGCTAAAGATTGCAAGTCAGCAACAGATCGCAATGGCCGCCCGTTTTCGGGAAACTGGAGAAGGGGCCAGCCCCTGGCCCCGCAAAACCATGGGGCAGTCCCTCCCTCTTCTCGGCCACAAGTGCATCTTCTAACAACCCCCCAAAATCAGCGTGCTTTTGCCTTAGTAAAGTGGAAGGATCCCCTAACTGGTGCTTGGCATGGACCCGATCCTGTTCTAACCTGGGGTCGAGGGCATGTATGTGTTTTTTCACAAGGAGAAAATGACGCCCGCTGGCTGCCTGAACGCTGCGTTCGGATCGTGGAGAGTGACAGTGGCCATCCAAGCAGCGACTCACTGGGCCTACACCCCCAACCCTCCAGTGGTGCATCCTGCGACGTGGGAAGGACCTGAGTTATTTGTGCATGTCAATTGGGACTGCTACTGATCCACTTGTTCCACACATTCATATGAGCTGTGTTTCTCCTCCTTTTGCTATTATGTAGGGACCTTTTAATATATTCATTGACTCTACACAATTTAATATGTGACATTATTTTGTCTTTACCAGCCCTCTTCTTAATAACCTTTTTTGTAAAAGATGCCCAGGTGAAAAGCAAAGGCCTCCAGAGGTAAGTAGAAGTCGGCCGACCCCCTGTAGGTCTGTGTTTTATTTTATTTTATTTTATTTTTGTTTGTTTGTTTGAAAAGGTGCACTGTGGGCCTAAAACAGAGGCCTGGGTGGTCAAGGGACGCCTTGACCCCCCCCTCCCCTTCTGAGTTTCTTGTCAATAACAAGGCATACCTGAGAGTCCCACCAGCAAGACATGTCTAAATCTAAAAATAACTGTTTGGTGAAAACATTCATTTGAGCTCATGTTTTTTATGTTAAGTATCTGATTGAGTCCAAATTTCTTGTTATATGTCAATGTCTGATTCTGTTTAAAAGTCTCTGCTTCTCTGTCTTGTTCGTGTTACATAGTTTTCCTTGGGTATTTTGTTTTGTTTTGTTTTGTCCAGTTTTGTCTTTAAAACTGGTACCAGTTCTAAATATGGATCCTTATGGTTTTTCTGCGTGTACACAAGCACATCCTTGATATCTTTTTGAATATTTCTGGGAAGTAAGTTTTTCGCTCCACTCGGGCCTGGTATGGCCCCTCCCAATTGGCTGCAGCTGAGGTGAGCAGAGGCCAAACAAAGCAGCTGCAGTCTTCGTCTAGTTTCCTTTTTCCTACAACCTGCTGAAGTGACAGTCTAGAGACAGTTGGTGGCGGGACACAAACTTCAGTCTTTAATTTTAGCTAGTCGCTTTGTTAAAAAGCTTTGTTTTAAAACTTGGTTGTCACCCACAAGAATAAGATTAGCAAAAAACCTTCATGATACTAAAATTTTCCGGAAAATGAACGACCGATATTAATTTTGCGCGCTTTAAGATCTTTGAGTATGAATGTGTGTGCGAATGGGTGTGAGTGAACATGTTCAAGGTTAAATTGTCAGCATGCTGTATAAAACTATGGTTGAGCTCATTTGAAACACAAAGGGAATTGGGTAAATCTAAGTCTGAACTTCAAAAAAATTAGTAGGTTTGAATGTTTCCTATATCTCAAAGGTTTATTGCATTGTCTTAAGAAAAGCTAATTAGTAGGTTTGAATGTTTCCTATATCTCAAAGGTTTATTGCATTGTCTTAAGAAAAGCTGGTAAATATTTTTCTAGATCCTGAAATCTGCATTTTATTGCAAGGCATACAGCTGTTTACATTGTAAACATTGTATCCTGTTTAGCACAGAGGTGTTAGGGAATTTGGGATTTATTACTTTAAGTTAAAGTTTGGAAACATGTATTAGAGATCTCAATGTAAAATTGTTCATTAACGTCAGAAACTTTGCCTGTCTGTCTTTTCTTGCAAACTGACACTAGAAATCTGATGGTAAAGTGTGGATAATGTGATTAGTATTTTAAAGGAATGTTTAAAGGTTTATCTCCATGCAATTGGGTGTATTTTAAAAAAGGGAAGGAAACTAAGTCCAGACTTAGGCTTTTGGTGCACTGATGTCTATAGTTCTTGCATTAGGGAAAAACTGTTATTTGAGTTTAAACTGTTGTTGGAGTTTTAGACAGCAATCTAAACTGCAAAAGAGCCCCTTTTTTCTAAAAGGCAAGAGGAGTGCCTTGGGCCCTAGGGGGCCTGAGGACAGAAGGAGTTCTTTGTGCCCTTAAAGGTTTTTCAATTGCAAATAAAGGCTAAGGTGTGAATTGTTTAAGCCAGTATCAGTAAAAGTTATTAAGAACATTGGAAATGGGTCTCTAAACAATATTTGAAAGTGAAGTTGTCTTAAATGTTT
The DNA here is from genome assembly GCF_031878675.1 of Megascapheus bottae. Taxonomy (NCBI): domain Eukaryota; kingdom Metazoa; phylum Chordata; class Mammalia; order Rodentia; family Geomyidae; genus Megascapheus; species Megascapheus bottae. The sequence goes on from NC_143539.1 coordinate 5,076,371, forward strand.
AAAGAAAGAGAAAAAAGGAAAATTAGGACTACCAAAATGATTGCTTAATTGCTATTTAGCCTGCTCTTATAAAGTCTCCTTATAGCAATTTCCAGCTGGCCCATGGAGAAGGACAGCAATCCTTATTCAGATGTAACTTTGGCTCTTACCAAGTTCCAGGTAAGATCATGCTTAGAGACTATTTCTGAGTTGACCACCTTGTTGCTTCTAATTGGAGTAACTTGGCCTTTTGTAGGACTCATTGATCTGAAAGCTGCAGTTTCCAGCCAGCCCGGGCAAAGCAAGGTCCCTGTGAGACTGTGGTGTCTAATCTGCCAGCAGAATGCTGAGGCAGAGTTGCTTTGGAGCTCAAAGTGGCAGAGTGCTAGCCTTGAGCTGGAGAGCTGAGGGACAGTACCCAGACCCCGAGTTCAAGTCCAGCAACCAAGCAAGTGAAATGCCCATGGGATGTTTATCCCTGTGTGGAGAGACACTACTGGGACAATGAAGTATCCAGATGCAGAAAGCCTCTGCGTGGATGGCAGAGATGGTGTCAGATCCTAGAGTCACTCGTGCTTGGCCATTCAATATTAATCAGAGCCGGGAGGTCATAGAATAGTTTGTAAGCATGCCTTACTAGTGCCGGTGCCTTTCATAACTGGGCAGGAACTTGTCAATCTTCTGTGATAGTGGGTAGTTTAAAGTCCTAATTGAGCGAAATTTTTATTTATTTATTTGTTTATTTTTGACACCAGCCACAAATTCAGGAAAAGTTTGTGGATCTGAGGCTTGTGTCTTTATTAATCTGTTTAGATCTGACAACTGAAGCATTGTTAAGGTTGCAGAAATTTAGTTCCCCAGACAATCAAGAAAAAGCCTTTGCAAATGGGTGCTATGTAAGCTACACTATTGTAGCCAAAGATGGTTTGTGCAGTTGTTAAATGTTAAATATGATCTCCAGTTTGGAGCAAATTATTATTCCTGATATCTAATCCTTGCAATCCCTGATAAAACAGGCTAGGCTTCTTAAGGTCCCTGGTCAAGCACAGAGACAACGCCCCTGAGTCAGCTTGAAGAAGTCACAGAAGCTGAATCTCCGCCCATCAATCCCCTTTAGATGAAGGGACCAGTTATTTTTGGAAAGTGAGACAGGATAATTAGAGATATTAGAGATAGTGAAAAGAATAGAAATTGCACTTGTGTTTCTTTTAAAATAAAAATGGGGGCTATGTCGGGAGCAAGAGTGGAATCAAACTGTACTTTGATTTGCATCAGATAATTGCTTGATTGTCTTATTGTTTTTTGGCCTTCTCTTGTTCTATTGATCTGAGATTTACCATATGAATGTAACCCCCAACAGTTCCCTGATTAACCATCTGGATGTAACACCTGGCAGTGCCCTGGTCTCAAGAAGGGATATAAGCTTTGAGTTGATAATAAACGGGGCTGCAGTTTTTGCCTGGGCTGCAGACCTCCTGGACCCGATGTGTTTGTCTCTCTTCTAATTTTTCCAGTCCCTGCCCCCTATTTCAGGAACCCCAATTTGCTGCCGGTAGTCCCCGGCACTGGGGCTTGAACTCCTGCACTTAGATGCTGTCTCTTTGCCTTCCCCCCCCCCCCCCTCTCAGAGCTATCACTCTACTACTTACAGTTCCAGCTTTTGGTGGTTAAGTGGAGATGAAAGTCTCCCGGATTTTCCTGCCCTGGCTAGCTTCAAACCACAATCCTCAACTCTCTGCATTCCAATAGAATTCACCTCTGTCACATCCCTGCTACTCCCACCTCCCCTCAAAACATAATAACTACAGCTATCTTCTAGTGGCTCTCACCTGTCACCTAGCTACTCAGGAGGCCGAGATCTGAGGGCCTCCATTTCAAGCCAGCCCAGGTAGGAAAGTCTGAAATACTCTTGTCTCCAGTGAACCAGCTGAACACCAGAAATGCAGCCGTGGCTCAGAGCAGTAGTGCAGTAGCCTTGAGCACAAAAGTCCAGGGACAGCACCAAAGCCCAGAGTTCAAGTCCACGATCAACAAAACAACAAGAATAATCTATGGTTTTTCAGAAACAAGGAAACTTTTTCAGAGGTTTCCTGTACTCTTTCGGTTGTTGGGCCCACGCGGGACAGGGAGGCCCTGTGGAGCTGCCTCTGGCCTCGGGACACATATTTACCACTGTGGGCCTTCCAGACCCACAGGTGGCTTTTCCTGGGCAGAGCTCGATCTCTGAGCCCAGGCTCCTGACCACGCAATCCACTTCCATCAGAGGCTCCTTCGCAGGCCCACAGGTAACAGAATCGAAGCACTAGAAAGATTGAGGGGTTCAACCGTAGCCCCTCCGCATCTACAGGGCAGCACCAGGCTCTGGACATGGGAATTTCATGCCCAGAGCCCACAGTAAACCAGTGCATTGCAAGGCTTCCCCTGGTCACCTCCGGTCAACGGCCCTGTCACCCAGGCAGGAAGGAGCAGGTGGCTGTCACCTGGGTGGGTGGAACAGAGGGTGGGGGCCGTCGGGCGGGTGAGGCTGGGAGGTGTTGGCCGTCCTGTCATGGCTTCTTCCTGTTTTGCCATCGGGCCTCTGCCTGTCCCTGGAAGGAGAAGCTGATCAAGTTCCAGGTATGTTAGTTATTCTCACTTTACCTCTACTGTGTTCTCCCATTTCTCAGAGGCCACGCTCTGTGGACACATTTTCCTCCACACGTGGAGAATAGCACCAGGTACTTGGTACTGGTTTTTGGTGTTTTGTTTTGTTTCGATACCAGTCTTGGGGCTTGAACTCAGGACCTGGGCACTGCCCCTGAGCTTTTATTTTGTTTGTTTTCTCAAGGCTGGTGCTCTATCATTTGAGCCACAGCTCCATTTCTGGCTTTTTGCTGGTTCATTGGAGATAGAGTCTCTCACAGAACTTCCTGCCTTGGCTGGCTTCGAACTCTAATCCTCAGACCTCAGCCACCTGAGTGTGGGATTACAGGTGTGAGCCACAGTGCCTGGCCGTAGTCTTCTGTTAAATGAGCGGGGCCTCACTCCCCACAGTCCCCACGCTCTGCTCGGGAGGTTGAGGCAGGAGGATCTTGGGTGCAGGCAGTGTGGGCTCTGACAGTATGGTCTGCATCAGCGCAATACTCTCCAGAGGCCCTAAGGTGGTGGGAAATGGGGTCGCTCCATAGCATCACCCCGTCTTCCTGAGCAGTCTGCACAGTTGCAAGAGGCCGTGACGTTCACAGATGTGTCTGTGGTCTTCAGCGTGGAGAAGCTGCAGCTACTGGATGACACCCAGAGGATGCCACATTGCCACGTGATGCTGGAGACCTTCTGGAACCTTCTGGCTGTGGGTGAGGGCGGGCCTGCGTCACCCCACAGCCCCCCTCCCCCATGTGTCTATAGACCAGGAACCATCTTCACAAAGTAGACATCATCAGACATAAAACATTTCTGCCCTCTATGCCTTCCTGACTGCACACCAGCCTTTCAAACCTGACCTGGCAGCCTGGCTGGAGAGGGAAGAAGCACTCGTGACTGGAACAGCCACGCAAGGCGCCCGTCACCAATGCTCGGGTGAGAGCCATACTGAGATGGGGACAGTGCAGAGCAGAAGGTTTTTTTCTAGCCCCTACCTATTTTGCTTTTTTTCTGGTACAAAGGTTTGAACTCGTGGCCTTGAGTTTGATGTAGGTGCTCTTCCACTTGAATCACACCCCGGTCCTTTTTGGCTTTAGTTTCTGCTTGTTTTTTTGGATCAGCTCTCTTGCTTTTTGTCCAGCCTGGCCTCTGACTGCAGTCCTCCTCTGCCTCCCTTTGGGGAACCCTCACCGCAACGTGAGACGGAATGTGCCAGTTCTCCTTTGAGCTCTGCAGAGGTTCGCCATTTCCCAGGCAGCAAAACAAAACAGGGGCTTAAATGGCCTCCCAGGCTTCTGCCCTGCCTCCCCATCCGGGTTTCTCCACCGCTGCCCTCCCCATCGCCTGGCCCCGCCCTGCTGGGTCCTGCCTCCGTTCCATCACTCGCTCCTCTCTGCTCTGAAGGAAGTAGATGATACAGGTGTGGCCTTTTCTGTCTGCAGTCCACTTTGGGACAGCCAAGAGGCATAAAATAAATTAGTGCAACCGAGGAATATTCCAGAATGACGATGATTCCTTAGCCTAACCGACCATTCTTCCTAAGTGTGTGGAAGAGAAAGCAGAAATCCCTGAGATACCCCAGAAGCAGCAGGGGCTGTCAGGGATGCTGGAGGAACCCAGCCCCCATCTTACATGGCCTAGGGCCCTGTGACTTCCTGCAGCACAAGCACGGTGGCAGAACTGCACCATCAAAGCAAATGAAATAGCAAAACCAGTGCCATCGGTATCAAGTAAATGCTAGAACCGCACGACGTATGAAAGAACGAAGACTGGAAACCCCAGGCTCATGACCCAGCTTCTCAGGAAGCCGAGGTCTGAGAATTGCTGTTCGAAGCCAGCCCTCTTATTTCCAATTAATCACAGAAAAAGCTCGAAGTGGAGCTGTGCCTCAAGTGGTAGAGCACTAGACTTGAGCGAGGAGCTCAGGGAGAGCTCCTAGGCCCAGAGTTCAAGCCCCAGAACCAGCAAAAAAAAAAAAAAGAACAAGGACCATTTTTCTGCAATCACCATATTTCAGTATATTTTCTAGCTTTTCACCAACTAGTATGAATGGTTATTTGTAATGAAATGTTAACATGCTTTTTTTCATATATTTTTTATTATAATTAATAGAAGGGTTACATGATATTTGCTAGATAGATGGTGCATTAATTCCCATACATTGATACCCTTTCACATGTCTTGGTCCCCATTTCCCTCCCCCCTTAACATGCTTTTTTTTTTTTTTTTTTGCCAGTCCTGGGCTTGAGTTCAGGGCCTGAGCACTGTCCTTGGGCTTTCTCAAGGCTAGAGCTCTACCACTTGAGCCTCAGCACCACTTCCGGCTTTTTCTATATATGTGGTACCAAGGAATCTAACCTGGGTCTTCGTGCATGCTAGGCAAGCACTTTAACCACTAGGCCAAATTCCTGGCCCCAACATGCTTTTTTTTAAAACCGTTTTTTTTCCCATGGTGGGAAGAAAAAAAATAGGAAGTCCTTACTATTTTTTTTAAAAAAAAACATTCCCACCCCCCAAAGAAAATAACATGCTGTGTTCATCCTTTAACCCTTTACCACACACACAAAAATAATCCATGGGTCAGAAACTTGAATCGCATCTCCTTGACTGATGGCTAATCATGCATTAAGCACTGATGACTAAAATAAGAAAGGTTTTTCTCAAAAATCCACACAGCACTCAGTGCCAGCCCAGGCAAAAAGCCATGGAGACCCCAGCTCAAGGAGCACTGAGGAGGCAGGAGGAGGCATCAGGCCCGAGGATTGTCATCAGAGGCCGGCCCATGTGTAAAACAGGAGACTCTGGAAAATAAGGGAGGCACAAGCCTGAGGGCCCCCAGTTCACTCTCAACCCAGCCAAGAAACAAGAAAATGGGGGGTGTTGTCCACCCCAACATCTCCACCAGCTGGGATGCCATGGAGCAGAGCACACAGCAGAGGGCGCCATGTGAAAGAGGTGGAAAGACCTCTGCACCCCAGCAGGAGCCCGAGGGATGTGGCCTAGTTAAGAAGGACCAGCTCTGCCTGCAGCAGGGGCTGGCTGCATAGCCAGGTCCACGGTCCACTCATTTCCCCTGCCGTGGCAGCTGCTCTGTGCTTTCTCCTACATGGGTGAAGGTGTGTAAGGGACAGCTGAACACTTTTTGGAGTTCATTTAAAAAAAAAAAGTTGCTTTTTTTTTTTTTCTGTTTGTTTTGGTGCCAGTCCTGGCCTTGAACTCCAGGCCTGAGCACTGTCCTTAAGCTCCTTTGCTCAAGACTAGTAGTGGCCACGGGGCCACTACCAGTTTTTTGGTGGCTAATTGAAGATAAGAATCTCACAGACGGGCCGGGAGTTTGGCCTAGTGGTAAAGTGCTTGCCTAACATGCACACAAACCTGGGTTTTGATTCCTTGGTACCACATACACAGACAAAGCTGTCCCAGGACTGGCAAAAAAAAAAAATAATAATAATCTCATAGACTTTTCTGCCCAGATTGACTTTGAACCACGATCCTCAGATCCCAGCCTCCTGAGAAGCTAGGATTACAGGCGTAAGCCACCAGCATCCAACAATATGTAATATATATATATATATATATATATATATATATATATATTTATGTTAGTTTCAGTCCAGGGGCTTGGACTCAGGGCCTAGGCACTGTCCCTGAGTTTTCTGCTCAAGGCTTAGAGTCTCAAATCCACTTCTCTTTGCTGGATAACTGGACATAAGAGCCTCACATACTTTCCTTCCCAGGCTGGTTTTGAACTGTGGTCTGCAGACCTCAGTCTCCTGAGTAGCTGGGATGACTGGCGTGAGCCACCGCTGCTGCTCCCCTGTGCGTTACCAGATTTCATGCGCGCCCCTTGCGCTCACATCCTGTAGCTGCAGTGAATTTCCAACTATTCACCCTCCACCTCCCTTGTCCTCTCCTCCCCTCATCTTCCTGGCTCTAGTTCCATAGCTGGAATCGTGTCTATATCCACACAAATGGGTGCATGTAGGTGCACACCTCTCCACGAATTCACCCGTTCAATCGGGCTTCCACGCGTGAATGGAAACGTGCGTTCCTTTCTGTTTTTTATTTACTTTAATTTTTTTTGCCAGTCCTGGGCTTGAGCTCAGGGCCTGAGCACTGTCCTTGGAGAGTCCGAACCTTGAGCAAAGAGGCTTAGGAACGGCACCCAGGCCCTGAGTTCAAGCCCCAGGACTGGCACCAAAAACCCCCACATTCTCAAAAAGAAGTAGGAGAGGAGAGGAAGAAATGGAAGGGGAGGGGAGATCAGAGGGTCAGCGTTGAAGCCAGCCCAGCAATCATGGGTCACAGGACGCCTTCTTAACCAATGGCAGGGCACAGTGGCACACACAAGTCGTCCTGAGACAAACAGGATGATTACAGTCCAGTCCAATCTGGGCAGAAACGGAGAACCTATCTCAGAACTAACCAGTGCGCCAGGCACTGATGGAGTGGCTCAAGTGGTAGAGAGCCATGTTGGTGCACGTGTAGAATCCAGGCCCTCCACCCCACAATAGCTACAACTATGCCATTATGATAGACACACAAACAAGGGGTGAAAGAACACAGGGCTTCATAAGAGAAATGGAAGAATTGGAGATTATCTGCCTTACTATGTGTTTTTAGTCTGCATTTATCCATTTTATATTAATATATAATATAATCTTACATATTGCATATTATATAATATATTATTATGAAAAAATAAAAGAGGGGAAATGGAAGTGACAGGACAATAAAAGAAGCCAGGGCCTCAAATGCCCATGCACTTTGGCTCTTCCTGGGAAAGAGACAGCATATGGCAGCCTGGCACGTGCCATGATCCACCAAAACCCACAAAAGAAGCCCAGCTCACCCGGAACTTGGGTCACTTTGTCCTTCTCCCTTTGGGAATGGCCTACTGAGCAGAAAAGGCTGCAGAAACCTGGCTCAGGCTGGCACTGATACATTTGGCCATTTTAGGAGACATGACACGGTGGCCTTTATCAGGCGGCGGGACTGCAGTCACCTCTTCCACTAAGAGCGCCACACAGTGTCTCCTAACACTCGTTCTCCAGTGGGTCTCAGGGAATCCTGTAGAAAGTAATTCTGTGTCTCCCCCCCACCCTTAGGGTTACAAAGAAGAATTTCAAACCCCAAATATCTCTAGATTCATGGCAGGGCTATTTATTAGCTGTGAACTCACAGATTAATGTCTTCATGCCATAATTGTTTTTTATTCCTTCCATCCCTCTCCTTCAACTCCCCTCCCCCCTTTCTCCACTTTTTCCTTAGGTCACCTGACACAGGTAAGGGTTAGTGAAACTTCCCATTAAATGTAGAAACTCTTCACTTGGAGTCCTTGACTTTGATTGCAGATTAAGAATTTCTGGACAAGTTCCAATGGTAAGAATAAAACTTGGCTGAGCTTTGTTGAGTACACAAGCAGGCAAGCAAACAAACACAAGGCCAGGGACATTGCACAGAGCGTAGGTGCTCTCACGGGGAGATAGGCAGGGGAGTCTGGCTTCAAGTTATGCCCAGAGCAGTGCTTCACCTTTGCTCTAATAACTCCTGGTGCTGGTTTCTGAGTTTCTGGTTGTCTGGGGGAATTTCTTCCAGGTAGGAATGCATCCTACCATAGAACAGGTCCTTGCCCTGTGAGATACGGGGCCCTGAATTTTTGGATGGGAGGTGGCTTAAGTTTGGCAGGAAGCAATTTTCTCAGAAGGCATGCACCGGGTCAGACAAGTGTGAACTCTTGGGGTGAGGAATGCATCCCTTAGGGAAACAACGCATGCCGGTTGTCTCTCTTTGAAGCAAAGAAGGCCTTCTAAGTTTCTAAGTACCCTAATTCTGAGTTGCCTTCACCAGGCCTCATTTTCCCCCAACTTTTACTGTCTCGTGCTCCCCAGCTGACTGCGGCCCCTTAATCTGAAGGGAATGGATACCCCCTGCATTTGCTCATTTCCCCTTTGTCTGCACTGCTTCCCCTCTGTACTTTGCTCCCTTGCTCTTAAGGGAGGCACATGGAGGAATATCTCCACCTCCTGTTATGGTGGCTGTACACAGACTATTCTTTACCTTTCCCTAGTCTACCAAACTCGACTTCCTGCCCTACATCCCTTGCTTCCTTCTTTCCTCCCCTCCTGTTCTTCCTTCTCTCCTTCCCGCCCTCTCTACATAGCCCAGACCGGCCTCGAACTCATGACCCACGTGCTGCAGCAGCCCTCCCTCAAACTCAACACTTTCAACCACACACAAAAATGGGGAGCTGAGGGGACAACTTGCTGGGCATAGGGGCGACCAGCCCTGCCCTCCGCCGCTGCCAAGGTCATCTGTCTCCTCCGGGTGACCCCATGGTCCGATCCTAAAAATGAAAAGAAGTTGCAAGCTCCCCCGACTCTGCTCATCCCTCGGAAAGGATCCTCAGGCCACCGAACCGGAAGTGCCTGGCAGCGCGAGGAGGCAAAAACTACATCTCCCAGAGTTCCAGGTGCCACCACCTGTCGTTTCTCCCCACCCCGACCGGAAGTTTTCCAGAATCCCTTGAGAGAGTGGACTTTGGATTCTTGTCCCTGTATTGCTGGGATGCAATATACATATTATATTATATTATATTATATAGTTATATTATATGCATTACATTATATTACATATTCTTCTAGTATATTCTTCCAGTCAAGATTTCCCAGGGCAGAAGCACTCCAAGCCACAGGAAGCAGCTACACTACAATTGCACTTTCCCTCCAGCCTGCATTGCTTTTCTTTAGCATTTTAGAACGTGCCATCGAAACACATCTTCTTCTCACTTTACATTTTTTTTCCCTTCATTCTTTCTCTTACACCTCTCAGACGTTGGTACTATGGAAGTAAAGGAATTTATTACAAAGAGAGATTATGAAAGAATGCTGCATTCGCTAAAAGTAATCGTGGACAGTTTAAACTGTGGATGAATATGTGTGACTAAGAACGAGTGACAAGGAGACACCACTCTCCAGCAGAACACGAAACAAGTAGCAAAATCCTCGTTTCTCTTTATCATAGATGTGCTGCACACTAGCAGATCACGCTTGTAATTCTAGCTACTCAGAAGGCTGAGATCTGAGGATGGAGGTTGGAAGGTTCAAGGTTTCCTGTCCGGGCAGGAGAATCTATGAGATGCTTCTCTCCACCGAAAATCTGGAGCTGTGGCTTAACCTTGAACTAAAAGCTCTGGGACAGCACCCAGGCCCTGAATTCAAGCCTCAGTATTGGTACACACACAAATATCTCTGTTAGTGTCTTCACATCAGCTGCTTTTGATATTTCACATTTTGGTGGTAGTTCACTGAGCCAGACTGGGTTTGCTGCATTCCAAAGTTAAATCATCTACACCCCTTTTCATTACAGGTTAACTAACACCCAATGACCATTTATGATGCTCATGGAATTTGAGTGGGCAGAAATTAAGGAGTGTTATGCAATTGTCAGTTTGTTTTAATATTATTGTGGTTGTTTATCCTCACTTTAGAAATTTTATCTGTATAAAAATAAACTTCTGCCAAGTGCAGTGGCTTATGCCAGTAATCCTAGCTACTCAGGAGGCTGAGATCTGAAGATCTTGGTTCAAAGCTAACCTGGGCACTAAAGATCCTGAGACTCTTATCTCCACTTAGCCACTAGAAGACCGGAAGTGGCACTGTGGCTCAGGGGTAGGGCGGTAGCCTTGAGCTGATAGAGCTCGGTGACAACGCCCAGGTCCAGGAGTAGGGCAGTAGCTTTGAGCTGAAGAGCTCAGGGAGGGTGCCCAGGCCCACACAGTTCAAGCCCCATGACCAAAAATAAATAAATAAATTAACAAACTTCTAGGGCTGGAAGTGTCTCTCACATGGTACAGTGTTTGCCTAGAATGCACAAGGCTATAGGTTCAATCGTTAGTACTGAAAAGAAAAACTGTTATTAAGATCTAATGACTGTGACCTATGTATGTTAAGATGCTAAAATGATAAGGTAAAGACTTCTTCTATCAAATAAGAAAACCAGGGGCCAGATGTGTGGTTTAATTGAAAGAGTGCCAGTCTAGCAAGCATGGGGTCCTGAGTTTGATCCCCAATAGGAAGAAGGAAGGGGGGAGGAGGGGGGAAAGGAAGCCAAAGAAGGTCAGGTGCTGGTGTCTCATGCCTGTAATCCTAGATATTCAGGAGGCTGAAATCTGAGGATCTCAGTTCAAAACCAGCCCAGGCAAGAAACCAAGAAAGGGAGAAAGCAAGAAGGGGAGGAAGGAAGGAAGGAAGGAAGGAAGGAGGAAGAAGACCTAACCATCACTCTTCAGAGTGACTGAGCTGAGACTATAGAAGCAGAAAAAGTAATTTGAATAAAAACAAGTTCTGGGATTTTTCCCGGAAGTGAGAGCTGATGGGAGGGGCAGAGATTTGGGCCAGATGAGAGAGGAGGGTGAGGATGTGTCTTGTCAAAGGACAATTGCACCAGACAAGGCTAAACAACTAAGGGGGATTTTATTCAAGATTATTGTCATAAGACAGAGCGACACAAATTCAGCTCCCTGGATACCAGAGTCGGGAGGGTCTTTCATAAGTGGGAACATACTGGGGTGAACCACAGGGGAGGTGGCCATAAGATGTGTCCTGAGAGGCCAAGGTTTATCTGTCTGCTGAGACAACTGTGTCAGTTGCTGCTGGCTTAGCCAAGTTAGGCTGTGACCTCCCACCATATCTGGCTGATAATTTCCTCGATTCTATCTCAAAAGATTTGGCTCCCTGGTCTTGGAGAAAGGCCTTCCTAGGTTGAAAAGAAAGCTAGCTAGAGGACTGCAGAAGAGTCACCTCTGACGTGGAAAAAGAAAAAAATATATATTGGCCACTTTTTCTCAAACAAGACTTGTTTAGGTTTGTATTCTGTTACCATAACGGAACCCCATAGTCTGGAACATTTATAAAGAATAAAGGTAACCAATCTGAGATCCTCAGATCTCAACTTCCTGAAAAATCTAGGAACTGCTTGAACTCAAGGCCTTGAACCCTGTCCCTGGGCTGCTTTTGCTCAAGGCTAGCGCTCTACCCTTTGAACCAGGGCACCACTTCCATTTTTTTCTGGTGGTTAATTGGAGATAAAGAGTCTCATGGAATTTTGTGCCTGTGCTGGCTTTGAACCAAGATCCTCAGACCTCAGCCTCCTGAGTAGCTGGGATTACAGGCGTGAGCCACCGGGGTTATTTTTGAGGTAGGCTTTCACTTCCTGAGTGCCTGCCTGGACTGTGAACCACCTATATTTTAAGCTTCCCTTTTTAGCTAAGATGGCAGGCATGTGCCATTGTGCCCAGCTGATGGCTGAGAAGCCAAGAGTGGCTCACTGGTACACTTGGACTGGCCTCGAACCACAATTCCCCCAATCTCAGCCTCCCATGGAAAGAAGATTACTGGGTTGAGCCACAGGCACCTAACTTTGCTGTACCTTTTTTGGGATTGTCTTGCCTTGGCCTCCTGGGTGCTGGAATCACAAGCATGTCCCTCTGGGCCTGGCTTCCCGTGAGATGGCGGAGGGCGTCCAGGGGTGAGGCAAAGCAAGTGTGTGTGCTAGCTCAGCTTGCTCTGATCTCCTAAAGCCACTAATTCCATGCTGGGGCCCCAGCCCATGACCTCATCTCATCCTAATTACCCCCCACCCCCACAATGAAGAACTTTTCTTTTGGGGGGGGGAGAGTGACACATTTGAACCCTCCCAGTCTTAAAAGAAATTGGAGGTCAGAGGCTGGAATCATGGAGGAAACTGTGTGAAACGCATTCCAGCTCAGGGGACCCACATGTGTAGATCACATTCCCTAGATCTCTGGGGGAGCCCTCTGCCCCCCACAGGAAGGTGGTCTGACCCTAAGCAGCAGGTCAAGAGTTCAAGCCTGAGGTCTGTGCTCCAGAGGTCCACCTGTGAGTGTCACAGAAGGTCTAGGGGTCCCTCCAGTTCCGTGATGTGTGTCTTGCCTGTCCTGCACAATGGCTTCTATCCCCTCTCCGGCGCCCTCATTAGGATACAACGCTTTATTCATTCTATTCCACCCAGGACAACTGGGGGACGGGGAGGGGTCAGTGATGGAGCAAAGGACCCCAGGTTCCCGACATCCATCGCTACCTCTGCAAAATAACAATAATAATTCCACATGTGGTCCTTCACCTACACACAAGCAATCTATAAAACAAAAAGATGTGTGTGTGTGTGTGTGTGTGAGAGCGTGTGTGTAAGCGGGTGTGTGTGTGTGTGTGTGTGTGTGAGAGCGCGTGTGTAAGCGGGTGTGTGTGTGTGTGTGTGTGTGTGTGTGTGTGTGTGTTGGGCACTGGTGTCTTCACGCCTACCTACTCAAGAGGCTGAGCTCTGAGGATCACAGTTCAAAGTCAGCTCTGGCAGGAAAGCCCCTGAGACTCTTAACTCCTATGAACCACCAGAAAAATGGAAATGGAGCTGTGGCTCAAAGTGGCAGAGCACTGGCCTTGAGCAAACACGGCCCTGACCAACAATGGCAATAATTAAAGATCTTCTGTATAAGCCGGGATTGCTCTAAGCTCATCTCAAGCTTCCATTTCAATCTTTTCAGGGCAAAACCGGAAGAGGCTCACCCCACCACCCTTGGCTCTGTCTCCAGCACCCCTGAAGGAAGGGGTGGGGGCCCCTAGAAACCCTGCTTTAGCTGTCAGCCATCCTCCTCTGCCTCAGACAGCAACCACAGAGTCTTGGCTTCAAGTCCTCATCAGCGTTAAAGCCGATTCCTCTCTCCCCCATACAGCTCCATTCATATCATACGTCACGGGTAGTGTCTCTCTCTCTCTCTCTCCCTCTCCTCTCTCTCTCTCTCTCTCTCTCTCTCTCTCTCTCTCTCTCTCTCTCTCTCTCTCTCTCTCTCTCTCTCTCTCTCTCTCTCTCTCTCTCGCTCCTTGCAGGTCCTGGGGCTTGAACTCAGGACCTGGGCTCCGTCCCTCAGCCTCTCGGTGCTCAAGGCTAGTGCTCTTACCACGTGAGCCACAGCACCACTTCCAGCCTTTTCTGAATAGTTTATTGGAGATAAGAGTCTTATGGACTTTTCTGCCTGGGCTGGCTTTGAACTGAGATCCTCAGAGCTCAGCTTCCTGAATAGCTAAGATAACAGGTATGAGCCACGAGCATCCAGCCCCGTCTCTCATTGTTAATTTACTCATCCACCCATCCATTCACTTATTCACCTCCCCATTCATTTATTCATGCATCCATTCATCCATTTACCCATCCATTCATTGGGAGGCTAAATAGGAGTTGCAGAAGGAGGAGATGTGGGTTACAGAAGGCTGTGGGAGGGGTTCATGGGTGTCTCAGTCTAGAGATGTGGCCCCAAGATTGGGACGTATGTGTGTCAATGTGCGTGTGTGTCGTGTGTTGAGGTGAGGAAGACACACCAACAAGCCCACTTGCGACTGGGATGGAGGGGGGGAAGGGCAGAGGCCAGGAAACATAAATGCCACCAGGATGGAGGGTGACAGGTCTGTACCCCAGGAGTGCAGGCCCCCACACCCTCTGCCCTCCATACCCGGAACTCACTGGGGCCCCATGGCAATGACTAGAAGGGACCAGCCCACCTGAGCCAGGGCGGGGCAGAGGAATCCCGAGGGGCTGGGCATCTTCAGGGAGAACCAGCCAGACAGCAAGCCAGACCTGCAGGGGCTGCAGGGCAGAGGGAGTCACAGTTCAGCTCCGCTTGCTGCCATGGGGCTCCCCAGAGACGGCCTGCTGTGCCTCTTAGGCGTTGTCCTCTGCTTAGCAGGTACAGACCTCTGGTACCACAGGAGGAGGGTGTGGGCCCTGGACCCCTGGGTCGAGGGAGGAGGCTGGGGTCTGGAGCTCTGAGTCTGAGGGACAAGGCTGGAGTCTGGACCCCTGGGTCTGGGAAGGGAGAATGGGGCCTGGACCCCTGGGTCTGGGAGGGGAGAATGGGGCCTGGACCCCTGGGTCTGAGGGGCGAGGATGGGGTCTGGACTCCTGGGTCTGAGGGGGGAGGCTGGGATCTGAGTTCTGGGTCTGATGAGGAGGATCTGGAGACATACCACTTCCTTTCTCTTCCCCTGCACTATTCTTCTGACATTAGTCACTCATTCTGGCCATTACTATCTTCCTCCTTGCCTGGGGATATTTTCTGGGGCCATCAGGGCCATTTTCCAAGCTGGCAGGGCTTGCCTTCCTCCCAGCCCGCTGGTCTCCGTGGAAGAGGCCGGAGGGCTCTGGAGTGACGGGAAGGCAGTGGGTCCAGAATGGGCGCTGTGGGAGCGTGAGCTCACCAGGAGCTGGCTTGTGTCCTGCGTGTCCCCAAGGGTGTCTGGGCTCCACATTGGGCCCCTTTCCCGGGTGAATGTGAGGGTCTGTTCGTGTCTAAACTCTGCTGTCTTCGTAAAAGAAAGGGATGCACAGTTCCAGTCTTCTCTGGTGTGTACCTACCTGAGGGAAGCCTGCGTGTTTTCAGTGTGTGTGTGTGTGTGTGTGTGTGTGTGTGTGTGTGTGTGTGTGTACCAGTACTGGGGCTTGAACTCAGAGCCGGGCACTGTCCCATAGCTATTTTCCCCTCCCCCAGGCTGGTTCTCCATTACTTGAGCCATACCTCCACTGCTGGTTTTTGTTTTTTCTTTTGTTTTGGCGGTTCATTGGAGATAAGAGTCTCAGGGACTTTTCTACCCAGGCTGACTTTGAACCTCAATCCTCAGATCTCAGCCTCCTGAGCAGCTAGGATGACAGGCACGAGCCACCGACACCCAGCTTCATATTTGGTTTCAATTGAGGCTGGATTTTCCTGACTTCCTAACAATGGTGTCTTCCTGTTTCACTGTCATGTGTGTGGTCCGTTTCTCTGGGCTGTCCTGGGTTTTGGGTCCCTCTGTGAATCACAGCTGTCACGCATGTCAAATCGCAGTGGCAGCCGTATGCCTCGGTGTCTGTAGGACAAACACCGCACACTCGTGTGCGTTCACGAGTCCTGTCCTGTCCTTTGGTGTGGGATGTGCATGGCCCCGGGTCACTTTGGTTCTTCTGCCCTGGTTATTAGAGTGTGCGCTGTGGAGAGGGTGTCTGTCTCCTACAGACACCCTCCCCCGTGGAACCTGGGAGGGGCAGAAAACACAGGCATGAGTCACTTCTTTAAATCACTGAGGCCTTCCTGGAGGAGGAGGAATTTGGGAATAATCTGGAGGGAAAATCTGGACAAGCAGCCCCATCGTGACACCGCCCGTCATGACACAGTCTCCAGCTCAGCTGGGTAGGACTCGGCCACAGTCACAGGCCCCAAGCAGAAGATCTGGTCATGTGGCCTTTGGGAGCAGGGTGCCACCCTGAGGCCCTGGGCCAGGCTCTCCTCAGCCCTGCTGACCCTGCCATGACTCTTCCTAGGGGCCCAAGCTCTGCAGTGCTACAGCTTTGAACACACCTACTTCGGGCCCTTTGACCTCAGTGCCATGAAACTCCCCAGTGTGTCCTGTGCCCAGGGGTGCTCTGAGGTGGTGCTGTCGCTGGACACTGGTGAGGGGCTGGGAGGGTGAGAGCAGGAGGCAGGAGGGAAAGGGAAGGGAGAGGGGAGGGGAGTGGGGAGGAGGGGAGGGAGGGGAAGGGAGGGCCTGGGCTGAGAAATTAGGGATTAGGGGAAGGGAGGAGCAGGAGAGAAAGAGGGAGGGGAATTGGCCAGAAGAAGACGGTAGGGAAGAAAGGGGGAGGGAGGGAGGAAAGAGGAGGGGAGAGGGAAAGGAAAAGGGAGGGAAAGGCAGGAAAGCAGATGTGAGGGAGAGGGGCCTGGAGCTGAGGGCTGGAGGAGGAGGAGGAGGAGGAGGACTGGGTGAGAGGGGGGAGGGAGGAAGAGTTGACAACAGAGGCTCCCCCTCCTCCCTGCTCCTCTTCCTGTCCTCCCCCCACCTCTTCCTCTCCTCTGCCCCTCCTCCCCTCTCCTCCTCCCCTCCATTCCTCTTCTAGGATACCGGGCACCGGTGACCCTGGTGCGGAAGGGCTGCTGGACGGGCCCCATCACAGGCCCCATGGAGTCCAACCAGGACGCGCTGCCGCCCGACTACGCGGTGGTTCGCGGCTGCGCCACGGACTTGTGCAACTCGGACCTCAGGACCCACGACAGCATCCCCAACCTGAGCCACGGTGGGCGGGGCCCGCGAGGGGCGGGGCCCGGCGGGAGGGCGGGGCCTAGGGTACGTGGGCGGGGCGAGGGGTGCTGGGGCCGGCCTGCTGTGGGTGTGGCCGCGTGACCACGCCCGGTTGTGGGCGGGGCGGCGCCTGGCGGGGCGGGACCTAGGGATACGTGGGCGGAGCGAGGAGTGCTGGGGCCGGCCTGCTGTGGGTGTGGCCGCGTGGCCACGCCCGGTTGTGGGCGGGGCGGCGCCTGGCGGGGCGGGGCCTCAGTCCCAGCGCACGCCTCCCGGGCCTGACTGGGCCTCCACCCTTTGGCCAGCGCCTGACCCGCCCCAGCTCAGCGGCACCGAGTGCTACGCCTGCGTGGGGGTGAAGCCCGAGGACTGCTCCCCCGAGAAGTCCCGGCGTGTCCAGTGCCACCAGGACCAGAGCGCCTGCTTCCAGGGCAACGGCCGGATGAACATCGGTGAGGGACTGCGATGGTGGACGGGACTGGACAGGGCAGGCCGAGGGCAGAGCACAGCCTGCGGCCCCCCGGGCAGGCCTCGTCCGAGCGGGGCGGCCCCCTGGCCTGACCCTCCCGCCCCTGCCCACCGCAGGCAACTTCTCGGTGCCGGTGTACATCAGGACCTGCCACCGGCCCGCCTGCACCACCATGGGCACCACCAGCCCCTGGACGTCCATCGACCTCCAGGGCTCCTGCTGCCAGGGCCATCTGTGCAACGCGGGCTCCGTGGCGCAGCCCTTCCCCACGGCCGCCGCGCCCCGGGCGCCCCGAGGCCTGGCCCTGCTCCTCGCCGCTCCCCTGCTGACCCTGGCCATGGCCGGACCCCTGGGGCTCGGGGCATAATCTGCTCCCACCCCTCTCTGCAGGAGTGGATATGACCCCCCCACCCTGCCCCTCCTTCCCTAGCCCCTGCCTAAGCTGGGGGAGGGAGAAAGGGCCCCACCCTAGCCCCGCCATTCAGCCCATTGAGGGAGAGTCTGGCCTCTCAGTAGCCCCCCAGCTGGGGGCACCTCTCATCCAAACCACCACAGCCACAGTGAACTCCTTGGTTTCAGCATCGGCCTGCAGCCGAGCCTGCGCCCATTTTATCCCGGCCCAAGGATCTCAAGCCTCCACGATACTAATTCACTATCCCCCCAAACACGGGAACTATACTACACCCCCCTAGCAGGATATCCGTAACAGTCACCACGTAGAAACGACCCCATACTTAACCCTTGCACTCAACCCATGCACTCAAACACATAAAATGATTGTGGCGCACTCACGTAATGCAAGAGCTCACAGCCACAAAAATTGGGCCATCTACAGCTACATGCTGCACACACATGGAGCACTGAGAAAATAATAGGCACCCAGGAGAGCACGGGGCACTAGTCGATCTGAGCAAAGTATGAAAACACAAAAATGACAGAAATGTAGAGCCAGGTGTGTGGTACCCACCTATATCCCCAGCTGTTCAGGAGGCAGAGACACAGATGGATCATGGTTCAAAGCCAGCACAGACGAAAAAGGAAAGAAAAGAAAAAGAAGTAAAAGAAAAGGAAAAAAAAGAAAGGATAGTGAGACCCTAACTCAAAGAATAAGACAGGTTGGAGTGATCCAATTCTGTGGTGAGTGGAAGTAGTAAGAGTGAACTCTGAGGCTGGCCTCTGTTTTTTTTTTTTATGTAAAATAAACTAAAGCAAAAAGGACTGGTGCCATGGCTCAAATGGTGGAGAAGCTGTCTGGCAGGTGGAAAGATCTGAGTTCAAGTCCTAGTACCACAACAAAAATGACTGTAAAAAGGGATGAGGGAGAGGGATAAAGCATAGGAAGCTGATCAGGATACATGTGTACATGTGTGGAAGCGTCACAGTAAAGCCCTCTTTACAACTAAAGTATGAGGAAGGAAGGAAAAGGAGATGATTCTAGTCTGAGAGAAGAGACTTAGAGGCTTGGTCTGAGGGAGGAAGCATGAGTTATCCGGATCGAAATGGTCCTTGGGGATTAATGGCTAGAAAGGGGAGGGGGTTTCTGGGGGTCCACATCCATTTACTTGATCTGAAAACCCGGGGATCTGTTTACTTTTACACACACACACACACACACACACACACACACACACACACACAGAGTCTTTTCAATAAAAGCTCTTAAAGATTTGTTTAAAAGCTTTCCTGAAGACCAGGAGTTTGGCCTAGTGGAGTGCTTGCCTAGCATGCATGAAGCCCTGGATTCATTTTCTCAGTATCACATACACAGAAAAAGCCAGAAGTAGCTGTGACTCAGGTGACAGAGCACTAGCAAAAAGTGTCCAAGGACAGTGCCCAGGCCCTGAGTTTATGAGTTCAAGCCCCAGAACTGGCAAAAAAACACTTTCTTGAGGGGCCAGAAACTTGGGGTAGTGGTAAAGTGTTTGCCCAGCTTGCAGGAAGATCCAGGTTCAAGTTCTCTTTGTTTCTTTGTTTGTTTCTTTGTTTCTTTCTTCTTTTTGCCAGTCTTGGGGCTTGAACTCAGGGCCTGAGCACTGTTCTTGGGCTTTCTCAAGGCTAGAGCTCTACCACTTGAGCCACAGCACCACTTTCAGCTTTTTCTGTGTATGTGGTACCAGGGAATCAAACCCAAGGCTTCATGCGTGCTAGGCAAGCACTCTACCACCAGGCCATGCTTCTGGCCCCACAGAACACATTTAAAAGCCAACTTTCAAATAGAGATGTACAGTCGGGTGCTGCTGGCTCACCCGTCATCCTAGCCATGCAGGAAGCTGAGATCTGGGGATTCCAGTTCAAAGCCAGCCCAGACAGGAGACTCCATGAAACTCTTATCTCCAACGCAGCACCAAAAAGCTGGGAGTGGAGGTGTGGCTCAAATGGTAAAGTGGCAGCCTTAGGGGGAAAAGCTCAGGATTAGTACCCAGGCCCCAGTACTGGCATACACACACAAAAAAAAACCGTATGTGGACATCGATCGGAAATTGGCAGACCAAACATCCACTGAGTTCACAGCTGCCCCACGCCTGCCTGGGCATTCAGATGCCTCAGTGGTGACCAAAACCCAATGCCTGCGCCCAGCACCACACACTGTCCTTTCAGGGGATCCCCAGTCCCCCTCAGCCAACAGAAGTGGAAGTGCCAGTCAGCACCAAGGACAGGTTTCAAGACACAGCCAGAACTCAGCTACAGGGGGACAAAAGGTCTCCTGTAGCCTGGGGGAGGGGGAAGGGAAAGGAGGGAGGAGAGGGAGAAGAAGAGACCAGCACAGGTCAACAGAGAAAGACTTAGAAGCAAATAAAAGCAAAACGACAGACTGCAATTCACACACAATTTCCATTCTTGATTTATTCATATGAATACACATGATTGTGGAAAACGTGGACCCTACAAAAGACTGCAGGAGTACAATAGCTTACATTATTATTATCATTATTATCACTACACTGACTACCCCAAAGTATTCTGTCTGAAAAAAATTAAATACATGTTTCTCAAAATTCTGATAGCTGGGGCGGGGAGTTTGGCCTAGTGGTAGAGTGCTTGCCTAGCATGCACGAAGACCCGGGTTTGATTCCTCGGTACCACATACATAGAAAAAAGCTGGAAGTGGTGCTGAGGCTCAAGTGGTAGAGCTCTAGCCTTGAGAAAGACCAAGGACAGTGCTCAGGCCCTGAGCTCAAGCCCAGGACTGGAAAAAAAAAAATCTGATAGCTGGTGGTTCACACCTATCTTAGCTACTCAGGAGGCTGAGATCTCAGGATTGTGGTTCAAAGCCAACCCAGACAGGAAAGACCATGAGACTCTTAGCTCCAATGAACCACCAGAAAACCAGAAGTGGAGCAGTGGCTCAAAGTGGTAGAGCACTCACCTTGAACACAAAAGCTCAGAGACAGCACCCAAGCCCTGCGTTCAAGCCCCACAACAGACAAAAAAAATAAAAATTAATTAAAAAAAAAAAAAGGAGTGGCAGAGGCTCTCAGTGGGAAATAGAGAGCGATTGTGACTCTGAAACAGAATGAAAATGAGAGAGATCTTGGGGTTGACAGAAGCACACGGTCTGTGTCCCTTGGTCAGGAAGTGACAGGATACACAGGGAAGGATTTTTCTCTCTGTTCACTGCTGTGTCCCCAATTCTCAGACCAGGGGTCTGGCACCCAGCACGTGGGGAGAGCCCAGCCGACTGGGAACCAGCAGAGTGCCTGCAGTTCTCCATCATGAACACGAGGTGGCAGTGTCCTCATGTCAGGCCACCATGGCTGCTGGCTTTGCCCTGATCTTCAGGATTTCCCAGCGCCCAAGCTGCCAGGCTCTGCATGGGCCCTGGGG
Organism: Megascapheus bottae; assembly: GCF_031878675.1. NCBI lineage: Eukaryota > Metazoa > Chordata > Mammalia > Rodentia > Geomyidae > Megascapheus > Megascapheus bottae. The sequence goes on from NC_143539.1 coordinate 5,097,386, forward strand.
CGACGAGTGACCTTTCCGCCTGAGACACCCTCTTCTTCCTTCCCTTTGCCACCCAGCCCAGTTCAACAACCCTTTGTCCTTGGCCCCTTCCGGATGCCCCCCCCCCAACTCCTCCCCGGGCACCTGGGTCCCTTCCAGGCCCGGAGACAGGGCTTGGGACAGGGCCAAGGGAAAGGTCTAGAATCTCTTCCCTGTTCCCAGGGTTGGAGCAGAATGGCTGGATTCAGAACTACTTGCACCCAGGAGTCCAGACCTCAGTCCCCCTCCCTCAGACCCAGAGGTCCAGACCCAGCCTCCTCCCTCAGACCCAGGGCTCCAGGCCCAGCCTCCTCCCTCAGACTCAAGGGTCCGAGGCCCAGCCTCCTCCCTCAGACCCAGAGGTCCAGACCCAGCCTCCTCCCTCAGACTCAGGAGTCCAAGGCCCAGCCTCCTCCCTCAGACCTAGGGGTCCAGGCCCAGCCTCCTCCCTCAGACCCAGGGCTCCAGGCCCAGCCTCCTCCCTCAGACCCAGAGGTCCAGACCCAGCCTCCTCCCTCAGACTCAGGGGTCCAGACCCAGCCTCCTCCCTCAGACCTAGGGGTCCAGGCCCAGCCTCCTCCCTCAGACCCAGGGGTCCAGGCCCAGCCTCCTCCCTCAGACCCAGGGGTCCAGGCCCAGCCTCCTCCCTCAGACCCAGGGTCCAGGCCCAGCCTCCTCCCTCAGATCCAGGGGTCCAGGCCCGGCCTCCTCCCTCAGACTCAGGGGTCCAAGGCCCAGCCTCCTCCCTCAGACTCAAGGGTCCAGGCCCCAGCCTTCTCCCTCAGACCCAAGGTCCAGGCCCAGCCTCCTCCCTCAGACCCAGGAGTCCAGACCCAGCCTCCTCCCTCAACCCAGGGGTCCAGGCCTCCATCTCCTGTCCCCCTCTTCTTCTACACCAAGCCCCTCCCCGCATTGTCATCTTCTCCTTACAGAGACCCCTCTCTTGCTCCACAGTTGAGTCCAAGTCTGAGTCACAGGAAGTTCTGGGGCCCTGAGTCACCCCCAACCCCAGCTCAGCCCCTCCCTGGGCTTGGGGGGGGCGGTGGTGGAGAGGTTTTCTACTAGTCAGCTCCAGCTCAGAGCTTCAGGCTAGAGGGGAGAGCTGGGCTCCCACCTGTTATCCTAGCCACCCACAGCCTGGGCAGGCAAGTCTAGAAGACTCTTATCTCCAATGAGCCAGCAAAAAGCTGGAAGAAGGGCTGTGGCTTAAGTGGTAGAGGACCAGCCTAAAGCGCAAACGCTTAGGGACATTCCAGATGTGGGTGGCTCACGCCTGTCATCCTAGCTACTCAAGAGGCTGGGATCTGAGAATCATGGTTCAAAGCCAGCCCAGGCAGGAAAATCCAAGAGACTCTCATCTCTAATGAACCACCAGGAAACCGGAAGAGGAGCTATGGCTCAATATGGTATAGGGTTAGCGTTGTGCACAAAAGCCCAGGGACGGTGCCCCGGCCCTGAGTTCAAGTCCTAGTAACAGCTCCAAAAATAAAAAGATGGAGATGGAATCAAAGAGACACAGAGGCTAAGAATGGCAGAGATGGGTGGAGAGAGAGAGAGAGAGAGAGAGAGAGAGAGAGAGAGAGAGAGAGAGAGAGAGAGAAGGGAAAGAAGTGCTGAACACAAAACCACAGGCCTGGGCAGGGCGTGGAGGGGGAGGGAGAGGAGGCGGCCGCAGGGCCCCAGGCAGCACTTTCTCCAGGGTGACCCACGTGCGGTGTGGGTGTGCTGGGGTGTGTCTCCATGTGGGGATGGCGGGTACAGGGTGCCCCCCACACACCGGTTGTGTTTCTGTCACTGGGTGTGTCTGTGTGTGTGGTTTGGTGTCTCTGGGTGTTGCCAGAAATGCCTATCTGAGCGTGTGTCATGTCCTGTGGCTGGCGTGTGCGGTGCCGTCTGCGTCTCTCGTGGTGTCTCGCAGTGGCTAGCCTGGTGGCTGCAGGAGGTACCATGGCCACGTCCCCGGTGGCCACGTGCACAGATCTGCATGTCACCTCTGGTGCCGTTCCTCAAGTCTTTCCATTCAAAGCTGGTGCTCTACCCACTTGAGCCACAGCACCACTTCTGGCTTTTTGCTGGTTCACTGGAGAGAAGAGTCTCACCGACTTTCCTGCCTAGGCTGGCTTTGAACCTCAATCCTTAGATGTCAGCCTGCCTGGGTAACTGGAAGCACAGGCAGGAGCCACAGAGGCTGGCTTAGGGCGAGTTTGAATGGGGACACACCCACTGTGTGTGCTGGGACCACAGTGGCTGGGCGCCTGGGGGCGGTCGGGGCTGTGACCTGCTGTGTGGCTGGCAGCTGGCTGTGTGTGTGACCCGCAGTGGCGTTGTCAGCTTGTGGCTCATGTCTGCGGTTGTGTGGGGCCGTTCCCGGTGGACGGGTGTGTCATGCAGCCTGCCTTACATGTAGGTGGGGGTCACACGTGTGTGTGTGTGTCCGGGGTGTGGCATGGGGGGATGAGTCATGGGGGGCTGGCGTGTCACTGTCCCCCTCTGCTGGGACAGCGCGGCTGCCACTCTGTGCCCAGACGGCTCTTCCCTGGACACACCCAGCGGCTTCTTGCCCTGGGGGGAGGAGGTTTGGGGGAGCCTCCCCCATCTCTCCCTCCGCCCTCCCCGCCCCCTCCCCGCCCTCCCCGCTGGCTGCCACCACTCCCCAGAGGGCACTGGCCTGGAAGCACCCGCGCCTCCCGCTTGCAAGTCGAACTGGCTGCTCTTTGCGTGCTGAGAGGTGGGGGGCCCTGGGCAGGAAGCTGGCTGAGCCCCAAGACCTCGGGGGCCATGGGCGGGGAGGTGATGGCCGGCCTGGGGGCCCTGCGGCGTCGAAAGCGCCTTCTGGAGCAGGAGAGGCGGCTGGCGGGCTGGGCACTGGCGCTGGCCGCGCTGGGCATCGCGCTCATGGTGCTGCACGCAGAGATGCTGTGGTTCGGAGGGTGCCCGGTGAGTGGGGAAGGCGTCTGCAGCCCGGGTCCCACTGGGGAGGCCTGGGTCTGCACCCCGGGGGTGTGCTGAGCCCTCTGGGTCCGTCAGCAGAGGCTGAGGCGTGGACCTCTAGGTCTGAGGGTGGAGGCTGCAGAAGGAGGCTTGGGGTGCTAGCGGGGTGTCTGGGGCTGGCATCCTCTTCCTGCTGCACCTGTGCAGAGCGGAGATGGGGGGGGGATCGCTGTGCACACAGGTGGGGGGACGGGAGGCCGGTGCCCCCCTCCTCACCTCCTCCCTCTGGAACTTGTTTCCCCTCCGGAATGTGGGTGCTGCTTCCTGTGGCAGTGGTGGGTGTTGGGGTCGCAGGGGTGAAGGGGGGAGGCCAGGTGTGTGTTTTGGGGGGGAATGGCTGACTTGGGAGGCCAGTGGGGTGGGCGGGGCCAGGACAGGTCCCCGCAGGCCTCTGGAACATTCCAGCCCCTGGTGAGGGCAGTGAGGGAGGCGGGTGGAGGACGCGGGGGTCCCCTGTGTGGTTTGGGGGAACAGGAGAGGGAGAGCCCGCAGGTCTGGGGGTGTCTGGGTCCATGCCCAGCTTGGCGGATGGAGCAGGCGAGGGTGACCCCGAGGGATGAGCGGCCAACCGGGGGTCAGCGCAGGCCAGCGCCCGGGCTGTGCCAACAGGAAGCACGGCCGGGGCCTGCCCGCCGCTCCCACGCCGGCTCTCTGCCTCCCTCCCTTCTCCACCTGGGGAGGGGGCCTGTGGCCAGGCTCTTGTAGCCTCAGTTTCCCCCGTGACAAAATAGCATTCCTTGTGCAGTGCCCCCTACTCCTCCTCTTTAGTTATTTTAGAGCAAAAGTTGTTTTTTTTTGGGGGGGGGGGTGTTAGTTTTTGCAGTTCTGGGGATTGAACCCAGGGCCTCGCGCAGCTCTACCACTGGAGCCCCCCTCGCCCCCCTGTCTCTGCTCCAATATCCCCACACCCACTCGATCTGTGGAACCATTTTACAAAGAAGCCAGACACCGGCTCCAGGGGTGAGGGAGGCAAACACTGTAGAGGATGGGGGGGCGGGACACCTGAATCCACCAGTGAGAAACACATGGAGAAATAGAAAGACCCAACTGGGGGCCTCAGCCGGCATGGGGCTTCACACCTGTAATCCCAGCACTCAGAAGCATCATGGAAGTCCAGGGCCTCGAGGGCTGTGTGCAGAGCTCACAAGTCAGAGCCAGAACTCTAGTGCAAGACTCTGTCAAAGAGCGTCAGACAGACAGAGACAGAGAGACAGGAGTGGGTTGGATAGGGAGGGGAGGGGAGAAGGGAGGGAGGGGAAAGAGGGAAGGGGAGGGGGAGGGAGGAGAGAGAAGAGGGGGCCAAGAGCAAGGATCCCCCCACACCCCCACACCCCCGCTGCACACACACACACAAAAGCGCACTGCATTATGGTTAGGAGGCTGTGGTCTGGGAGTTAAGACAGAAGAAAGGAAGTGGGGAAAGGGGAGCCCTTGGAGGGTGCAGGGGTGAAGAGGACGAGAGAACAAGGTGACCACTGTTTGAGGAGGGGGGGCACCCCCCAGAGCAGGAAACTGCCCATGCCCCCCCTTTCCTCCCAGCTCAGGGGCACAGTCTTGGCGCCATGGGTCCTGGGAGAAGCAGGTGCATGGCCTGGGTGGGGACGGAGCAGGTGTCCCCCCTTGCTGGCAACTTCCTCCCCCACAAACAGGGGCCCCCAACCCTTCTCAGGGGACTCAGCAGTCCCCGCCTGGAAACCCCCCCTCCAGAATGCTACCTTCCCCGCAAGGTATTGCTACACAAAGAGAGGAAAAAGAAAGCTTCTGGTGGTTTCTGGCGGCCTGAGGCTTCCAGCCAGCTCTGCCTTGGGCCTCCAGCCCGGGAAGGGGACAGGAGGAGAACACAAGGGGGGGGGGTCCCCCCTTCTCAGAACCGGGGCTGGGATCTCAGGGATCCAGCCCTGGGGATAGAAAGTGTCATTCATGTGTTCTTGAGGAGTTGGGTGGAAGTTTCTAGACTGTTCTGGAACTGGGGTGGGGAGGGAGGATGATTTCAGGGGAGGGGACCAGCTGGGGGACTTCTTCCAGAGCCCTCCCCCACGCCACGGAGGATGGGGGAGGGGAGAGGGGAGGAAGGTGAGTTTCAAGCCTCCCCCTCCCTGCAAGGAGGAGGGAGGGTGGACGTGGAGTGGGCACAGGGCTCTGCGTGGGGGGGAGCTGGAGGCTAGACGGGAGGAGGGCCTGGCTGAGCGCGCTCTCCTCCGCAGTGGGCTTTCCACCTGCTCCTGGTTAAGTGTCTCATCACGCTGTCCACCGTGCTGCTGCTGGGGCTCATCGTGGCCTTCCACGCCAAGGAGGTCCAGGTAGGCCCCGCCCCTCCGCCCGCGGCCACGCCCCCGCCACCAGCCGCCACGCCCCTCCGCCCGCGGCCACGCCCCATCGGCCCGCCGCCACGCCCCTCCGCCCGCGGCCACGCCCCCCACCCGCGGACACACAGACACACCGGTCCCCCAGGACATCTGTGCCACCCCGTGGTGTGGTGGGGGGGAGGTTGGAAGACCGGGGCGCCCCCTCTCCCTCCTCCGTCCTCCCCCGCCCGCCCCACGCCCCGGCGCTATCTCTCTCTCCCCCTCCCGGGCCGGGTGGACGCCCTGACGCCTTATCTCGGGGCGCAGGCCGGGCGCACCCCTGACTTCCCCCCCTCCCGCCCTCCCCCTGCCCCGCTCCTCTCCCCGCAGCTGTTCATGACGGACAACGGGCTGCGGGACTGGCGCGTGGCGCTCACCCGCCGGCAGGCGCTGCAGGCGGCGCTGGAGCTGGCGGTGTGCGCGCTGCACCCGGTCCCGGCGCGCGGCGCGGCGTGCGGCGCGGGCTCGGCGGCCTGGCCGGGCTTCCTGGGCGAGGGCGAGGCGCTGCTGTCGCTCGCCATGCTGCTGCGGCTCTACCTGGTGCCCCGCGCCGCGCTGCTGCGCAGCGGCGTGCTGCTCAACGCCTCCTACCGCAGCATCGGCGCGCTCAACCAGGTCCGCTTCCGGCACTGGTTCGTGGCCAAGCTGTACATGAACACGCACCCGGGCCGCCTGCTGCTCGGCCTCACGCTGGGCCTCTGGCTCACCACCGCCTGGGTGCTCTCCGTGGCCGAGAGGTGAGGGCCAGGCCCCGGCCGAGGCTCACACTTTCCGTCCTCCCGGGCTCTGGCTGCGGGCCCGGGGTGGGGACCGAGGACGGACGCGCCCTCCTCCCGCCCGCCCCCTGCCCGCTCCCCACCCCGCAGTCTCTGCACCCCAGGAAGCCTCACCCCGTCTCGGGGCCTCAGCGGAGACCTCCCTCCCTCCCCAGCCTGGAGAGCTCAGCTTCCCCCAGGCCCGGAGTTCAAATCTGGGTCATGCCAAGTTAGGATCTGTGGTTGCTGGGGGGGCTGCATGAGGGGATGGGAGGGCAGGCTTCTGCCTTCAGAACTCCTGGGGGGGCTGGGGGGCCAGGAGCGTGGCCTAACATCCAGGGAGCCAGCCCTGCCCTCAGAATAAAAAGCCAGAAGTGGTGCTGTGGCTCAAGTGGTAGAGCTCTAGCCTTGAGAAAGCCCAAAGACAGTGGCCAGGCCTTGAGTTCAAGCCCCAAGACTGGCAAAACCACAACAACAACAAAGTCCTAGGGCTGGGAGTTTGGCCTAGCAGTAGAGTCCTTGCCTAGTATGCACGAAGACCAGGGTTCGATTCCTCAGTAACACATACAGAAAAGCCAGAGGTGGTGCTGAGGCTCAAGTGGTAGAGCGCTAGCCTTGAGAAAGCTCAAGGACGGTACTCAGGCCCTGAGTTCAGGACTGGCAAAAGAAAAAAAAAAAAGGTGACTCCCCTCCCCTCTGCAAGTTGAAGACTCTGGTTTTACTGCATTGCCAAAGCCTCTGGAAGGAAGGGGGGTGAGATCTGGCTACAGGTTGCTGCTCACTGGGCCTGTTTCCTGTCTGTGAAGGGCTTATCTCTTGGACAATGCAGGGATACAAGACTGGAGCTGCAGCTGGGGAAGCTGAGACGGAGGGTCAAGAGATAGAGGCTGGAGGCTGGCCGAGGGGGCCACATAATGAAATTTTGTCCAAAAAGGGGAGGGGGAGACAGAGGGGAGGGAGGGAGGGAAGGAAGATCTGCTGTAATTCTTTTTTTATTGTATCCATCTATCTGTCTAGTCTATTTTGGTGCGAGTGCTGGGGCTTGAATTCAGAGCCTGGGCCCTGTCCCTGAGCCACTCTGTGCTCAAAGCTACCATTCTACCACTTGAGCCACAGCACCATTTCTGGCTTTTTTTTTCTGGGTAGTTTGTTAGAAGTAAGAGTCTCCAGTTGTTCTCAAGCTGTGATCCTCTGCTCAGACTAGCCTCGAACTGTAATCCTCCAGATCTCAGCCTCCTGAGTAACTTAGACCACAGGTGTGAGCTTCCCCTCCCCTCCCCCAACCCAAACAGGAGCCTTTTTTCCAAGCTCACATCCCCCCGCCCCCAGTCTGTGCCACTGAACTCAACCGCTGGAGGAGGCCTGGCAGGTGTTGCAGAGCTGCCCTAGTGCTGGATATGGCTGAGAGGAGCGGAGAGGAAGGGAGCGTGGTGGACTCCAGGCTGGGGTCCAAGAACTCACCTCTCCCTGCCCGTAGGCAGGCTGTAAATGCCACGGGCCACCTCATGGACACGCTGTGGCTCATTCCCATCACCTTCCTGACCATCGGTTACGGTGACGTGGTGCCGGGAACCATGTGGGGCAAGATTGTCTGCCTCTGCACGGGTGTCATGGTGAGTACCGCCCTATCCCTGGAGCCACAGCCCCACTTCCCGTTTTCGAGAGGTTAATTGGAGATAAGAGTCTCACAGATGTTATTGCTCGGGCTGGTTTTGAACCACGATCTTCAGATCTCAGCCTCCTGAGTAGCCGAGCTTGCAGGCGTGAGCACCGGCTCCCACCAACTGAAGCACATGATTTCTGGCCTGCCTGTCTGACTGGCGCTGGTTGTGTCGGCTGCGGGGAGCTGGCGGGGGGGCCCAGGCTAGCCCCCTCCTGGGATCCCCACAGCCCCCTCAACCCTTCCCGCACGTGCTGTGCTCCTGCAGGGGGTGTGCTGCACTGCGCTGCTGGTGGCTGTGGTGGCTCGCAAGCTGGAGTTCAACAAGGCGGAGAAACACGTGCACAACTTTATGATGGACATTCACTACGCCAAAGAGGTGAGGCCGGCCTCGCCTCCTCTCCCACCTGCAGGCCCTGCGACCAGGGGACTCGGGTGGACCTGAACTGAAAAACTGGCTGGGGGAGGGCACGGTTTGAGGGATAGAGCCTCAGGGGTCCTGAGTTCCAATCCCAGTATTGATCACTAATAATAATAATAATGGCCAGACTCCCCTTCCCCCTTCATTCCCACCCTCTGTTCCCCCTCCACACCAGATGAAGGAGTCTGCAGCCCGGCTGCTGCAGGAGGCATGGATGTATTACAAACACACACGCAGGAAGGATTCACGCGCGGCCCGCAGGCACCAGCGCCAGCTGCTGGCTGCCATCCACACGTAAGGGCAAGGGCACGTGTGTGTGTGTGTGTGTGTGTGTGTGCATGGCGTGGGCTCCCCTCGCCCATTTGTCACCCCCTGAGCTTCCCCAGGCCTCGTAGCCCCGTGCTGCTGGCTGCTGGGCCACTGCTGGCTTCGCTCGCCCCTGCGCAGGGGGCTGTGACCCCACGGCTTCTCCCCCACCCCCCAGGTTCCGCCAGGTGCGGCTGAAACACCGCAAACTCCGGGAACAGGTCAACTCCATGGTAGATATCTCCAGGGTAAGAGAGCCCAGAGGATGGAGGGCCCTGGGGGTGCTAAGTAACAAGCTCCACCCCTTTAGACCCGGGGGAGGGGCTTGTGCTGGGCACAGTGGCTCCAGCCACGCAGGAGGCCGAGGATCCTAAGGCAGGAAGGTCTGTGAGGCTCTTACATCCCACAAACTAGCAAAAACCTGTAAGTGGAGCTATGGCCCCAAGGGTCAGAGCACAATCTTTGCGTGGAAAAGCTCAGGACGGTGTCCAAGCCTTGAGTTCAAGCCCTAGCACTGACCCCACCACCAACACCACCAACAGAACATTGTATAAAGAACCCCAGGGCCGGGAGTTTGGCCTAGTGGTTAAAGTGCTTGCCTAGCATGCATGAAGACCCGGGTTCGATTCCTCGGTACCACATACATAGAAAAAAAGCCAGAAAATGGTGCTGAGGCTCCAGTGGTAGAGCTCTAGCCTTTAGAAAGCTCAAGGACAGTGCTCAGGCCCTGAGCTCAAGCCCACAACTGGCACAAAAAAAAAAAAAAAAAAAAAAAGAGAACTCCAATATTTGCTATCAACTTCTCCTATTTTGTTTCCATTTCCTGGAGCTCGTTTTGATAAATATTATTTTATGTGATCAAAAGCAAATTATCTTTATGACTTACATGTGGACAGATCTAGAATTCCTTCAGACTTTTTTTTTTTTGTTTTGTTTTTTTGGTCTGAGACCATGGGCACTCATTGGCTGGCGCTCTACCAGCTGAGCCACGCCCCCAGCCCCCACCTCCCACCCTGAAGCAAATAAAACCCAACCCAATGTGCAAAGCAAACTCAAACCTCCATAGCAAAACCAATCATGTTCAGGGGAACCAGGCTGGCACAAAGAGGACTGGTGCCCTACTTGCCAAAACTCCATCTCTGCAGAGGCTGTAAAGGCCGCGGTCAGGGCCTGTCTCTGGGCCACACACCCTTGGCCTGCCTCGACCAAGCTCTCCTCTCCCCAATGGGCCTTTGCTTTCTCTCATTGGTCCGTGACGATTCAAACAGCGGCCTTTGGTCCCAATGCCAGGGCGGCAGCCACAGGTCCCCATGCTGATAGGAAAAGCACCCAGCCAGCCAGGTAGCTGAGGATTAGGTGGTGTGGTACACACCACTCAGTAGGTCCACCGGTAATCCCACACTGGGAAGGCCGAGGCAGAAGGCACTGACTCCCAGGTCAACCTGGGGCCACGCAGCAAGATCCCATCTCAACAAACAGGGTGACTACCCCCTCCCCCCCAACCTGCCCCCTCCCCCAGCCCCCACCTCTCATGTATCCACTCCAGATGCACATGATCCTGTGTGACCTCCAGCTGGGGCTCACTAGCTCGCAGCAGGCTCTGGAGAAGCGGATGGACGCGCTGGCCGGGAAGCTGGACGCCCTGACTGAGCTGCTCACCACTGCCCTGGGGCCCCAGCAGCCCCCAGAACCCAGGCCGGAGGCCACGTAGCTGGTGAGGGGAGGCCACTGGAGGAAATGGGGGCCCCCTTCCCCCAAGGCCTGGACCCTGGCTGGCCATGGCCACCTTTCTCCTGGACATTGGCTGTGTCAGGAGTGAAGGACTCAGCAGGCACCCGGAGCTGGGCTGGCAGTGGAGGGGAAGCATGCAGGCTACAGAGCCCCAGCCCTTAGCGCTGTGTCCCTCTGGTGTCTGTACCCCCTGCCCACGCAGCCCAGGCCTGGATCTGGATGTCTACCTGTGCCGGGCATCCCTGCCCACTAGTGATCACCTCAGTCTTGCACTGCCTCCTCCATGCCCACCCCCATCTCTGCATATCCAGGAGCTGGGCCCCAGGGGTGGGGTGAAGAATGCCCCAGGGATGAGATACCCCTAGCTGTCCAGCCGCAAGGGGAGACCTGGGCAAAGCGGGAGGACAAGACCGCAGGGTCACCACGACCCCCACAAACCTCACTGTGCTGCTATTTGACGACCCCAGGCCTCCCTCCAGGTAGAAGTGGAGGTGCTGGGGGTCAGGGTGGACTCCTGGGCCTTCCCCCCCGAGCTGTCTGGAACCCCATTCCATTAGTCCTGGATCAGCAAACTGGAAGGAGCTGGTCAGGGAGGTGCAGGCAGCGCCCCCTGGCGGTCGTCCGGGTGGACACTGCTGGTCCACCGCTAACAGAGGCCCGGCTGCCTCTACCTTTCTACTTTGTTAATAAATGTTCAACATGGCCAGCTGCCTGCTCTTTTCTTGTCTTTCCTTTTCTCCTTTCTTTGTTTGTCCGTCCCGGGGCTTGAACTCAGGACCTGGACACTGTCCCTGACTCTTTAACTAGTGCTCTACCACTAGAGCCACAGTGCTATTTTCAGCTTTTTACTACTTCATTGGAGATAAGAGTCTCCTGGACTTTTCTGCCCAGACTGGCTTTGAACCATGATCCTCAGATCTCTGCCTCTTCAGCTTCCTGGGCTGAGCCACCACCAGTGCTTGGCTCAGGAGGCCTTCAGAAATCCCCTTCCCCACCATTGTAGGCTTCGTGGCATCCCACAATCCCATTTCCGGGTCTGAGGTTAACAGCAAGGGCCTTGAAGACAGAGGCTCCACCCTTCTGAAGCAGCTGTGGAGGGACCCCTTGTTTTACAGCAGCTTCCTCCATCCAGGGACTAGCGGGACCCCACGCTGCCTGTTCCCCATCTGGTCAGGAGTCTGCTGACCCTGGAGAGGAAAAGAATGGGGTCACAGACGCGGGGCTCTGTGCTTCCCGCGTGCCGTCCCTGCACATATCCAGAGAAACTGAGGTTTGCAGAGCAGCTGGGCCCTGGCCTGAGGCCCTGGGCTAGGAAGCCAGACATCTGAGCCTCAGCGGTCAGATCCACAGGCAGCCTGGCCTGGCACAGCCCCTCCCTGCCCTGCCCAAGGTGAGTCACAGCCCAACGGCCTTGGGCCTCGAACCCAGACCTGCCTTCCCACAGGGCTGTGTTTCTGGAGGGGCTGAGTCACCCGGGGAAGCCCAGCCACAGTCATCCGCCCCTACCCTGCTATCTTAGGATTTGACTCAAGGCCCTCAGCCAACCTCAGCCCTGAGAGTTAAATTTGGCCTCTGCCAGTCTCTGCCACCACAGCCCTTCCTTTGGACAGCAGTCCAGGAAGGAATTGGGGCCCTCTGCAGACATTCCCCACCCCCCAAATCTTTGCCCCAGGGACCTCCTCTCAGAAGTGGAGTCAAGGCCCTTGTCAACTTTCTTCCACCCCAGACCATCCTCTTCCCGGAGGTATGGAAAACCTGCCTGTAGCCACAGACAGTGCAAGCGTGGAGATTCAGACAAAGTCACTCAAGACCCTATCTCAAAATCAAGGGAAAAAAACTCAGGCATGGTGGTTCACGCCTGTAACCCTAACTACTCAGGAGGCTGAGGTCTGAGGATCACAGTTCAATGCTTGCCTGGGCACTAAAGTCCATGAGACTCATCTCCGATTAACCACCAGAAAACCGGAAGCGATAACTGTGGCTCAAGAGGAAGGTCAGTAGCCTTGAACTGAAGAGCTCAGGGGCAATGCCCAGGCCCAGAGTTCAAGCCCCACAACCAGCAAAAAGAAAAAAAAAAGTCAGACACACTGGGGGCTCAGACCTGTGATGATTTTAACGACGCAGGAGGCTGAGACCTGTAATTCAAAGTTAGCTAGGCAGAAAAGTCCTTGAGACTGCATTTCCAATGAACCAGCAAAAAGCAGAGACAGAGGCCTGGAACAGGTGGTAGATGGCCAGCTGGAAACAAGCAAGCTGAGAGGGATTGAGGGTCTGACTTGAAGCCCCACTACCAACATAACAAGCAAGCAAAACCAAAACGGGTGCTGGTGGCTCACACCTGGGATCTTAGCTATTTAGAAGGAGGCTGAGATCTGAGGTTTGCAGTTCAAAGCCAGCCTGGGCAGGAAAGTTTATAGACTCGCCACCAGAATGACCCAGGAGAAAACTGAGCACAGCAACTCACGCCTGTAACGCCCAGTACTCCAGAAGCTGAGGCAGGAACCTGGCCAACCCAAGGTCAGCTTGGACTACATAACAAGGCAGGGAAGTCCCTCCACTCAGCTAACCATGGCATTGTCATTTTTGGTCACTATGGCTTCTTTTTGGTTGGCGGGTCTCCCTGTGTAGACTCATCTGGCCTTGAATTCCGGTCCTCCGGTCTCAGCCTCCACGGTGCTAGAATTTATAGCAGTGCCCAGCAAACTGCACACAACCCAAGGCCTGGCAAACATCAGGCCTCCGTGACTGACAGTGAACAGACAGACGCTGATGATTGGGGATGGCCTCAAAATGCCAGAACCTTCTCTGCTGGTTCCAACTGGTCAGGATGAGTTAGAGGATGAACCGTGTTCTGGAATATTCTGGGCTTGCTGTAGGCCCCAAGCCAGGCGCTGGCTACAGATAGATGAGTCATTTGGCTGTCAGTTCCTTCTCCTATTTCTGTGTCTCCATCACGCCCGTTAGAGGCATGGGAGGAGGGTCAGGGGTGGGGGGGGCTCACACAGGGTGGGTGTGGTCTGCCCAGGGGTCCAGGTCCAGCCTGGCCTCTGCTATCCACCCTTAGGAAGGGGCTCAGACAGGGCTTGGACAGGGCTTTCCCTGCTCCAGACGCCTGTGCAGCTCCCAAGCCTGGATGGCTTCTGGGATTCGTGTGCGTGTGGGGGGGTGTGTGTGTGTGCGTGTGAATTCAAGTGCTCTACCACTTGAGCCATGGCTCCATTCCGGGCTTTTTTGCTGGTTCATTGGAGATGAGAGTCCCACCTTCAGCTGTTTCCCCCGGGGGCTCTGCTGATGGTTTCTAGCTGGCTAATTAGCATAGCCCCGGCCTCGCCCACCCAGGCAGGCACTTATTTTCTCATGGCTGGAGCACTTGTGACCCCGTGTTTAGCAACCTTCCCTCTTCCACCTCATGTTATTAACTCTGCCACAAGGATGAGAGCCAAGATATCTTGGGGGTGGCCTCTGACTCATGCTTCCTGCCCCACCATGTGCTCCCTCCTCACCTGGCTGTCAGCATCCATCTTCCAGACCCATGAGGGCCCACGCAGGCACAGCAACTCCCTCTGCCTCACCTGCCAGGCACCACAACCAGCCTGGGTTCAGGTTCACCAATTCACGCAGAAGGCCTGGCAGGCCTGCTTCTAAAACGTTCACACATTGTAGTTTCTGGGTTTGAACCCAGGGCTTTACATTGGTCAGGCAGGGCCCTCTACCCTTTAAACAACATCCCTTTTTCTTTTTTGCCAGTCCTAGGGCTTGAGCTTTCTCAAGGCTAGAGCTCTACCACTCGAACCACAGCCCCACTTCCAGCTTTTTCTATGTATGTGGCATCAAGGAATGAAACGCAGGTCTTTGTGCATGCTAGGCAAGCACCACTACCACTAGGCCATACTCCCAACCCCTTTGGGCCTTTTTCTTTTATTTGCCTCATTTTTCAGTAGGGGTTCACTTTTCTTCCCCCCTCCCCTGTGGCTAACTGGGTGGGTAGCTGGGATTATAGGTATGCACTACTGTTCCCAGCTAAACACATTTTCTTTTCTTTTCCTTTCTTTCTTTCTTTTCCTTCTTTCTTTCTTTTCTTTCCTTTGTGTGCCAGTACTAGGGCTTTGTCGCTCAGGGCAGCCTGAACTTGGGTTCTTCCTATCTCTACCCCTGATGCTGGGATTATAGGCATAGGCTGGCTATTTTCTTTTTTGTTTAAAAAAAAGGAAAAAAATATATATTATTTATCTCAGTTGTTCAACATGGTGTTTGAACTGGCCCTGAAAAGTTAACCAGGATCTCAACTGCAATTCTAAAGAAAAGTCACTTGAGTCTGTACTGGAAGCATTTGGGAGGCTGAGGAAGGAGGATGGGAGTTGGAGGCCAGACTGTGTGTGTGTGTGTGTGTGTGTGTGTGTGTGTGTGTGTGTGTGTGTGTGTGTGCCAACCTCCTACCGCAGCCTCCTCAGTGACAGAACTACATGTATGCCTTGCTGGAGCAAGACAGTGGGAGGAGGGGGCCACGGTTCTCCCGGGAGAAACATGGAGGCAGGGAAAGAGGTGAAATTTCTCCTGTCATCAGAAGCCAGGAGGGCAGGGCAGATCCAGACTTTCTCGTGTCACCTCGTAAAGCTCTCCCTCCCCAACCATTCCAACATCACACTGTTTGCCAGTGAGGGTGAGAGTTATAAATTAATCTGAGTCAGGGCTGGGAGATTCACGGATGTAAGAATGTGTAACATTTCAGTCAGGCATGGGTGGCTCCCGCCTGTAATCCCAGCTAGTCAGGAGGCTGCGAGCTGAGATTGAAACCAGCCGGGGAAGGAAAGTCCAAGAGACCCTTAGCTCTCATTAGCCAACAAAAAATTGGAAGTGGAGCTGTGACTCAACTGGTTGAACACCAGCCTTGAGTACAGAAGTTAAGGGATGGTCCCAGGCCCTGAGTGTTCGAGCTCCTTCACACACACGCGCGCACACACACACACACACACACACACACACGCACAAGATGAGAGGATGGAAAATGCCAAGTGTACAAAGAAGGTGACTGGAGGAGGCAACATTTGAGCCGAGGCCTGAGAAGCAGTGAAGAAGGGAGACTGCCACATCTGCAGCCTGCGCCTGCGTCTGCACGTGCCTCTGCACCTGCACCCAGCCTGAGCCTGCACCTGTGCCCTGCAGAGTTAAAAACAAAAAACAAAAAGAAAAAAAAAAAGCTGAGTTTCCGTTTCTCCCACTGCCTGTTGTAACTGCTTCGACACCAGATTTGGGGTGGGGGATTCCCCATGTCTGAGCCCACACCACCTGTCAGCCCTCTCCTTCCATTCTGGTTTCACACTGGCTACCTGGAGAAAGCACGGGTGCCTGCAGATGGAGGGAGCCTGTACCCAGAACCTTCTCTGTCCCCCCACTTCGCTTGCTATCACTGGGCCAAGTGGTTTCTAGCTGTGCTGACTCAGGGCAACTTCCATCCCATATCCTGTATTGCCTCCTGTCAGTGTGAGAAAACCAAAATGTATTCTGACTAAAGCAGCCAGTGGCTCACACCTGCATCCTAGCTGCTCAGGAGGCTGAGATCTGAAGATCATGGTTCAGAGCCAGCCTGGGAAGGAAACTATGTGAAAGACTATCTCCAACAAACCAGCGAAATGCTGGCAGTAGGCCAGGAGCATTGCCTAGTGGCAGAGTGCTTGCCTCGCATGCATGAAAATCTGGGCTCGATTCTCCAGTACCGCCATACATAGAAAAAGCCGGAAGTGGTACTGTGGCTCAAGTGGTAGAGCGCTAGCCTTGAGAAAGCCCAAAGACAGTGCCCAGGCCCTGAGTTCAAGCCCTAGGGCTGGCAAAAAAAAAAAAAAAAAGAGCTGGGAGTGGAGGTATGGCTCAAGTGGTAGAGTACAAGCCTTGAGTAAAAAAACTCAAGGACAGTGTCTAGGCCCTGAATACAAGCCCCAGGACAGACACACATAATCTATTCTCTTAGCAAGTTTGTTCTTTCATTCATTCATTCATTTTTCCATTTATAGAGCTTGAACTCAAGTTCTGGGTCCCTGAGCTTCTTTTCCTTAAAGCTAGCACTCTACCACTTCCAGCTTTTTCTGTTTATAAGTTTCTGAGGATTGGAACCCAGGGCTTCATGCATGCTAGGCAAGCACTCTACTACTAAGCCACATTCCCAGCCCCACTTTGGGGTTTATTTATTTTTGTAGGTCATTGGGCTAGAACTCTGGGCCTGGGCGCTGTCCATGAGCTCTTCAGCTCAAGGCTACAATCCTACTCCTTGAGCCACAGTCCCATTTTTCATTTTCTAGTGGTTAATTGAAGATAAGAGTCTCACATTATTTAGTGCCCGGGCTGGCTTTGAACCACAATCCTCGGATCTCAGCCTCCTGAGTAGTTAGGATTACAGGCGTGAGCAATCGTGCCTGGAAGCCACTTAAAGAGTTTGAGTGGTTAATTGGAGATAAGAGTCTCATCAGGACTTTTTCGCCCAGGCTGGCTTTGAACCACAATCCTCAGATCTCAGCCTCCTGCGTAGCTAGGATGACAGGTGCGAGCCATCAGCCTCCAGCTCTCTTGGCAATTTTAAAGATAGGGTACAATTTATGAAAGGAATTCACAATGTTATACGCTAGGCCTCTTGTGCATATTTTTCCCTAGCTATACATTTGTATCCACGGGCCAACACCTCTCCCATTCATTCAATGTATGAATGACTGAGAAAAACTGAGATGTTAATAAATGGGGTGAATGGCTCATGGGGCAACCATTCATAAAATTCTCCACTGTGTGCACATGCCCCTTGGCTCTATAATTCTGCCTCAGAACAGACACTCAGTGGATAATTAAGCAATAATGCTACCCTATGCCTGCCACCTTATACACAACTGTACAGATGGCAACAGATGTTTATAGAAACAGCTGGAAATGTCTGCCCATCGGGAGATGGGCGAGCCCTCACCACGGCCTGGCATGTGGCTTATACAGGCTGATCTCTGAGTGTCTGACCTCCTGACTCACCACCGGGCAAGCAGCCTAGTACTGAGAGGGGGGGTGGCGGGGTGGAGTGTGAGCAGGCCCAGGAGTGACACAGGGTGCGGCTCCAGGCTCTACACTCTCAGATGTGTTTCTGCCTCTGATAAAAGAAGAATGGTGGTGAAGTTATCATGGTCAGGGAAAATGGCCTGGCTCAGAGGGGGCCCAAGGTCAATGCCAGGCCCCTTCTTTTTTATTTCACTTATTATTTGTTGTGCAAGTAGTGTAGCTTGAACTCAGAGCCTGGGTGCTGTCCTTGAGCTTTTGTATTCAAGACAAATACTCTATCTCTTGAACCACAGCTCCCCTTCTGACCTGTCTGGTGCTTAAAAGACCAGAATTTCATGAACTTTCCTGCCTGGGCTGGCTTTGAACCATGATCCTCAGATCTCAGCCTTTTGTGTGTGTGTGTGTGTGTGTGCACTGTGGGGCTTGAACTCTGGGCCTGGGCACTGTCCCTGAGCTCTTCAGCTCAAGGCTAGCATTCTACCACTTATGCTACAGCACCACTTCCAGTTTTCTTGTGGTTAATTGGAGATAAGAGTCTCACAGACTTCAGTGCCCAGGCTGGCTTTGACTGGAGATTCTCAGATCTCAGCCTTCTGAGTTGCTGGATTACAGGTGTGAGCCACTGGTGCTGGCTTCTTTTTCTTCCTCTTCCTCCTTCCTCTTTGCCAGTCCTGAAGCTTGAACTCAGCCCCTGGGCACTGTCCTTGAGTTTTCTCAAGGCTAATACTCTACCACTTGAGCCACAACACTTCTAGCTTTTTCTGTGTATGTAGTACCATGAAATTGAAACAAGGGCTTGTTGTGTGCTAGGTAAGCACTCTACCACTCTACCACTCCCAGCCCTCCTCTTTTTTTTTTTTTTTCTTTCCTGTCTCTTTCTCAATCTCTCTCTTTGGTGGGTGCTGGGGTTTGAACCCTGGGTTTCCTGAGCTCTTTTGCTCAAGGTTAGTGATCTACCCCTTTGAGCCACAGCCCACTTCCAGTTTCCTGGTGGTTAGAGATAAACAGTCTCAGGGCTTTCCTGCCCAGGCTGGCTTTGAACTATGATCCTTAGATCTCAAAGTCCTGAGTTGCTAAGATTATAAGTTCAAGCCACAGACACTAACTCTCTCTCTCTCTTTCTCTCTCTCTCTCCCTCTCTGCCAGTCCTGGGCCTTGAACTCAAGGCTTGGGCACTGTCCCTGAACTTTTTTGCTCGAGGCTAGAGCTCTACCACCTGAGCCACAGCATCACTTCTGGCTTTTTCTATGTATGTGGTACTGAGGAATCCAACCCAGGGCTTCGTGCATGCTAGGCAAGCACTCTACCACTAAACCACATTCCCAGCCTGCCTTTTCTCTTTAACTTCCTTTTCTCTGTAACTTCTAAGGGCTGTTCAGATGTGCAACTAGCAACAGGGGACTAGCCCAGGTTAAGGAAATCGTATCAGAAAAAAAAAAAAATGAAGAATGTCCTCCCAACTCGAACTGAAATTGCAGAAGACATATTGGTAGCCATGTTTGGGACATGGAAGAAGTTGGGGACCACGGGTGGACTCTCACTGTTCCTGTTTACTCCTTGAGTCCCTTGAACCACATCAGTATGTACATGTACTTACTTGTTCAAATGCATTTTTTTAAAGAGACAAGGCAGGGGATGTCTCTCAGTACTGGAGTGCTTGCCTGCTAACGTGCCAAGCACGCCCTGGGTTCCGTCCTCAGGACTGCAAGGAAAAGGAGAAGGAGGCGCGGATTCCCAGTGAAAGCCCCATTTCCCATTCCCCAGGCTTCTCCAGCGAGCGGCGGGGAGCCGCGCCCGGGGCTGCGCGCGCCCCCCGCAGGCCGCCCCCGGGCGCCGCCTCCCCGAGCCTCTCCGGGGACTCGTGTCTGGGCCCCCTGGCACGCGCGTCCCCATCCGGGGGGATCCCGCCGACCCTCCCGGCTGCCCCATCTCGTATCCCGGGCAAGGGCGCGGGGAGGGGGCCAAGCATCCCAGGGGGAAGAGCGAGGAGGGGGACCTGGCGTTCCAGGGGGACGTGGGGGGGCAGGGGGTCCTCAGTCCACGCCTGGACGCCCACTGCGGTGCCCCTTCCGGCCGGTCCATCCTTTGAGTTGCAAACCAGATGGCGCCTTTCCCGCAGTGACCCGACCCGAGGTTGACTGCCAGCACCGGCTGGGATCCCTTCCAGGACCGAGGTCCGGTGAAACCGTTCCGGAGTCCTCAGCCATCACTCAGCCCCGGGCCTCAGCCGGCCTACGTCATCTCCAGTACCGCCCCCGCCGCGCAGGCGCACTGCGTGCCGCGGCGCGCGCCTACCGCCCCGCCCCCGAGCGCGCATGCGCCCCGAGGACAGCTCCCTCCATCAGCGCCTGCTCACGCTGTGCAGGAGGAGGGGCGATTCCCTCGCGCCTAGGCCGCAGCGCATGCGCAGGGGCCAGGATTTGCTTTCTACTCGGCCGAAAGCGGTATCTCCTCCTTAGGTGTCGCTTCCGGGAAGCCAAGGTCTGTTACGGAGTGGTGGATGTCCGCGCTTTCTGTCTCTTTCACGCGCCTGACCTTTCCAGACGCCATTTATTCGGCCAGCGGGTTCAGGTGGGAGCGCCCCGCCCCCTCTCCACTCCTATCGCGGGAGAGCGCGCGCCGTAACCCAGCTAGCCAATCAGCGACCACATTAGGTAAGGAGCCCTGGGGAGAGTCGCGCGCGCGAGGGGCGTGGTCGAGGGCGGGGCGTGTTGGTGGCCACTCCCCTGACCACGCCCCCAAACTCCGCCCCGACTGTTAAGCGGCGGCTGGGAAGCCGGTGGCGGGTTAATCTGAGTTTGGACGGGGAGGTTTCTGCGAGGCTCTAGGCCAGCTTGGTGGGAGATTGGAAGTTAAATAATATGCAAGTTTATTCGGGGAGAGGCCGTAGGCTTCTAGAGATTGCCGCTCAAGTGCTCCGCGAGTCTCTGCACTCATAAAACAGCAACTTTCTGCAAATAACCCTGCACAGAATTTCCCGCCAGGGATGTGTCCATGGAAAGCAGAAGTGTGGGGCTCCGTGTGGGAGAAGTCCTCCCCACCCCCAAAAGCCTCTATGCTTGGAGTCGATAGATTATTAACTTCAAGGGGTGATCAGAGGATATGCATTAATAACATGGGAATTGAGAGCGTGTCTGACAGGCCAGGTGCCCATGCCTCCCGCCTGCCATCCAAGCTACTCAGGCGGCTGAAATAGGATCCTGGTTCATTGAAGCCAGTCTAGCCAGGAAAGTCCGTGAGACTCAACCCAAAAAGGCAGAAATGCCGCTGTGGCGTAAGTGATAGAGCATCAGCCTTGAGCAAACAAAGCTCAGGAACAGTGCCCAGGCTCTTGAGTTCAAGCCCCAGGATTGCAGCGGCCAAAAATACAACTTGCAAACATTTAGCTTCTGGAAGATTCCCCAAAGGGGATGTGTGTGAAGAGATGCATATAATCTGAGAAAGTTCCTCCCTCCAAAGAATGGGTAAATTAGATTTAAATAGACAAATAGACTGTAAATGCACTTAAATAGACACTTAAAAGGGGCTGGCTTTGTAAAATTCAAGGGGGCCACCCCCAAAGGAGCTTGGAAACAGCCCTGAGGGGTCCCCAGATTGCATTGTTGGTGGGCTATGACACTCTGGGACGCTCACCTCAAGGGCTGCTAAGTTGACTGAGATCTAGAAGCCTGTGGCAAGGGCAATATTGTGGAGTAGGAAGGGGATTCCCTTGGGTTTGTAAATGGACATTTATGCAGTAGAGAAGAGGTAAGCAGACACTTAATTGCAGGGAAAGGAGTTCTCAGATCCAACCAGACCCAAACATTTAAATGTTGAATTAATTATCATTCATAAGCGCCAGCCAATAGCCTGCCTTGAGCTCCTCTGGGTCTCCAGCCCAGTGTGGGTTTGAGGGAGAGGTCAGAAGTCATGGGATGGGACTTCTGGCCTGGAGAGGTCTCTGGGGAGGCGGAGGGAGGGGCCATTCCTGTAGGCTCTGCAGGCCTCTCATAGTCTCAGTCTCTGTTCTTTGACCCTGCCATTTGAGGAGGCTGGGGGGGGGGCAGGTGCCCCTCACACCTTAAAATTTGGGTAGAGAGGAAAGAACATAGGCGTGGACTGAGTGGAGATTGGCCCCAGTAGGACTCTGTCTATGACACTGAGTGCTCAAGAACCTTTCTAGAAGGGAGTACAGAGTCCTGGGCCTCTGAGGGACCTCTCAACATTATCACACAGCCATGCATCATAGAACACCTTACATATGGATGACTCTTTTTTTTTTTTTTTTTTTTTGCCAATCCCAGGCCTGAGCACTGTCCTTGGGTTTTCTCTAGGCTAGAGCTCTACCCCTTAAGCCACAGCACCACGTCTAGCTTTTCCTATGCATATGGTACAGAGGAATCAAACCCAGGGCTTTGTGCATGCTAGGCAAGCATGCTACCATTAGGCCAAACTCCTGTGCCCGGATGGTCATTTTTGTGCCGGTACTTGGACATAAACTCAGTGTCAGCGTGCGATCTTGAGCTTTTTCTGCTGCAGGCTGGTGCTGGACCACTTGAATCATAAGCTCCATTTCCAGCTTTTTGTTGGTTCATTTGTTGGTTTGTGGACTTGGATGGGGAGACACTTGAAGTGACACCTGGAGTGCGAGGAGGGCTGAGCATGAGGAATAGAAGGTGACCAGAGCTGGGCGCTAATGGCTCACACCTATCATCCTAGCAACTCCGGGGGCTGAGATCTGAGGATCAGGGCTCAAAGCCAGCCTAGGCAGGAAAGCCTGTGAGATCAATCCCCAATGAACCTCCAAAAGCTGGAAGTGGGACTGTGGTTCAGGTGGTAGAATACCAGTCTTGAGCATAAAAGGACAGCATCCAGGGGTCTGAGTTCGAGTCCCAGGACCAGCACACACACAAAAAAGTGACCAGCTTCTGAATCTGGGTTGCAATAGGCCCCAGGCCTCAGCCCCACAGGTGACAGGAATAACCAATCAGAACAGCAGCTGCAGCTTTGAGTGGAAGAGCCTGCATCCTGCCAGGTGGGGTGAGCTGAGTGGAGAGGGAGGCGCTCCTCCCCTGACCCCCCTTTTGTTCTTTAGGAGAGCATGTCTGAGTCCGGGCACAGTCAGCCTGGCCTCTATGGGATGGAGAGGCGGCGACGGTGGAAGGAGCCGGGCTCCATCGGCCCCCAGAATCTCTCTGGGCCTGGGGGTCGGGAGAGAGACTACCTCGCACCATGGGAAAGAGAGAGGCGGGTGAGTGTGTCTTGTCTCCATTGCGTTCCATAAGTGTTTAACCAGGGTCTGAGACAGGGACCAGGGTCCATTGGAGATCAGAGTCTCATCGACTTTCCTGCCTCAGCTGGCTTTGAACTGCAATCTTCCGATGCCAAGCCTCCTGAGTTGGTAGGATGGAAAGCGTGAGCTGGGGTTACAGCATTTAGTGTTGGGGTGGGAGGCATGCTAGGCTGGTTCTCTTCACCTGAGCCGCCCCACTGCAGCCCGTGTGTGTGTGTGTGTGTGTGTGTGTGTGTGTATTATTGTTATTTTCAATACAAGGTCTTGCTGTGTCGCTCTGCCTGGCCTCAAACCCAATCGCCCTCCTGCTCCTGCCTCCCAAGCAGAAACACCACCAGGCCCTGCTCTGCCTCCAGTTCTTTCTACAGTTTTTGCCCTACACCAGAGGCAGTGGGCAAGGCGGAGGGAAGTCAACATTCGGCCCTTTTCTGAGCGTTCACACTACACGCGTGGGGACTGGCTCTCAGGGGCTGGCCACTGGCTGGCACCTCCATTTGAGCCCAGGGCATAAAGGAGACCATTTCTCCGGAGGAGCCACCGTCTTCCTGCAACTCCCCATGAGCTCTAACCCCTGCACGAGCCGGCCAGGCCCCGCTCCTCCCTGGGCCCCTGCTCCCAAGCCGTGCGCAGAAGAGCTCAGGGTCCCCGCCGGCCCGAGTTCAAGCCCCACCACCCACAAAGGTGGCTGGGGAGCCTGGGGAGGGCGGCGGGCGTCACCCCTTGGCTGGAGCTGGGGTGACCCAGCCCTTCTCATCCTGGGGGTCACCTCCCGGCTCGGGAGGGAAGTCGGGGGACAGAGTGACCGCCCCCCCCCCCCCGCAGGACGGCAGTGAGGACTCGAGCGCCGCCATCATGCAGAAGACCCCCATCATCCTGTCCAAGCCCCCGGCCGAGCGGGTGAGCGGGCTGGGAGCGGGCGCGGGCCGGGGCGGGCGGGGGCGGCGGGCCGGGCCCTCACGACGCCCCTCTTCGCCCCACAGTCGAAGCAGCCGCCCGCCGCCGCCGCCCCCGCCGCGCCCCCCGCCCCCGCCCCGCTGGAGAAGCCCATCGTGCTCATGAAGGCGCGGGACGAGGGGAAGGGGCCCCCCGCGCCCGGAGCCCCCGCCCCCGAGGGCGCCGCGCCGCCGCCCGCCGCCGCCCCCGCGCCGCCCAAGGGAGAGAAGGAGGGGCAGAGACCCACGCAGCCCGTGTACCAGATCCAGAACCGCGGCATGGGCACGGCCGCCCCCACCGCCATGGACCGTGAGTGGGGGCCGCGCTGGGACCCACGGGCCCTGCCCTCCCCCGCGCCCCGACCCCCCACCCCGCGCCCCGTCCCCCCCCCCCGTCCTGACCCCCCACCCCGCGCCGCGTCCCACTCCCCCCCCGTCCCGACCCCACACCCCGCGCCCCGTCCCCCCCCGTCCTGATCCCACACCCCGAGCCCCGACTCCCCACCCCCTGTCCCGACCCCACACCCCGCGCCGCGTCCCAACCCCCCCGTCCCGGCCCCACACCCCGAGCCCCGACTCCCCACCCCGCGCCCCGACTCCCCACCCCGCGCCCCGTCTCCTCACCCGGACTCCTCACCCCGCACCCTGTCTCCCCACCCCGCACCCCGTCCCCCACCCCCGTCCCGACCCCACACCCCGAGCCCCGACTCCCCACCCCGCGCCCTGTCCCCCCGCGCCCCGTTCCCCCCACCCGGCACTCCACCCCGCGCCCCGTCCCCGCGCCCTGTCCCCCCTCCACTCCGACCCCGCGCCCTGTGCCCTGCCCCCCCAGCACCCTGTCGCCCCGACCCCCAACCCCTTGCCCCGTCCCCGTGCCCTGTCCCCCTTCCGCCCCCACCCCGCGCCCCGTGTCCTGCCCCCCAGCACCCTGTCCTCCCCCCCGCCCCCCCACCCCGCGCGTGTCCCCTGGCCCCGACCCCGCCCTGTCCCCCGCAGCCGTCGTGGGCCAGGCCAAGCTGCTGCCCCCAGAGCGCATGAAGCACAGCATCAAGCTGGTGGACGACCAGATGAACTGGTGCGACAGTGCCATCGAGGTACGGGCTCCCCTGCCCTCCCCCCGCCGGCAGCCGGGCATGTCCGCGCATGCCTGTAACCCCGTCCAGGGAGGCAGAGCCGGAGGCCAGCCCGCCCAGCATGCACACACAGAGGTGGAGCTCTGGCCTTGAGGAAGCCCAAGGCCCTGAGTTCAAGGCCAGGGCCGGCAGGAAAGAAAAGAAAAAAGAGGGAGGTAGAGGTGGGGGACATGGATTGCGCGCAAGCTTGCCCAGCAGGTGCACAACCACCTGCCAGACTGAGTCATGCGTCCGATTATTATTATTATCATCATCGTCGTCGTCGTCATCGTTATTGAAGCTGCTCAGCCGAGCCGGCGGCCCGAGGCGAGCCTCTTCCGCCCCCTGGTGGTGGCCATTGGCAGTGCAGGTGGCTCGGAGGCCAAAAAGACTGGAGAGCCCCAGACTGCGCCTGGACACGCCCGGCGCTCCCCCCTCCAGCAGGGGCCTGCCAGGCGGCTGTCCTGGGGCCCTTTCCCAGGCCTGCCTTCTTCAAGTCTGCCCATTTCCTCATCCCTGGGCATTGATTCCTGCAATCATGGTGGTCTCTTCCTCCCCGGCCTTTTTCTTGGTGGGTCATGGGGCTTGAACTCTGGGCCTGGGCGCTGTCCCTGAGCTCTTCAGCTCAAGGCTACCGCCCTACACTTGAGCCAAGCCCCACTTCCCACTTTCTAGAGGTTAATTAGAGATAAGAGTCTCAAGTCCTTTTGTGCCGGGGCTGGCTTTGAACCTTGATCCTCAGATCTCAGCCTCCTGAGTAGCTAGGATTACAGGCATGAGCCAGTGTTCTCAGCTCATGCTCCTCCCTCTTTTGTCCCTCCGTCCTTCCTTCATCCCCCTCCCCTTGTCCCCCAGATTCTGGAGCCTCTCCCCTACCTCCCAGCTCTCACAAGGTGGCTGGTCTTTGGGCCAGACCATTCTACATAACCCTCCTCCTCTACAAATGTGCCACCCCCACCCCCATCACCTCTGCCCCAGCCCCGGGCAGATCCATGAGGGTGATGCCACTTCTCCTCCCTGCCTGCAGTACCTG
This sequence comes from Megascapheus bottae, assembly GCF_031878675.1. Classification (NCBI taxonomy): domain Eukaryota; kingdom Metazoa; phylum Chordata; class Mammalia; order Rodentia; family Geomyidae; genus Megascapheus; species Megascapheus bottae. Next base: position 5,122,988 of record NC_143539.1, read on the forward strand.
CTGGATCACACCGACATGCTAGTGGTCGGGGTCTTGGGCCTCCAGGGGACCGGAAAGTCCATGGTGATGTCCCTGTTGTCAGGCAACACCCCAGAGGAAGACCAGAGGTGAGGAGATGTGGAGTGCCAGCGGGGTGGGGGAGGCGGGACCCCAGGAGCCTGGGCATTGCCGCAGGATTCTGAGCAGCTCCTTTCCCTCCATGGCTCTGATCATTGGAGAAGGAGGATGGTTGTGGAGATACAGAAAATAGAAGCACTGGTGGTTCCTGTCCATAATCGGAGTTTCTCGGGAGGCTGAGATCTGAGGATCATAGTTTGTTGTCACCCCAGGCAGGAAAGTCCAGGAGACTCTATCTCTAACCAATCACATACACACACACACACACACACACACACACACACACACAAAAGTGGGGTTGGGCTGTGAGTCAAGTAGTAGAGCATCAGCCTTGAGCGAAAAAGGTCGAGGGTAGTGGCCAGGCCGAGTTCAAGCCCCAGGACCAGGATACGTACACATTCTGTTTGAGTCCCAGCCATCAGGCAGTGTCTGCTCCTTAAGCATCTCCATGTCCTGGTTCTGTTGGCTGAGCTCATGACAAGCGTGAAGTGTGGGGTGCAGAGGGGCCCCAGCACGGGTCCCACGGGCAGGCGAGGACTCTGCGCTTCTCCTCTTGCGGCCTCCGCCCTCCAGGCAGCTAAGGTCAGGAACCGCTGTCAGGTCCCACCTGCCCCCGTCTCTCTGCAGGGCCTACGTGTTCCGAGCCCAGAGTGCAGAGATGAAGGAACGAGGGGGCAACCAGACCAGTGGCATCGATTTCTTCATCACCCAGGAACGGATCGTGTTCCTGGACACACAGGTACGGCTCTCCCCGCCCTGTGCGTGTGCGGCCTGTCTTTTGCCTGCTCTGGCTTGGCATGGGGATCCCAAGATCTCAGCCTCCTGATTCGCTGGGATTACAGGCGTGAGCCACGAGCACCCAGGTTCAGACCAATTCTTTTTGGCCCAAGTAATTACTGTAGCAAAGCTTTGAAACAAGCACCATCCACAAAACACCTTTAAGGGCTAAATGCAGAGGACCCGGATTTGCCTTCAACGCGGGGCACTTGCTGATATGGCCAGCCCCTTCCCATGTGACTCTCTCCCCCTTGGTCCTCCTCAGCCCATCTTGAGCCCCTCCATCCTCGACCACCTCATCAACAATGACCGCAAACTGCCCCCCGAGTACAACCTTCCCCATACCTACGTTGAGATGCAGGTGAGGCGGGCCCCAGGCTGCGGTAGGGAGCTGGGCACCCTGGTATCCCAAGGCCTAGAGAGAGGGCACAGTTAGGATGGCTTCCCTGCCAGGTCCTCCCTCTGCGCCACCTGTCCCCAGAGGGCCACGAGTGCCCAGCCTACACCACGCACAAAGGGCTTAAGGCCCTGACCTGCTGCTTCTCCTGGCTGCGTCCTGCCATCAAGGTCCCCAGTCTGGGCCGGTGAACCCCCAGCTCTGCCCTTCCCCTGCCACCCTTCAGTCTCTGCAGATTGCCGCCTTCCTCTTCACCGTCTGCCACGTGGTGATTGTGGTCCAGGACTGGTTCACAGACCTCAGTCTGTACAGGTGAGGGGCTGGTGGGGGGCGGGGGAGGAGAGGGGAATACGTGAAGTCACCGGGCAGGCTCGTCACAGGCCCAGGCAAAGGAGGAGGAAGGGAGGGAGGGACAGGGAAGGAAGGAGGCAGGTGGAACAAGCTGGGGTTAGGAAATAGATGCCCTGTGAGTTAGCAGGCCCTAGGTTTGACTCCCACCCTGGCTGGATGTGGCAAAGTTTTCTGTCAGTTCTTTGCCGGCAGACCTGTTGTGTGGGATGTGTGGACGATACACACCTTAGAGCCTGGACCTGGCCGTGTCTGGTGGGCACAGAGCAGCTGGCAGTGTGGCTTGCTATTTGTATGGTGACATTGGAGGTGGGTGGTGGCCAGGGAGGGGCTGGGGATCAGGTGTCCTTGTGGGGTGGCCTACTGCTACACACATACCAGGATCCAGGATTGTACATGTGGCAAGGGTACTGGGCCTGAGTGGACATGCCCCAGGTACTGAGAAGCAGGGTGAAGAAAGCAGGTGGGAGATGGGTTCTGGGAAGAGCCTTGATTTTGAACCAGTTGGCCCCTGGACCCAGTGGATGTCGTGCTGGAGTGTGTGTATGTGAGTGTGTGTGGCTGTGAATGGGGCGGGGTGTGCATGTGCCAGTGTAAGCCTGTGTGCCCACATCTTGGCAGCCCCGCTTTCCCCGGACCTAGGTGATGGTTCGTTTCCTTCTCCATCCCGGGTATCCAGGCGTGTGCACAGATATTTGTAAGCAGCTTTGATCATAACCACCACAGCTGGAAGCCCTGTAAACGTCTTTGACTGGGTGGCTGGACAGGGGACCTGGTACCTGAGACAGTGGGATCCCAGTTCAAAACCAGCCAGGGTAGAAAAGTTCCATGAGGGGCCGGGAGTTTGGCCTAGTGGTTAAAGTGCTTGCCTAGCATGCATGAAGACCCGGGTTCGATTCCTCAGTACCACATACATAGAAAAAAAGCCGGAAATGGTGCTGAGGCTCAAGTGGTAGAGCTCTAGCCTTGAGAAAGTCCAAGGACAGTGCTCAGGCCCTGAGCTCAAGCCCGGGACTGGCAAAAAAAAAAAAAAGAAAAGGTTCCATGAGATTCTTTTGTGCGTGCCTGCGTGCGTGCCTGCGTGCGTGCATGCGGGTGTGTGCGTGTGTGCGTGTGTATGTGTATATGTATGTATAGGTATGTGTCAGGGGCTTGAACTTAGTCTGGATGTTGTCCCTAAACTCTACAGCTCAAGGCTACCACCCTACCTCTTGAGCCAAGCCCCATTTCCCATTTTCTAGAGGTTAATTGGAAATAAGAGTCAGGTCCTATTGTGCTGGGGCTGGCTTTGAACCTTGATCCTCAGATCTCAGCCTCCTGAGTAGCTAGGATTACAGGCATGAGCCACCGTGTTGGGCTTCCATGAGATTCTTGTCTCCAGTGAACTACCAGAAAACAGAAGTGGCGCTGTGACTCAAAATGGTACAGTGCTAGCCTTGAGCAAAAGAGCGCCAACAGCATCCAGACCTAAGTTCAAGTCCCATGATCGACAATGGCAGAAAATCTTTTCACACGGTTTGCATTGGTCTGGGGTTGTTGAGTCTGGGCCTGCCTAACGTTGTGTGTGAGGCGTCTGTGGCTTTCACGAAACTCTTGGGATGACCTCTGCCTGGGCTGGGGGTCAAGGGCCACAGTGCGTCATCTACTCCTCTGCACCCAGGTTCCTGCAGACAGCGGAGATGGTGAAGCCCTCCACCCCATCCCCCAGCCACGAGTCCAGCAGCTCCACGGGCTCCGAGGAAGGCACTGAGTACTACCCGCACCTGGGTAGGAGCTGTTCCAGGCCCAAAGGGACAAGAGGAGGGAGGAAGCTGGAGGGAGGGGGGTGGAAGCAGGGGGTGGGGTCTGGAAGGAGCACTCTGGAGAGTTGTGAGAGAGGAAGGAGGCAGCCCAGCTCCAGCCATGGAGTCTGTGGTGTGGGTCCCTGCGCAGAAGGGGACTTGATCACATCTGCCTGTTGCTGGTCCCTCCTGTAGCACAGGCTACTGGTAGGGAAGGGGACTCCTCCCCTGCCCTCCCCCACCTTTCCTCTGCCTCCGTGGCTGGCCTTCTCTGCTGCTCTTGTGCCAAGTGCTTTTTCCTGACCTCCCTGTAGCAGGGCCCCCCAAGCCCATGGCCACCTATCCTGTCCTGATCTCCTGGCTGTTTCAACTGAGGGCAGAAACCAGGCCTTGCTGCTGCCTCCCCCCCCAGATAATGGGGTGAGAAAGAGAAGGGCCTCACACCTATGTGCCCTTAACGCCCCCCCCCCAAGTCTTTCTGCAGAACAAGGCTCGCCGCGAGGACTTCTGTCCCCGGAAGCTGCGCCAGATGCACCTGATGATCGACCAGCTCATGGCCCACTCTCATCTGCGGTACAAGGGTGAGCCCCGCCCCCTGCCCCCGCCCCCTGCCCCGCCCCCATGCCCCGCCCCCATGCCCCGCCCCAGGCTGACCACACCCTCCTGCAGGGACTCTGTCCATGCTCCAGTGCAACGTCTTCCCGGGGCTGCCACCCGACTTCCTGGACTCCGAGGTCAACCTGTTCCTCGTGCCCTTCATGGATAGCGAGGCGGAGAGCGAGAACCCACCCAGAGCAGGTGCCCTGGTCCCCTCAGGGGCAGCTAGGACACGGGGAGAGGGGTGGGCCGTCCCTCCAGTGTTTGGAGGTCTGTTTCAGAGTTTTGAAGAGCCGGTCTAGGGCTAAACTCAGAGGTGCACACGCCAATTTTCCAGGGCCCGGGTCCAGCCCACTCTTCTCCCTGCTGCCTGGGTACCGGGGCCACCCCAGTTTCCAGTGCTTGGTGAGCAAGCTCCGAAGCCAGGTGATGTCTATGGCACGGCCACAGCTGTCCCACACCATCCTCACTGAGAAGAACTGGTAAGATGGGGCTGGGAACCAGGCTGGTCCATTCTATTCCAAGCCGGAAATGACTCTGACTTAAGTGGTAGAGCACTAGCCTTGAGCAAAAAAAAGCTCAAGGCCAGCACCCAGGCCCTGAGGTCAAGCCCCAGGACTGACAGGGAAAACAAAACAACTGGTAAGACCCTGTACAGGGAGGACTTTGGGTGACCTTGCCTTTCTGGAACTTTCTGGAACAATGGAGATAGCTGCTGTTCCACCAGCCCCTGTCCTGCAGACAACCTTCCAGTCCTAACCAGCCAGTGTGCTAGGTCTTGTCGGATATTTGTAGGAGAAATTTAGGCTCAGAGAAAATACACCAAAGTCACCCACTTTGGCTAAATGGCACAGGTGGTCTCTAGCTCTGAGCCAGGCCCAGGCCGCTGGGTGAGGTGTGGAGGTTGGCTTCTGAGCTCCTGGGTGGCACAGCTGCTCAGGACCTACAGTCAGCTCTCTGTCCCTTGTAATCCACCTCCTGGGTCTCCCCTGCGCCCACCACAGCCCCCCTCCCCCCTCCCCGTGCCACAGGGCATTAGTATCCACAGCCCAAAGCAAATGGATGCCTCCTCCAGGGAGGCAGCTCCAGGGTATGAGCTGGGGGGGCCCATTGGGTGTTCTTGGGGGCCACAGGTCCTCCAGGTGGTGTTGGAATCTTTATCCACTCCTGGCACTCTCAGATGAGCATCTCTGTGTCCCTGTGTCAGGGGCACTGCCAGGATTGGATGTGAGCCTCAGTTTCCCACTGGTCCAGGGCCCATGCTGGGCTGTGTGGGCCCCAGGCGGTTCAGGCTGCTCTGACCCCCACTGGGTTCTCGCAGGTTCCACTACGCTGCCCGCATCTGGGACGGGGTGAAGAAGTCCTCCGCCCTGGCAGAGTACAGCCGCCTGCTGGCCTGAGGCGGAGGGAAGACGCCGTGCGGGGACACACGGGGTCCCCGGTGGACAGCCAGGGAGCGGTGTGCGCAGACAGAGTAGCGGCAAGGCGGCCAGAAAGGCCAGGGGTGGTGATGTCCCTGCCTAGAGAAGACCAAAGGGCGAGCGGGGAGGCGGCGGCTGCTCGGGGGTGACTGGAAAGATCGCATCCCAGGCTGGGAAGAGAAGCCCACCCTGACCCCATCGGGCTGGTCGAGGAGTGGCCCCGGGCATCGTCACGCCTGGGGGGGCCTCGGCTGCCCCTGGAGGTGAGGTGGGTGGACAGCTCTGAGCCAGGGGGGACCATCTGGTGGTGCAAATAAACTACAGTTGTGCAAGCCTGTTTGTGCACCTTTCCTCACTCACACCTGCAGCCACCATCCTGGGAAGCAGGCCCCCCCCCAACACCTGGCCCCATGAGTACTGAGCCCCCTTTATACCAGTACCCAGCCTCGGGTGCTACTAGAAGCAGCCCTCACCTGTCAGGTCGGATGCTGCACAAAGGTCTCGGCCTTTCCCACCACCCTACACCGAGGCGGCAGAGCCTCCACCCTCCCTTTCTCTCCCTTCCTCTCGCGTCCTCCTCTGCCTCCTGTCCCATCCTAGGAACTCCGGAAAACGCTGCAGCTGAAGTCCACGGGCCTTGGCTTCTCATCTTGGCACACGCGGCCTGTGTTATCCTGGCACAGAGTTTTCCCCCAGGGGCCACACCACTAGAAGTCCTGGGCCCTGGGCACCACTGTAACCCCCACCCTCCCAGCTCAGTTCTCACCCATTCAAATGTGTGAACCCCCAACTCAGCTGGGACGTCACCCCCCACCCCTCCAAAAAAAAAAGTCACACGGGCTTGCTTGGAGTGCGGATTCCTTTTAAGGCTTGGGGTGGGGGTGAGGGGCGGGGTTGGGCTGCACTTTTATTTCTATTCTGCCAAGTCACGTCTCTTCCAACTTTCAAGAATGTACTTGAGAAGAAGGCCCAGCTTCCTGCGGGTGGACAGTGGGCTGTCGTCACTGCCCCCCACCTCCCCGGTTGCCCGCTTCTCCACACCGGGGTCCCCAGCCGCCTCCAGGCTGACCTCCGACTGGGGCTCCTCCTCTTCCAGGGCCTTGATCCGCACGCGCTGCGCGTCCTCGGCCATCTCGTTGAGACAGCCCTGCAACATGGTGTACACGGTGCCAAAGCTGATGCCCCCAGCCACCAGCGTCCCGAACACGGGGATGCCCCTCTCAAAGGCACGAGCCACACGCATGGCGCCGTCGGAGGACTGGGAATAGAGTCTCAGGACGGTTTCTGGCGAGACCTCGTTGGCCAGCGGGGAGCGGATGACGGAGCGCAGGTCGCCGGCCTGCTTGCCCACCTGCTCAGCCAGCTTGGCCAACGAGTCGTCATCCAGGCCGAAGCTGCGGTGGTACCCACGCAGGGAGCGGATGAGGAGGGCGTCGTCGTAAGCGGCGGCCAGGCCGGGCACGGGCAGCGCCTGGATGACGCCGGACACCAAGGCCGTCTTCAGGACCTGTTCTTGAAGCATGTCCTTTTTCTTCTGCAGGGCCTCGAGCGAGATGTCAGGTAGGGACAGGAGGCCCGCGTGGCGCCGGTGGGCCGGGAGATCGTGTTCCCACGTGGCCACCAACATGGGGAAATCATAGCGGGCCGGGGCTAGGTTAGACACCAGGAAGATGCGGGGATCGCTCACACCCACGGCCCGCAGGCGATCGGCGCAGTGCTCCCGGATCTCTTGAAGGACCATGGATTCACTGAAGCCCGAGGGCCTCTGGGATCGCGTGGCCGCCAGGTCCTCGTCCACTTTGGTACGCACGAAGTAAAACTTCTTGCCCTGGCGGAGGATCTCGGAGGCCAGGCGGGTCTCCACCGCCCCGCAGCGCCGGGGAGACACCAACAGGAAGAAATCATAGCGGCCAAAGTCCACCTGCTTCAGGTATTTATCGGCCGGACAACCTGGACAGCCGGCCCCTGGCAGGTCCCACAGGGTGACATCAGGAAACTGGGGGTGCGGGTAAGGCGAGGGCTGCATCGTGGTCTCCACCACCCCGGTGAGGGCTGCACCGGGGTCTTCGGCCCCCAAACCACGCAGGGCATTGATGAGGGACGACTTGCCGGCTCCCGACTCGCCCGTGACGCCCACCTCCAGCCGGGTGCTCTCGGAGGAGGCCAGCAGCTCCCGGAGGCGGGACGCGGCCTGCGGGATGTCCCCGGACTCGAAGGCCACACGCAGCGCCTCCAGCTCTTCTTTGGTCATGAGAATGGTGGTGTCTTCCTCACCAGACACCGCAGGCAACTTGGAAGAAGCCATGGTGACCAGTGTGGTCAGAGCACTGGGTGGACACGGGGGGAAGAGTCTGCGTCTGGGGAGAAAGCGGGGAAGAGGGGAGCCTTGATGTGGAACGGAGGACCTGGAGTTCAGGTGGCCCAGGTGGTTAACTTGCTGTGTGACACAGGAAGCACTTCTCTGTGCCAGTTTGCTTTGTTTGGCTTGTGCCAGTTCTGGAACTTGACCTCAGCCTGGGGCACTGTCCCTGAGCTCTTTTAGCTCAAGGCTAGCGCTCTACCCCTTGAACCACAGCACCAGTTTGATTTTTTTGGTATTTGAAGATGAGAGTCTCATGACTCATCCCTGTAACCCTAGCTACTCCAGAGGCTGAGATCTGAGAATCAGGGTTCAAAGCCAGCTACGGCATGAAACTACATAAGACTCTATCTCCAGTTAACCACTACAAAATTGGAAGTGGTGCTGTAGCTCAAGTGGTAGAGCCCTAGCCTTGAGCTGAAGAGCTCAGGGACAGCGGCCAGACTTGAGTTCAAGTCCCATGATTGACCCCCCCCCAAAAAGTCTCAGGCTGCCCAGTGTGATTTCCAACTGTGATTCTCGGATCTCAGTTTCCTGAGTAGCGAGGATAACAGCCATGAGCCACTGGTGGCTGGCTAATTTTCTCTCTCTAGTCAGTTGTGAAGCTAGAAAGCTAGAACTCAAGGCCTGGGGGCTGTCTCTGAGCTGCTGCTGCTGCTGCTTCTTTTTCTTCTTCTTTTTCTTCTTCTTTTTCTTCTTCTTCTTCTTCTTCTTCTTCTTCTTCTTCTTCTTCTTCTTCTTCTTCTTCTTCTTCTTCTTCTTCCTCTCTTCCTCTCCTCCTCCTTCTTCTTCTTCTTTTTGGTGGGTCATGAGGCTTCAACTGGCCTGGGCGTCACTGAGCTCTCCAGCTCAAGGCTACTATTCTACCCTTGAGCCAAGCCCCACTTCCCATTTTCTAGAGGTCAATTGGAGATAAGAGTCTCCGGTCCTCTTGTGCCTGGGCTGGCTTTGAACCGTGATCCTTAGATCTCAGCCTCCTGAGTAGCTAGGATTACAGGTGTGAGTCACCACGCCACCACACCCGCCCGGCTGTTTCTGAGCTTCTTTATAGCTCCAGATTAGCTCTCTACCACTTTGAGCCACAGCTGCACTTCCGGTTTTCAGGTGGTTCATTGGAGATAAGAGTCTCTCGGCCTTTCTTGCCCAGGCTGGCTTTGAACAGCCATCCTTAGACCTCAGCCTCCTGAGTAGCTGGAATTCCAGGCGTGAGACACTGGCACCTGGCTTGGTGTTTTGTTTTGTTTTGTTTTTTTTTGACTAATGGTCATGATAACTGAGCTGAGATTTAGCTGGAGTTGGGGTTTGTGAAGTAACCTAGAAATGAGACCAGTTTTTTCTCTTTGGGGGTGATATGTGCCCTGGAAAACCCTTGTGCTCAGAGGGACCCAATTCTTCCTTCCTTCCTTCCTTTCTTTCCCTCCTTCCCTCCCTCCCGCTTTCCCTCCCTCCCTCTATCCCTCCCTTCCTTCCTTCCTTTTTTTTTTCTCTACTATTCCTGGGGCTTGAACTCAGGGCCTGAGCACTGTCCTTGGACTTTCTACCACTTGAGCCACAGCACCACTGCCAGTTTTTTCTATATATGTGGTACTGGGAATTGAACCCCGGTCTTCATGCATGCTAAGGCAAGCACTCTACCACCTGGCAAACTCCTGGCCCCTCAATTCTTAATCATATCCCACATCTACAAACCAGTGGCTTATGCCTATAATCCTAGCTACTCAGGAGGCTGAGCTCTGAGGACCATGGTTCAAAGGCAGCCTGGACAGGCAAGTCTGTGAAACTCTACAAAAAAAAAAAAAAAAAGCTGGGTGCTATTGGCTCGCACCTGTAATCCTAGCTACTCAGGAATATGCCACGAGACTCTCTACCTTCAATAAATCACCAGAAAATCAGAAGTGGCACTGTGCCTCAAAGTGGTAGAGCACTAACCTTGAGCAAGAGAGCTTAAAAGAAAGAAAGAAAAGAAAAGAAAAGGTGTGTGTGTGGGGGGAAATTGGGACTCAAATAGGTAGTATTCTAGATGACTAAAACAAATGGCTAAATAACTAAATCAAGTGGCCCTAAGTGGTCACACTGCTTAGACAAGTGTAAAACCATGAGTTCAAATCCCGGTACCACCCAAACCAAACAAAACCCAACCCAGTGCCTGGCACATAAGAGGCGCTCAGTTTTTAGTATCATCACTATCATGATGCGTATTCTCTGCGTGGTCTGGAACTTTGAGGAAGCTTTCCCTGAGTCCCAGTCACCACCTCCATACCCTGACAGACACCTCGCCCCCGCCCTGCCCCACACCCTCCCCTCCCCAACCTGCCTGCCAGGTTGGAGGATATTTCCTCACCTGGCCATCCATCTCCACCCCCTCCCGGCTCCGCTCCCCAACCCACCTCAGGTAGGCCTGGGAAAGCTCCTGGCAGCAAGGGGCAGGCAAGTCAGTAGCCTTGGGGTTGGAATTAGGGCTGAAGGGTCAGGTTTGGGACCTTTCCAAGCCCTCTGGGCTGTGCGCACCCACCAGCAGGGCGCAGGTAGCCAGCCCTGGCCTCGGGGACTCACCTGCCCTGCAGGCTCTCCCTCTGCCCTCACACTCACCCCACTGGTGGGGTCTCCACCCCTGTGGGCCCCACATCATATTGGGTTGCCAGGACCCATTGTAAGATCAAATGGCAGCTGATTGGTCAGCCAGGCCTTATCTCATAATGTGATGGTGACATCAGGGGCGGGGCCTGCCAAGCCCTGGGGGCCTCGCCTGCTCCTTGGGGCCACCATACCTTTGGCTCTCAGGTAGACCAGGAGAAATCTGGTCTCAGATTCTCCAGGGTTTCCATCATACCCCGGGATAAAGTCACATTCCACCACCTGGGCTTGAGCGTCCAGTGATTCACGCTGGCAATCCTACTTACTCAAGAGGCTGAGATGTGAGGATCCTGGCTCCAAGCCAGCCTAGGAAGACAAATCTGTGAGGCCCTTATTTTCAATTAACCAGCAAAAAGCAGGAAGTGGAGCTATGGCTCAATCTTGAGGAAAAAAAAAAAGCTAAGTGAGCAAGAGGTTGAGTTTAAGTCCCAGTGCCATGCACATACAGCACAGCACAGCCTGACCTCCAGCTGAAGGCCTGGCCCTGCTGGACAGTCCATCCAAGGACACTTAGTTGCCCCCTACCACCTCTGTGGGACCTTCACATGCTCTGAAGGTCATGATTTAGCTTGGCCAGTATCGACACAGCTGAGAGGAAAATGTAGGAACAGTGTAGGTGTTAATCACCCACTCAGACCCTGGTCAGAGAAAGAAGGGCGGCTCAGGGCAGCAGCCACATTCTACCTCTGCCCTCCCCAACCCTTCCCTGGATTTATTTATTTATTTATTTTTACTTCAACGCCAGATAAGAGTCTCAGGTCCTTTTGTGCCGAGGCTGGTATTGAACCTTCATCCTCAGATCTCAGCCTCCTGAGTAGCTAGAATTATAGGCGTAAACCACGGCGCCCAGCACATCTAAAATGTGTGTGTGTGTGTGTGTGTGTGTGCGCCCAGCCTTCCTTCTTACCAGCTTTTAATGTGTTTCTCAGCTGTTTTCTTTTTATTATTTTTTTTTTGCCAGTCTTGGTACTTGAACTCAGGCCTCGGCACTGTCCTTGAGCTTTCTCAAGGCTAGCACTCTACTACTTGAGCCACAGCACCACTTCTGGCTTTTTTTTCTGTGGATGTGGTTATCAAGGAATTGAACTCAGGGTTTTGTGCGTGGTAGACAAGCACTCTACCTCTAGGCCACAGTCCTGGCCTCTTTGCTATTTTTTTTTTTTTTTTTTGGCGACCATTTTTTTTTTTTTTTGTCAATCATGAGACTTGAACGCAGGGCCTGGGTGCTGTCCCTGAGCTCTTGCTCAAGGCTAGCACGCTACTACTCATAGTTACAGTGCCACTTGTGGTTTTCTGGTGGTTCGTTGGAGATTAAAGGCAGGCACTGCCTCACGCAACTTGAAGTGTTTTTGCTGTGTCAAAAGATTTCCTGAGAACATTTGAGAAATCCCCTTTCCGAGTGTTGTAGCAACGTATACTTCCCCTAGACAAGTGTCTGTTTTCTCACCATCTCAGCAATTCCATGAGGCCTCAAATCTTACAAGATCATCATTATTATTATCATTATCATTATTATTATGACGTTGGTGCCAGTCCCAAAGCTTTACCTCAGGGCTGGAGCACTGTCCCTGAGCTTTTATGCTTAAGGCTGGCACTCTACCCCTTGAGCCATACAGCCATTTTTGGGTAGTTCATTAGAGATAAGAGTCTCCCAGACTTTCCTGCCCAGGCTGGCTTTGAACCGCGATCCTCAGCTATCAGCCTTCTGTGTAGCTAGGATGACAGGCGTGAGTCATAGGTGCCCAGTTTCCTGCTTGATTTTTGTCCCCCAGCCCATCTAGAGAATTGTGGGCAGGGTGAGGCTGGCTGCCAGCAGAATATCCAGTCTTATTTCTAATGTGGCATGGATTGTGAACTAATATCTCCAGAAATTACATCAAGTTTCATCAGGACACATTTTTTTTTTTAAACCAGTCCTGGGGCTTGAACTTAGGGCCTGGACTTTGTCCTGGAGTTTTCTCAAGGATAGTGCTCTGCCACTTGAGCCACTGCATCACTTCTAGCTTTTTATTTTTTTTTTGAGTAGTTTATTGGGAAAAGAAAAATCTAAGTCTCTCTAGCCCTCTCTCTCTCTCTCTCTCTGTACCCCCCCACCCCTGCTTCTCGGCCTATGACCTGATATCTGTTCTATCATCTTTCTTCTTGTCCATTGTTGTTGGTTGCTTGTCCACTGATGGCATTCTGACCATCCCCCCACTTCCCTCAAGCCAAAGAGGCCCCAGAAACTTAGGTCTCACCCACAGCCCAGCGAGAGGCCAGGTGGGCGAGGCCCAGGTGAGTCAGAGTGAGGCAGAAGGGAACATTCCTGTCGCTTCTCCAGTGCCCTGGCCCTGACATTGACCCATCCTCACCTTCCACACGTCACAGGGACTTACAGGTATGTATCACAAGAGGAAAAAAAAGCCAGGGAGACAGGGGCAGAGTCAGAAACAGAGAGACAGAGACAGAGAGACACAGATAGACAAGACAGACAGACAGGAGGCACTAGGGCAGAAAATAAATGTGAGCCACAAAAAGAGAAACTCAGGTTGGGTGCTGGTGAGAGGCTCACATTTGTAATTCCAGCTACTCAGGAAGCTAAAGATCACAGTTCAAAGCTAGCCTAGGCAGGAAAGTCTAAGTCTATAGAGACATCTCCAGAGAACCACCAGAAAAAAAAAAATTTTTTTAAAAACAGCCAGATTGTGGAGCTGTAGCTCAACTAAACTACCAAAGCAAAAGAGCCAAGTGAGAGCATGAAGCTCTGAGTTCAAGCCCCAGTGCCCCCCCCCCACCAAGGAAATAAAGGTAAACAGGAGTCAAGGAGAAGAATGAAAACAGAGAGAGGATGTGGGGAAGTCAGAGACATGGGGGAGGGGGGAGTGATTCCAGGAAACATCTGTCATTCTGTAAATAAGAGAGGAAATTGTGCCAAAAAGTCATGAGATGGCAACCGGAAGTCGGAACTACACCTTCACAGAAACACAAGCTTCCCCCAAGCCAAGCCCGCCCCCCCAAATCCCACCCACCCCAGATCCATTTCACTGGTGGGAACACCAGGGAGCCAGGAGCCAAGTGAGGGGTTCCATCCACACCCCAGCTCCCTTCTGCCTCTCCTGTCATTGACCTCTTCTTCCCTTTTTCTGCCCAAGCACAGGAAAGGACCCAGTTTTCCAGAAAAGCAAGAGGAAGGCACTCCCCAGAACAGAGGAGGTCTGCACTGGTGGATGGTGACTCACTGCCACGGTGGCCCACACCTGCCTGACAGTGGCTGACTTCAGACTCTGTGACAAGTGTCCACTTTCTCTGTCACTCCAGGAAGGGGAAACAGAGTCCAGAGCTGGAGCCAAAAGAGTGTTCCTGGGGGTTTCCATTTTTTTTTTTTTTACCAAGTACATACTATGCCCCAAGCCTGTGGGGAGAATCATGGGTGTTTTTTGCTGTCTTGTTTTATTTTTCCAGTCCTAGGCTTGAGCTCAGGGCTTGAGCCCTGTCCTTGGGCTTTCTCAAGGCTAGAGCTCTGCCACTTGAGCCACAGCACCACTTCCGGCTTTTTCTATGTATGTGGTACTGAGCAATCAATCCTGCATGCTAGGCAAACACTCTACCACTAGGTCAAACTCCTGGCCCCAGGGTGTGTGTGTGTGTGTGTACATGCACCAGTCCTGGAGTTTGAACTCAGGGCCCAAGCACTGTACCTGGGCTTTTTTTCTCAAGGCTAGGCAGTGCCTACCACTTGAACCACAGCTACACTTCCAGCTTTTTCTGAGTAGGTTATTGGAGATGAGAGTTATCAGAATGGACTTTCCTGCTGGGGCTTTGAACTGTGATCCTCAGATCTCAGCCTCCTGAGTAGGTGGGATGACAGGTGTGAGCCACTGGCACTAGACTCATAGGCACAGTGTGTGTGTGTGTGTGTGTGTGTTGTGAATGCTCTCACTTCTACTTAGCATTTCCCTCTAGCCACATCTCCATTTCTAGCTATTTGGAGCTACGAGTCTCTCCTATTTGTCTGTCTAAGCTGGCCTCAAACCACATTCCTCAGATCTCAACTTCCTAAGTAGCTAGGATGACAAGAACGAGATGCCAGCCACCAGCTGAATTTTGTTCTGTTTCGTTTTGAGACAGGGTCTCTGAGCTTTCCCAAGGCTAGCACTCCACCACTTGAGCCACAGCACCACTTCTGGCTTTTTTCTGTGTATGTGCTACTGAGGAATTGAACTCAGCTGGAAGTGGTACTGTGGCTCAAGTGGCAGAGCACTAGCCTTGAGCAAAAATGTCCAAGGACAGTGCCCAGGTCCTGAGTTCAAGCCCCAGGACTGACAAAAACAAACCTCAGGGTCAGTATCCATGTCCTGAATTTGAGCCCAGGATTCCTTCCCCCCCTTCCCCCCCATTCCTCCCTGCGTCCCAATTCATTTGAGGACAGGGTCTCAGCCCAGGCTGGCTATGGGCTCTCACCTTGCCTCTGTTTTCCAACTGCTGGAATCGTCACAGGCAGACACAACCTTGCTTGGCTTGGCTTTTTGTTTGCTTTGCTTTGCTTTTATTATGTCCCTCTAAAGCATTTAAAAGTAAATAGGGATGGGGGAGGGAAATGGGGACAAAAACATGAGAAGGGGTTTCAATGTGTGAGAAGTAATGCACCCACTATGATGAATGTGACTGGGACTATATATCACCCCAACAATTTGAAAAAAGAAAAGTAAATAGACTTTAATGTCATTCACAACCAAATACTTCACTGTGTATTTTATTTAAGTAAAAACAATCTTTGTTACAAAAACAATAGCTTTCACACTGCAGTCCCAGTGGCGGTCCGTGTGTACTTTGGGGACAGAAATGTTTCAAGGCAGCTGTCATCGCACCCCTAAGACTCGGTTCGTATCCCCAAGTGATAATGGCAGCTGTTTACTTGTTTGTTTTTAAACTCAACCTCTTGGCCACGGTCTCCCTCCACTCACAAAACTACCAAAATCCTCAAGTTGTCCTAGACCAGGTTTGCCAAGGGAGGGAGGAGGGGGGGGGGGATCTGGGATGTGAGGGGAGGCAGCGTGATGACACACAGCGGTGACCTCAATTCATGAGTCAGGACACTGCCCCGATCTAGCCCAGGAAAGGGAAGTTTTGTGGGAGAGGAGTGAGGGGAGCGCCTGAAAGCCTGGGAGGAGCCCCTGGGGCCACAAAACTGTCTGTCTGAGCCAGACCAGAGCGGTGCGAGAAAGCAAGCAGGCTCCCGGGAACCATGAGCCGCCTGCTGCTCCAGCTGCTCTGGATTTCCACCTTCTTCCCAGGTAAGGGCTAATGAGCTGGGGAGGGAAGCCCTCCTCCCCTCCCAAAGGATCCTGGAGACGTGGCACACAGTAGGTGCTCTAAGCAAGTTATGAGCCAGGCAGGGCATCCCCCACCCCCTGGGTTTTCTTCCTGGGGCATTTAAAGTGTTTTGTAATGAGAAAACGATGGCTCCGGAATGAGAGGTTTAGGAAACTGCGTCTAACCTCCTAGCCAGGCGGCCGCGGTGCTCTCTCTATTCCGCCGGACGCTCCCTTCCCACTCTTGAGAGTAAGGGGAGGACAGCACCCCATTTTACAAAAGGCGTGCAGCGCTGGGGATCTGGGAACCTTCGTGAAGGAAGGGGCTGGGGATCTGGGCTGGGATTGGGGGGCTGGGGATCTGGAGCTGGGATTGGGGGGGGTTGGGGATCTGGAGCTGGGGTTGGGAGGGCTGGGGATCTGGGGCTGGGATTGGGGGGGTTGGGGATCTGGAGCTGGGGTTGGGAGGGCTGGGGATCTGGGGCTGGGATTGGGGGGGTTGGGGATCTGGAGCTGGGGTTGGGGGGCTGGGGATCTGGAGCTGGGGTTGGGAGGGCTGAGGATCTGGGGCTGAGATTGGGGGTCTTGGGGATCTGGGGCTGGGATTGGGGGTCTTGGGGATCTGGGCTTGGATTGGGGGGTTGTGGATCTGGGACTGGGATTGGGGGTCTTGGGGATATGGGCTTGGATTGGGGGTGTGGGGGTCTGGGGCTGGGATTGGGGGTCTTGGGGATCTGGGCTTGGATTGGGGGTGTGGGGGTCTGGGTCTGGGATTGGGGGTCTTGGGGATCTGGGCTTGGATTGGGGGGCTGGGGGGCTGGGGCTGGGATTGGGAGTCTTGGAGATCTGGGCTTGGATTGGGGGGCTGTGGATCTGGGTCTGGGATTGGGGGTCTTGGGGATCTGGGCTTGGATTGGGGGGCTGTGGATCTGGTGCTGGGGTTGGGGGGCGGGGGATCTGGGGCTGGGATTGGGGGCTGTGGATCTGGGGCTGAGATTGGGGGTCTTGGGGATCTGGGGCTGGGATTGGGGGGTTGGGGGTCTGGGGCTGGGATTGGGGTCGTGGGGATCTGGGCTTGTTTTGGGGGGCTGTGGATCTGGGGCTAGGGTTGGGGGGTGGGGGACGGGGGATCTGGGGCTGGGACAGGGGGGCTCACCCGCATCCTCCGGGAAACGTGGGAGCTGAGGTTAGAGGAGCGAGAGGAAACCGGGAAGGACCTGCGCCGGGGCTCCGGACGCCAGTGCGCGGGGCGCGGGAAGCCGAGGATGAGTAATGATTCCTAATTCTTTTAGCGGAAAGGGACGTCGGGGAAGTCGGGGGCCCGGAGAGGAGGCGGCGCGGAGTGGACGGCTCAGTGCTGAGGGGTGGGGGGGCCCAGGGGAGGGGGCGAAGCCAAGACCGGGGCGGGGCTAAACGGCAAGACGGGGCGGGGCTAACTCGGGGGCGGAGCCAGGCCTAGGAATCATAACGGGGCGGGGCTAGGGGGCCTGGGGAGAGCCCGGGGAACGCCATTGGCTGGGTTATGGCCTGGGGGCGGGGCTGGGGCGGGGCTAGCGCCTAGGGGCGGGGAAAGAACCTCAAGGGAGATTTACTTGGCCGCGATTGGCAGTGCACGGGAGGGCGGGCGGGGCCAGGACTTCGGCGGGACCGCGGGGCAGGGAGCGCGAGTGGACGAACCCGGGGAGCGGCCTGCGCACAGCTAGGGCGACACCCTGGGCCTGGGGCGGGCGGCGGGACCGCGGGCGGCCCGGTGGTGGGCGCCGCCGGCCGTTGGCGGGGTGGGGGGGCGCCGGCTGGGGATTCCGGGCTGGCGGCGGCCTGGGGGCTCCGGGCCGGGGTGGGTGACCCCCCCTCCCTCGCCAGCCTGCAGGGCCCTGCGCTGCGTGCGGTGTGACGGCGCCGGCAGCTGCCGAGTGGAGGAGTGCGCCCCGGGCCTGGACCTCTGCAGCACCACCGGCCTGCGCACCTGGGACGGTGAGCCTCCCGGGCGGGGACCCCCACCCCGCCGTCCTGGTTCCTCAGGGGGTGCAGAGCCAGCCCTGGAGGACGAATCTGGGACTCGTTTCCAGTTTTGGGCCAGTCAGGATTCCAAGATGAAAACAAACCAAAAAACCCAGCCAGGCATTGGTGGGTTATGCTTCTAATCCTAGCTACTCACAAGACTGAGAGCTGCAGATCATAGCTGGAAGCCAGGCAGAAAAGCCCACGAGACTTCAAGCACTGCCAAAAGAGCTGGAAATAGACTCGTGGCGCAAGTGGTAGAGCACCAGCCTTGAGCCACAAACGAAACTCCAGGGGCAATGCCCCAGAACCAACATAAAAACAATAAAAATCCCTACAATAGGTCTCTTGAAATCACTTAGAACAGGAGAAGAAAAGCTAGAAAAGACAGGAGTTGGGACTCAAGCAGTAGAAGAAAACCTGGCCAGGATCAGTGCTGGATGTGGGTGACCCCGAGGCAGAGTGTCAGAGGTCCCCTGGGCCCAGGGAGCGTGCAGGGAACTAAAGGCCGTTCACCCCACAGACGACATGGAGGAGGTGATTCGAGGCTGTGCCCATCCAGACAAGACCAACCGAACCATGAGCTATCGCGTGAAGGAGCAGGTCATCAGCCTCTGGGAGACAGTGTGTGGCTCCAACCTCTGCAACAGACCCAGGTCTGGTAAGTAAGAGCACATCCCTGGCCAGCAGGAGCCCGAGCTAGCACAGCTCCCAGCAGCCCAGCCCCAGCAGTGCCTCCAGCACCAACGCGGTCGTCCGCATCCTCCATGCTCATGTGGCTGCTTGTGTGGGAGGCACAACCCCTGCTCTTTTATTTCCTTATCTGTTTAATTTTTTGCCGGTCCTAGGGTTTGAACTCGGGGGCCTGAGCGCTGCCCTGAGCTTTCTCAAGGCTAGTGCTCTCCCACTTGAGTCACAGCATCACTTCTGGCTTTTTCTGTGTACGTGGTACCAAGGAATGGAATCAAGGAATTGGCTAGCCACAGTCCCAGCCTTATTTATTTATTTTTTGTGTGTCAGTACTAGTGCTTGAACTTAGGGCTTAGCACTCTTGGCTGGCTTTCCCCCACTCCCCCCAAGGGCCAAGGTTGGTGTTCTGTCACTTGAGCTATAGCTCCACTTTTGGCTTTCTGGTGATTTAATTATAGGTGAGAGTCTCATCATTGTTTCTGCCTGGGCTGGCTTTGAACTGTGATCCTCACTGAGATCCCAGCCTTTTTTTTTTTTTTGCCAGTCCTGGGCTTGAGCTCAGGGCCTGAGCACTGTCCTTGGGCTTTCTCAAGGCTAGAGCTCTACCACTTGAGCCTCAGCACCACTTCCAGCTTTTTCTATATATGTGATAACCAAGGAATCGAACCCGGGTCTTCGTGCATGCTAGTCAAGCACTCTACCACTAGGCCAAATTCCTGGCCCTCTTTATAATTGTTATACTTTTTGGCCAGTCCTGGGCCTTGAACTTAGGGCCTGGGCACTGTCCCTGAGCCTCTCTGTGCTCAAGGCCAGTGCTCTACCACTTACACCACAGCACCACTTCTGGCTTTTTTGAGTAGTTTATTGGGGATACGAGTCTCTTGGGGGTCCTTTCTGCCCGGGCTGGCTTGAAACCTTAATCCTCCGATCCCAGCCTCCTGAGTAGCTAGATGACAGACGTGAGCCCGGGCGCCTAGCCAATCTTTATGCCTCTAACAAATGAACCCACTTCCAACATGGATGACAGCTTGATGGAGGGGAGGGGAAAGCATTTTGGGGTGCATGTGTGATCCGAGCTACACATGAGGCCGCGGTCAGAGGATCACACAGAGGCAGCCCTGGTCAAAAGTGTGAGAAGGGGGGAAAAAAGGAACGAAAAAGTAGAGGAGAAAGGGCTGCAGGTGTGACCTTGTGGTGGAATGCCTGCATAGCAAGGTGCAAGGCTGTGAGTTCAAACTGCAGTACCAACTGAGGGAAGCAGGGAGGGAGAGGGAGCCAGCATGATGACTGGCATTGAAGAAGGTGGCCGGAGATGACGGAATTGTCGAGATGGAGGCAGGCAGGCGAGCCTTCTTCCTGTTTGGTGATATGTGGAGCAGAGGCTTCCAGATCTGGTCATATGGGATGCCTTCTGTCAGGAGGCTGTGCTGGCTGCAGCTGTGGAACTCAGGGCAGAGCAGACGCTGGGGTTCCCCCGGCAGCCTGGTTTGTTCCTCGCTTTCCAATCTGCCTGCCCAGGCACGCTGGCTAGAGCCCCAGGTTGCAGGCGGAAGCGGGGAAAATGCGAGG
Organism: Megascapheus bottae; assembly: GCF_031878675.1. NCBI lineage: Eukaryota > Metazoa > Chordata > Mammalia > Rodentia > Geomyidae > Megascapheus > Megascapheus bottae. Next base: position 5,142,970 of record NC_143539.1, read on the forward strand.
TGCAATCCTAGGATGAGTGGGACCCCAGAAGGATGAATCCCCAGATCTGTGAACAAGCTTCTTTCAAGGCATTGGCAGGCAGCGCACGCCTAGGCTAAGATGCCAAGAAGTGCAGCAGAAAATCATGGTGTAGCTGGAGATCATAGAGGCAGGCCTGGCTTCCAGCAGGCATGGGGTGCCAGAGAGAGGTGCCAAGCTGGCTCCCGCGGCAGAGACCTTTATGGATCGACCTGTCTGAGCTGAGCACTGGTGGCTCACCCCTATAATCCCAGCCACTCAGGAGGCTGGGATCTAAGACTCACAGTTCAAAGCCAGCCTGGACAAAAAGTTCTTGAGTCTCCAGTGAACCACCAGAAAACTAAGTGCAACTGTGGCTCAAAGTGATTGAGGGCCCTTGAGCAAAAGAGTTGGGGGCCAGCGCCCAAGCCCCAAGTTCAAGCCCCAGGACTGACAGGGAAAAAAAAAAAAAGGAGGAAGGAGGGAAAGGGAAGAAGAGAAGCAAGAGAAGACTGGAGGGAGCCAGGATGGGGGCTGCAGCAGGGCCTGGGAGGAGCCACTGAAGTAGAAAAGCCCACGGAGCCCAGCAGGGCAGTGAAGTGGTTGCCCAAGCGTGGACTCTTCACCTGCGTGGGGTTCACTTGAGAAGACGTGGTCGTGGGCCTTGAGGTCTTTTTCTTTGATGGTGACGAGCTGGCCTTGGCTGAGAACAACTCACCTAATGACCATGAGTGTGCCAGAGGAGAACCTTGGCTCACACTTTGTCTTCCTTCTGAATCTTGGCCCCGACACAGCTAGGATGTCAATGAGCCGGGAAGGGAGGGCAGGCCCGGCCCGGAGACGTGTGAGCCAAGGCCCTGGCACAGGAGTGACCCCGTGTTTCCAGGGAAAAGTAACCCGTCCATTTGGCCAGGTACTGAGTTCAAGTCCTAGTCTTTGAACAAAAGAAAAAGGAAAAGGCAGGAAAGAAGCAAGGGAGGAAGGGAGGAAAGAAGCCATCTTACACACTGGCTACAACAGTGAACAATAAAAGGTTGTAAGTCATTCATTCATTCATTTAACAAATATTTATTGAAAACCTTCTCGGACCTTGGCGCTGTGCACAGAAATGCCTGGGACTCTCTTAGCCATACATTCTTGGGGCTCACAGCCTGACTGAATAGATGGTGGGCAGGGGTAATTGGGGAGAGGCTTGACCCAGCCTGGTGCTACAGGGAGAGTTTCCTGGAGAAGTGGACACTGGAACTGACACTTGAAGAATGAGTGGAATTGAGGAAAGTCAAAGCAAGGGAAGATGGGCTAGGCCAAGGCAGCAGTGTATGCAAAGGCCCGGGGGCCAGCTAGCCCTGTCTAAGGCCTGTCAGTGGAGTAGAGCCGGAGGGGCTAGTGTGTGGAGATGAGGAGGGAGACAGATGTTTAAGACCTGGTCCTCAATGGGCCTTGAAAGGATCTCCAGCAGAGGAAAGCTGGACAAACGTGAGTCCTGAAACCTCCCTCTGTGACTGACCTTGCAGGCATGCGCTGGGGTACAGGAAGCTGGTTAAACCTGGAGTGGGGCATGGGGCTGGAAAAGAGGAGATGGGTTTTGAAATGGTTTTGGGGTGCTCAGAGGAGCCCATGAGGAGGCTGGCACGTCAGGCCCATCCCCAGACCCCTCCCTCATGCCCCTCTCCTCCCTGCTGCAGGCCGGGTACCCTCCTTCCCCATAGGCCGTTTCCTGGAATGTATGTCCTGCAGCTCCTTGGACAGGGGTTGTGAGAGGGGCTGGGAGCAGAGCCTGCAATGCCGCCATCCCAGAGAGCAGTGCCTGGAGGTGGTGACCTACTATGGCCTGGAAAGTGAGTTTCTTCCCCCCCCACACCCCCTCGCCCTCCTCCCTACCCCCATGGAACAGAAGTGATTTCATTCCCACACATGCAACCCAGAGACTGGAAAGGCCAGGGTCCAGGGTCACTAAAGACAGTTCTTGAGTTGATCAGGAGTGCCCCCCCCCCCATAGATGTCACTGTATTCCTCACATACTGCCTCATGGCCCAAAATGGCTGCCTGAGTTCTCTGAACAATGTGTCCCAACTTCCAGGAAATTGCAAGAAGGAAAAAAATGATTAAAAAAAAAAAAAGACAAGTCTTCTTTCCTTTAGAAAGGGTTCACCTTCCAAAGCCCTTTCATGTCGATCAGATTAGCTCCAACAGCAACAGGAACAGCCTAGAAAATGTACCCCTTTCACTGGTTATCCTAAATAAAACAAGGGTGGGCCCCTCACCACTGACCTCTGACCTCTCCTAAATGTCCCAGCCCCCACAGGGAGCAGGAAGGATGAGCAGCTCATCAAAGGCTGTGGCAACCTTCCTGGATGCCCAGGCCCCACTGGTTTCCACAGCAACCACACCTTCCACTTCCTCAGGTGCTGCAACTCCACCAAGTGCAACCAGGGCCCAGGTAAGGGGAGGGGCCTGGAGAGGGGCGTGGCTCACAACGAGAGGGGCGGGGCCTTATCAAGGGCAAGCCTTGGCAGGAAGGGGCCAGAGGTGCAGGCCTGTTACCTATTGCTCCAGCTCTGGGATGATCAGAGTCCTCTCTGAAAAGTACACACAGCAAGGCTTTCCTCAAAGAAGAATTCCGCATGGCATGGTGGCACCTGCCTTACCTGTAATTCCAGATCTTGAGAGCATGGAGAGTTCAAGGCCAACCTAGACTGCATAGTGAGACTTTGTTTTCAAAACAAAACAAAACTCGGGCTGGGAATATGGCCTAGTGGTAGAGTGCTTGCCTGGCATGCATGAAGCCTTGGGTTCAATTCTTCAGTAGCACACACACAGAAAAAGCTGGAGGTGGCATTGTGTCTCAAGTGGTAGAGAACTAGCCTTGAGCAGGCCGGCAAGGACTCTACCTGTGACCTAACCCTCCCTGCCTTGAATTATTATGTCTGTTCAGTGCTTTTACTGGGGTACAGTACAGGCTCCCCCTCCCTTTTAAAGACAAGATTCTTTCTGTAAGTCAGGCCAGCTTACAACTCACTGTGTAGCCCATGCCGGCCTCAAACTCACGATCCTTCTGTTGCCCCAGCACATCTGGCTGCATCTCATGAGGTACCCTCAGGGCCTTCCAGCTTCCCCTTTCCCAGTAAAAGCTCGGTCAGTCCTGCAGAGCTTTCCGCAGGGCCTGGCACCATAACTCCTTCTGGCAGCTGCTTCCACAGAGCACCTGACATAGGAACCAGATTTGGCAGTCATTTCTAGTGCTCAGTGTACTCCAGGTAGCAGTGGCCGCCATGTTGGTCAGTTCTGAGAAGGAAGGGGCCTTCTGATGTCACAGAGAGGCCAATGCCAGGTCTGGGGCCTGGTGCTTGGCCAGAGTGGAAAGGTGGGATTTCCTCAGGGACAAGGGAAAAAGTGTCCTTCCCCGACTGACCGACAGGGGGCGCCAGGGACGGGGGTGCTACATGGGTGGGGTAGGCGGGGAGGGAATGGACCCAGGCCTAACCCAAGTCTCCATGTCGCCTCTCCCAAGTTGTGCAGCTGCAGCATCTGCCACTCAATGCCATGCAGTGCTACAGCTGTGAAGGGAACAGCACCCATGGGTGCTCCTCGGAGGAGACCGCCCTCATCTCCTGCCGAGGCCCCATGGACCGATGCCTGGAAGCCACCGGTACCAAAGGTGAGGTCCCCTGGGGCTGGCTGGGGGGAGCTGGGGAGGGGGTTGAGCTCTCCACTTCACCTGCCTCAGGTGGGAGAGGCGGGACTTCCTATGGCAGCCGCAAATTGGATGTCCAGAACTGGGAATTAGCTGGGCGCTGGGGAGGCTCACCGAGTGAGACTTTTTTTTTCTTTTCCAGTCCTGGGCTTGAGCTCAGGGCCTGAGCACTGTCCTTGGGCTTCCTCAAGGCTGGAGCTCTACCACTTGAGCCACAGCACCACTTCCAGCTTGTACATATGTGGTACCGAGGAATCGAACCCAGTCTTTGTGCAAGCACTCTACCACTAGGCTAAACTCCCAGTCCTATAGTATTGTTTTATAATATTGCTCCAGGGTAGAGCATCTATCATGCTTGAGCTCCTAGGTTTCTATCTTCAGTACCACAAGAAAAATAAACTCTCCCATGAACATACATAGCTTTTTTTTTTTTTGTCAGCTGTGGGGACTGAACTCTGGGTCTGGCACTGTCCTTGAATTTTTCATGTCAAGGCTATCGCTCTATTTCTTGAGCCACAATGCCTCTTCCAGTTTTCTTTCCTGTTTTCTTTTGGTTATGGGGCTTGAACTCTGGGCCTGGGGCATTGCCCCTGAGCTCTTCAACTCAAGGCTACCGCCCTACCCCTTGAGCCGCAGTCTGTGAGATAGTCTCACAGACTTTAGTGCCCACGCTGGTTTTGAACCCCGATCCTCAGATCTCAGACTCCTGAGTAGCTAGGATTACAGGGGTGAGCCACCAGTGCCTACTAGCCTTTTTTAAAAATGCACAACAGCTTATATTTTAAGTAAAAGCATGAAATGAGAAGACTGGCCTTGTTTTCCTGCACTATGAACCTTTTTTGATGCCTGGCTTTAGTAGCAGTCAGCTGGACCTGTGGGTCTGTCTTCAAATTTAAGCTGTAGCAACATCACCTATTCCAGAGTTTCTGGAAAACTCCTTTGTATACTCATGAGAGCAAAAACGAAAGTGTAGCTTAGATTGCATTCAGAATACATTTTACGTTGGAACTTCAAGGGTTTGAACTCAGGGAGGTATACTTGCTAGGCAGGCCCCCTACCACTTGAGTCACATCCCCAACCCATGTGGCTTTAATTATTTTTTCAGATAGGGTCTCTCCCTCTTGTGCCCAGGGCTGGCCTTGGACTTTGATCCTCCTGTTTCTGCCTCTGGTATAGCTGGATTACAGGTGTATGCTATGCATGTCTGTTCCTTCCATAAGGAGAATCATGTTAACTATAGATTCTCATCCCAGGTGCCTGAGGGGCCATACTGGCTGCGTTTCCTGGGTGATGGTGCAGGTGGCACCCATGGGCATGCTACCAAGCTACCTCCTGGAGAATTCCAGATCTAAGTGAGAGCCAAGAAGTCTCACGCTGTCTCTTCTTTCTCCAGGGCTGGAGAACCTGACCTACACAGTGCGAGGCTGTGCGACCGCCTCGTGGTGCGAAGGCTCCCACATGGCTGACATCTTCAGCCTGCCTCAAGTCCGTGTGTCCTGCTGCACCACCAGTGGCTGTAACCATCCTACTGGAGATGGCCAGTACCGCAGGGGTGGCAGCCCCCAGACCCGCCCCGCCTACCTCAGCCTTACCATGACGCTTCTCATGACTGTCAGACTAGGGGGGGATCTTCTCCTCTTGACCTGAGCCCTGAAGCCTTTACCCTGGCTGGATCCAGGGACCCCCGTTCCCCTTGCCTCAGTTCTGTCTCAACAGACTCATGTGCCAGTGGGCTGTCCTCTCCACGGGCTCCAGCTGGGCACCAACCTGTCATCCTCACCACTCAGGTACCACTTGGAAGCTATCTCCAAGCCAGGGAAGTTTGTGAGAGTTTTTATCTCCAGCTAGCCACCAAAAAGCCAGAAATGGAGGTGTAGCGCAAGTGGTTGAGTGATAGCCTTGAGTGAAAAAGCTAAAGGACAGCACCGAGGCCCTGAGTTCAAGTCCCATGTCTGGAGCAACACCACCAACAAAAAAAAACCCAATAACCTACCACAAGAACATTGTGTCACCAAGGTATCTGGGGAGATGAGCTGTGGGCCATCCGTGTATGTTTGACTTCATTAATATTTTTATCAATGTTATTGTTATTAACGAATATTCATATTATTTATTTTATATTATAAATAAATTTTTATATGAGGGAACAAGTGCAGTGTACTGGTAGCATCTGTCTTTGGGAGGTGAACGTAGGATTCTAGAACTATAAGTCAGAATGTATCCCTGGGTGCTCGCCTAGCATGCACAAAGCCCTAAGTTCAACTCCTCAGTCCCACATACACAGAAAAAAACAGAAGTGGGACTGTGGCTTAATTGGTACATTAGCCTTGAGCAAAAGAAGCTCAGTGCCCAGGTCCTGAGTTCAAACCCGGGATTGGCAAAAAATAAAAATAAAAGTTAGGGCTGGGCACTGTCCCTGAACTTCTTTTGCTCAAGGCTAGCACTCTACCACTTGAGCCACAGAACTAATTCCCATTTCCTAGTGGATAACTGGAGATACGAGTCTCACAGGCTTTCCTGCCCGGGCTGGCTTCAGAATGTGATTCTCACATTTCAGCCTTCGGAGTAGCTAGGATTACAGGCTGGGGTCAGCAACACCCAGCAACACTTAACTGAACTTGAACTCGGGGCCTGAACACTGTCCTTGGGCTTTCTAAGGCTCTAGAGCTCTACCTCTTGAGCCACAGCACCAGTTCTGGATTTTCTACATGTGTGGTACTGAGGAATCGAACCCTGGTTTTCATGCATGGTAGTCAAGCACTCTACTACGAGGCCAAACTCCCAGCCCCGACCCTTAACTCTGAAGCTTCTCCCACATCTACTTTTATCCACCAGTAACGATTCTTTTTTGTGAGCCCATCCTGGGACTTAAACTCTGCCTGAGTGCTGGACTTTAGCTTTTCTGGGTAAGGCTATTTCTCTATCGTTTGAACCACAGATCCACCTCTGGTTTTGGGTTTTTTTTTTTTGGTTTTTTTTTTTTTGCTTATGAATCTGACTTTCCTGCTCTCAAACAAGTGCTCTTCTTGCCTCTGCCTCCTGAGTGCTGAGATTTAGCTGTGCACCACCACACCTGGTGATCAAACACAGCCTTCTCATTCCAGCTGTCTCTTCTTCCACACCACAGGTTAAAATGACTTCATGGCTAAGGGGCCAGGTCTGCATTTCCCAGGGTGCTCTGGGGCAGGCTATGGCTAGAGAGAACTTACTAGTTCCAACTCTTCAGATGCACTCAGTGAGAAATCACTGCCAGATTGCATTTCCCTGGAGGCTTAAAGGAGAGGAGACAGCCTGAGTTTATTCCCCAAGAGGCCGTAGGTCTGGGGGAGAAAAGTCAGGACTACCATGTCTTCTGTCTCTGTTTAGAGTCAGCATTAGAGTGAGGCTCAGAGTTGGGTAGGATTCGATGCCACTGAGGTTTAGCTTTCGTGCACTAGGAGGGAGACCAAACTATCATTCCAATGGCTAAGGTAACCCAGGCAGATAAATTATATTTTTTCAAATTACTTCCCAGGAAGAAAAAAAATGATAGGATATCTTCAGTGATATTTAGGAGAAGAGGAAGAAGGAAAGGGGTTTGTTTTTAGATTTCCCCCAAACAACTGTCAACAGCTATCCTAGTGGTAGTTTCAGAAAGAGAAGTCTTGGCTGGGTGTGGTGGTACCTGCCTGCAATCCCAGCGCTGATGTAGGAGGCTGATAGAGGAGGATTCCGAGTGGAGGCCAGCCAGCGAGACCCTGACTCAATAAACAAATGGAATCCAAACCTACAAATTCATAAAATAGAAAGCTTGTGCTTGTACACTACCCTACCATGCTCTGTGGTGCTTTTTTTTTAAAAAAATGCATCAGTAGTTAACTGAGGCATCTTTGATCTCTGTGTTTATTTTTCCTTTTCAAAATCATGCCATAATTGTCATGGCGAATGAAGCCTTATATTTATTTGCTTGTTGCTGTGCTCTTAGTGTTTACAGTACACCTGGAGCTTAATGAGGAAGGGAGGGAGGGAGGGAGGGAGGGAGGGAGGGAGGGAGGTAAAGAAGGAAGGAAGAAAGGAAGGAAGGGAAAAGCTATTTTTTCTTGCTGTCTTCCAAGTAAACCAGCCAGGCTTGGATTTCCCACAATGCCCCACGGCAGATCAAAGCTAGAATGACATTTTCTAAGCTGCTCCATGTTTTAAATTGAAGATAATTTCACCTTTCCTATGATGCCCTCCAGTAGACAGTGAGGCTAGGGACAAGTTTCTCTTAATGTCATCTGCGATTGTCTGCGATCAAGACCTTACCATTAGTAACTCCTGAGTTTTTGTTCGAAGATCTTTGGTTCCAAAAAAGAAAAGCTGTTTGTGCTGACTTCAGCAAAAACACTGTTATTGGAACAAGAAATTGATGTGGAGAAATTGGGGGAATAGTGGAGGGGTAGAACACTTGTCTAGCACATACAAGGCCCCAGGTGTGATCCCCAGTACTGTACAAGAAGAAAAAAATGTAAAAGCCGGGCGTGGTGGCTCATGCCTGAAATCCTTGCTATTCAGGAGGCTGAGCTCTGAGGATCAAGATTCAAAGCCAGCCCAGGCACAAAAGGACCTGAGACTCTTATCTCCAATTGACCTCTAGAAAACGGGAAGTGGGGCTTGGCTCAAGGGTAGGACAGTAGCCTTGAGCTGGAGAGCTCTGGGACAGCGCCCAGGCTGAGTTCAAGCCCCATGACCCATGCGGGGAGAGGGGGAGGAAGCAAGAAGAAGAAATATAAAAGAAAGAAAGGCTATGCAAAATAAAATGTCTCTCTCAGAATCAGTCCCCCATACACATTTCCTTCACAAATACTGCCAATGTGTCCACCGAGATGTCAAACACCAAGTACCACTTGAGTCTTAGTTCTAGACTCTTATCTGCAAGGCTGACTGGGTTCAATTGAGGCCAAGGTCAAGACTGCTACCACCCGCTCTGTTAGGACCCGGGAAGTTCACCACCAAGTCTCCAACTGGAGTTACTCAAAGGCAGCTTCCGTTCCCTGCTGCTACTCAGGCCGAGCTGGGAAAACAGACCCCGTAAAAGCAATCATTACCACCAGCTCCTGGCTGATTTTGTTGGGAAATAGTATCAAAGATGTAATTTTTCAGCCAATGCTGGTGGCTCATATCCATCATCTTAGCTGCTTAGGAGGCTGAGATCTGGGGATTCCTAGTTCAAAGCCAGCCTAGGCAAAAAAAAAGTCCATGAGATTCTCAGCTCCAATTTGCCACTCAAAAGCAGGAAGTAGAGCTGTGGCTCAGCTGGTTGAGTTTTAGCCTTGAGCAAAAAAGCTAAGCAAGAGCAAGAGGCCCTGAATGCCAAACCAGTACACACACACACACACACACACACACACACACACAATCACACACACAATCACACACATTCTTCACGGCTGAGGTAGGAGATACCCATTAGTCCCTTGATCAGAAAGAGCCTGGTACTGGTACTCTCTTGCTGTAATTTAAATATGGCTTAGGAAGGCTTTCTGTATCGAAATGTAATCTTCCTTAATATGAGGAATTAAGTGGGTAGAAACTTAATCCGACTATGTCATTTAGGGCGGGGTCTTTGGGGTGATTAGGATTAGATAAAATCACTGGGTGAAGTCTCTATGAATGGCAGCATTGTAAACTAGAGAGAGAGAGAGAGAGAGAGAGAGAGAGAGAGAGAGAGAGAGAGAGAGAGAGAGAGAGAGAGAGAGAGAGAGAGAGAGAGAGGCAGTAGAGACACGTGTGCTCCCTGTGTCTTGCCATGTGATGCCCGGTGTCACCTGGGGACTCTGCCAGCCAAGAAGGATGTCAGCAGCTGCGGCCCCTCATCCTTTGCCAAAATAAACCTTTCTTTGCCACTCACTGAGTCTAAGGCATTGTCCTGGGGACAGTGACAGAAAGAACGCAGTCTATAACACCCCCCCCCCAACGCCAGTCCAACACTTCTCGTTCCTCTTAGGTCAGCCCATGGAATGTGAACCCCTGGAAAAAAAAAGAAATTGGGAATTATCAGCCAGCTAAGAAATCTCAATGAAAGCTGTTGATCAATAAGAGGTTGTGAAATGGCATGGGAAAAGAGAAAGCAATGGAGAATGATTCTGATTAAAATATAATAGATGCCGTGTCAGGAATCCCACGGTGAAACCCCTTGGTCCAATTAAGGCACACTAAAAATAATGAATGACAGGAAAGTAAAACAGACGCCGTGTGGGGGGAGAGTGAGCAGCAACGGATGGGGGAAGGCTAAGGAAGGGAGATGAATGAGAGGGAATGTGGTCGGAGGAGTTGGTGTGCACTGGGAGTGAGAACCGTTGAAATTGTTTGCAGGAGGGAGGGTGACAGTGTGGGTACATTGCGTGCATGTCACAGTGAAACTTCCCTTGTACAACCAATGTATGCTGATTTAAAAGAAGAAACAGAAATGATAGAGCCGGCCACCTTTTTTCTCTAGTGTACAGAAGCACACCAACAGTCATGTTTCTGAGGATACAGGAAACGGGCTCTGAGGACAGAAGAGACTGCTGGGATCCTAGGGTTGATGGGATCTGAAGCCCTAGGCCCTTGGTGGGCATATATATATATATATATTTTTTCAGGTGTGTTGGAGATAGTGAGCACTGTCAGAATGGACATAACTGGGCCTCAGTTTACCTGGCTGCCACTGGGCCCATGAGAGGTTGAAGTCTATTTCCCCCTCGCTTTCTCACTCTTCCTGCACTTTGTAGGTGATAATTGGCACCAGGTAGGTCTGCAGGTTCCTAGAAATGGGCTAGGTTGGGGGGAGGGTCCCCAGCTCCTGGGAGGGAGAAGAGACTGGGATGCGCAGCCGGCCTCAGTGACTGGGAGAGGGCAGACTGCGCTGGGAGGAGGGGGCCGGGGGAGGCGCTGGCATGCCGGGCCAGACAGGTGTCCCTAGGCGCCGGCCTCCCTCCCCGTCCCTCCCCTCTTCCCTCCCCTCCTCTCCTCTAGGGGTTGGTTTAGGTCAGGGGAGGGAAGGGGGAGGGAGGGGATGCCAGGTGCGCCCGCCCTAGCCTGCGAGATGGGGACCCTGTCCAGATGGGAGGCGCTGCCCCCTCACCTGTCCCCCGGCGCTCACCTTTCCCAGGCCACGCCTCCCTCGGGGCGCACGCCCCTCCCCCGCCGGCATGGCCCTCCCGCGCCTCTCCCCGTGGCACGCGCGGCGTCTCGGCGAGGCCAGCCCACGCTCCCGCAGCCGCCACCACGCGCACCTCGGCGCCTCCGCGCGCAGCACCAGCATCCGCGTCCCCCGGCCGGCGCCCACTCCACCTGTTCCCCGGACGCGGCCGCCCGCGCCGCCCCGCCCCTCCGGACCCCGCCCACCGCCCAAGTCACGCCCCCCGCGGAAGGCCCCGCCCCCGGGCGGGCTGGGGCGGGGCCTGCGGCGGGGCGGGGCCTGCGGCGGGGCGGGGCTGGCGGCGCGGGCGGTGCAGGTGCCGGGCCGGGAGCGAGCGGCGGCGGCGGCGGCGGCGGCGGCGGCGGCGGCGGCACCATGGGCCGGGCCCGGCGCTTCCAGTGGCCGCTGCTGCTGCTGTGGGCGGCCGCGGCGGGGCCAGGTAGGGTCGGGGGCTGGGGGTCGGCCGGCTGCACTGGGTTGCAGGGTGGCGGCGGCGGCGGCGGCGGCGGCGTTGCGGGAGGGGGGCTCGCGCCGCGGTGACAGCCCCGCCGGTGCGGGGCCGCAGAGGCCGAACAATGCGCGCTGGGGGCCCCGGCTCCGGTCCCCTCCCCGGGACAAAGCGCAGCGCGCGGGCCGGGAGCCGCGAGCCGGGGGGAGGGGAGGAGAGGGGGCGCGGGCCCGGCCGCCGTGCCGCAGCCCCCCCACTCCGCACAGGCCCGGATCCCCGCGGGGACAAAGGGCCTGAGGACCCCCCCCCCCGCACCCACACCTCCCCGCCCGCCTTCTCCCCGCCGGACCCCGCTGTCCTTCCGTCCGGGTCTCCGGATCCCTCTCTCTCCTTGTCCCTCCACCCTTGTCCTCTGCCTCTCCGTCTCCTAGCCCTTCGGTCTGCTCCCCTTTCTCCTTGCCTCCCTGTTCCCCATCTCTCCAGCCTGGCTTTGTCCCCCCTGGTCTCTGTCCCTTTTCCCCGGGTCACTCTGTAACCTCTTCCCCCCACCAATTCAGCATTCACCCTGCTGTGTTCCCTCTGTATTTTCTGCCCTCCCTCCATGCCCCTGTTCTCCACCTCTGTCCCTGTGTCGCTGTCACCCCAGTTCTCTTCCCTTTCTGTGCCCCTCTAGTCTCTCTTCTTAACCTCTGTCATCTCTTTCCTTCTCTCTGCCCCAATGTCTGTCTGTCCCTTCTCCATCTGCTTCCTCTACCCACACAATGTCCATCTTGGGATCCCTCATCCTTTCTTCCAACATGCCTGCACCCCCCTGTGCCCCTAGAGAAGGATTTGAGTCCAGCCAAGCAGCTGATGGACCCCCTCCTGGGAGGGGGGGAGAAGGGCCATGTGGATGTGTGTAGAAGTGGCACACACGTGGACGGAACATATGCTCCCCACAGCCCTCCCCACCCAGCCGCACATCCTGGCCCTGACTGACAGAGCAGCCCCCCCTTAGGGCATCCAGGGAGCCATCTGTGCACCCTTGTCACTCACTGTGGGAAGTTGGGGACACCCAAGACAGGGTGACCCTGAGGCTGGAGACAAGGTCAGGAGATGTCACCCAAACACACTCATGTGGTGTGTGTGTGTGTGTGTGTCAGAACTACCATGGGTCTCTCCTTTCCTAGTGGGTCAAACCCCTTTTGGAAGAAGCTGGGCAGGTTATGAGGGGTGTGTTACAGCAATTTGGGGAGGGAATTGTGACCAGGTGGCACAGGGCTGGGTGGACCGGGGCTTGAAACAGCCAGTGACAGAATACCCCCATCTTCCTTGGCTTCAGTTTTCCCCTTCTGTAAAGTGAACGTGGAGCTCAGTGACTTACAAGCAAACATCAGCCAAGCACCATGGCTCACGCCTGTTATTCTAGTTACTCAGGGAAACAGACATCTAAGGATCACAGTTCAAAGCTAGCCTCGGGCAGGAAAGTCTGTGAGACTCTTTATCTCCAGTTAGCCACCAGAAAGCCAGAAGTGGAGCTGTGGCTCAAGTGGTAGAGCCTTAGCTTTGAGAACAAAAGCTAAGGGACGGTGCTCAATCCCTGAGTTCAAGCCCCAGGACCAGCTCATATACCTTCACAAAGAGATGAAAATGATTCCAGCAATGGAGCGGGGTCACACCTACCCCATTCCAAGGTTTGAGGCAGAGCTCCATCATCTCAGGACCCCAGAGACGCTCTGCCCTTCCTCCCTGTAACCTTCTGTTCCATCCTCTCTTTACAACACACAAGCCCAGTTTTCCCAATGGGAGCTTTGTTACCTTAGCTACATTTCCACTCGTTTTCTTTCTTTTTTTCTTCCTTTTTTTTTTTGGCTCTAAAGCCAGGTTCATTGCATGTTGGAACCAATGCACCCAGTAAACAAGCTCTGAGGGGCTTCGAACACTGCCAGCTTTGGGACTCTAGAATCTGGAAGTCCTTAGCACCTTGACACCCTTGATGTTCTAGAACTTCGCCAAGGGGGAGGGGAGGGTTGCGTGCTGGCATCTCGACATCTTGACATCTTTAAAATTCTGCCATCTAGAGTTGTTGGAATTCTTGGATCTTGGCCTTTCTGGCCTGTGGAGGAAACTCCAGCCAGTGATCGTAGAATGGTTTCTCAGAATGAGAATGTGGTCTCAGTAGACCCACCTACACAGTCAGGAGTCCTCCTCCCAGGCTTCTTTTTAGAGAGCTTGCAGCTAGGCTGTGCCCCTGGTTTGTTTGTACCACTCTTGCTTGGTACCCAATTCTTCTCCTGTAAATGTCCTTCTCAATTATAGGCATGGGGCTTTATAGGTGGAGAGCAAGCTTGGTATCACAGGGATAATTCTGGGCTAGAAGCTGAGGACCTAGATTTCAGCCTCACTTTGCCTCTGGTATTTTGTGTCAGCCTCTCTCCTCCAACCCTCGATGTTTCTCCTTTCTGCAGAGTAGGAATAGGGTGCTGTGACACTTGGCCTCTGAGGGTCCTGCCTGATTTCCTGGTCATTCATTGGCTATTTCAGAGTGGTCTTGGCCACCAAATTAGAGGAGAGGGGGCAGGATGGACGAGGAATCCCCCTAGTTCCCTCTTCCTCTCATTGAGCCAGCCAGCAGGAGTGGGGATGGAAGATGGAAGCAATATTTGTGTCTTTTCAAAACCATATTCTTCCCTTTCCTGGCCCACTCAGTCTCCGGGGCTCTCAGAAGGCATGATGGGATTGCTGTCACTATGAAGAAGTGTTCAGGGTGGGCAGGTTGGAGGATGACGTGAGAGACGTGGGTGAGAGCTGAGGTGGATTAGAGACCCTCAGATCCTAAAACAGCCTAGAAAGCAGATATACACATAGCAAGAAAGAAGAAAGAAGCTGTTCAGTTATTGGGGAGCCTGGCAGAGGGGGAGCTTGTTGATTCCAAATAATGTTTTCCTCCCATGGTGAGTCAACTTTTCCCCCTGCTGCAGTCCTAACCGGCCACTCTGAAGAGGCAGGGGGAGGGGGACCCTCCCCTCATTGTATGCCCTTCTAAGGAATAGATTGTTGGGGATTTCTATCATTGAAACCCCCACCCTGTCCACCCATGAACTGGATGCCTGAGTCTCCAGCACCCCGGGGGTGGGGGGTCAGGTTCCATCATGGATTCCAAGGCCTTAACCCCAGCAGGGCTGGGCCCCAGGGGGTGGGTTCATGTCGTGCGAGCCTGGCCTGTCCCCGGTCTTGGGGAACACAAAGACAGCTTTCTCTCTCCCCCAACACCCATGGTTTCTGCCTGGGCCGACCTAGTCCACAGAGCTCAGGCCCCCAGCTCTTCTGTGGAACTTTCACTGTAGTAGGGGGTGGGACACCGATGGGGTTCCTCTGGAAAGGGGGTGAATAAGGGGCACTGGGGGTGAAGGATCAGAGTGGAGGATTCTGTGCGGGCTGTATGCTTCCAGGAGCTGGAATTTATTTGTCCCACCAACTTGCACCCTCCCAAGTCCACCCCTCCGTCCCCTGACAGCCTAGGCCTGGAATGCTGGGAGTCCCTAATATTCCAGGAACGTGTGGGCCACAGGGAAGACTTTGTGTATGAGGCTGCTGACTCACCCAGACGCCCCCACCTGATGCCTGGGTCCCCAAAGAGACAATGGACAGAGAAAGGCAGGTCTGAGGCTCTGGGGAATGATGACAGTAGACTTAGAGCCCAAACTTTCCAGGACAGGAAGTTGGCCCAGCAGCCATAGTGTGAGAGAGAGGAGGACTGGGGCTTGGAGTCCTGGATCTGAGAAAGGAGGCCTGGGGACTGGACCCCTGAGTCTGAGGGGGTGGGGGGCTGGGGTCTTGACTACTGGATCTGGAGGCTGAATCCTGGACCCCCAGGCCTGAAGGAGGAGGCTGGGTCCTGGACCCTGGGTGAAGGATGAGGAGTCTGTCACACTTCCAGGTTCTGGGGGGGAGAAAAAGGGGGTCGTAGACTGGGCCCTAAGAGAGGATGAAGCTGGGGTTTCAAGTTGAGGGGGGGGCTGGGACCCTGATGCCTAGGTCCTGCAAATACAGGCGCCTTCACAAGGCTGAGCTGGTGAAGAATTGATGCTTTGTGTGAGGATGTTCGGACTCCGCCATTGATGGGGGTGGAGGGGGGGTTCTATCGGGACTCGGGGATGTACCACCTCCCTGGGAGAGGAAGGGGGAAGAAGGACTGATGCCAGGAACCCCTGGGGAGCGGATATAAAGGGGGGTGACTGTGACCTTCCTGAAATAGTGACCTTGAGACTCCCTTGGGCATTCGCTGACTCAGGACCCAGGAAGTGCTCCCCCCCCATCCTGCTTAGTCTCCGTGGAAACATCCGCCAGCTGTGTGCTCTGGACCCCTCTCTTTTGGGTCCTGAAGGAGGAGGGGCTGGGGCCCTGGACTTCTAGGTCTGAGGGGGGGCAGGAGGCTGCGTCTCAGTCTGCTGTTTTGAAGGAGGAAAGATGCAGATTAGACCCCTGGATCTGAGGGGGGAGGCTGGGGTCTGGACCCCTGGATCTGAGGGAGGAGGGCTGGGCTCTGAAATCTTGGGTCTGAGGAAGGAGGACTTGGTTTGAATCCTGGGTCTGAGGAAAGAGAGCTGGGGCCTGAACTTCTAGAAGGCTAAGTCCTGGACCCTTGAGTCTGATGGGTGAGGGTTGGGATCTTGATCCTGGGTCTGATAAATGCCTGTGGACTGGACTCCTGACGGAGGAGGCCAGGGTCTGAGGGAGGATGCTGGAGCCTGGACTCCTGGGTCTGAGGGAAGAGGATGGGGTCTGGATCCCTGGTCTGAGGGAGGAGGCCTGGGCCCTGGGGCCCCTGGGTCTGAGGGAGGAGGCTGAATTCCTGGCTCTCTGCATATCACCTGCTCACCTATACTCCTCCAAACTCTGCCATGCCCCTTTAATCCAGGCACAGCCCCCCCCATCCCTATGACTACTAAAAATCTGTCAACACAGTTTAAAGGGCCAGTGCCACAGTCCCCAAAAGCTCAGCCCCTCTCCAACCACAAAGTCCCGCCCCCACCACCCCTGAACCCTGAAACAAAAGCTCTTGGAATATTAGTATTCCAGGCACAAGCCCTGTTGGTTACTGACTCCTCAGGAGGGGGAGGAAAGAAAACAAAAGCCCCCCACCCTCACCCCATATGCACCCTTAAGAGAACAGTGGAGATCTTGAGGTCCAAATGGCTCCCACAAAATGCTATCTTTTGTCATTGACTTACCTTGGATCCTCCCCCTTCTCAAGCCTCATTCTCCACATCTGTAAAATGGGGGGCTTAGCTTATACTAGTGTCCAGATCCAGGGTCCTCAGTAAGGTTGTTTGTTTGTTTTTTAAGGGCTAGGACACCTGAGTCTATTTCCCAGGGCATAGGCTGGTCCCCACAGGCTGTAAATAACCCGTGGCTTTCACACTGGGCTCCCTGAGCTGCAGGCACTGTGGTCACTGCCATAAGGCTGGCGCTGGCAGCATTCTCGTTTTATGGGCAGGGCGAGCTCAGAAAGGTGAGCGCATTTGCTCAAGGTTGTGCTGGTGGCGGGTGGTACAGCTGCAACCCACCGGTGCTTCCGGTGACAATAACAGTTCTTACTGGTGTGGCAGTGATGAAACCCTGCCAGGCGCCCCAGTTTGTTGAGCAGCTCCCCCCTCTTTCCCCCTTCCTCCCCCCCCCCACATTCCTGTTTATCAAGTACTATACACACTTCCAGGCACCAGGGGGCAGCAGTTAGCCCAACCCACTTACCACTACCACTTAGACACACCTCCAGCACAAATAATCATAAAGATAGCATCCCAAGCTCACAACAGTCATGTCCCACAATCCCTCACCAGCGCTGACCACCCAGAATGCTGAGAGTGGACATAGGTCCTGAACAGGAGATCTGAAGGATCCAGAGGCAGCTTCCTTGCTCTGCCAGTTGTCAGGTTCCTTGTAAAATTGGAACTGGGATGTCAGATCAATCTGAGTTCAATCCCCAGTACCAGCCTATCAAGAAAGAGGAAAATGGGGGGATGGTTCAAGTGGTAGAGAGCTTGCCTACAGGAGGAGGCCCTGAATTCCCATCTCAGTACCATCGAGAAAGGGAGGGAGGAGGAAAAGGGAGAGGGGAAGGAAGGAAGGAAGGAGAAAGGAGGAAGGGAGGGAGAGACACAATAGTGGCTACCTCAAGCAGGTGCGGTGAAGATGAACTGCAAGAGAAATCAGCAAGGCCCTCGTCCCAAGGCTGAGCCTGGCAGCTACCTAATAAACCACTGTGGTGATTTGGAGATGCTAGTGATGATGATGGTGAGGCGTGCTTATTAGTCTTGGTTTCAGTTTTTTCCGTTTTTCTCTCGTGTCTCTTCTTCCTTTTCCTTCTCAATTCTTTCAATCCTTCCTCCTCTTCTTTTCCTCTTTTTTTTGGGGGGGGGTTAGGAGGGGTGCTAAGGATAAGCATAGGAACTCTTGCTTAAGCTTGCTAAGCTTCCTCCCAGCTAACATTTCCTTTTTTCTTTTTTCTTTGCCAGTCCTGGGGCCTGAGCTTTCTCAAGGCTAGCACTCTACCACTTGAGCCGCAGTGCCACTGCCAGCTTTTTCTGATTATATGGTTATTAAGGAATCAAACCCAGGGCTTCATGCATGCTAGGCAAGCACTCTACCACTAGGCCAAACTCCGGGCCCCTCCTTGCGCCGTTTTGTGTTCAAGGCTAGTGCTACTTAAGCCCCAGTATCACTTCCAACTTTTTTTTTTTTTTGCCAGTCCTGGGCTTGAGCTCAGAACTTGAGCACTGTCCTTTGACTTTCTCAAGGCCAGAGCTCTACCACTTAAGCCTCAGCACCACTTCAGGCTTTTTTCTATGTATGTGGTACCGAGGAATCGAACCCTGATCTTCATGCATGATAGGCAATCACTTTAACCACTAGGCCAAACTCTCGGCCCCACTTCCAACTTTTTTTTTTTGAGTAGTTTATTGGAGATAAGAGTGTCATAGAGATCAAACTTAGATCCTCAGATCTCAGCCTCTTTAGTAGCTAGAATGACAGGTGTGAGTCACCGGTTCCTGGCTAGCCCTGAAATCTTTATGGCTTAAAAAAAACAAATGTGATGCTTGCTCTTGTTGAAGTCCTAAATGGGTGGACCATAGAGAATAGTCCCTTGGGGATCAGAGCTCCTGCCAGTTTGTGTTCCTACACTTCTGGAGAGTCCTTCACACCCACCCAGCCTAAAGGGTTTCATGGGTTAAGGGGTACAAGGGAAGAGGTATTTGTCTTTCGTGTGTATATCCAGATGGTCAGATGTCAGTCACATGGTCCTGTCCAGCTGAAAAGGATGATGGGAAAGTATCCTAGTGTGTGAGGTATCCATTAACTTTACAGTGGAACAGATCATCAAAGCTTAGTGGCCAGGGATGGGCTTGGTGGCATATGCACATAATCCTAGCTACTTGGAAGGAAGGATTAAGAACAAGGCAAACAGCTGGGAATGTGGCTTAGTGGTAGCATGCAGGAAGCCTTGGGTTCCATTTCCCCAGTATCACATAAAACAAAAAAAAGTAATAATAAAGTTATAGTAAAACAAAGGAGACTGGGGCAAAGGCTCAAGACACTTTTGAAATAAGAAAGGGCTGGGAGCGTGGCTCTCTAGTGGCTCTGTCTCTCCAGCACAAGCTGAGTTCAAAACCCATGAGACAATCAGGCACCTATGATCCTAGCTACTCAGCAGGCCACGATCTGAAGATCACGGTCCGAAGCCAGCCAGGGCAGCAAAGACTGGGAGAGTCTTACCTCCAATTAACCAGCAGAAAACCAGAACATACACTCTATTTGCTCACAATTTGGCCTAGGTTAATTGGGCAGTCTTCTTTTGGTCTCATCCGGGATTATTTATGTGACCCCACTTACCTGGGGATGTAGTGGTGGCCTGGGAATCTAGGCTGGGCATCCATTCCATGGCAGACATTGGAGCCAGCTGTTGCCTGGGCTTCTCTCTCCATGGGGCTCAATGCTAGTTGAACATGGCCACTAACCATTTATAGGTGGCAGAGGGCTCTGTGACTCTAGCAAATGTCACTGGTGGGTGCTATTGCAAGGCCTGCCTTGCTTAGGGAAGTCAGAGCCCCTCCTTTCTTTCTTTCTTTCTTTTTTTGCCAATCCTGGTGCTTGAACTCAGGGTCTGGGCACTGCCCCTGAGCTTCTTTTACTCAAGGCTGGCACTCTACCACTTGAGCCACAACTCTACTTCTGTTTTTTTTTTTTTTCTGTGTATGTGGTACTGAGGAATTGAACCCAGGGCTTTATGCATGCTAGGCAAGCACTCTACCACTAAGCCACATTCCCAACCCTGAACCCCTCCTTTCTCGGAGGAACAGCCAACCTTTTTGCTAAGGTCAGGTGTGAGGCTTAGAGACAAGCTAAGGGGAGTGTCCAGGTGCAGTAGGTGTGATTTGGTGAATATACTTCAGCCACTCACACTGGTGCACTCCAGTCCAGTGTCCCAGTAGGCCTTTCTTTTAGAGCCTTCTGTGACCTTGGTGTGTCCTTGGTTGTCCCACACAGCATAGGCCACAGGACCTTGGTCTCGACTCCTCTAGAGATGGCTATCTCCTGGCTTCAAGCCCCTGGGTGTAAATGAGCTGGGTGTAAATGAGCTGGCTGAGAGGGCAGGAGACAGACCAGAGAGTAGGATGGACCAAGAAGTGAGACAGAAAATAAAGACTGAACTATAACCCTCAGTGAGTCTCCTATCATCTTTGCCACTCCAGGGGTGGGACAAGAAGTACAGACGGAGAACGTGACAGTGGCCGAGGGTGGAGTGGCTGAGATCACCTGCCGGCTGCATCAGTACGATGGCTCCATCGTTGTTATCCAGAACCCAGCCCGGCAGACCCTCTTCTTCAATGGCACTCGAGGTGAGTGTTGGGGCTTGAACTCAGCATCCCGCAAGAGGACACAGCTGTGTCTGGAGGGAGGGAGGGGCCTGGGGCTTGGCTTTTGCTCAGGCAGAAGGTCCTGAATCATTAGGGGTCCCAGAGGGTGGAAGCAGCTGGACAGCTCAGGCTATTCGTAAATCTGGCCAGAGAAAAGCAGAGTGCTGCATGATAGCTCTTGTGGTCAGCTTGTCCCCAAGTTCACACCACCACCCCCCCCCCAGCCCTGAAGGATGAGCGTTTCCAACTTGAAGAGTTCTCCCCGAGACGGGTACGGATCAGGCTGTCAGATGCCCGCCTAGAAGATGAGGGCGGTTACTTCTGCCAGCTCTACACAGAGGACACGCACCACCAGATTGCCACACTCACTGTGCTCGGTACTGTCCCCACCCCAACCTGTGCCCTCCTCATCCCTCCACCTCTGTCTTCTCCTGAGACCCTCTGGGCCTGGTTGTGGTTAAGTTCCTGGACATCTGGCTCCACTCCCCATGGCTGTCTTCCGGATGTTCAATCTGTGCGGTTGACCCCTGACTTCCAGAGCATCTTTGTTCCTGGTTGCTGTTTTCTTTCTAAGGGAGGAGGGGGAAGGGGGGGAGATACTTAGGCTTGAGCGCAGGCTCTAGGAACTGTCCCTTTGCTTCTTTATGCAAGGCTGGTGCTCTACCACTTGAGCCATGACTGCACGTTGGCCTTCTGGTGGTTACACGAATATGAGTCTCATGGGCTTTCCTGCCCAGGCTGGTCTTGATGTCGCAGCCCTCACATATCACAGTCTTCTGGGCAGTTTCAACCACAAGCGCGAGCCCCCAGGTCACGGCTTTGTCTGGTTGCTTTGAGTCCACCTCAGTTCCTTCCTGAAGACTCCCTGCGCCTTCCCTTCGCAGTGGCCCCGGAGAATCCTGTGGTGGAGGTCCGAGAGCAGGCTGTGGAGGGCGGCGAGGTGGAGCTCAGCTGCCTGGTTCCTCGGTCGCGTCCCGCAGCGGTCCTGCGCTGGTACCGCGACCGGAAGGAGCTGAAAGGTGCCGGGCGGGGGCGGGGCTCCGGGGGCGGGGCTCCGGGGGCGGGGCCCCGGAGGGGGCGGGGCTCGGGGCGGGGCTCGCGGTAGACGTTGGTCTCCTTTTGTGGGCGTGGTTTGTGGGCGGGGCTTGGCTGGCAGCCTGCGTTGGGATTGGTGGGGAGTTGGAGCTGACGTTGTCTGGGGCGCGGGACGGGCTAGGAGTGAGCAGCGGCCAGGAGAACGGCAAGGTCTGGAGCGTGGCCAGTACCGTGCGGTTCCGCGTGGACCGGAAGGACGACGGCGGCATCGTCATCTGCGAGGCACAGAACCAGGCGCTGCCCTCGGGACACAGCAAGCAGACGCAGTACGTGCTGGACGTGCAGTGTAAGTGCTTGGAGGGCAGAGTCCACGCCGGGGGTCCCACCCCAGCCGCATACCCCTTGGAGGATGGTCCTGGCCCCACCCTGATCTTCCTTCTTCCCTCTGCCCCCAGACTCCCCGACGGCCCGGATCCACGCCTCCCAAGCCGTGGTGAGGGAGGGGGACACGCTGGTGCTGACGTGCGCGGTCACGGGGAACCCCAGGTGGGCGCTGGGCCCTGGGGTGGGGGCTTGGACACCTGAGTCTCGGAGAGGCGGAGTCTCTGGGTGCTGAGGAAGGACTTCTCTGGAGCCCAGGACCCCAAAATTCTAAGAGGAAGGCCCTGGGTGGGGGGAGGGAGGGCGAGGAAGCCTGAGATCCTGGACAGGGGAGGCTGGACCCAGGCCTAGTGGCTTTCCAGTAAGGAAGGGCTAGGAAGGAGCTTGGGTCCCTAATTCTCACAGCACTTTGCCTCCCCCACCTCGTCCCCCCCTCCCATCAGGCCGAACCAGATCCGCTGGAACCGGGGGAATGAGTCTCTGCCTGAGAGGGCGGAGGCCCTGGGGGAGACACTCACGCTTCCTGGCCTGGTGTCTGCGGATAACGGCACCTACACCTGCGAGGCGTCGAACAAGCACGGTCACGCGAGGGCGCTCTACGTGCTGGTGGTCTATGGTGAGGGCAGCTGGGCCGGGCAGACCTGGGCCTGGCAGACCTGGGCAGGGCGCAGTGCAGACTGATCTTGGGCCTCTGCTTGGAGCAGAGAGGGTGAAGGGGACAGTAGGGAGGATGCCTGTCATGCTTCTATCCAGGCAGGAAGCAGGCAAGGTATAGAGATAAGAAACCAAGTATTCTTCCAGGAAATAGAGCATCTAGAAAGAGGAGCCCTAGAAGGGCCTGAGAGGGAGCAATAATTTGGGGAAGGGCATGGCACAGAAGGGGGCTAGGTTTAGATGTGGTCTGCAGAAAGGTGTGGCAGTGGTGGGCAGGACAGGGACCATCTCTGAGGATGTGGTCTTATGCCCTATCTGTTCCTCTGGCAGACCCTGGTGCAGTGGTAGAAGCCCAGACGTCGGTTCCTTACGCCATTGTGGGTGGCATCCTGGCACTACTGGTGTTTCTGATTATATGTGTGCTAGTGGGCATGGTGTGGTGCTCCGTGCGACAGAAGGGTGAGTGAGGGCGAGGGGAGGGCCTGAGGGCCCGCCCTGGGGGTGGTTGGTTGCAGGATTGGAAAGGGGTGGGGTCTAGAACCAGAACAAGGGGGAGGGGAACCTTAGGCTGAGATTCCATGGGGAGCAGAGCCCTTGGAATCCTAATTCTAGTTTTACCTCTTTCTCTGTTTGGTTCTTCCCTCCACCTGACTCCTATGTTCCATCGTGTCTGTCTGTCTGGCCTGGTCTGCCATCCTCTTTCCGTATCTCTGCCCGTCATGTGGATCCACATGTGTGTCCCACTGCCTGGGGGACCGGTCATCGTTTAGGATCCTATCTGACCCATGAGGCCAGTGGCTTGGATGAGCAGGGAGAAGCAAGAGAAGCCTTTCTCAATGGCAGCGATGGGCACAAAAGGAAAGAAGAATTCTTCATCTGACCCCACCCCCACCCCAGGCCTGGGCCTGGGCTGGGTCCCCCCCACTGCCAGCTGCAAGGAACCAGCAAAGACATTACCAGAGTCTGGGATGGTGGGCTTCCCCTCACCACTAACACCTCAGATGCTTGGGCAGGGATGGGGGATCCGATACCTGAATCTGTGCCAGGGGCCAGAAGTGAGGGCCCAGAGGTCTGGGTCCACCAGGGGCAGGGGCCAAAGGTCCACCCCCAAGTCCAGGGAGGGCAGTAGAGACTGGGTTGTGGGATGAAAACTGGGGGAAGGCCAGGACCCCTAGGCTACAGAACCAGGTCTTGTGGGGAGGGGTCAGATTCTGGGAAGGGAGGGGTGGGTAGGGAAGGGGAATACAGATTTCTTTGGGGTCCCAGACCCCATGCCAGCCATTGTAAGAGTTCCACAGAGCTCTGGGCACCTCTTTGCAAAGCCATGTTTGCACGGTGGGGGGACGGGTGGGAGGGGGCGGGCCTGGAAACAGGATTCTGTGTCTTTGTGTCAAAACTTTGATGGGGGCAGTGAGGGAGGCAGCCCCAACTCTATCCCCAGTCCCCAGTCTCCTTCCCTAGGCTCTTGGGCTTCCTTTCCCTCCACCTCCCGATGTCTATCCCACCCATATTTGTCCACCCACTCCTGGGGGGGCCTTCCCCATCTCTCCTCCAGGCCCCCCCGGGAGGATAAAGGAGTTTGGGGGGGAGGGTGTGTGGTCTCTATGGTTTTATATATAATATATTAAAAATTCAAAAATCTGTATGAAAATACCAGATTGCACCCCCTCCCCCTATTCCTGGCTTTTGCCCCTTTTTCTTGTTTAAAAACACACATTTTTGTACGGGGAGGGGAAAGGGAGGGGGTTTGGCAATCCCACTAACCACCATTAAACTGAGGAGAGAATCAGTGTGGGTGGCTGTGTGTCTGTCCCTAAGCCCAGGGCTGCATCACTGGGTGGGGACCAAGGGTGGGGGGAGGGAGCCATGGAGAGCCCAGGTTGCTGGTGCCTAGACTGGGGAAAGGGTCCTGACTTCACTCTGGATACCTCTCCCACCATCCCAAGAAACATAGCGAGTCTGCAGCCTAATAAGTCACTGGTAGCTAATGAGCCACCCAGTCCCCTCCCACAAATCTGCATCCTCTATCCAGACATTAATCATATTGCTTTTCTTGTGTTTTTTTTTTTTGGTGGTTGTGGGGCTTGAACTCAGGGTCTGGGCACTGTCCCTGAGCTCTTCAGCCCAAGGCTAACACTCTACCAGTTGGAGCCACAGCAACACTTCCAGTTTTCTGGTAGTTAACTGGAGATAAGAGTCTCACACAATTTCGTGCCCGGGCTGTCTTTGAACCATGATCCTCAGGTCTCAGCCTCTGGATTAAGTAGGATTCCAGGTGTGACCCAACAGTGCCTGGCTTTTCATGTTTATTTTCTGTTTTTGAGACAGGGTCTTGCTATGTAACTCAAGCTGGCCTTAAACTCTCTCCATCCTCCTGCCTCAGTCCCTGAATGCTGAGATTGAGCCACAGGACCACTAATCTTGGCTTCCAGGGAAACCACCAGTTAATTGCTTACACTTTACTATGTCCCTGTTTGGTTCAAAGTCGTTGTCTTCCTTCCCAGGTCCTAGAGACCAAGTGCTTTCATTGTAGCCTGGCAGACTCTTCATTCATTTACCTAGATCTCAGATGTATTGTTCTAATTTTAAGTTAGGAAAGAAACCTTTATAACCTGGGCTGCTGCATGCTTGTGGCTACTCAAAGGCTCTGGAAGGAGAACTGCATAAGCAGGAGTTTGGGGTCAGCCTGGGTAACATGGTGACCCCATCTCTCTTCTTTGTGTTGAGAAAGGACTTTGCTGTGTGGAGTAGGCTAGCCTGAAACACTAGATTCTTGTGCCTCTACCTCCCAAATGCTGGTTTGAGACCGCTAAAAAAACCAGTCCAGTCAAGGCAAAGCCAGGAGCATCAAAAGTTCAAGGTCAGGCTGAGCTATGAATAACAAGCCTCATGTTCAAAAACAAGCATTACAGTGTGCCAGGTACTGCTTAAAGTTCTTCAAACAGCCAAGAAAAAAAAATGCCAGGTGATATAATTGAACACCAAGGTGAAATTAGTTACTGTTATAGGTGGGGCACGTTCGTTGACCCTCAGGGAGCTTCTATGGGGAAAACAGACTGGGAGAGAAAACAAAGAAACCTTTTCTGATTGGACTGAGGACTGTTAGGGTCAATAAAGGGAGGGGGTTTGGAAGGACTGTGCAAAGTTTCAAGCGTATCAGAGTCCCCTTCAGCCTGTTTTCTACAACCATCTACTAATGCTGGTCCTTCTCTTGTATAACCCTATTCAGATTGGAGTCATGGTTATTGCCTCTCAGATTGGCATGGTGCCAAAACAGAAATAGTGAGTCCAGAGCAGCTCTACAGAAATCAGAGAGAAAATTGGCTCTGGTGAAGGACAGCAAGACCTAAGACCAGAGGGTACAGCTGTTAGGGTGTGTGAGGTCAGAAAGATGAGAGCGTTTTTAATTGCCGCACGACTGGCCCTTCTTGGGAAGCCTGACTCGTCGGAGGGTCGTCCCACTGCAGAGTCAAAAGCCACCCGGAGGAGCTTTTCCTCTCCTCAATCAAGCCACGCACTTCTTTGCTCCTGGGCGTTTGCCCTTGCTGGTCCTTCTGCCAGAATGATTTCCATTCTAGTTGGCTCCTGTTCATACCTGGCTTACAAATCCCTTCTTGGAAGCCTTTGTAGGACCCGGGCTGGGGCAGACGCTTTTTCTCCCCCGTAGTCCAGGTCTAACAGTTCTAGCCAACAATCTAGTCCATGTGCCTCTCTTTTCCTGGGGACCAAACCTGGACTGCGCACTCTAAATTCATCTCCCAGCGCCTGGTCGCGCTCTTGGCCCTTTGCGCACTGTCTCGGGATGCGAGTGCTCCCCGAGGACGACCAGGGTACCCCCACTTCGCCCTGGTCTGCAGTGGCTAGGCGCATGCGCTTTGCTCGGGCGACCCTCCCTCCCCCCCTCCCAGCCCTGGCTCATTATGCAAATCACTGCGCTCCGGAATCCAGCCTCTCCCAGGAATATGCAAATCGCCCCGCGGCAGGAGGCCTTTCAGGGCCCCGCGTGTAGGATTATGCAAATGAGCGCCCGCTCCGGGCCCGGGCCCGGCCCCGCCGTCGACCTCCGCTTCCAGCTCGTCCCGTTCATTTCTTTGACGAGGCGCGTTCCCGCCCGGCACACGCACGCGCACTGCCCCCGGAGCGTCTCGGTCGTGCGGACCGCGGACTGTACCAAGTGCGCGCCGGCCGGGAACTGAGGGGCAAAGGCAGCGCCGTCTCTGCGTGGGTGGCGTCGACCGCCCGACTCCCACAGCCCCCTCTTCCCACCGTGCAACGGGAATGGTCCGACTGGCCGCGCAGGCGCCCTAGACGCCTCCCGCCCCTGGCGAGCCCCCTCCCGCCCTGCTTTTTTTTTTTTTGTCTTTTCTTTCTTTTCTTTCCTTTCTTTTCTTTTTTTTTTTCCTCTCTTTTGCAACGCAGGCGCAGAGCCCGGCCGTGCAGCCGCCCTCCGCCGAGCCGGGGCCGCCGGCGCCGGTGAGTTGTCCGGGGTCGGGGCGCGCGGGGCATGCCGGGAAGCGGGCGCTACGGCCCCGCTGCATGCTGGGAGCCGCGGCCGGCGTCACCCCGGAGCCCGCCGAGGACTCTCGGCCGCGGTGACCCGTGGGGCCACGGTGGCCGCCGCCGCCGAGGACCGAGCCCGCCGCCGACGTGGGGCCCGAGGGGCGACCCCCGAGGCTTCCCGTCCTCCCACCCTCAGGCGGCCCTGGGGAGGGCACGCGGAGACGACCGGGCTCGCGGCGCGGGGCGCTCTGGACCCCGGTCCCTTTTGTCGCCCGCCGCGTCCCTCCTCCGGCCGTCGTCGTCGTCGTCGTCGTGGAAACGCGGAGGGCTTCCAGCATGGCGTCCGGGAGCGTGGCCGTGGAGGGCGCTGCGGCCCGGTCATTGTTCTGTGGAGGCCTTTGGGCTGTTGGGGCTGGGGCCGAGGTGGCTCCGGGGTCTGTGTCACAGACACCTCCTGTGTGCCCCCTCTGTGATCGTGGGAGCCAGCGCCCTCGCCATAGATGGGGGTGGGATTGGAGGACCAAGAGAAGCCGCCCCTTGCTTACTGGACCACGCTGGTATTGGGTGTGTTGGCTAGACTGCTGGACGTTGTCTCCTGGAAACCTCCGATGTCCCAGTTGTCCCCATGCGTGACTGCCCTCTAGGATAGCAAATACCTGAAGTGGGTGTGGCGTAATCCCAGCTCCTTGGGAGATAAGAGGCCAAAGGATCTGGAGTTTGAGGCCAGCCAAGGCAAACGATGTTTTTACAGTGTCCAAAAACACGATACAGCCAGGCACTGGTGGCTTACACACTTGTAATCTTAGCGACACAGGGGACTGAGATCTAAAGATGGAAATTCTAATCCAGCCTGGAGAAGAAAAGTCCACAAGACTCCAAATAACCAGAAAAAAAAAAAATGTCAAAGGGAGGTGTGGCCTTAAGAGGCAGAGCAAGAAAACTGAATGAAAAGGGGTTACCTTGAGTCCAAAGGCAAGGGCAGTGCTGGTGGCTTGCACCTATAATCCCAGTTGCTCAAGAGGCTGAGACCTGAGGATTGTGGTTCAACAGCAGTTCAGGCCAGAAAGTATGTGAGACTCATCTCCAGTTAACAAAAAAGCCAGAAGTGGAGCTGTGGTTCAAAGTGGTAGAGTGCTAGCTGTTAGTGAAAAGTTCCCGGACAGACACACAAAAAGCCCCCAAAACAAAGTTGTTGGAAGCATGGCTTATGTGTGGAATATTTGCCTACTATTGCTAGCCCTGGATTCCAACACTCAGAGTAAAAATGGGTATGTATAGGTGCATATAGTTAATATACATAGTTAGCTTTGAATTTCAGATAATCCTTTAGAAAAGTCAAGTAGTGCAAGAAGCATTTGATGGAAATCTGTTTTGGTAACTCCATTTGCTCCCTTTTCAGCCCAATCTTTTGAATGTATCTAAAGATGCAATATGAAGGATGACTCCTGCCTTATTCCCACGGGTCAAGCATAACACCCCGTGTGTGTGTTCATGTGCTTGTCTTCAGGCAGGCTATTCTGACCTGGACTCAGCCAAAAGGCACCTCACCCCAGGTGGCCCATTCCACTATGGACCTGGGTGACACCACCCTTGGTCCCCAAGAAACCACAGCCCATTTTTAATTTTCTGCTTCCTTGTTAAGACCCAGCCCCAAATTCAGTCCCTTTGCTGGCAACAAACATTCCTCACCTGTTGGCCATGGAGTCCAGTCTATTATTTTTCCGTTCTCCATTTTCTTAACAATATTAAGTAATCATTTACGTGAACTTAAACTTTAAATCTTCTGTTTTTACTTTATTTTGTCAGGCTTGGCACTTTCCCTGAGCATTTTTCCTCAAGGCTACTGCTTTGAGCCATAGCACCACTTTCAGTTTTCTGATGATTGGAGATAAGTCTTACCGCCTTTTCTGCCCAGGCTGACTTTGAACTGCAGTCCTCAGATCTCAGCCTCCTGAGTAGCTAGGGTTACAAGCATGAGCAACTGGCGCCTGGCTCACTGTCCTGTTTTTACTGACTCAGTCTGCTGGTTTTTTGTTGTTGTTTTTGGTTTTGTTTTGTTGCCAGTCCTAGGCTTGAATCCAGGGCCTGTGCCCTGTCCTTGGATTTTCTCAAGGCTAGAGCTCTACCAGTTGAGCCTCAGCACCACTTCTGGCTTTTTTTTTTTTTTTTATGTATGTGGTACCGAGGAATCGAACCTGGGTCTTCGTGCATGCTAGGCAAGAACTCGACCACTAGGCCAAACTCCTGACCCTGCAATCTGCTGGTTTTTGAATTCTTTAGGCTGACTGGGGAGAAAGAGAACATTCCAATGGCAAGGTTGGGGTTAATAAGACTCCAGTGGTAGAGTGTAGAGTTCCTGCTATACCAGCAAGTTATACCAGTAGGCATACTTAGTCTTGAAAGCATCTGGAGGCATGGCTGTAAATCCTAGTTCAGCCACCTAGAAGACAGTAAGATACTGGACTACCTGTCTTCCTTCCCTGTGGCTCAGCTTCCTCATCTGCTCTCCAGAGATTCTGTCTCTACTTGGCTATGAGGAGTACTTACCAGACAGGCTGGAGGATGTAGAGTGACAGCTGTAGCATTCAAACCCAGGCACTTGTCAGTAGATGCAGAAGAAGGTCAACATTTTCTTACTAGTGCAGCCCCATGGGTTGCTTAAACACTGACATGCTTCCAGATGTCATATTACTGCTGTACCAAGTACTGTGTGTCCTCAACACACTGGATCCTCTCCCAGTCCTGACCACCCCCCTTTCCCCAGTGCAGCAACTAGGGGGAATACCTGCCCCAGTCTCCACTCCACTCTTAGAGATAACCCCATGCATAAGAACCAAAAAAGTCTTGGTCAGATGGTGAAATGAGAGGCCACAGGGGTGGGGGTGGTAGGGGGCAAGATGGATGCTCAAGGCCCGGTGGACAGACTGAGACAGCTGGAGCCATTAGTACCCCACCCTTACCTGCTAAGAAACATGCAGCTGGGTGGGGGATAAGTGCTATGTAAAAATTTATTGAGTTAGCACAGGCCTTTCTTTCTTCATGTCCAGCATCCCTCTCTACTTGCCAACATCCTGTGTTAGAAGAACTTGTGACTGGAGAGCCGGCCGGGGAGGGACGCTGCCCAGCTGCTGCTCTGCTCCTGTCTCCTGTCTGCTCCCCTGGCCATGACTGAGACCCGGGAGCCAGCTGAGATTGGAGGCTATGCCAGCTTGGAGGAAGACAATGAAGACCTTTCCCCAGGTACGATGGTCTTAGAGGTGGTGGTGTCAGCTTGACTGTCATCCTGGCTTTGGACTTGGGTTCCACTGGATTCCACTGGATTGTTCTGACCAAGACTCTCCGTATTAGATGACGATCTCTTAGGGACAGTGTGGTAGCTGCTGCCTCCAGTTTGGTGGGGATTTCCTTCTTTGTCCAAGATTCCATGTTGGTTGCAACCTTCCTCTTCGCTAGGGAGCCTAGACTGGCTATGGGATCTCTTTTTGCTAGAGCTGATGGGTTGGGTGTGGTCTCTGTCTGTGTTAGACATTTTAGATCTGTAGTGACCTTTCTCCTTGCTGGAGGTTCTAGATTGACTGGGATTTGTGTCTTTGCTGGATGTTCTGATTTGGCTATGCTGTCTTATTTTGGGGGTTCTAGGTCGGCTGTGGGCTCTCTTCTTATTAGAGGTTCTCGATTGGCTGCGTTTTCTCTCCGAGTTGGACGTTTTAGGTCGGCTGCGACTTTTTTCCTTGCTGGAGATACTGGACTGACTGCATTCTGTCTCCTTGCTGGATGCTCTGGATTGGTTCTGTTCTTTTGTTTGGGGGGTTTTAGATGGGCTGCCAGCTCTCTTCTTAGTAGAGGGTTTAGATCGGCTGCAGTCTTTTTTAGTGTTCAGTGGTCTAGGTTGGCTGCGGCCTTTCTCCCTGCTGGATGTTCCGGCTTGGCTGTAGTCTGTCTCCTTGCTGGACGATCTGGAACGGCTGTGGCCCTTTTCCATGCTGAAGGTTGTGGAGGGGCTGTGGTCTTTCTTGGCGCTGGTCACCCTAGGTTGGCTGTAGCCTCTTTCCTTGCTGGAGATTCTACACTGGATGTAAACTCTCTCCTTGCTGACACTTCTTTCCCTTTTGGGGGTCCTAGATTGACTTGGGCTTTTCCCCTTTTGGGGGGGTCTAGGCTGGCTGTATCTTGTCATCCGGGTGGGAGTTGCTTTCCGGGTGCGACTTTGTGCTCGACTACTATTTCTCTTCCAACTGTAACTTCTCAGCCTGTCATGGGTCCTCTTCCGACTGTAACTCCTTGACTTTCGAGGGGTTCTGGACCCACTGGAACTGTAGCTCCTGCCATGGGCCATCTTCCGACTGCAGCTTCTTGATTTTCTCGGGGTTCTGGACCTGCTGTAGCTGTGGCCCCTGTGAGGACTTGTCTTCCGGCTGCAGCTTCTTGATTTTCTCTGGGCACTCGATATGCCGGGACTGCCGGTCCCACTGGGAGCTCTAGCATGGTTGCAAGTCTTCACCTTTCCCGGCAGATCCATGGGGCTGTGACTCCGCCCCCTTTTGGAGGGCAGCATGTGGCTGGAGCTTTTCACCCTCCTCAGTGACAGTACAGTCTGTCTGTAAATGTGCTCAAAGCTAGTTCCACTTGGGCTGTGGCTCTTGGCCCTGCCCATGAGGGCAGCCAGCTTGAAGCAGGCAGTCTTGGTGGATACCCCAGGTGGGCTATAACTCTTTTTCCTGCTCACCTTTCTCAGTTGGCTGTCATTCCTTTCCTGGGCATTGGTCCTAGGCCGGGAGTAACTCTTGCCCTGACTCTGTTTTCTTGGGCAAGTAGGAGTTCTCGCCTTCTTGGCCCCACCCGGTCTGGTACCTTGACCTCTCATTCTGCTGTTGGTGCTGGTCCGGCTTGGGGACCTCTTGGAGCCACGGCTTCCCCTTCTGCCGGAAGTTCGACCCCGGCTGTGTGTGCCCCTCTGTGGGTGGTGGCCCATGCCGCTGGCCTTGCTGACCTTGCTGGCCTTGGTGTCTGTGCTTGCCCGGCTGGGTATCCTCGCCTTGCTGTGGACTTGGGACCTGCTGCTGCGCTGGGTGGAACTTGTTTTAGTGGACTTGGAGCTGCTCGGGATCATAACCACGTTGAGGGCTGTTGCTGGTCTCGAGGGCAGTGCGGAGCTGTTGGGTGTTGTTGATTTGGTCTTCAAGGTGGCAGGAGACTTGGGGTCCGTGGTGGGCATGGGAGACTCAGTGGAGGAGGCCGGGGCCATGTTGGACTTTGAAGAACTCCTTGATGGAGAAGACATGGTGGGCACAGAAGGGCTTGGGGTTCTGTCAGTCATGGTGGACAGGCAAGACCTGGTTGTTGCCATGGACAGCAGCCTGATTGCCTATCACAGGCCCACTTCGTGAAGTCATAGTGGACATCATAGTGGGCACTTAGCCCTGCAGGTGAGGGGAGAGGAGGGTAGGAGAATAACCCAAGGCCGGGGGGTGTTCCCGCCATGTCACAGCCATTCTGCACATACAACTCGTGTTCATTGTGGCATGGGATGGACCCAGGGACCCAGGACCTGTCCTGAGGAGTCTCCAGACTGGAGCAGTCATGGCCCAGTGCCATTGGGGTATGATGAGTACAGGTATGATGGGAGGAGCTTTGAGGAGGGGCTCCTGACCTCCTGATGGGCCACAGGGTGATGTGGAGGGAGCTGCTCCTGCTGAGAGAGGAGGGAGATCAGGCTGCGGGTCCCATCACAGCTGCCATGGAGACTTAGAGGGCCCCGAAGGTCACAGCCTGTTAGACAGTGTTGGGGATGCTAGAGATGGGGAGCGGAGAGAGAGACCCTGGCTGGGGTTCTGAGACATCAGAGTGGTGTCCTCGTAGATGACAGCCTGTGCTGGATCCTGCAGGGTGAATGGGAGGCTGCCAGAGAAGGGGGCAGTGTTCCACACAGAGGGATAGCACACACGGAGGCCTTAGAAAAGCGGTAGAACACTTGCCTTACACACTCTAGGCCCTGTGCTCCAGCCCTACCACCTCCACAGAAACGCCCAAACTCAGGAAATGTCTGGGAAACTGCACGATGGGGCAGGGGACAGGTAAGATTCCAGGGAGACCCTTTAGCAGACATTTGTTTTTATTTTTTTGATCTCACGGACTGGGCCCTGTCCCTTAGCTCTTTTGCTCCAAGCTGGCACTCTACTACTTTAAGCCACGGTACACTCCCCAGTTTTCTGGTGGTTAACTGGAGATAAGAATCTCGCAGACTTCCCTGCCTGGGCTGGCTTTGAACTGTGATCCTCAGATGTCAGCCTCCTGAGTAGCTAGGATGACAGACTTGAGCCACCAGTACCCAGCTCAGCAGACATTTAGAACCTGCTCTGGGCCTGGGAAACCCAGCCCCATGATGCCACAACAGACCTGTCCCTCTTGCCTGGTCTGCTGGATCAACAGAACAGTCATGGCAGCACACAAGGGCCCGGGCCCCAGGAAGGGCAAGTCCAGCCCTCAGGTGTCCACTGCAAGAATCGGCAGGCGGGCCTGAAGAGAGCTGTAGATGGTGGGCCACCATGGTGAGCTACGTCCATGCTCGGAAGGGAGGGAGCACACCACCAGAAATGGGAACCTAGGAGGAAAGTAAGCAGAGGAAGCTTGGGAGGGGGAGCTAGGGAGCGAGGTGTCCCTGATAAAGTGACACCTGAGTCACGGCTATGGGGGAGGGGAGAGGACCAGCTCCATCTGTCTATAGTCAGGAAGGTGCAAAGGCCCTGAGGTTTAAAAAAAAAGGGCAAATAAAATGTATGTTCCCTTTGGTCCAGTTTTTCCATATAGTACTTGTGTCACGTATGTGAAATCACACACAAGAATAGACATAACAACATTTCTCTTTTACTTACTTACTTACTTATTTATTTATTGTGGTTTGTGGGGCATGAACTCGGCCTGGGTGCTGTCCCTGAGCTCTCCAGCTCACGGCTACTGTCCTACCCCTGGAGCTACAGTGCCACTTGTGGTTTTCTAGTAGTCAACTGGAGATGAATTTCACAGACTTTAGTGCCTGGGCTAGCTTTAAACTGTGATCCTCTGATCTCAGCTAGGATTACAGGCGTGAGCCACCAGGCCCCACAACATTTCTCTTAAAAGCAAAAAATGGTCTGAGAGCATGGCCTAGTGGTAGAGTGCTTGTCTAACATGCATGAATCCCTGGGTTCAACTCCTTGGTGCCACATACACAGAAAAAGCCAGAAGTGATGCTGTGGCTCAAGTGGTAGAGTGCTAGCCTTGAGGAAAGCCCAAGACAGTGCTCAAGCCCCAAGTCCAAACCCTAGGATTGGCAAAAATAAAAAAGGAAAGAAGGAAATTTGGTGGGGGGGAGCATAACTATTTTGAGAGACAAGGCACTGTTCCAGGGGATGGGTTATGGTAAGCTTCCATTTATGCAATGCCTGCATATACACACACATTTCTTTTTTTTTTTTTTTTTTTTGCCAGTCCTGGGCTTGAGCTCAGGGCCTGAGCACTGTCCTTGGACTTTCTCAAGGCTAGGGCTCTACCACTTGAGCCTCAGCACCACTTCCGGCTTTTTTTTCTATGTATGTGGTACCAAGGAATCGAACCCGGGTCTTCATGCATGCTAGGCAAGCACTTTAACCACTAGGCCAAACTCCCGGCCCATACACACACATTTCTGTGAGGAAGCTTACATCTGTTTTATGATGACGCACGGCCGCGTTGTTGGGGCTAATGGTTCAGGAGAGTGAGGTGGCTGAGAATTAACTGATATCCATGTTGATTTTGCACTCTTGAGATAGGACCTTGCCAGGCACTGGTGACTCATGCCTGTAATCCTAACTTCTAGGGAGGCTAAGGAAGGGAGGATCTTGATTTGAGCTCAGCCCAGGCAGAGAAGTTCCCACGCTCCCTTTTCAACCCATAGGTGGGCTGACAGTGGTGCATGTCTGTGATCCCTGCCGCCTGGGAGTCTGCGATGGGGCGGGTCAGGTGCCAGGCCAGCCCAGGCAGAAGTCCTTGAGACTGTCTGCGTGGAAGGACCTGGTGATGTGCACCTGGGCTTCCCAGCAAAGAGAAGATGGAGGCCTAAAAGGAGATATCCAGCTAAGGCACATGCCAGGGTGGAAGGCAGATCCTGTCCTAAAAATAGCCCATGAAAAGCAGGGCTGGAGGCTGCCTCAGCTGTATCCTGCCAGGCTGGCAAGTGCAAGGCCTCAGCACCACCAGATACTCAGTACCACCCAGTACTACCAAGGACACATACACAAGGCCTAATTAATTTTTAATTTTGTGTGTATATGGTACTAAGGATTGAGTTTATTGGCCCTGTGCTTGCTAGGCTGGCACTCTGCCACTTGGGCCACACACTCCACTGTTTTTTGTTTGTTTTTGTCAGTGATGGGACTTGAACTCTGGGCCTGGGCATTGTCCCTGAACTCTTCAGCCTACCCCTGGAGCCACAGTACCACATCTGGTTTTCTAGTGGTTCATTGGAGATAAGAGTCTCGGGGACTTTAGTGCCCAGACTGGCTTTGTACCTCGATCTTCAGATTTCAGCCTTCTGAGTAGCTAGGATTACAGGTATGAGCCACCACGCCTGACATATACTCTGCAGTTTTTGCCTATTTATTTCTCAGATAAAATCCCATCATTTGCCCAGGGCTGACCTCAGACAAAGATCCTCTTACCTGTGCCTCTTGAAGAGCTGGGATTACACATATATTCTACCATGTAAACTACAATGTATCCATCTATTGGTTGAAATAGGATCTTGATAACCTAATTTTTTTGTTGTTGGTGGTCATGGGACTTCAACTCAGGGTTTGGGCACTGTCCCTGAGGTTTTCCACTCAAGGCTAGCACACTACCTACCACTTTGAGCCACAGCTCCACTTCCCCAAAATTGTCATAAACAGATCTGCTCCAGGCAACTGGTCTGGGACAGAACCTTATACTCTCATTCCAGTGCTGCCCAATGTATTTACACATTGAAGTCACCTTATCCCGATTTGATAACTGCGTGTGTGTTTGCACACGTGTGTGCCTGCATGTGTGTACCAGTCTATACAAGGGCCTGGATTAAGGGCCTCATACTATCATTTTGTTCTTTTTAGCTCATAGTTGCTATTCTAGAGCCTCAGCTCCAGTCCCTGATTTGATACGTTGATGGCTGTCAGAGGGATTTGATTCCCCCTTCCCTCTCCTCCCCTTCCCTCCCCGCCCCTGCTCAGAACTGTTCTGGAGGTCCAAGCCTGCCTTTAATCACTGCCTCTGGTCAATTTTCTCATCTGTCTAGATCCCTTTGCATCTATGTACCTATCTATCTACCTATCTACCTACCTATCGTTTTCCTCAAGGCTAGCTTTCTACCACTTCTGAATTTTTATTTTTATATTTTTTGCCAGTCCTGGGCTTGAGCTCAGGGCCTGAGCACTGTCCTTGGACTTTCTCAAGGCTAGAGCTCTACCACCGAGCCTTAGCACCACTTCCGGCTTTTTTCTATGTATGTGGTACCAAGGACTTGAACCCGGGTCTTCGTGCATGCTAGGCAAGCACTCTACCACTGGCCCAAACTCCCGGCCCCCACTTCTGAATTTTTGATAGCTTATTGGAGATAAGAGTTTCATTGACTTTCCTGCCTGGGCTGGATTCCAGCTGTGACCCTCAGGTCTCAGCCTCCTGCGTGGGTAGGATGACAGGCATGAGCTGCCCAGCATGAGCCAGGCGGGACCCACCTCACATCCTAAGAACAGTTCTTGATTAAAGTGGCTTTTAAGATAGCGATGTTGTTGATGTTGTCTGGGTGTGGCAGTATCCATCTGTAATCTCAGCACTCGCTAGGCGAGGCAGGAGGAGCCTATGTTCTAGGGTAGCCTGCTGTCAAACAGCAAAATCTTATGTCAAATAAGTAAAATAAAAGAGGAAGAGAAGGGAGGGAGGGAGGTAAGAGGAAGGCAAAGAGGAAAGGGCGGGAGGTAGTGGACAGAGCTACAGTAACAGATGCAGTCCTTGCATGCTGCTGCACAGAAACAGGGCGCATGCCAGGGCCAGGCCTGCCCTCCACCCTGGCTAGCCTGAACAGGGCTGCAAGAGGGCCAGCTGGCAGGGCCTTGTGTCCTCTGAGACCGCTGTCTGTCCCATGTGTCCCCACAGGCCCTGAGCACTCCTCCGACTCTGAATATACTCTCTCAGAGCCAGACTCTGAGGAGGAGGAAGATGAGGAGGAGGAGGAAGAGGAGACCACGGATGACCCTGAATATGACCCTGGCTACAAGGTGAAGCAGCGCCTTGGAGGGGGCCGGGGAGGCCCATCCCGCCGGGCCCCCCGGGCAGCCCAGCCTTCTGGCCCCCCAGCCCAGCCCTGCCAGCTGTGTGGCCGCTCACCGCTTGGGGAGGTCCCCCCAGGGGCCCCACCTTGCCGGCTCTGCTGCCCAGCCACAGCGCCCCAGGAAGCCCCAGCTCCTGAAGGCCAGGCCCTGGGAGAGGAAGAGGAGGAGCTGTCTCGGGCAGGGGAGGGCCAAGCCACAGGGCCAGGGGAGGAGGAGGAGGACGAGGAGGAGGGGGGCACCTACCACTGCACGGAGTGCGAGGATTCCTTTGACAACCTCGGGGAGCTGCACGGCCACTTCATGCTGCACGCTCGTGGAGAGGTGTAGGCCGAAGCTCTGCCAAGGGGCGGGTGAGAGGAGGGGCAGGAGAGACCCCAGGGATGGTGGGGCTGGGTTCCCCCATCTGTGTTGTCTTAGCAGTAGAGCCATGAAGGCTGGAATAAAAACCAGACTCTGTGTTAGGGTCCAGCGTGTGCTGTAGGGGAGTTGTGGGGGCCTCCTGTGGACACCAGCCTGGATGTGGGGCCCACTCGCTTCCTCAGACTCCAGACACTGCAGTCTGTGCTTCTCAGTCAGGAGATGGGTTCAGGTGTGTGGCTGGGGGCCCCATCCCTTTACGATGGACATCACTCCCTCCCAGCCAGGCTGGGGAGCCTGTGAACAGCCACCCAGACAAGCCCCCAAAAGCAGAAAACGTTTTATGGGACATGGGCACTCTGACACCTGTTACAGGACTTTTGTGTCTTTCAAAAGCCATACTTCTCCACCAGGTGTGGTCGTATACACTTGTAATCCCTACACCTGAAAGCATAAGTAGAAAGATCATGAGTTCCAGGCCAGCCTGAGCTATATAGCCAGATCCTGTGTACCCCAAGCCCCTCATGTCTCTCACCACAGAACCTGATCCCCACTCTTTGAAATGGAACCTCCAAGGAAGTAACGCTGTGGCTCAAGGCTATCGCCTTGAGCTGAAGAGCTCAGAGACAGAGAGCCCAGGCCCCGAGTTCAAACCCCATGACCCACACATAAAAGAAATGGAGCCTTCATAACCACTACCCCTGAGCACCAGAGCCTCACAACTGTCAAAGATAAGATGACACTTGAGTCTTTTTTTTTTTGCCAGTCCTGGGCTCGAGTTCAGGGTCTGAGCACTGCTCTTGGACTTTCTCAAGGCTAGAACTCTACCACTTGAGCCTCAGCACCACTTCTGGCTTTTTTTTTTTTTCTATATATGTGGTACCAAGGAATCGAACCCCGGTCTTCCTGCATGCTAGGCAAGCACTTTAATCACTAGGTCAAACTCCCAGCCCTACACTTTAGTCTTTTTATCACAAATACCCAAGGCTGGGTATGTTATAAAGAATGGAGGTTTCACACAGCCTGGAAACTGGGAAGGTCCAAATTCAAGGTGCCATCAGATATGGTATCTGGGGAAGGTTAAACTCTTGCTTCCAAGATGGTGCATCTTGTATAACTCACGTGGCCAAAGAGACAAGTCCCATTTGTGAGGGCAGAATCCTGGCTACCTCCTGCTTGTTTAGACTTAATGCATCCATGACAGAGACCTAAGAGAACAAGGCTAAGGAAAGGAAGATTGTCCTGGTTCATGTGTTCCGAGGTTTCAGTCCATAGAGCTGACTTGCAGTGTCCTGGACCATGGTAAGGCAGAGCCTGGCAGAAGGACATGGTGAAAAGCCTCAGGGTGGCCAGGAAGCAGCCTAGGCTAAAGGGCAGGGGTGTGCTTTACCAATCTAGGTGCCTATAGTTCATGCAAGTTGGCAAGATTAACATCACACCGTCCAATCGCCCGTCTATACCATCGTATCAGGCATAGGTTCCCAGCAGATAGAGAGTGTGTGCAGTGTGCCCATGCCCAGCCTTCATCCACAGCAGGAACGCCTAGGTGTGCAGACAGCCATGGAGGAGATGCCAAAGCATAATGGTCAGACCACTTAGTTCATCAGCGTCCAGTTGGACAGAATGTGGGCAGCAAGCAGGGCATTCCAGAGAGAGGAGCCTGAGCCTCTCAGGTGCCAGAGGGCCAGAAGCCCCAATGTGGAGAGGTGAGGCTACTCAGGGATCGGTGTGTGAGATTTCTTGTTCCAACACTGGTACAGAAAGGGAAGCGAGGTTGCCAAGGGCTTGGAGGACAAGCCATTGATAGTTAATGCAGGGACCAAGACATGCTGCCATGTGGCTGGGGCTAAATGTCAAGGGGGCCCAGCTGGAGCTCCAGGAACTACTGGAGAAGTGAGCTACTCTAGCCTCCATGACTGCTGTAATCCCTGTTTCCTCAGCCCCTCCGCCCCTCCTCCAGAAGTGGGCAAGTCCCCTGCCAGCCCCTTCCTATCTGTCTACATCCTTCAGTTGTGGAACTTAATCTGGGAAATGTTTGGAGAAAGCACCAACATGATAGCCACGTGGCTGGCCAGGCCTCTGCAGCAGAGACATCTGGTGAGCAAGCATGGTGAGGTTTGTGTGCCTCCTCCACCCTGAGCATCTCTGTCACCCAGCAAACGCTTGAAGGCGGGCCTTGCCCCAGAGCCTGCACACACACACACATGTGCGCACACCTCTGCTGGAGGTAATATACCTTAGGCTGGGAATCCTTGCTTCTAAACTCGCCTGAGGGGCAGGTGAGGCCAGTCTTCCTACTTTATTAAGGGGTCAATAAACTCATTTGTGCAGGCCTTGGGCTTCAGTCACAACTATTCAGATCTGCTGGCCACTGGCAATAAATGAATGAGTCTTATGTGTTCCAATAAAACTTTATTTGTAAAGCCAAGCATCAGGCTGGATTTGGCTATAGTATAGACCCCCTGCTTTAAGCTGCAAGTTCTGCTGCAGTCACATAGACCTAAAACAATGGTAGCTTAGATTGAGGTTTCTCTCTTACATAGTAGCTTGCAAGTGCTCTGTGAAGCTGGCCAGAGGTCCGGGCACCCACTGTCTTGTTGCTCTGTCATCTCTCAGGTTCCTTTTGTACTTGTGGCTCAAAGTGAGTGAGTACCACATCCATATTCCAGTTAGGAAGGGAGAGAAAAAGGCCTGTTCCCCCCCACCTCCCAGGATTCTTGATTGTTCTACCCAGGGATTTCCCATCATGTGACTATACACTGCTGCAAGGAGATCTTGGATATGTAGTGTTTGTAACTAAAAATTCAGATAGAGCTATCAGTCTCTACCATACCTACCTCACTTTCAGGCTTCAAAACTATTCCTCAATCCCTTGAAGACTATTTGGGGCATGAGTCATGGTCTCCAAGGACAGACTAGGCAATACCAGAACAGAATGGGCCTGGATGAGACTCACCTCCAGTCTGAAGGCAGCTTCCACTGCTCAACTTCAACTTGTAGCTTCTGCCCTGCCTCTGCTGATCCTGTAAAACCCTGGCGTTGGGCCTCAAGAAAGCTGAAAATAGGACTTCAGTGGGACTTCTCCCAGAGCTGGCCAAGTAAATCACGAAACAGAAGGTATTTCTGTTTGATTCCAAACTAGTTTTTCCTAAAGGACTAGGCCAGCACTGCCTGAGTGCCTACCCCCATCCGTATGTGCTCTGGCAATTCCCACTCATAAGCCAGAGCTCCCAATTTAGAGATTTTAATAGAGATGCTTTGTTTTTAGCTACTGTTAGCTTATTCATGCCACCACCTCTTTGCATATAAGACACATTCTAGTACAACTAGAAAGGTACGCAAAATTATTATCTGGGGGACTAGTGCCATCCAGTAGTATGGTTCCTCATAAAGTGGGGAACGCTAGCAGGAAGGGGGCAGATGAACCTAAACCCCTTCCTGACTCTGGGTCGAGCTCTGATTCCTGAGGCTCCTTTCCCAACAACCTAGAGGTGCTCCAGGTCTAAGATTGTGCCGGTATTATGTG
This sequence comes from Megascapheus bottae, assembly GCF_031878675.1. Classification (NCBI taxonomy): domain Eukaryota; kingdom Metazoa; phylum Chordata; class Mammalia; order Rodentia; family Geomyidae; genus Megascapheus; species Megascapheus bottae. The sequence continues at coordinate 5,183,916 of NC_143539.1, forward strand.
GCCTTACCTCCCTGCCTCCACCATGCCTACCCACGAAGGCACAGGTCCAGAGCAATTTGCTCCTGCAATTCATAGCATCCATCGGGGAAACATTAAAGTTAATTATATAATCTGCAGCTAGTTATTGAGCTGGAAATGAGGGAGATAGATGTCATTTTCCCTTCTCATTTTCTTTAAAAGATCTTATTTCTCTGCTTCCCTCAAGGCCCTGTGTGTACCAAAGACGGAAGCTCTGAACGAGAACCTTGTCATTGCCATCCTGTGCATGGACAGAATCCCTCCCAGGGCCCCCAGGTCTGTGTTCCACTAGTTCCTCTGTAGAGAGGGCTTGGGGTACATTCAGAGCTCCCCCCGAGCATGCTGGATATAGTGTTCATGCAGCCCAGCTTCCTGGGCAAAGTCTTGACCACACTCAGTGCAGGCCAAGGGGCCAGCAGGGGCATGGGCCTCATGTACCTGGCGGTGTCGCCTCAGAGAAGCGGCCTGCCCAAAGGTCTTGCCACAGTCAGGACACCGGAAGGTGGCCTGGGCAGCAGTGAGCACAACTGGCAGGGAGGGCCTGGCAGCTGGACCATGGCTACGCTGGTGGGCGATCAGAGCCTTGGAGGAGGGGAAGGAGCGGGCACAGGTGAAGCAGACGAAGAGCGCCCCCTGCAGCTTCTTGGCCACGAAGTCCGCCGGGTGCTCCCGCTTCATGTGACGCTCCTGGAACTTGGAATCGGCGAAGGTGATGAGGCAGTGGGTGCACTGTGGGGCCCCTAGGCGGCCTGGGGGATGGGGGAGAGGTCGGGGGAGGCCAGCAGGAGCTTCCAGGGCCTCTCCTGAGCCCCAGAATCATACCAACAGTTACCATTGATGTTCTCGGGGCCCGGCTCTAGGCTAAGGCTGGACAGTGGTGCAGGACATCTGTTTGTGGACCTACTTTATGGACGAGCAAACTGAGCTGGGCCAGATATGAAAAGGCAAAGCCAGGATTAGAACCCACAGAGTCTGCCCACCAAACAGAGGGTGAAGTGATTACAGCCTTCCCTAAGACTGAAGCTCAGCTCCACTAACCTAGGCAAGGACAGCACTTTCTTCATCTGGAAACGGGATAATCACAGTTGCTACGCCATAGGATTGTGGAAAGGAACGAGGTGATTTATATCAGTGCTCAAAACAGTGCTATGCAATCTTTGCAGTAAATGCCACTGAGACAGGAAAAAAGCCTCTCAATGTCCAACCGCTGACCTGCTACAGATAGGCCTTGGTGTTACAATATATGTAAACAATTTTACAGAACCTATTCAAGGCAGACAAGGCCATTGAATGAATCAAGATGAATGAATCGATGAGCCAAGACCAGATCACGCCACAATTAGGTCAGAACGTAAACAAACCAAGGATGTCATTAACAAGTAGCAACTGCTTTGTACCAATTAGCTTGAATCTCACCTGTTTCTTCTCTCCTTCGAGATAAGACTAAGCAAGTCCCGGATACTGCTAGGGAGCAGGGGAGGTATCCTGTGCAAAAGGGGTTTTTGAAGTATTCCTACAAATTGCACACAAGCCCCAGGCCTATCCTTTCCTCACCCTCTCAGCTGTCCCTGTGCTGAGTGTTGCGATGTACAATAACTTGTTCAAGATAAGTGCCTTCCTGGTGGTGTTGGATGGATGGGTTCTTGGTATAGTTCCACTGACATGGAGTCCATTATTAGGAGAACTGCAATATTAAACTTACTGAGAAGGAACACATCTAGTGTGCAGTCAGCCCTCAGTCATAAGTCAAAGTCTTCATTAACATCGGCTTTCGCCCACCTTGGGGTGGGGGGAATACTGGAATTTGATCTCTGGGCTTCATGATTACTAGGCAGGGGCTCTACTAGTTAAGCCATGCAGCTCCCTCCACCCCAGCCCTTTTGCTTTAGAAGTTCTTTGTCTTAAGGTACTCCTGTAACAGTTCGGTCAGGCAAGCTTTCTTGACAAATAGGGAAACTGAGGCTCGATTCTGCAAAAAGTCTATATAGTAGGGAGTCTTTTTTTTTTTCAGTTTGTGTGGCCTGAGCGGGATGAACATATATGAGCACCAGGGTGAAGAGAAGGCAGTTCTGGGCAGGCAGCTGGACCATCCCAGCCCCTCCCAACAAGGCAAGTCCAGCAAGCAGCAGGGGGTACCTAAAGAGAGGTCCCTTTAAAGGCTCTGCTCCTGCACCCACCCTCCTCTAGATGGCCGTACTCACAGAGGTTGCCTCCTGAGCTGCAGGGAGTCTTCTCCTTGGGCGAATCCTGCGGCCCTGTGGTGCCTTCGGGATGCTGATCCCCCGTGGCAACTGGGATTCCTCTGATCAAGAAGAGAGGCGTGTGTGGGCAAGGCTGGCGGATCACCCGCCACCGGCCTTACACCGGCTACATACCCGACACATCATCTCATATACACCCTGATGACGTCCTGTCGAAAAGTCTCACCCCTCTCCAGCCAGGTTGTCAGGAGGGCTATGTCCTCCTTCACCAAATAGGGTGGGTTCCTTGATATATATATATATTTTGGGGGGGGGTGGGAGGGACGGCGGCTATAGGGTCTCGGACCTAGGGTCTGGAACGTGCCACACCAGATCACGACCCTGTCCTGGCCTTGACCCTCCATCTCTGGCCCCAGAGACCGGAAGTGTAGCGGCACCCACCCTTTAGCCCCTCTCTTCCCGGGTGACATCCTGTGACGCCTGCTGCGGCTCCCGCCCGCTTCCAAGGCCGGTCCCCGGGATCGCCGCGCCCGTCCGAGGCGTGCGGGGAGGTGACGGGGGTGGGGTGGGGTGGGGTGGGAGAGTGGTGGGGGCGGGGCCCCATCACGCGGTCCGGAGGCTCAGCCTTTCCTCCTAAAAAGTCTCTCCGAAGCCCGAGTCACCGGCGGCCGTCGTCCGGCCGCGGCGGGGTCCCGCCGGCCACGGACGCGCGTGGGAGTCCTTCTCTACGCCGGGGCGCGCGTGGATGACGTCAGGCCGCGCACACCCCGCGCTTACTGCGCAGGCGCCCTGGCTCCGGGCATTGTCCCCCCGGCGGGCGCCGAGGACGCTGCAGGGAGCGGGGCGCGCCTGGACCTCTCCTGAGAGGCGGGGGAAGCGGGGGGCGCCGACACCGTCCCCGAAGCTCCTGGGCCACCCTCCCGGACGCACCCCCTCGCCCAGGGAGTGCCTGACGTCAGGTTAGGCCCGCCAGAAGGCGCCCCCGAGCCTGTCTCCCGGCTCTGTTCTGGGGCGGGCGGGCGGGGCGCCCCCTGCAGCCGGCCGGCCGGTTCCCGGGGAGTCTGGTCTGTACTCGGTCCGGAGCCGGGGAGAGGAGCGCGGTCCCGGTGTATGGGGGGCGGGAATGAGAGATTGACTGGCCAGATTTCTAAATATTTGAACAGAATGAGAAATCAGACAAGTCAATCTCTTATTTGCGTCATTCGCAGGAAATTAAAGAAAAAGAAAAGGGTTGACAGGTGCTTGGGTGTCTAGGAAATATGGCCCCTGGGCGTTCGATTTCTAAGTCCCCAAAGGATGTGACACCCGAGAGTGGAAGTCAGGGACGGAGGAGGACTGAAGTCTGGGGTCCAGAGCGGGGCGGTGGCTGGGAAGAAGAAAATTTAAACAGAAGACAAAGAAGGTTGGCCTTGATCCGTGTCTTTTTTTCTTTTTTTTCCCTACCCTTTGCTTTCCAGCTATGCCTCCTCCGCAGGGTGACGTGACTGCCCTATTCCTGGGGCCTCCAGGCTCGGGGAAGTCTGCACTGATCTCTGCGTTGTGTGACAAGAACGTGGAGACTGTAGAGATCCCCGAAGGACGGTCGGAATCTGGGGTCCCCAGCCTGAGAGCTGCGGGCCCCGGCCTCTTCCTGGGCGAGCTGAGCTGCCCGCCCGCGGCGCCAGGGCCCTGGGCGGCCGAGGCCAATGTGCTGGTATTGGTGCTCCCCGGACCTGAAGGGAACGGGGAGCCCTTGGCGCCAGCCCTGGGAGAGGCAGCGCGGGCTGCCCTGGCTCGAGGAACGCCGTTGTTGGCTGTGCGGAATCTGCGTCCTGGCGATTCACAGAACGATGTCCAGACCCGGGACCAGACAGCAGCCTTGCTGGACAGCGCGGGCTTAGGAGCAGCTTCTCTTTTCGTGTTGCCGGTGGACTGCGGTAGCCGAGACCACTGCGAGGAGCTAGAACGCCTGCGGGCGGCGCTGCGGAGCCAGGCCGAGGCCCTGCAGAGGTGAGAGGCAGCCGCAGGCCTTGGGTAGCAGGGAGGGAAGAGGCCTGGTCCCCTAAGTCTAGACCCCATCCGAGTGGAGTGAGTTTGGAGCAAGGCACAGGTTCTCATTCTTCATCCAGACCCCACCCAGCTCTGCAGATTTTGAGAGGAGAGAGGCTCCACCCTAAGTCAGCTGTGCAGGTTTGACCCTTTACTGTCATTTAGGCCCCGCCCCAGCCACAGATCAATTGGACACCCGGACTTGTCTAGGATGTGCAGCTTCTTGCCAGCCTCCATCCCTAGCAAGAATTCTAGAAGCCTGGACTTACCACTAAAATACAACCTGCAGGCAAAATGTTGAAGAATTCCATATTCTGCCTCTCCACAAAAGTTAGGGTCTCACAAAGACTTTCCCAGATGATCTCCCCTCTTGTCCTCCCTATCGGCAGCCTGGTTCTCAAGTGTCCTCATTCCCTAAAACCGAAGCCTTGATGAGCATTACTATTTCAGTGCCCACTTGCTGGCTGCCTCTTCAGTTTTCCCCGATTGCTTGTATGAATGTGAATGACAGTACTGGGGCTTGAATTCAGGGCATAAGCCCTATCCCTATCCCTTAGCTTTTTCTGCTCAAGCCTGGGCTCAACCCACCTAAATCACATCTCCACTTCCTTTTTTTTTTTTTTTTTTTTTTCTTGCCAGTCCTGGGGCTTGAATTCAGGGCCTGACCACTTCTGCCTTTTTCTTTGTATGTGGTAAGGAGGAATCGAACCCAGTGCTTCGTGTATGCTAGGTGAGCACTCTACCACTAGGCTACACTCCCGACTCCTCTTTTTCTTTTGTCAGTTATGGGGCTTGAACTCAGGGTCTGGGTGCTGTCTCTGAGCCTCTTTGTGCTCAAGGCTAGGACCCTAACACTTGAGCCACAGCACCACTTCCAGTCTTTGAGGGGTTAATTGGAAATAAGAGTTTCACAAGGACTCTTCTGCCCACGCTGGTTTTTCAAACTGTGATCCTTAGATCTCAGCCTTCTGAATAGGATTAAAGGGGTGAGCCACTGGCACCCAGCCTATTTTTGTTTATTTATTTATTTTTGCTGTGTTGGCAAAAGGCACAGACTAGCCTTGAAAATCCTATTTTCCTGCTTCAATTCTACCTGCTGCTGCTGCTGCCTCTGCCGCCACCGCCTCCTCCTCCTCCTCCTCCTCCTCCTCCTCCTCCTCTTCTCCTCCTCCTCCTTCTCCTCCTTCTCCTCCTCTTCTCCTCCTCCTCCTTCTCCTCCTTCTCCTCCTCCTCCTCCTCCTCGTCCTCCTCCTCCTCCTCCTTCTCTTCCTTCTCCTTCTTCATGGGGCTTGAACTCTGGGCCTGGGTGCTGTCCCTAAGCTCTAGGGACAAGGTTACCACTTGAAACACCTCCACTTCCTCCCCCTTCTCCTCCTCCTCCTCCTCCTCCTCCTCCTGCTCCTCCTCCTGCTCCTCCTCCTCCTCCTCCTCCTCCTCCTCCTCCTCCTCCTCCTCCTCCTTCTTCTTCTTCTTCTTCTTCTTCTTCTTCTTCTTCTTGTCAGTCATGGGGCTTGAACTCAGCCTGGGCACTGTCCCTGAACTCTTCAGCTCAAGACTAGTGCTCTACCACTTGAGCCACAGCACCACTTCCAATATTCTGGTGGTTAATTGGAGATAAGAGTCTCACGAATTTTAGTGCCCGAGCTGGCCTTGGACCTTGATCCTCAGATCGCAGCCTCCTGAGCAGCTAGGCATGAGCCACCAGTGCCAGGCTCTTTTTTTTGTGTGTATGTGTGCTGGTCCTGGGCTTGAATTCAGGACCTGGGCGCTGTCCCTGAGCTCTTTTTTGATCAAGTGCTCTACCAGTTGAGGCACGGCTCCACTTCTTTTTTTTGGAGATGTTTATTAGAGATAAGCATCTCACAGACTTTCTACCTGGGCTGGCTTCAAACTGAAATCCTCACTCAGTTCTCAACCTCCTGAGTAGCTAGGATTTCAGGCAGAAGCCACTGGCACCCTGCTGAGCACTGCTCCATTTTACTGGCTTCCAATGGAGGCTTGGAGAGGGTCTAATGTTCTATTTTTCCTGTCTCTTAGCCTTGGTAAAAGGATGAGACTTATGCAGACAGAGGACCTCTAAAGCCCTAGGCGAGGTCCCCTTGGGGATCTCAACATGGTTCTTGTCAAATAGTGCTTGGCATTCCTGTAGGCTGCAATATAATCCACCCCTCCCATATCCATCCTGCCTAGCCGACTCTTGGGTCATCTCTGCTTCCCAAGGACTGTAACTCAGGGCAGCCTTTGCAGGCTTCCCATCTTGGGTGCTGTTGGAAATCTGAACTTCAGTCCACCCCCTCGGTCATCCTGTCTCCATCATTGCCTTAAGTTCCCTCCCTTAGTCAGGCCCCTGTGTTTCCTGCATTTCCCTCAAGATTGTTCAGCAAGCTCCTCCCCATCCACTATAGCCACGATCCCCTCCCACACCTTGGTGCCCTTTTGTCCTTGACCCCGCCTCCCTCGCTGCCCTCCGCAGGCTCGTGCCACCGGCCCAGGATGGTTTCGAGGTGCTGGGCGCTGCAGAGTTGGAGGCTGTGCGTGAGGCCTTCGAGACCGGTGGCTTGGAGGCGGCCTTGTCCTGGGTGCGCGCCGGCCTGGAGCGCCTAGGCAGTGCCCGGCTGGACCTGGCGGTGGCTGGCACCTCCAACTTAGCCCTTGTGCTGAACGAACTGCTTGGATTAGATCCTGGGGACCCAGGAGCTGCACCTGCCTCTATGCCCACGGTGCCCACTGCCTTCCCAGCCCCGGAGCGTCCCAATGTGGTGTTGTGGGCCGTTCCCTTGGACCCCACGGGGACGACCCCCGCCCCCACCCCTCACCCGACCCACTTTGACGCCTTAATCCTCATCACCCCGGGGGCTCCCACTGACAAGGACTGGGCCCAGGCCCGCGGGTTGGTTTCTCCGGAGGCGCCGCTGGTGTGCGTGCGGACGGATGGCCAGGGTGAGGATCCCCCCGAGGCTCGGGTGGACGAGGAAACTTTGGAGAAGCGCAGTGGCGGGGACGGCGGACACTTGGGGAGCCGGGGCGAGAAGGGGGTGAAGGAGAACCCTGGAGCCGGGTTGCCAGGTTTGGAGGCCGGTGGCGGCGATCGTGCACGGGCCTCGGATCTCCGGCCCGCGGGCCGCGCGGAGCCCGGGAGCCCGGAGGACGAGACGTGGGAGGTGCTGGAGGCGGCGCCGCCGCCCGTCTTCCCGCTGCGGCCCGGGCTCCCGGCGCTGGGCGCCTGGCTGCGGCGCGCGCTGCCCGCGGCGCAGGCCGGGGCGCTGCTGCTGGCACTGCCCCCCGCGTCCCCGGGCGCGGCGCGGAGCAAGGCGGCGGCGCTGCGGGCCGGGGCCTGGAGACCCGCGCTGCTGGCCAGCCTGGCGGCGGCGGCGGCCCCCGTGCCAGGGCTGGGCTGGGCGTGCGACGTGGCGCTGCTCCGGGGTCAGCTGGCGGAGTGGCGGCGGGCGCTGGGTCTGGAGCCCGGGGCGCTGGCGCGGCGCGAGCGGGCGCTGGGCCTGGCTCCCGGGGCGCTGGCGGCGCGCGCGCGCTTCCCGGGCCCGGTGACCCGCGCCGAGGTGGAGGCCCGGCTGGGAGCCTGGGCCGGCGAGGGCACGGCCGGGGGCGCGGCGCTGGGCGCCCTCTCCTTCCTGTGGCCCGCGGGGGGCGCCGCCGCCACCGGGGGCCTCGGCTACCGCGCGGCGCACGGGGTTCTGCTGCAGGCCCTGGAGGAGATGCGGGCGGATGCCGAGGCCGTGCTGGCGCCGTCCGAGCCCGCCTCGTGAGGGGTCCAGAAAGGCGTGGGGGGGGCTGGGAAGTCGGGGTCTCGGGTGGGGTATCGGGGAGGGGTGCTGGACCTGGCGTGTCGTCCTTGTGTGTGGTTTCTGCCTGCCTAGATGCTCAGGTGTGGGAGAGGGCGTTCGGGGTCAGGACTCCCCATTCCAGGGCGTGGGGCCTCCAGACCCCTTGTGTGCTGAAGGCTTTCGGGGCTCCCCCCAATCCGGGGTTACATCCTGGTCTCCGACTGCGGTTTCTGGCTTTCCAGGGGAGACAGAGGACTCCTGATTAGCGTGAGCTGTGACTGGATCCCCCCAACTCCACTGTTGGGGTGAGGGGTTCCGGGACCTTTGGATTGCTGAGTCTTGAGTACCAGTAGTCTTTGTCGGTTTCCTGGGGGGAAAGGTCTGCACGCAGGACCCCAAGAGGCGCTGAACCTTAACCGGGGAGCTGGCCCTGGAGTCCCAGAAGGGCTGGGCACCTGGGCGCCTAGCTGCAGCCTCCCCGACCCGGGGAGACGCCAGGGGGCTGACGAGGGGGGGATGGTCCCGCAACATTGAAGTTGGGGGGACGGGAGATGGGCATGGTGAGGGTACCAGAGGCCAGGAAGGTCCTGGGCTTGGCGGGGACAGGAGCCCACACTTCAGACGCCTCGCACGGACTCCTAGTGGCCTGGGTCCCGGCTGCTGCCGTCTGCGTGGGTTTGACTGGCTCGGGTGTGGCTGACGACCCGGTTCACAGGTGATCGGGTGTCTCGGAGGTGTGTGCTCCTGCCTTTCCTATCTGGGGGGAGGGAAGGGGTCCCTTTCTGGCCTGATGTTTCCTCCACCTGCCTTTTCAGAGAAGCCAGTGAGCTGTCGCCACTGCCTCAGGCGCTCACCCGAGGCCAGGCTAGGCCCAGCTTTGCCCCGGGCGTCTGGGGCCCCGGAGGCCTCTGCCAGCTGGGGCACACGGTGCCCTGTGCAAGGCGGAGTCCCGTGCTACCAGAAGAGGAGGCCATGGTAGATGGGGAGAAGTGGGGAGAGGGCATGCCGCAGAACTGTGGGTCCCACCCGGCCCCTCCCCGGGGAGCTGCAGGCCTGGGGACTCTCCCAGAATGCTCTGCCTCCACCTTTGTCTTCTCCTGACTTCTCATCCATCAAGTTTCCTCTTTATTGCCCCTTCCCGAGGTCCTCCTCGACCACACTGGGGAAGTACACACACCCATGTTGGCCAAGTTGCTTTTCCTGGTAGCAAAAACAACTTTATTGATTTACTTGTTTCATTGCCTGCTTATGGCCTTTGACCCCTTGCTGTCTCATCCACTAGTGTACCCCAGCACCTTGAATGTTGCCTGGAACATAGTAAGTGCTAATTCATTGAATAGGGGCAGGATGAGCTGCCATTTATTTTTATTTATTTTTATTTATTTTTTCAAGACTGGCACTCTGTCATGTTGAGCCACAGTGTCACTTCTAGTTTTCTGGTGGTTCGTTGGAGGTAAGAGCTCATGGACTTTTCTGTCTGGCTTTGAACCATGATCCTCAGATCTCAGCCTCCTGTAATGACAAGCATGAGTCACCTGGGCCTGGTGAGAACCACCATTTAGAGCTGGCCTCTTGCCTCAGGACAGCCGGAGGACTGGACGCAGAGAGCATCATGTGCAAAGCCACTCAGCCTTAGCTGAGAGAGATCTGGGTGTATGTGTGCCACCCAGCACGCCACTGCCCCACACCTCCCCAGCCAAGCCTGAAACTTCAGCCAAGCACAGTAGCTGGGTGTAATGGCACATGTCTGTAACACCAGCCACAGGGGACGTGTCGGGAGAATTTTGATCTGAGGTGAGGCCCAGGCAAAAGCACAAGAGTTTGTCTGAAAAATAATTAGACAAAAACAAGAAGGCTGGAGGAAGGTGGCTCAAGTGGTAGAAGGTTTGCCTAGTAAGTGCAAGGCCCTGAGTTCTAAGCCCTGAGGTCACCAAAAAGAAAAAAGAAACAGATGAAACTCTATGTATGATTTAATGCCATATCCCCCCAAATATTTTAACATGTAATATTTTTCTTTTGAGACAGGCTAAAGCCTGGAGTAGCCTGGAACTCACCATTTTCCTGCCTTAGCCTCCCAAATGCTGGGATTACAGGCATGCATCAGTATGGCCAGCGACCAGTGGTCACAGGGTGTCTTCCTCTTTTTCTCCCATTTACACTGCCTTTGTTTGTGAGACAGGGACCCAGGCTGGCCTGGAACTCATGATCCTGCTCTCTTCCACTTCCTGAGCACTGAGATTACAGGAATGCAGTGCTGTATCTGATTCTGACACTGCGGCCCTGTACTCTCTTGCCCTGGTGGCAGTGTGTGTGTGCCAGTGGGTGACACTGTGGGTTTCACAATGCTTTGTTGAGGGATGGGGTAGTTGCCTTTTATTAAGATGGGGTCTTGCTGTGTTAACTAAGATGGTCTGAGTTCAAGTAATCCTCAAAGTGCTGGGATTGCAGGCAGGCACCACCCCACTGCACCTCCTTTGGATAGGATTGAATTTCAGGCTGTGGGTGAGGCTTCTGTTTCTGGAAGCAGCCAAGAAGAAAAGAATAAACCCGGAGACAGGTCGCTGGCTGCCACCCGCGTGTCTGTGACATCTCAGGCCACTGAGCAAAAAGTTGTAGGAAATGTACCAATAATTTTGTTACAGCTATTGCCAGGGTTTCCTGAGCCACAAATGCATGGTGTTGTGGATCAGAGGCCCTTGACCCTTCCCACAGTGGGGTTCCACCCGTGTCTCAAACAGTGGGCAACCAGGGAGGACAAAGTGTGGGATAATTGGCCTGTGTGGTGTTTTAGAGAAATAAAAAAAAAATGAATGAGATCTTACTGTGTGTTCTTTGGGGCTTGAAGGGGGGAATCCATGCAGGGCATCTGTGTGTGTGTGTGTGTGTGTGTGTGTGTGTGTGTGTGTGTGTGTTCATCCGACCTGGGGCTTGAACTCAGGGCCTGGGTGCTGTCCCAGAGTTTTTTGTGCTCAAGATTTGTGCTCTACCACTTAAACCATAGCTCCAGTTCTGGCTTTTTGCAGATTCTTTGGAGATAAAGAGTTTTAGCAGTGAATCAGCAAAAAGTCAGAAGTGGAGCTGTGGCTTAAGTGACGGAGTGCCTGCTTAGCCAGCTCAAGGCTTGAGTCCAATCCCCAGTATTGCCAGGAAAAAGTTGAGGGTAACAATGAGACTTAAAATGCACTGAATTTTTGAGATCCTGTGATCTGATGTGAGAGTCTCTATCAGGAACCCAATCTGGAATATTGTGGAAGTCCACAAAACATACACTGTGTCCCTGAACTAACTCCAAACCAGTCAATCTGCAGCTAGAGGTAGAAACCACCCAGGCCAACCCACAAACCCCTAGAAACAAGAATAGCTGGGCTGGGAATGGTTGTTACACAGCATTATTGTGGCATTAGATGATTCATACAGCTTTGTTGTTTTCAGCTGCCGAGATTAGGACTTGTTATTGTAGCATGATCTGGACTCTCCCAGGTGGTGCCAGGGTTTGGCATCAGCCAACTAATGGACCCTGGTAAGTGGCAGCTGTCAGGATGATTACTGTTTATGCAAATGGTCTGCAGGATCGCCACTCTCATAAAGGCATCCACTAAGTGATAGAAAGTACGCGCAGTGGAAACTGAGGCAAAAAGGGGCGAGAGGTGAGTGAGGACGCTGAAGCAAACAGTTGCAGAACTAAATGAGAAGGGTCAGAACCAAGCACGGTGGTGCACACATGTAGTCCCAGCACCTGGGAAGCAGTGGTAGGAGGATTCAAGGCTAGCTTAAGATATGTGGTGAGACCTCATCTGAACCAACCCTCTCCCCTCCTCAAAAAAAAAAAATTCAGAGTTGAGATGGCAAACTGAGGTAGAATATGGGAAATACTTAGCACAGGGGCATGGCAAAGGGTTCCCCTTAACTAAAAGCCAGCTCCCCCAAGAGACAATCAGAAAGAAGGTCGAGGTCCTCACCCTCTCCCTCCCTCCTTTCAGAGATGCACTGTATCAGGACTTGTTCTGTGAGTCTGTTTTAATTTATAGGTGCTGGAGTGCCGGGGACACAGAAAGACTGAAGGCCACACATTCACTGGGCCCTGCTGGAGGGGTGGGAGGCAGGCAGGCAGTCTGCCCGGCGGAGGAAGTAGAGGTAGGAGGGGGAGGGCACTTCCGCCCCCACCTTGGTGTGGCAGGCACTCTGTGTGGCACAGCCTCGAGTGGCAAATTTGGCGTTGATGATTCCTGCAAAGGGGAAGGGAGCACTGTAGTGGGCTCCTTTCCTTTGACCCAGGAATTGCCCTCCTCCCACCTTGCCGCCTTCCAGCCTGCTGCTGTAGGGCTCCCTCCTTCCCCAGGCCAGAGAAGTTCCACCCTCCACCTCCCTGCCACTTCCTCACCAGCCTGGACGCTGCCAGCAAAGTAGATGCAGTGAGTTTCCTTGCCAACACAGCTGGCAGCCTCTGTTTTGGGGCAGGTCTCCTGGAAGGGCACGATGCAAGATGGGCACGTCAGGCCATTCTTTGTTCGGTTGTTCTGTGGAGCTTCAGATGAGAGAAGTGTAAGGTGACACCCCTTACCCTCACTTTCCCCAGACCCCCTAGGGTTGCTAATGGACACAGCCTTTTCATTCTTTCTCTTGGCCTCAACTAATGATCCTGCCTTATGCCTCCCACCAAATGCTGGGATTACAGGTATGTGCTGCTGTGCCTGGCTTGGCCACTGAATCCTGCTGAAACTGGGGCTCAGAAACCAGCAACAAAGTACTAGCAAGATGCCACCTATCCTGCTGGGGGAGCAGGGTTGGGGGCAGTGCATGCTGGCACTCACGGGGCACAGATCCACGGTTGCAGCCATCGCTCTGGCAGCAATGTGCATTGGACACCATGTAGTCATCGGGGCTCATGGTGGTGGATACGAAGCCTGAGTAGCAGTCGCTGAACTTCATGCAAGTCTTTAAGGTGTTCACGGACTTCTGACCCTCTACAAGGTGGAGACAGAAACACAGGGTGGCTAGGTGGCAGAGACCAAGCTCTGCCCTCCCCTAATCAGCCTGGTAGCCTGTCCGGGGTGATTTCATTAAGTGGCGAGTGGCCCCTGGTACCTCCATGACACTGTCTCTTCCATCCAGTCCGTCCCCCCCTCCAGCCTTCGCCAGTCCAGCCTGCCTGCAATTCTTTCCTAAGCTGCTTCTGGCCTCCCCCAGGCTGTGTACAAATGGTCTCGTCCAGCCCAACCACTATGCTCCTCCCACCCCCCCAAAGTCTCTCCTAACAACCCCCAGGATGCTTTGTCTCCCAACTCCAGTGGTCTTAGGTGCATTTACAGTCACCCCTTGTGCTATCCCTAGATCCCCAAGGTGGTTCAAAGCCAGCCTGGGCAGGAAAATTTGTGAGACTTTTTTTTTTTTTTTTTTTTTTTTGGTCATGGGGCTTGAACTTGGCCTGGGCGCTGTCCCTGAGCTCTTCAGCTCAAAGCTACCACCCTACCCTTGAGCCAAGCCCCACTTCCCATTTTCTAGAAGTTAATTGGAGATAAGAGTCTCAGGTCCTTTTGTGCCTGGGCTGGCTTTGAACCACCATCCTCAGATCTCAGCCTCCTGAATAGTTAGGATTACAGGTGTGAGCCACTGTGCTGACCTGTGAGACTTTTCATCTCCAAGTAACTACCAGAAATCCAGAAATGGTAGAGTGGTAGCCTTGAGCAAAGAGCTCAGGGAGGGGTTGGGAGTGTGACCTATTGGTACAGTGTTTGCCTAGCATGCATGAAGCCCACCAGAAATGGTGCTGTGGCTCAAGTGGCTCTAGCCTTGAGCAAGCTCAAGGACAGTGCCCAGGCCCTGAGTTCAAGCCCAAGGACTGGCAAAGAAGGACAGCACCCAGGTGGCAGACAGACATACACACACACACAAACAGACACACACACTAGGCTGGGTGTGTCTTCCTGGATCACATTCCCTTCACCCATCCAGACTGGTCTTCGGTACGACCCTCCCATTCTACTTTTTCTCTTAGGTTTTTTAGGGGGAATGCCGATCCTGAGAACTATTCCTGAGCTTTTTTTTTTTTTTCTCAAGGCTGGCACTTTACCACTTGAGCCACAGCTCTCCTTCTGGCTTTTTGGTGGTTCATTGGAAATAAGGGTCTTACAGACTTTCCTGTCCGGCTGGCTTCAAATGGTGATCCTCAGATCTCAGCCTCCTGATTATCTAGGATAACAGGCGGGAGCCACCAGTGCCTAGTGGGGTTATTTATTTATTTATTTTTCTTTCCATGTCTCCATCCCCTTCTCCCTTCTTTCTCTCTTTTGGAGGGTCTCATTCTCTGCATCCCTGAAGGCAAACGCCATCATTCAACCTCTTCCTCCCATCTCAGACAGTCATTTCCTCCTCTCTGCCTAAATCTTTCTCCCCACGCTTCAACCATCCCGAGAACAGAGATGAGGCACCCCAGCCCAGTATCTTCTATCCTGGATCACCCCAACCCTCCCAAGACCGAAGCCACGCCCCCGGCATAAGCCACGCCCCCTACTTGTGCTGGACTCCCCCACGAGAATCACGCATGCGTCCTTGCCGGCCTCACAGGTCTTCATTTTACCGCTGCACGTGTTTCCCGGACCCTTGCACACCTCGCAGTTTAGAGGGCTTCCTGCAGTGTAGGAGAGTCTGTGGTCATGGGCAGGGTGGTCTTAGGTGATTTCGACTTTGTACTTCCGAGAAGGGAGGGGAGATGATGGTTTGGGGATGCAGAAATGAGGGGGACCCCGCGCCTCCGGCTGTTTCATCTTGGGTGGGGCGTTGATTACTGGGCCACGGAACCATCCAGAGTCTGACAAGGAAGCGGTGGTAATGCCAGAAAGCGGCTTCTAGAAGGGCGGGAAGCGACTCCCCTGTAGAGTCTGCTTACTTAATTACAAGGCTGGGGCCTTGAGGACGCCAGGGTCCTCTCAGCAAGCTCGGGGGCAGGGGGGGGGGCCTGGCAAAGATTTCCTCGGGCTTCTGTGAAACTTCAGGTCCAGCTGGTTCTTGGGCGTGGAACTCTTGTGTACAGTAGGGATTCAGGCTGGGGTATGTGAGGCTGGGGTCTAGGGAGGAAGGGAGAACTTGGAGTATGAACTCCTTGGTCTGGGAAGAGGAAAAAAGGGACCTCAGGTCCGAAGAAACTTATGGCTAGGACTGGATTACTGTATCTAGGTAGAGAAAGAAGCCATGGGTTCAGGCTTGCCTACTAGCATAAAGCCCTGGGTTCCATACCCCAGTACCACAGAACCAGAAAAAGCCGGAAATGGTGCTGTGGCTCAGTGGGTAGAATGCTAGCCTTGAGCAAAAGAAGCTCAGGGACAGTGCCCAGGCCCTGAATTCAAGCCCCATGACTGGTAAAAATAAATAAATAAATAAATAAATAAATAAGAAGAAAAAAAATCTCCTTTTAAAATTAAATGTTAAAGGATTCCCTTTCGAGTCATTTGCTAGAATCCAGATATTTCCTTTTGAGACCTTGCCTCAGAGGCAGAGGATTCAACAGCCCATTAAACCCTCAGGCTTTCTTTCCTTACCCTTTGCCAGGCTCCAGGAGACCTCCCCTTCCCCCCTCCCCTCTGCTCAGTCAATCCTCTCTTTCCTGAGATCCCAGGTCGAAATTCAGGTCCGTTGTCACTCACCGATGCCCAAGAGGGTGCAGAGCAGCGTGAAGGCCAGCAGAAAGGTCCTCTGTCTCGTGGATGGTCTCATGGTGTGTGTGTCTGCAGTCCTGGGTCCTCTGCCCTTATAGGAAGCTGGGGAAGGGCGGGTCTGGACCCACCTTCACCCTGGGGTAAGAAATGGCTGAGGTCAGAACCCAGGGCAGTCCTTCACAGCCTACAGGTTGGGGAGGTGAAACCATCCTCCAAAAGGAACCTAAACACCTCAGACCTAGCCCCTTCCTCCATGAAAACTCAAAAATCAGCTCCAGGCCCCTGAAAGTCCCTTCCTCATCTTTCCACCACTCATTTTTTTTTGTTGTTGTTTGTTTGTTTTCCTCCAAGCCCAAGGTCGGAGCCAGGTCATTTGATTTCCTGTGGGTGTACAGTGTCTGCAAAGAAGGACTGGGATCCCCACTCTGCCGTCTTCTCAGGAAGGCGCCCGGCGTGGGCGGGGTGGGACCTGGGAGCACCCAGCTTGTCCAGGCTCGTCCTGCGGGGGCCGATCGCCTTTGTCTCCCTTTCCTTCTCCTTCCTGTTGGCCGGCACACACTTGCTCTTCTGTGTTTGGGCTGGCTCCAGCTCGGACCTCGCCCAGGTCTGGCAGCCTTGGGTCTCTGAACAGAGGGGTGCTTGTCAGCGGCCGGAGGCGGGCGAGGGAGGAGACCGGCGGCTGCAGGTCACAGACTGGGAAACTGAGGCACCTGTGGAAGTTTTAGAACTTCTCTGTGTGTGCGAGTGTGCAGCTCGGGAACATGCTCTGCGTTGAACTGAGGCCCCCCTCTTCTCCCCTGACTCTCTCTTGGCCTCAGGCACGAAGCTGAGAGTCCTGAGTGTGAGTGTGTGTGAGTGTGTGTGTGTGTGTGTGTGTGTGTGTGAGTGTGTGTGGCCGCCCGAACAGGTGCAGGAGATCCGGTTGCAAACCAGTCCCGCCTCTCCGCGAGGACGGCTCCGAAGCCCTCCGGCTGCCGTGTGATTGGCGACGGCATCACCCAATCAGGACGGCGACTTTCTCCCAGGCACCAATCCCTGCGGCCGCTCCTGTTGCTATGCGCCCAGCAAGCGACTTGACGTCACCGGGAAACCGGATAGAGATTGGTGGGATTCCAAAGGGAGGCGGGGTGTGTGTGTGTGTGTGGGGGGCCAAGGAACCTTGTTGCTAGGTAACGTGACGCGTCTCCCTGGAGAGACGCGACGGGGCATGCGCCTCGGTGACGTCAGCGCCGGCGCGCCGCTGTTTGAAAGGACCGTGGCCTCGCGCGCTTGCGCACTGAAGTCCGCGCGAGACGCCACACCACCCCTCCCCCGCCTTCTCTGCGCCCCCCCCCCAAAAAAAAATAAAACAAAAAAAGAAGAAGAAAAGAGAGAAACCACACAAAACGCCGACCGTCCCGGAGAAGCCCACGGTTGTTCTGACATGCCGGAGATCCGTCTCCGCCACGTCGTGTCCTGCAGCAGCCAGGACTCGGTGAGGCACGGGCCGGGGGCGGGGGGGGGTGGGACACGGGGGGGGGGACTCATGAAGGGGGTTTTGTGAGGTGCAAAAGGGGGACCTGGAGAAGTGTGAGGAGGGTGGTGAGTGGGGCGAACTCTGAGAGGCCCGGGAGGGACGTGTTTGGGAACTTCTGGGGGTCGTCGGTGGAACTTGGAGAGAGAACAGAGGACCAGGAGAACTAACTCCTAAAAGGAACCTGACGGGGAAACGCCGGGCAGACGTGTGCTTGTGGGGGAGATTGCCGAGGACCCGGAAAGCTCAGGAATTAGCTGAGAGCTGGGAGCCCAGAGGTCTCCTCTCCGCTTTAACTCTCCTGTCCTCGTGTCTGCAGACTCACTGTGCAGAAAACCTGCTAAAAGCAGACACTTACCGGAAATGGCGGGCTGCCAAGGCTGGCGAGAAGACCATCTCTGTGGTTCTGCAGGTGAGCCGCGCCCTCCTCTCCCCCCACTTACTTCTGCTTCCTCCCCCGCTTCCTCCCCTTCCTCTGCCTTCCACACGTAGGGCTGTATAGTCTCTGGTGCAGATTCTGCTCAGCCACCCGGCTCCAGGTCCAGTCATTTATTTTCTTCCGGTCCCAGCTTCTGTACCCCTCAGAGAGGAGAAAAGAGATCCATGGACTATGCCCAAGATGACCCCAGAAATCTTATCTCTGGGACCCTGAGTGTACGCTGAGTGAGTTGCTTCCGCCTTCTGGACCTCAGTTTCCTCAACTAAGACAGAATGAATCATGACCATGTACCTCACCTACTAAAGTCGATAGGAGCCAGGCTAGGAGGTGTCCAGGAAAAACAAGCAAATTGAGTTATTTTCACAATACCTGGAACTGAACTCAGGGCCTAATTTGGGGTTTACCTCTGGAGCCACACCTCCTCTTCTTTTGTTTCTTTTTTATATGGGCCTCCAACTAAGGTAGCTGGACCTGACCTATACATCAGCTGCTTTCTCTGTGTGTGTGTGTACTTGTGTGTACCAATTCTAGGGACCTTGTATTCCTGTGCTACTCTACTGCTTGAACTATACCTCCTTTTTGCCGTTTAAAACATCCAATAGACTTTTCTGCTTCAAACTTTGATCCCTAGATCTGATTAGATCTGAGTCTCCTAAGTAGCTATAGGATTGAGCCACCCTCACCTGGCTTCAACTTTCTTTTCTTTTTTCTTTTTTTTTTTTTTTGAGGAGGGGCGCTCAGCCGTGGGTCTTGAACTCTGGTACTGGGTGCTGTCCCTGAGCTCTTCAGCTCAAGGCTATCACCTTACCCCTAGAGCCACAGCCCCACTTCATTTTCCAGTGGTTAATTGGAGATAAGAGTCTCTCGTTCTTTAGTGCCCATGCTGGCTTGGCTTTGAACCTCGATTCTCACACACGTCGCCTCCTGAGTAGCTAAGATTACAGATGTGAACCGCTGCACCCGGCTTCCACTTTCTTTTATTTATTTTTTGGTCACTCATGGTGCTTGAACTCAGGGCCTGGTTACAGCTGTCCCTGAGCCCTTTCACTCAAGGAAGTGGCTCTACCACTTTGAGCTACTTCTAGTTTTCTGATTAGTTGGAGATAAGAGTCTAAGGAACTTTTTCTGTCCTGGCTGGCTTTGAACTGTGATCCTCAGATCTCAGCCTCCTGACAAGCTGGGATGACAGGGGTGAGCCTGGCTTCTAACTTCCCTTTAAAATGGGGAAGCTGAAGTCTATCGAGGGGAAATGAGTGGCCAGACCAAGCCATCATTTCTAGAATACTGACTAGGTTCTGAATGCTTTTTTTGGCCCGTCCGGGGACTTGAACTCAGGACCTGAGCACTTCTAGCTTTTTCTGTGTATGTGGTACTGAGGAATCTAACCCAAGTCTTCCTGCATGCTAGGCAAGCACTCTACCACTAGACCAAACTCCCAGTCCTCTGAATACATATTCCTCACTAAATCCACACCACAGTGCTGTGAATTGGAGTGGGGGAGGCAAAGGAGTAAAATGATTCCACCTGAGATGGCTTGACACTTAAGGAGGCTTTGCTGACAGGTCCAAGGCGCTGATAGGAGAAAGAGGGCTGAATGCATTTTAAGTATCCCCTTGTAGCCCGTCTTGCATGCCACCTGGCACTAATAAACGACAGTGCTGTGGCTTGAGTTCATTTGTACTTTAAACTACCTTTTCTCATTCTTCTTTGACTTTATACACTGGCTTCAGCTACCCAGCCACACACAGCCAGCCCACAGGCTGTCCTTCTCTCTGTCAGCTACATTCCTTAGTCCTGAATGGAGGAGTGTTGATGGGAGGGGGGAAGGCTTATGTGATTGTGTCTTGTCTTGGGTGTGTTCTTAGGAACAGAGATGTGGCTCAAGTGTCAGCGTACCAGCCTTGAGTGAAAAAGCCAAGAGACAGCTAGAAGCCCTGTGTTCTAGTACTGGTCACAGCATGAAAAAACAAAAAACAAAAGCTGGCAGTCTCCATTGTCTATACTTCATATGAGTTGATTCATTGAATCCTCATAAAACCCCTTGACCCAGGCTTGCTATTTGTATTTTACAGATGAAGAAACTGAGGCTCAGGTGAGTTATGCAACTTGCCTGAGAGCCAGCCTTTTAAATATAAATTGAGATCCAGGTTGCTGATGATTTTGATTATGTTTGGGGACCTAGATTCAAAATCCACATCTCCATCTTATTCACTCGGTGACCTTAGGTACTTTTTCTTTCTTTTCTCAGTTTGTCCATTGAGAATAATGATATCCAAACCCAGAGTGGTTGTGGGAATTTGGTGACATGCTGTCTGGAGAAGGGATCTGTCAACACGTGGGTGTTTGTACAAAGGGAAGAACTTGTGATTTTACTGTGGAGCTGTCAGGCTCTCTGATCATGATGAACCCAGGAGATCCCATGTGGTTCTGTGAACTCAGCCACAATAGGAGCAGAGACGCTGGTGATAGAAGAGACAGGAGGTGTGTGGGGGTGGGGGGAGTGGGCAAAGCAGTATTCTTTGGCCTGGGAGAAAGTGGTGGTATTGTGGCCAACACCAAAGTGAGCAAATGGAAACAGTTTCAGAAAGAGGTATTGGGATGTCCCGTTTTGGTGTTGTTTTCTGTTTTGTTGTTGTTTTCCAGTTTGGGGGCTTGAACTCAGTGCCTAGGTAGAACTGTCCCTGAGCTTTTTTCCTCATGAATAGCACTCTACCACTCTGAGCCACATTTCCACCTCCGGTTTTCTGGTGGTTCATTGGAGATAGTCTTATACCGGTAGCACACGCCTGTAATCCTACTCAGGAGGCTCAGATCTGAAGATCAAGGTTCAGAGCCAGCCTGGGCACAAAAGGATCTGAGACTCTTATCTCCAGTTAACCTCTAGAAAGTGGGAACTGGGGTGGTAGCCTTGAGGTGAAGAGCTCAGGGACAGCGCCCGGGCTGAGATCAAGCCCCATGATCCACCAAAAAAAACCCCAAAAAACAAAAAATGAGTCTTACTCACTTTCCTTGCCCAGGCTATCTTTGAACCAGAATCATTAGATCTCAGCCTGAGTAGCCAGGATGTCAGGTGGCGGCCACCAGCACCTGGCCTGGAAAGTGTTGGGACTCACGCTTTTACTCTGGTCTGGGAGGCTGGACACTGAAGGCTTTGAGCAGAGGAGGGACAGAAACTGCTCTGATAGCTACAGGATCCCCACATAAATTCTTCCTTTGGAAAATGCCAGACGTCCCCTAGGCAGGGAGTTGGGGCTCTCAGGAGCTGACGTGTGTTCTCTGGAGGTGATGCTAGGGGAGAGATCTGGCCTGCCCCTTGGCTGCTCTGGGCTCCCCTGCTACGCCGTGGTTCTCCAAACTGGTTGTGTTACACAACCACCTGGGCCTTGCCTGGGGTGTGGCCCTCTGCCCTGCTCGTGACAGCTTCATACAACGTTTTTTTGTTTGCTGTGGCCACAAGAGGTCTTGTGATGAGCTGGTCACCTGCTCCCGGGCAGGGTGTTCAACGTGGGTACCAACCATGCCTGGCCTAGAGGGGATGGCTCTGCCACATGTGTCACCATGGCACACTTGGTCATGTGAGGAGCAGCGTCCAGCAGCCCCATGGTACACGGCTTGCTTTGAGGACTTGCTGACTTTACAATCACTTCATTTGCCATGGTGCAGTTTGCAGCTGGTGACACGCGTGTGGCTAAGCATGTGGATCAGGTGTGGGTTCAGTGACCCCAGACTGGAGCCAGATACCCCCCAGCACAGACCGTTACCAGGCCTGCCCGGGCTCAGCTCCGTCACTGCCTTCACAGCCCCTGTCCTGGTTCTTGTCAGCACAGATTTCCCTTGGTCTCCCTTGGATTTTCTGCCAGTAGAGTCACAGCGTTTTCTGTTTCACCCCTTCTTTTGCTTTGATTTGTTTTTGTGCCCATCCTGGGCTTGAACTTACAGCCAGAATGCTGTCCCTGAGCTTTCTTTGCTCAAAGCTAGTGCTTTACCACTTGAGCCACAGTTCTACTTCTGGCTTTTTTGTGTGTGTGCTTAGATGGAGATAAGAGTTTTGTGGGGAGGGTTTGGCCTGGTGGTAGAGTTCTTGCCTAGCATGCATAAAGCCCTGAGTTCGAGTCCACGTAAACATAAACAGAAAAAGCCAGAAGTGGTTCTGTGGCTCAAGTGGTAGAGTGCTAGCCTTGAGCACTGAGAGGCTCAGGAACAGAGCCCAGGCCCTGAGTTCAAGCCCCGAGGCCTATTTTTTTTTTTTTATTTTTATCTTTTATTTTTTTGCCAGTGGTACCAAGGAATCAAACCCAGGTCTTCGTGCATGCTGGGCAGGCACTCTTACCAGTAGGCCACATTCCCAGCCCCACCAAGGCCTATTTAAAAAATAAAGTCTCACAAACTTTCCTGCCTCGGCTGACCTCTGGAACCTCAAGCCTCTGATTTCAGCCTCCTGAGTAGCTAAGATGACAGACGCAAGCCCCCTTCGCCGAGCTTGGTGTTTGCCTTTTGGGTTTCACAGTGTTCCGTGGTGTGGAAGCTGGTGTGATAAAGCATGCCTGGAGTCCCCACACTAAGGGGACTGAGGCAGGAGGATCCAAAGTTGGAGGCCAGCTTGGGCGACATAGGGAGGCTTGTCTCAATTTGAAAACCTGTCTGCCTTGATGTCTGCCTGCTCCCCTGCTCCCTCCTCTCAGCCCTGCTACTCTGTGCCTTATTCCTAGGGAGCAGCAAGGCCTGCAACTAGGGGACCCTGTCCTAGAAATCAGTGAGCATAGCTCGGCCCACCCTGCCCCGTCCCTTCCGGGCACCTGCCTTCCGCCAGGTCCCAGGTTGAGTGCAGCCTCAGGTCCAATCCCCTCTCAGCAGAGACCCCTGTGTGGGGAGACGATGTGAGGAGTCTGGAGTGGCCAGGAGGCTGTGGGGTGGGGTGCCCACTCAGTGGCTCCCACTCCATGCCAGGCCCTGGGCTGTGTGCCAAGGAGCACAGTGACACAGCCCAGCCCCGGTCCCCAAGGACCCAAGGCTGACACTGCACAGGCCTGGCAGGCCAGTGGGGGCCGTCCCTCTTCCCAGCCAGGCTGCTGCGGAGAGGTGCTCACTGCAGCTCTGTCCCCCTGCAGCTGGAGAAGGAGGAGCAGATCCACAGCTTGGACATCGGCAACGATGGCTCCGCCTTCGTGGAGGTGCTGGTGGGCAGCTCGGCAGCTGGGGCCAGCGAGCAAGACTATGAGGTGAGCAGGGTCGGGGGACACAGGCCCTATCCCCAGGACCCATGGCCTCCCTCCCAGTGCCATGCCCCCAGGACTTTTGCTTTAGCTTTTTGGCTAAGAGCCTTGTTCTCTTGGCCTAAACTACTGCCCTCCTACCTCTGCCTGTTCCCCAGGGCTGGGACTGCAGGCGTGTGCCGCCACACCTGGCTCGTTTTTGAGTCAGGGCCCTGCTAGCTTATGCCCAGGCAGATGTCAAACTGTGCTCCTCCTGTCTGTGCCTTCCAAGGGCTAGGATTCCAGGTGTGCACGCCCAGTTGGAGACTTCATTGTCTGGGATGCCTTTGTGAGCCATTTTATTTGTGACAAATATTTACAAGAAGGAATGTCTGCTACTTGTTATTTTGAATTTTTCTCCAGTCCTCTGGGACTTGAACTCAGGGCCTGAGCACTGTCCTTGGGCTTTCTCAAGACCTAAAGCTCTACCACTTGATACATAGCACCACTTCCGGCATTTTTTTTCCCTATGCATGTGGTACTGGGGAATCGAACCCAGGTCTTCGTGCATGCTAGGCAAGCACACTACCACTAGGCCAAACTCCCAGCCTTTATATTGGCTATTTTAAAAGTAGCACATTCTGGTGGTACTGGGTTTAAACTCAGGTGCTAGGCAAGTCCTCTTAACATTGAATCACGTCTGCAGCCCAGCACAGTCCTTTTTTTTTTGCCAATCCTGGGGCTTGAGTTCAGGGCCTTGCCTCTGTCCTTGAGCCTCTCTGTGCTCAAGGCTAGTACTCTACCATTTGAGCCACAGCACAGCTTCCAGTTTTTGTTCTTGTTGTTATTTTCTGCGTATGTGGTACTAAGGAATTGAACCCAGGGCTTCATGCATGCTAGGCAAGCACTCTAACACTAAGCCACATTCCCAGCTCCCTAACTTATACTGTTGAGGTGGCTGTCACAGCCCCAGAGCCCCAGGACAGAGAGACAGAGAGAGACAGAGACAGAGAGAGGCATAGTGACAGAGACAGAGAGACATAGAGAGAGACAGACATGCACAAACCAGGCATGGTGGTATATACACGTGGACCCAGTTCTCTGGAGGCTGGGACTGTGAACTGTTTCAGCCCAGAGGTCAAGACTGGCTTGAATAATACACTCTACCACTTGAGCCACAGCTCTACTTCTGTCTTTTTTTGTTGGTTTATTGGAGGTAAGAGTCTCACTGACTTTCTTGCCAGGATTGACTCTGAGCTAGGATCCTCAGATCTTGACCTCCTCAGTAGCTGGGTTTACAATCATGTGTCATCAGTACCTAGCTCCTCCTCCTCCACCTCCTCCTCCTCCTCCTCCTCCTCCTCATCCTCCTCCTCTTCCTCCTCTTCTTCTTTCTCTTCTTTGTCTTGCTCATCTTCTCCTTCTCTTTCTCCTTCTTAAAACTGATTGGTAGCTAGCTGCTTCATTAATGAAATGTTGCGTGGGTCAAAATAAAACTACTGTGACAAAGAGTTTACAGGTAAAGTGAACAAACCTGTTTCCTACCAGATGTGTTTTCTTTTTGCAATGAAAACTAGTTTTTAATTGAGGTTTATTTTCAATTCAATAAAATACACAGTAAATGCCTGTAAAATCAAGTTCTGGGCCATGGCATCAGACCAGGACAGGCCTCCCCACATCAGAGCTGTCCTGGCAGACTGGCACACTGCCCTCCACCTCCCTGGGAGATGAAGACAACAGGTGGTTCTTTTTTTTTTTTTTTTTTTTTTTTTGGTCAGTTGTGGGGCTTGAACTCTGAGCCTAGGCTCCGTCCCTGAGCATTTCAGCTCAAGGCTAGCACTCTACCACTTGAGCCACAGCACCACTCACTTTTGGCTTTTTCTGTATATGTGGTACTGAGGAATTGAAGCCAGGGCTTCATGTATGCTAGACAAGCACTCTACCACTATGCCACATTCCCAGCCAGCGTGAGCCAGGGCAGAGAATTTCACACGAGGTGCTAAGGTAATGAGGTGCACTGCTAAGGTCTGTTGAAGGCGCAGTGTGGGAGCTCTTTCCCCTTGGGTAGAGGACCAAAGGGAGGCAGAAGTGGTAGAGATAGAGGGTACAAGTGTGGAGATGTCATCACTGGACACCAGCATTCAGACTTTGTGATGTCCCTGATGGCTCTGCAAGTATGTGCTGAAGCTGCAAGCTGGATTCACCCTGGGCCACCAGAAGGGGCAGCCTCCGGAGAAACCCACAGGGCTTACCCAGGAGTGGACCTCTTAGCGCTCCCCCCACCAAAAAAAAGCCAGCCACCTCTCACCAGCTCCCCCTGCTGGCAGCACTTGGCAAGCCCTCTTCTCACCAGCTCCCCCTACTGGCAGTGCTTGGCACATAGCTGGCCTGCAGGAAAGTGGGCTTTTTTTTTTTTCCAGGCAATGCTCACATCCCAGAGGTGACTGGGTCTGAGTGAAGAAGCAATTGCCTAATAGTTGATACTTTCCCCTGCCTCTCCTGCCTCTTTGAAGGATGCAGTCTCATTTATGGCCTCTTGTGATCCTCCTGGCCTTTCTGCTGGCTCCATGGTGTACTTTCAAAAGATGTTTAAATACCACACCACGGTCAGCGCCCAGGACCAGAGCCCCATGACCAACCTGAGTTCAAGCCCAGGATTGTTAGAAAGAAAGAAAAACCAGGCCAGGAGTTTGGCCTAGTGGTAGATTCCTTGCCTAGCATGCATGAAGACCTAAGTTCAATTCCTGAGTAGCACATACATAGAAAAGCTGGAAATGGTGCTGTGTCTCAAGTGGTAGAGTGATAGCCTTGAGAAAGCTCAAGGTCAGTGCTCAGGCCGAGTTCAAGGATGGGCAAGAAAAAAAGGAAAAAAGAAAAACCCAAACTGGCTGATGATAGGCTCCTGATAGCCTAGCTACTCAGGAGGCTGAGATCTGAGGATCATGGTTCAAAGCCAACCCAGGACAGGAATGTCCATGTAACTCTTACCTCCAATTAACCACCAGAAAACCAGAAGTGGTGCTGAGGCTCAACATGGTAGAGAAGTAGCTCAGGGACAGAGCTCAGGCCCTGAGTTCAAGCTCCATGACCAACAACAAAACAAAACAAAAAAAGAAGAATCAGTTATGTAGTAGAGGGTTTGATATTCCCCATACAAAGAAACAGCAACACCTGAGTCGAGTATTGAAATACCATACACCACGCTGTACGTGTCCACATATATTTAACGTCCATTGGAGGCCCAGAAATGCAGGCATGTGAGCTGGTGACCCCTGTCCTCTGCCTGGGCCTGTGCCCCCTTGCCCAGTCCCTGTGTGTCCTTCCACCCAGGTCCTTCTGGTCACCTCATCCTTCATGTCCCCTTCTGAGAGTCGCAGTGGCTCCAACCTCAACCGCGTCCGCATGTTTGGGTCTGACAAGTTGGTGCGGGCGGCCGCGGAGAAGCGCTGGGACCGTGTGAAGATTGTGTGCAGCCAGCCTTATAGCAAGGTGCCTGGGTTCTGAGGAGTGGGGTTGAGGCTGAGGCCCCCAGGGTTGGGAGCAGTGAGCAGCTGGGGTCTTTGGGGAATGTCCCAGGCTCCCCCTGCCTCCGGCGCCGAGTGATATGCCCGAGTAGGTTTGCGTTCTGGAAGTAGATCAGGCAAGAAGGCGGGCATAAGTGGGCTGGGTGGGGCAGCCAGCGAAGTTCAGTGTGCCGTTCCCCCCTCCTCAGCCCAATTGGGCTACCTGCCTAGTCCTCTGTCCCAGAGAGGACAGAGACAGAAACGGGCTTCTTTAACTGAAGGGTTCTTGGGGCTCAGCTCTGGCCTGGCCTGACACCCCGGCCCCCACCCCTGCTTCCCCAGGACTCCCCCTATGGCCTCAGCTTTATCCGACTTCACGGCCCCCCAGACAAAGAGGAGGCCCCTGCCCAGGTAAGCCGCCCCTGCCTCCCAGGGCCGCATCCCTAACTCCTCACCCCACCCACCCACCCACAGTCTTCCCACATCCCTGACCTTGTGGGAACTTAGAAGGCCACGGTGACCAAGCTTGGCCAGTTCCGGGTGAAGGAGGAGGAGGAGAATGCCAGCTCCCTGAGGCCCGGCTCTCTCTTCTTCAGCCGCATCAGCAAGGCGTCCCCAGGTGCGTGTGGAAACCAGAGCACCAGACCTCCGGTCACTGCCAGGTGCTGGGGGCCACGCATGTCCCCTAGGTAAGCAGTAGAGGTCCCTAGGACCCTGGCCTCTCATCCTGGCTCTGTTTCTCCCTCTGTAGCCACATCAAGTGAGCCTGCCGGGCCCAGCTACGCTGCCGCTACACTGCAAGCCTCCAGTGCTGCCTCAGCTTCCCCTGTGTCCAAGGCCATAGGCAGCTCCTCCAAGGTGAGATTGGAGACCCGAGGGACTGGGGAAGAGAGCTTCTGGAGTCCTCAGCCCGGTCCCTTCCACTCAGCCTCAGGAGACCCCCAAAGGGAAGAGGAAGTTGGATTTGAATGTAGAAGAAAGGAAGGCCACCAGCAAACCAGCAGCCCAGCTTTTGTCACCTGCGCTCAAGAAGTCCAAAGGTGAGCACCTTGTTTCCCTGGGAGCCGGGGCTCAGGTGTCCTCCTGGATCTGAGGGAGGAGGCTGGGCCCTGGGCCCCTGGATCTGAGGGAGGAGGAGCAGTATGCGGGTCCCTGTAGTGTGATTGAATCTCTGCTTTGGCTCTGCAGTGCAGTCTACCACCCGGTCCCCAACCACGGCCTCCGTGTCCACCCCAGCGCCGGCCCCCGTCCCAGACAAGCCCCGGGGAGAAGGACCTAAGCCCAAGAGCACCCGAGCAGGCGTCCAGGAGCTGGGGAAAGTCCTTCAGGGCGTGGTGGTGGTGCTGAGTGGCTTCCAGAACCCCTTCCGCTCCGAGCTGCGAGACAAGGCCCTGGAGTTGGGGGCCAAGTACCGGCCAGACTGGACCCCAGACAGCACCCACCTCATGTAGGCCCTCACCTCGGGGCCTGCGTTCCCTGTCATCTCTCCCTCCCCTCCTGCCTCCCCTTTACTTCTGTCCCTCTGTCTTTTGCAGTTTCTGCCTGCTTTTCTCTCTGGTCTTCTTTGGCTTCTCTTATTCTGTCTCTTCCTCCTTCACCCCTCCTTTTCCCCCGTGTCCCTCAGATCACAGCTCGCTGATGCCCCTCTCTTCTGCTCCCTCAGCTGTGCCTTTGCCAACACACCCAAGTACAGCCAGGTCCTGGGCCTGGGAGGCCGCATAGTGCGAAAGGAGTGGGTGCTGGACTGTCACCGCATGCGCCGGCGGCTCCCCTCCCGGAGGTGAGCCCCCGCTCCCCACGCCGCCCTCACCCCAGGACCAGCCCCCGCTAGTCCACTGCTCAGGGCCCAGCGTCTGCCGCTCCTACGACAGCAGAGGGCCTAGGGCTTGGATGGGTCACAGGACGTGGTGGCACATCCTTAGCACAGAAGGAAAAGGCGCTGCAGCCAGGGACAGCAGTGCAGAGGGGTAGGGTGGGGGCAGGCACGGGGGTGATTCAGTCATTCAGTCCCCGGGCTCCTCAGTCCTGGGACCCAGATGTGGAGGCCTCCTGAAAGGCCTCTCAATATGGATGAGGGGTTAGATTGGTTTAACCCAACACGGCGAGCCCAGGGTGAGCCTTTCAGAATGAGAAGACTGGGGAGCAGAGGCAGGGACGGGCAGCTGCCCCACCCTGCAGGCAGAGGAGCCACAGAAGACTTCTGAGAGGTGCTGGGCCAGCCTGTGGCTATGGAGCAGAAGTGGGGTCTGCCTGGCTTGTTAGTTCCCGCCTGCCATCCCAGCTCCTCAGAAGGCTGAGATCTGGAGATGGGGCTTCAAAGCCAGCCTGGGCAGGAAAGTCCATGAGATTTCCCTCTCCAATGAACCAGCAAAATGCTGGAGGTAGAGCTATGGTTCAAGTGGCAGAGCACCAGCCTTGAATGAAAAAGCCAAGTGAGCGTGCACGGCTGAGTTCAAGTCCTGATTCCAGCACACAGATAACACACACACATACCTGTTCTGTTCTGAGTCACCCTAGATGACACTGCGAGGTGTGAGGCTCACTGCACCACGCACGGTGCAGGTGCAATGTATTGTGAGATACACATATATATATATATATATGTATACGTATATGTATATGTGTATGTATATATGGGGGCGGTTGCTTAGACTCAGGGACTGGGCTAACGCCCTTGAGCTTTTCTGCTCAAGGCTGGCACTCTACCACTTTAAGCCACAACTCCATTTCTGGTTTCTGATGGTTCACTGGCCATAAGAGTCGCAGGACTTTCCAGCCCTCAGATGTGAGCCTCATGAGTAGCTCAGATGTGAACCTCCCTTCATCATCTCTCCTGATGAGTAGCTAACCTTGATTTCTCTTCCCCTCTTCCACAAAAGAAGGGAAGGAGAGAGGGTGCTCAGAGTTTATGGGGTCCCTTCTGGGGTGGACGGGAGGGATACGGGAGTGGTTAAGTCCTGTAGCTGCCACTGCCCAGCGCCCCTCCTCTCCCTCTTATGTCTTCTGATCTGCTTGTCCAACCCCCTCCCCCGCCCCGTTCCTCCCTAGGTACCTCATGGCAGGGCCTGGCTCCAGCAGTGAGGATGAGGGGGCCTCCGACAGTGGCAGCAGTGGGGACGAAGCTCCCAGGCGTCCCCGAAAGGTCTGGAGCCTTGGCTGGGGAGGGTCACCCCCCCCCCAGGCAGCCCTCTCTCATCCTCACCCACCCACCCTTCTCAGCATCCACAGACCAAAGCTAAGCTCCCCCAGACACAAGGATCCAGCTCACCCCCAAAACCCCGAACCCCTGAATTGACCAGAGCAGCCTCTCCAGGACCCCCGGAAGATACAGATAATGAGGAGGAGCCAGCTGGTGAGAACATGGGGGGAAGGGGGGGCTGGACTCCCAGGGCAGAGGGAGGTGGCTGGGGCTGGAACCCCTGGTCTGAGGGAGGAATGGATGTGTTGCAGATAAAAGGTAGGAGGAGGGGTTTCTGGGTGGAGACCACTGGGCCTGAAGTTGGGGTGATGGGGTGCCCAGTGCCATTGCAGAATTGAGGGGTGGCCGAGTTATCAAAAGACAGGGCACAGGCTCTGCCTGACTGAGCTTCTCCTGGCAGGACAGGACAACGGGGCGGACGAGTCTGGGGACACGGAGGACGAGCTGCGGAGGTGAGGCCAGCTGGCCTTGGGTGAGGGGTTGGGGAGAGGGCGCTCCCTGAAACTCCCTGCTCTACCAGGGTGGCAGAGCAGAGGGAGCAGCGGCAGCCCCAGGGGCCCGAGGAGAACGGCGAGGACCCCTACGCAGGCTCCACAGACGAGAACACGGACTGTGACGACCACCCTGAGACCCCCGACCTGCCTGTTCCAGAGCTCCCAGGTGGGCCAGCCCTGCGCCTCTCAGCCATGGACGCCCCCAGCAGCTACCGCCCTGCCCACTGCCTCCTGGGCTGGCCCCTTTCCTCAGCCTCCTCTGGGGTGCCATCCTGGTGGGGCCTCTGGGCCTCCCCCACCCAGTGCCAATGCTCTGCCCTCCTCACCCCACCCCTCCCCAGCCTGGGTCAGGGCACTGAGCTCCCTCTGGTGGCACCCTGAGCTTCTGTCGCCATTATCACCAGGGGCACGACTGCTGGGGGTGGGGTGCAGCAGGGCCTGCTGAGCCTGTTGGGGTGACAGTGGAGGAGGGGGAGGGCACTGACCCCACCGCACCCCAGGGGACAGGAGGGACCAGCTAACATGGAACAGTGCCAACTCTGGGGCTGCCAGCCTGCACCCCGCCACTGCATCCATGAAGCCCCCACCTGACTCGATGGACTAGCACAGCAGCAGGCAGGGGTGCAGACAAGCTTCCAGAAGGTTCTGAGTGCCACCCCATGTGACTCTGTCCTCCTCCTCCTCCACAGACTTCTTCCAGGGCAAGCACTTCTTCCTGTACGGCGAGTTCCCCGGGGACGAGCGCCGGAGGCTCATCCGCTATGTCACGGCCTTCAACGGGTCAGTCCGAGTGTGGGGAGTGTGGGGAGGGGCAGCCAGGCTGGGGGACACAGGCCAGCCCTCACACTGCTCCCCTCCCAGGCGGCCTCCACCATCTCTAGAATGTGGCCCGGCATTGAGGCCTCACCTCGGAGGCTGGGCAAGGCTGGCACCTGGGAGGCAGAGCTGTGCCTCGAGAGAGAACCACGAGGAGTCTGATGTTGGGAGAAGGGACTCCCAAGTCTCTCATGTGCCCTCTGCCCCTTTTCTCCTTCCCCATCAGGGAGCTCGAGGACTATATGAGTGAGCGAGTCCAGTTTGTAATCACGGCCCAGGACTGGGATCCCAGCTTCGAGGAGGTGAGCCTTAGAAGGGCACAGAAAGGGCACCCCTCACCCCAAACTCACCCTGGCAACTCCTTAGTGACCCATTCCCATGTGCCCCCCTCCCCCAGGCTCTGATGGACAACCCTTCCTTGGCGTTCGTCCGACCCCGATGGATCTACTCCTGCAACGAGAAGCAGAGGTTACTTCCTCACCAGCTGTACGGGGTGGTACCCCAGGCCTGAGGTGCCCTGCCTGATTGTGTTATATACATGTGAGTGTGTGCACAGGTGTTTAATAAAGGAGACTTGGTTTGGAGTAGCTGCCCCATCTCAGCGTCTCCCGAGGCCCCCACCCACCACAGGCCAAGAGGCAGTGGAAAGTCCTGGAGTGGGGCTGCCTCAGGGCTCTCAACTCCAGCCTCAGGATTTGGACTCCACTGAGGGAGTGGGGGAACAGACGGGGTTCTGGCATGGCCTGTCTGAGTTGGGGTGAGAACCGCTGGGGAACATTACAGCCTTGAGATTCTCCCATCTGAGGACCAATGCCAGCCAGGGATCTTGAACTTGGCTCTACCCCCACTCCCCAGTCCTGGGGCTTGAGCCCTGGGACTACGCGCTGTCTCAGCTTCGTTGCTCAAGGCTAGTGCTCAACCACTTGAGCTACAACTCTACTTCAGGTGGTTAATTGGAGAGAAGAATCACGGCCTTTCCTGCCTGGGCTGGCTTTGAGCCTTGCGATCCTCAGATCAGCCTCCTGAGTAGCAAGGGCTATAGGCGTGAGCCACCAGTAAGGGACGTGACTTGTGATTTCAGTTTTTTTTTTGGTGGGGGGACCAGTCCTGGGGCTTAACCTCAGGGCCTGGGCACTGTCATTAGACACTTCTTTCTCAAGGCTAGTCCTCTACCACTTGAGCCACAGCACCACTTCCAGCTTTTTCTGTGTATGTGATTCTGGGTATCGAACCCAGGTCTTCATGCATGCTAGGCAAGCACTCTACCTCTAGGCCACTCTCTCGGCCCATGACTTGAATTCTTTGTTTTAAAGCTTTGTGCAAGAGCCAGTCTGAGCTGCAGGTCTTTGAGACAGGAGTCCACCTCTAGCCGCTGGCTTCCTAATCAACATTCCCAAATTGATGTCTCAAAATGTGGCTTCACTGTTTTCTCCTGACTGAGTCCCTGTACAACGGTATCACCTTGCCTCCAGGAGAGTCATCTCCGCTTTCCTCCCCCTGCATTGATCATCCCAAGGAGCTCCAAATGCGGTTCCTTCCTGAGTCCCCAAAGCTGCCAAAGTTTCCTCCAAAACTACCAAGGTGTCCATTTCTAGCCTCAGTGTCCATCCTGAAATCCTCCCAGAAGGATGCATTTTGGAGGGATCCTGAATGGTCACTGTTAGTGCAGTAGGCTTTTTCCATAG
Source organism: Megascapheus bottae (assembly GCF_031878675.1). NCBI lineage: Eukaryota > Metazoa > Chordata > Mammalia > Rodentia > Geomyidae > Megascapheus > Megascapheus bottae. Next base: position 5,216,438 of record NC_143539.1, read on the forward strand.
CTTAGGCTACACTAGGCTGGTTTAATAAATGACAGCCTCCCTGCCTGGCACTCCTTTGGAGCAGTTACAACCATATTTGGCAGTGATACTCTTAGAGTAACCTTGATCCCCTTTTTCTGCCCCTTGGTCAGCAGCCATAAATCTTTAACCACCAGGATCAAGTCCCTGGCTCACATATCCACACCTAGAACCCCGCCTTCCACCCCACCTCAGACACCTTGTGAAAAGGGGTCTTACCTGTCCCTTGGCTGGCAATAATAAACAGATGTTTGCATGGTTTTCTGGCATAGTTGAGCAGTCAAAATCCTGAGCCTTCCATCTTTTGCCCCTCCCTCCCCTAAAGTGTGTTTCTCCTGGGCCTTCCTCCACCACCCCTACCCACAGGCCAGGTGCCTTCCCCTCCTCCTTGGGGCCCAGCACCCTGAGAGCCATGCCAGGACCTGTGCCCCTGGCCTGGGTCTTAGCTCCACTCCAACATCTTGCTGGCACAGGAACTTGGGGGCAGAGGGGTAGGTGATCACCAAGCTCATGGGGTGAGGCTGGGGGGCTCAGGTCGACCGTCAGGGACGTTTGGAAACAAGGTGCATCCACAAGGAGGCTGGGGTCCTGAGCTTTGTTTGTGAGGCAGGGCCACGGGAGGGCGTGGTTTGCAAATAGACTAAGACAGTCTCTTGGCAATTTATACCCAAGGCGGGGTGGGTGGGGCCTCTAGGCACAACTCACGTCCCATTCATCACCAAACTAGGATAAATGGAGCTTTACAGGATAGGCTGAAGTCCTTTGGCTTTGCCTCCAAGGCTCAGGGGCGGGGCTTCGGGCGTGGTGGGCGGGGATTTGTGTGTCTTAGGGGCGGGGTCTATGTGTGCAGTGGGCGGGGCCTCACTGGGCGCGGCCGTTTTCCTGGGCTTCTCGCCGCGTCCCCTCCATCCACGGGCGGGCGGGCGCCCCAACCGAGCCCTCCTTCCCCATAAATTTCATCCCTGGGAGGGCGCCGAGGCCGCGCAGGATAGGCGGGACACCTAGAGGAAGATGCAAAGGGAACGCGTTCCCTGATGGACATTTTTCTCTTTTCCTTCGTGGGTCCCAAGTATCTGGGGCTTTAATGCAGCCCTCGGAATAGAGGCATTCGGGCCCCCGGGCACCTCCCCGCCCCACGAGTCGAAGCATCCCGACACCAGTCCATCCCCATGGGGGGAGGGGATGGCACGCAGACCCCCAACCCAGGACCCCCGCTCGCCTCTGCACCCGCGGCTCAGCCCCTCCCCGGGGACGGGGCTCCGGGTCTCTCCTGCCTCCCGAACGCAGGCCCTGCCTCCCAGGGACTCCCAGATCCGCCCCTCCTCCGGGCATCACTCCCACCCGCGCCTCCCACTCCGGGCAGACCAGGCGTCGGCACGCACGCGCAGGGGCGGCCCGCGCGGCCGGCGGCCTGGGTGCACCAGCTTGAGCTTTGAGACCCCAGGACCGCGCCTGCTCTCTCTTTGGCCTCTCTCGAAATTCCACGAGGCGCCTGGGTTTCTTATCTGGGAACAGATTGGGAGTGCGGAGCGAAGATAAATTCTCACAGCCAGGCACCGGTGGCTCACGCTGGTCACCCTGCTCTGAAGCCAGCCTGGGGGATCAACGTCCGTGAACCTCATCTCTCGTTAACCAACAAAGTGGAGCTGTGGCTCCCGGGAGCTCACACGCCCAGGGACAGCGCCCGAGCTCTGCGTTCAAACCCCACGACCGACGGAAACGAAAGAGCCCCGCCCTGGCGGCCCCTCCCGACCCCCAGCGCGGCAACGCCCCCAGCGGGCGGGGGCGGGGCTCGGGCGAGCCGGCAGCCAATGAGAGCGCACGCAAACTCCACCGTCTCAGGCCCCGCCCCGCCCCCTCGCCCCGCCCCCTGAGTCTGGCCGGGCTGGCTCCGGGTGACCAGGAGGTCCATTCTCCGGTGCCAAGTCTCCAGCGTCAAGCCTTACTGGCACTGTGCCCAGGCAGGGACAGTACAAGGCCCTGCCCTGCACCAAAAGGACCATGGAGTGCCCGAAAGTGTCCTCTCTGCATGGGTGGACGCCCAGTCTCATGACCTGGGGTTATTTGGGTTTGGGAACTAAATGTCCTTCATAACTAACTGGCTGGATCCTGCCACTGTCTTGACGAGGGTGATCAATAAATTATGTGGATACTCTGTGAGTGTGAGTGTGAGTGTGGGAGAGAGAGAGAGCGAGGTGGGGCTGGAACTCAGGTCCTAGGTGCTGTCCTTTCCACAGCTTCACTTCTGGCTTTTTGCTGGCTAACTAGAGATAAAAAGTCTCACAGCTTTTCTTACCCAAGCCTGACTTCTAACGGGAATCCTGAGATCTTAGCCTCCAGAGTACTTAAGCTTACACATGCAACCAGACTCCAGTGGCTCACACTCAGGAAGCTGGGACTTGAGGTTGGAAGCCAATCTCAGGCAGAAAAGTCCATGAGACTCTTATCTCCGATAACCTACTCTGAAAAGGGCAGAAGTGCTGCGGTAGGTCAAGTGGTAGAATAATAGCCTCGAGTACAGGAGACTTGGGGACACCTAGGCTGTGAGTTCAAGCTCCAAGACTGGTGGGGGGGGGGAGATTACAGATGCTGTTAGGAAAGTGGAGGAGAGAGGAAAGAACAGGCCAGACTATATCTCAACAGGCTAGAACTGTTTATTGCCAGCAAGGGGGCACAGACCTTCCCGTGGGTATGGAGGTTTGTGTAAGGAGATGGGCTCAGGAATGGGGTTTTGTGGGGTCTAGCAGGGAGGCAGAGGATTAGTGCAAAGAGCCATTAGGCTAAAGGAGGTGGGGGCTTCTCTGTTGGATCTATAATGGAATGTTTACAGCTAGGCTTAGATTGCCCGGCTAGAGTTAGGCAGTCTGCACTTATGGCCTTCCTGGTATCTCTAGGCACCTAGGGAAACAGCAGGGGTGGTCAGTCTTTCAGATGAAGACCACTGATGTCCAGATCGTATATTCTTTTTGGTTAGGGGAGGTTAAGTAGACCTATTAGAGTCAAGGTATCCTAAGAAGAGCAAGTGACCAGGCTTCAAGATGGGAAGGATCATGCTGTGTTCACGGAATCTTCTGCACCATATCCTCTCAGAGTCTGGTCTTCTGGTCTTCCATTTTTTGGAAGTTCCAGTCCTCAAGCATGCCTCAGGGCCTTTGCACTGGTTGAGCCTTCTTTATCCTTCCTTTATTTCTTTGTTTATGGGACTCTCCTTCCCTTCTGATCTCAGCTGTAATGTTACCACAGCAGAAGGCTTCCCTGGTCACGCTTTCCTCCCTTACTCCACAGTGGACACATTCTAGATTGCCAGCTTCGCTATCTTGTTTTTTTCTCAGTCTTATCTGGGCAGGACTTATCAAATAATAGATATTCAGCAACTCTATGCTAAATGAGCACTCATGAGAATCAAAGGACAGAAAGGCAGAGTGGCAGGGCACAGAGTCTGAAGTCTAAAGAGGAATTAGAAACCACAGGAGACAAGAGGTTTATCTTTGTGATTGTTGTTCTTAATGTACTATGTTATTTCTTTTTTCTTTTTCCCCCAATGGTGAATCTCATGTGGTTACTGTATCTGACTTGGTTACCTGGTATATTGTATATACATTTATTTGTTTATTTGAAATAGGGAAGGGAAGGGGGGAAAACAAGATGATTGGGAGGGGGTGGGGGGAGGGAAACGGGGACAAAACATGAGAAGAGGTAATAAATAAAATAAAATAAAAAAGAAAACTAATTAGAACAAAAGGACTGGCAACATGGCTCACGTCGTAAAGTGCCATATAGCAAGCACAGAGTTCAAATTCCAGTATCATGAGCAAAAAAATTTTTATATATATCATATATCATGAGATCTTTTACAATGAATTTGACTTTAAAGCAGTAAAATTAAAAGGAAAGATGTACTACTAAATAAATATGGTATGGTTCCAATTTAAAAAATAAATAAAAGGTAAGGCATTATTTGACACCAAAGAAAGAAAGAAAGAAAGGAAGGAAGAAAGAAACCACAGGAGGGTTTTAAATATAGGAAGTGGCTCTGGGGCCTTAGCTCAGTGAGAGACAGGAAGTTCTGGGTTCCTTTCCCAGCACACACACACACACACACACACACACACACACACACACACACACAGAGGACTGGCTGGCTAGTGTCAACAATGGTTCACGACTTATATTTAGTCCCATCCACTCCTCCCCAATGAGTCTGTAGCTCAGTGCTAGGTACGTCTGCCAGCAATATTGCTTTATTGCCCTTAGTTTATTTGAATTGTGACTCAGGACGGTGGCGCTGGTACTTTTTAAGACTTCCTGTCTTTCTCTCTCTGCACTGGGGATTGAACCCAGTGCAGATCTGCTGACATTTTAAAAGGCCCACTCCAGGCTGGGCTCTGGCAGCTTATGCCTGTAATCATAGCTACTCAGTAGGCCCAGAACTGACAATTAAGGATCAAAGCCAGCCTGAGCAAGAAAGTCCATGAGACCCTTACCTTCAGTTAACCACCAAAGAGCCAGAAGTTGTGGTTCAAGGGGTAGAGCATCACATTGAGTGAAAAGCCAAGCAAGACCCTCTCTCCCCCAAGCCCTGAGTTATAGATCCAGTACCCACACACAAAAAAGTAAACACAGAATTTTGGGGTTGGAAGTATGTCTCAGTGGGTAGAGCACCAGCCAAAGAGCCAAAGCATCAAGTACCGAGCTTTAGTCCCAGTCTTGGACAAAAAGAAAAAGAGGCTGGGAATGTGGCCTAGTGGTAGAGTGCTTGCCTAGCATACATGAAGACCTGGGTTTGATTCCTCCGGACCACATACACAGAAAAAGCCAGAAGTGGTGCTGTGGTTCAAGTGGTAGAGCAATAGCCTTGAGAAAGTTTAAGGACAGTGCGCAGGTCTTGAGTTCAAGCCCCAGGACTGGGCTTGAAAAGAAAAACAAAGAAAGGAGGGATTGGAAGTCTGGCTCTGGTTGTAGAGAGCTAGCCAATGAGCAAAATCAACCCTCAGATACCAAGTTCCAGTCCTTAGAGGAGAGAGTTACTCTTTTTTGTGTTTTTTTTTTTTGCCAGTTGTGGGGCAAGACACTCAACCCTGGGGGCTGGGGGGAGAGAGAGAGACAGAGACAGAGAGAGAGATTGATTTTTTTTGCCAGTCCTGGGCTTGAGCTCAGGGCCTGAGCACTGTCCTTGGACTTTCTCAAGACTAGAGCTCTACCACTTGAGCCACAGCACCACTTCCAGCTTTTTTTTTTTTTCTATGTATGTGGTGCCGAGGAATTGAACCGGGGTCTTTGTGCATGCTAGGCAAGCACTCTACCACTAGGCCAAACTCCCGGCCCTGGATTAGGTTATTCTGTAACCCGACATCCACAACAGCCCACAGTCAACTAGTGACCTTAAATGAAGCATCCTTTCTCACCTGATTTTCCTAAAATATGGCCAGGGCCAGGGGCTGGTGGCTCATGCCTGTAATCCTAACTACTCAGAAGTCTGGGATCTGAACACTGGGTCTCGAGGTGGTAGAGCCTGAAGCAAAAAGTTCAGGTGACAGTGTCCAGGCCCCGAGTTCAAGCCCCACGACCAACAGAAAAATCAATCTCTGTCTCTTCTCTCTCTTTCTCTCCCCCCAGGGTGAGTGTCTTGCCGTCTGATGCTGGCTGTCTCTCTTTCTACACCAGTGGCTCCTTGTGTTGCTCAGGGCCCTGTGTTTTGTCTGTGTCTCCTGACTTGTGACAGCACTGCCTTGGCAAGTCGCTCTTTCTGCTGCCCGGGAGCGTGCGGCCCCTTTAAGCCAAGCCCCGCCCCTCCCTCGGGCCCCGCCCCTCCCTCGGGCCCCGCCCCTCCCTCGGGCCCCGCCCCGCCCCCGGGCCCCGCCCCGCTGGCGCAGGCCCCGCCCCTCAGGCGCAGGCCCCGCCCCGCCGGCGCGCGCTCGGCTCAGCTCCCGCCCGGGGCGCAGTCCGGTCGTGTGGGCGCGATGGCGAGCGCGGCCCTCAGGGCGGTCCGGAGGCAGCTGAGCCAGGGCTGCGGGGTCGGAGCCCCGGTCCTCCTGCGGCAGGTACGGGGTGACGGCGGGTGCCTGGCCGGAAAGCGGGGCGGCGGGAAGAGCGGAACCCCGGAGTCCTTGGTGGGGGGGGGAGGACGACCCTGGCGGGGGGTCCAACGCCCGGATGTTCCGGGTCGGGGGTTGGGGCTCGGGCCTGGATTTCGGGGTCCTTTAAAGGGGAAGCGATCTGGGGGACCCTGGGGAGCGGTGGAGACCAAACTCTGGATCTGTTAAAAAGAGGGGTGCGAGTCAGGCCCTGCCCCCCCTCCCCAACCCCAGATGTTTGAGCCCGAGAGCTGCACCTACACCTACCTGCTGGGGGACCGCGAGGCCCGCGAGGCGGTGCTCATCGACCCGGTGCTGGAGACGGCCGGCCGCGACGCGCAGCTGGTGAAGGACCTGGGGCTGCGGCTGCTGTATGCCGGTCAGCTGCCGGCCCGCCGGCCGGGGGTGGGGCCGTGGGAGCCGCGCCTGGGCCCCGGACTGGGGAGGAAGCCTGGGGTCTGCACCCCTGCGGCGGGTGGGGGGGTGGCCCAACCCCGGGGTCTGCGGGAGGAGGAGGGCTGCAGCCTGGACCCCTGGGTGGAGGGAGGAGGAGGGCTGCAGCCTGGACCCCTGGGTGGAGGGAGGAGGAGGGCTGCAGCCTGGACCCCTGGGTGGAGGGAGGAGGAGGGCTGCAGCCTGGACCCCTGGGTGGAGGGAGGAGGAGGGCTGCAGCCTGGACCCCAGGGTCTGAGGGAGGAGGAGGGCTGCAGCCTGGACCCCAGGGTCTGAGGGAGGAGGAGGGCTGCAGCCTGGATCCCAGGGTCTGCGGGAGGAGGAGGGCTGCAGCCTGGACCCCAGGGTCTGAGGGAGGAGGAGGGCTGCAGCCTGGACCCCAGGGTCTGAGGGAGGAGGAGGGCTGCAGCCTGGACCCCAGGGTCTGAGGGAGGAGGAGGGCTGCAGCCTGGACCCCAGGGTCTGAGGGAGGAGGAGGGCTGCAGCCTGGACCCCTGGGTGGAGGGAGGAGGAGGGCTGCAGCCTGGACCCCTGGGTGGAGGGAGGAGGAGGGCTGCAGCCTGGACCCCTGGGTGGAGGGAGGAGGAGGGCTGCAGCCTGGACCCCAGGGTCTGCGGGAGGAGGAGGGCTGCAGCCTGGACCCCAGGGTCTGAGGGAGGAGGAGGGCTGCAGCCTGGACCCCAGGGTCTGAGGGAGGAGGAGGGCTGCAGCCTGGACCCCAGGGTCTGAGGGAGGAGGAGGGCTGCAGCCTGGACCCCAGGGTCTGCGGGAGGAGGAGGGCTGCAGCCTGGACCCCTGGGTCTGAGGGAGGAGGAGGGCTGAAGCCTGGACCCCAGGGTCTGAGGGAGGAGGAGGGCTGCAGCCTGGACCCCTGGGTCTGCGGGAGGAGGAGGGCTGCAGCCTGGACCCCTGGGTAGAGGGAGGAGGAGGGCTGCAGCCTGGACCCCAGGGTCTGCAGGAGGAGGGCTGGGCAGACTCCACCCTCCATGCCTCTGAGCCTGCCCTCCCGCCTCACAGTGAATACCCATTGCCATGCTGACCACATCACCGGCTCCGGGGCTCTCAGGTCTCTGCTCCCTGGCTGCCAGTCGGTCATCTCCCGCCTCAGCGGAGCCAAGGCTGATTTGCACATTGATGATGGCGACTCCATCCGCTTTGGGCGCTTTGTGAGTGGAAGGCTGGGTGGGTGGTGGGTGGCCTGGACTCTTTGAACCTAAAAGGAGAGGGTACTGGGGCCTGAGCTGTGACCCCTGACCTCACATCTCTGGGAGAAGGGCATCGGGAACCCAGGTGGGGCACTGGAACAGGAGGCTCTTGGCAGGCGTGGCTCTGGCCTAACCCTTGAGTCAACAAGTCCTGACTTCCCTATAGCTTTGAGGGTAATCCCTCTGGCCTAGCATCTCCATAAAAGTGAATTGTGCATTCCTAGGCCAGGGCTTAGCGGGACACCCAGCCCTGTCAGCATCTTTGGCCTAGTCCCCAGATCTGGACCTGGGTGAGTCCTGGAAAACCTTTAAGGTGGCACCCATTCACAGTGTGGCAGTTATTCAGGGTCAGCACTCAAAAGCCTGTGCTTCCTTAAATGTTACCGGCCTCACCCTAGCTCAGCCCCAGTACCTCACCATTGAAAGGTCTGTCTTCTCTTTCCTTGTCACTGCCTTATTCAGCAGGTTTGTGGCTAGTATTTGGAACCAGGTGCAATATGAAGGGGGTTGAGATGTGTGTGCTGAGAGCCAGGGGAACAGGTGATTAGAATTGCCAAAGAAAGGACTGGGCATTGGGGCAGGGAGTTTGGCCTAGTGGTAGAATGCTTGCCTAGCATGCACGAAGATCTGGGTTCAATTCCTCGGTACCACATACATATAGAAAAAAAAAGAAAGGACTGGGCACTGCTCAGGTGGCACAGAATCTGCCTTAGCAATAGTGCCCCTCAAGCAAAGGTTACCACAGATGGAGAGTTTGGCTCATGTAGAGGACAGCATGTCATGTGACAGGGTGAGTGGCCTCTGGGCTGAGGGTTTTGCTAAATGAGAACAGTTTGTTTAGACCAAAGCATTTCTGGGACGTAAGGGCTGTGTTGGGCTGAGGGTTTAGCCATATCTAAAGGCTTTGCTTAGAAAAAGGCCAAAACACGCACTGTACATTTATGTATGACACACATAGAGATGCTAGTAAACATTTCCTGAATTGAGAATACCCTAAACAGGATTAGAAATGAATCGAGGTTGTCAGGTGATGGTAGCTCCTGCCTATAATACTAGCTAATTGGGAGGCTGAGAGCAGCAGGATGGGGGTTCAAGTCTAGCCAGGGCATATCTATAAGTGACCCTTTTGCAATCAGTAGAGCTAGGCAGAGTGGCTCAGACCTGTCATCCACTCTGGTGAGAGAATGAGATTGGGAGGATCGTACTTCCAGTCCAGCCCAAGAAAGAAAAGGTCACAAGTCTCCACCTCAACATAAAGAAACTGGGCCTGGTGGTATATACCTGTCATCCCAGCGACAGTGGGAAGCCTAAGATAGGCAGATCAAGGCCTAAGTACACCGAGACCCTGTCTCAAAAATAGTAAAATAAATAAATAAACAAATAAATAAATCAAGGGCTGGGGGGTGTAGCTCAGTGGCAGAGTGCCTGCCTAAAATGGCAAGAGAGAGAGAGAGAGAGGTGAGAGAGGGAGTGTGGCTTAGGATAGAGTGCTTGCCTAGCATTCATGAAGACCTGGGTTTGATTCCTTGGTACCACATACACAGAAAAAGCCAGAAATGATGCTGTGGCTCAAGTGGTAGAGCTCTGGCCTTGAGAAAGCCCAAGGACAGTGCTCAAGTCCTGAGTTCAAGCTCCAGGACTGGCAAAAACCAAAATCACCAGAAACTATGTTTAGTTTTAGTATTTATTTTTTCTTTACTAGCTTTATTCAGAATCCACATACCTTACAGAAGAATACATTCATTACAACATTCAATTAATATTAGAATGTTTTCATTTTTTGTTACTCCATAAAGAAACCTTCCCCCCCTATTCCTTAACTACCCCTCTCAGCCTTAGGCAACATTTATTTATTTGAGGGAGGACTTTCTAATGTAGCCCCTATCTAGCCTTGAATTTATCAACTTCTTTCCTTCCTCAGGCTTCAGAGTGCTGGAATTACAGATATGTGCCACCATGCCTGGCCTTTCATTAGGCAACATTTTGTTGTTGTCAGTCATGGGGCTTGAACTCTGGGCCTAGGCACTGTCCCTGAGCTCTTCAACTCAAGACTAGTGCTCTGCCATTTTGAGCTACAGCACCACTTCTGATTTTCTGGTGGTTAATTGGAAATGAGAATCTCATGAACTTTCATGCCCAGGCTGGTTTTGAATTGTGATCCTCATATCTCAGCCTCCTGAGTAGCTAGGATTATAGGTGGGAGCCACTGTGCTCAGAACTTTCAGTAACTTTTAATCTACTTTCAACTTGTATGGATTTTCCACAGAAACGGAAAAATACAAGTGTTCTTTTGCGGCTGACTTTTTCTGGGAAGTGTTTTCAGTCTCTTGTCTCTGTCTCTGTCTCTCTCTTTCTCTCTGTGCCAGTCTTGGGGCATGAAACTTGGGGCTTGAGCTTTTGTGCTTAATACTGGCGCTCTACCCATTGAAGATAAGAATCTCAGGGATTTTTCTGGCATGGACTGGCTTGAATCCTCAGATCTCATCCTCCTGAGTAGTTAGGGTTACACGAAGTATTTGTGACTAGAAACACTGCCACCAAACCAAATTGCTGCTGTGCACTTTTTAGCCACCAGGCGGCGGTGCAGTCTGAGAACTGGGAACTTCCAGGCCAGGCAGGAGGTTTGTACTGACTGGTCTCAGATCCCTTTTTTTTTTTTTTTTTTTTTTGGTGGGTCATGTGTCTTGAACTCTGGGCCTGGGTGCTGTCCCTGAGCCCTTCGGCTCAAGGCTACCACTTGAGCCACAGCACCACTTCTAGCTTTTCCATGTAGATGGTACCTAGGAATTGAGCCCCGGTCTTTGTGCTTGCTAGGCAAGGACTCTACCACTAGGCCAAACTCCTGGCCCCATGATTCCTTTTTTTTTGTTCAGTTGTTGAGCCTGCTGGGTATAGTTTCAGTTTCTCAGGAAGCAGCAGGGAAAAGAAAAGGACAGCTGTCACTGAAAGAAAGAGATGGGTGGAGATTGCAGGGAGAGAGTGGTAGAGCCCAGCTGGAATTTTCTGCAGCCCTGGCCATCCATCAGTTGACAGAGTTTCAGGAACAGTGGGTTAAGGGTGTCAGGTCAGGTGACCCCGCCTCTCTGCCCTGCCCTTCCCCTCCCAAGCCCTTTTCTCCCACAATGTCTTATTTGGAATATTTCCAAATCTATAGTCAACTGAAATAACAATGGAATACTGTCACCTCCAAATTGTTTCCTGGATTCCACTAGCTGCTGATGTTTTAACACAATTTCTCTTCTTTTCTAATTTGTTTTTCTCTTTTGGGGATTGCTGTCCACTGGTCTCTTTAAGTTTTTGCCTCAAGGCTGGCACTCTATCATTTGTGCCACAGCTCCACTTCTGTTTTTTTACTGGTTCACTGGAGATAAGAGATAAGAGTATCCTGGACTTTTCTGCTTAGGCTAGCTTTTTTCTTTTTTTTTTTCTTTTTTGTGGGTCATGGGGCTTGAACTCGGTCTAGGTACTGTCCCTGAGCTCTTTGGCTCAAGGCTACAACCCTATCCTTGAGCCCAGTCCCACTTCCCGTTTTCTAGAGGTTAATTAGAGATAAGAGTCTCAAGTCCTTTAGTGCTGGGCTGGCTTTGAACCTTGATCCTTAGATCTCAGCCTCCTGAGAAGCTACCATTACAGGTGTGAGGCACAGGCACCTAGCTTTGATTAGTTGTAGATCCGATAGTCCAGATTTCACAGATGTGAAGCCCAAGTGCCTTGCTTCTGAGTCCTGCTGCCTGCAACGAGTCAGTGACTGTCTCTGTGTGCTCCATTCCTGCCAGGCCCTGGAGGCCCGAGCCAGCCCTGGCCACACCGCAGGCTGCATCACCTTTGTCCTGAATGACCACAGCATGGCCTTCACTGGAGATGCCCTGCTGATCCGAGGGTGTGGGCGGACAGACTTCCAGCAAGGTGACTGGCTTCTTTCCTCACATGGTGATAGGTGTGGCTGGGGTTCCAGTGTCAGCTACGAGAATCAATGTGTGGATTTTAGATTCAACTTCAGCTGCTGGTGTTTGGAGACAGTTACATCCAGGAGTTTGGCTGCTGGCGGGTGGTCAGATTTGATTAAATATCTATCTATCTATCTACCTACCTATCATACACACACAAATACCTCCCCCACTGGGTCTTTGTGCATGCTAGGCAAGCACTCCACCACTAGGCCAAACTCTCAGCCCTCACATAGCTTTTTTTTTTTTGGTGGGTCATGTGGCTTGAACTTGGACTGGGCACTGTCCCTGAGCTCTTCAGCTCAAGGCTACCACCCTATTCCTGGAACCACAGCACTACTTCCCCACTTTCTAGTGGTTAATTGGAGAATAGAATCTCACCTGAGCTGGCTTTGAACCACAATCCTCAGATCTCAGCCTCCTGAGTAGCTAGGGTTACAGGCGTGAGCCACCGTACCCGGCAAATTCCTTTCTGACTCAGACTCCTGAGTGTTGGGATTGCAGGCATGCGGCCAAGGGTGACAGAACAAACCTTCGCTTCTCTGGGGTCTCATTCCACCTTGCTTCATCCTGAATTATACTGATGGATACTTCCCTGTTCCTCCATTCTTCACATATGCGGTTTCACCCCCTAGAATGCGCTTCCCTGTCCATCTCTGCCCAGACAAACAGCTATTATTGACAGGAGACAGGGAGAAAACATAGCTGTGACTCTGCCCTGCCATCCTTTTCCCAAGAGAAGTCCACTGACCACTGAACTTTCCTTCCCTAGGCTGCGCTAAAACTTTGTACCACTCCGTCCATGAAAAGATCTTCACACTTCCAGGAAACTGTCTCGTCTACCCGGCTCACGATTACCGTGGTAAGGGCTTGCTTCCTGGAGGAGGTGCATAGAGAGAAGTGCTAAGTGACTCCTGTAATTCTCATAGGGCACAAAAACTACAAATCCCAGAATTCCTTGAGCCCCAAAGATTGAGGGTTTGGAGAGGGGTTTGCATGAAGATAGGAATTCTACAGCTGACATTCTGCAGGGAATGGAGACTACAAGTCCAAGAATTCCATAGACCAAAAAGATTCAGGGTTTGAGTGTGGGCTGTGTATGGAGGTAGGAACTCCACAACTAGCATTCTGCAGGGCTTGGGGTCTCCCTGCACTTCCCTATGTAGAAAGCTCAGGGAATGTTGGGAAACTACATTTCCCATAATGCATAACACGAAGGGAAGGAGTCTCCTGGCTAGAGAGGCACCCCATGGCCTCCTGGGAAATGATATTCTGAGCTGCCTAAGGCACTGGAGCCAGCCACTTTCCTTTCCTTCCCTTGGCCACTAGGGCTCACAGTTTCCACTGTGGAAGAAGAGCGGACTCTGAACCCCAGGCTCACTCTCAGCTGTGAGGAGTTCGTCAAGGTCATGAACAACCTGAACCTGCCTAAGCCTAAGCAGATAGGTGAGCTCCCCAGGGAGCCAGGACCCTGGGTCTGAGGGTGGAGGCCTGGAGGATCTGAGGGAGGAAGGCTGGGGCCTAGACTCCTGATCTGAGGGAGAAGGACTCAGATCTGAACCCCTGATCTGAGAGGAGGGCTTGGGTCTGGAGCCTGGGTTAGAGGGAGGAGGTGGCTGGGATCCTTTAGAGTTGTTTGTGGTTTCTTCTAGATTTTGCTGTCCCAGCCAACCTGCGCTGTGGGGTCTAGACCCCGCTTTCCTGACTCTGTGTCGGGTGCTTCCACTTTGCTTAAAGATGCACTTGGTGGGGTGAAGAGAGGGGCTCTCATGGTACCTTCTCTTTTCTCCCACCCCTATGACGCTAGCCCCTCAAACTTCTTAAATAAAAAACAGATTATTTTATCATCAATGTGACTTCTGTTTCCTGGGGAGCACAAGTTGGTTTTGGGGAGGAGGCTGAAGGCTTGAGGTCACTTCAGGCCCTTTGGAGAGGCCTTGGGTGCCAGCAGGACAAGGTGGAGATCCTAACTCAACAAGGTCAGGTGCATTTGAACCACTCCCTTCTCTCAGAACTCCAGGGTAAGGGACTCTTCCTGCTCCAGTCCTCAGTTTCCCCATTTGTAAAGTGGAAGTGGTAATAACAGGGTGACTGCGGGATCTGATAAGCCCCATAACACCGGTGAGTGCCTGGCACCCTGCCCTCAGGGCAGACTCCCTACCAGGACTATTTTTGTTACTATCATCTAGAATGATCTCGAGGGCACTTCCTGGCTGGTGTGTGACTGTTTACTTACTGGTTCCACGTTCCTACATTGACTCACAGAGAACAAAGCTGGTATTTGTAGATCAGGATTTATTTCCTTCAGCTTCAGTTTCCCAAGGATAAAAATGAAGATGGGTGGCCTTCCCCAGGTAGGGCTCACCTATAATCCCAGCTATGCAGGAGGCTGAGATCTTTGATGCTCAGTTCAAAGCCAGCCCAGGCAGAAAAATCCATAAGACTTTTCTCCAGTAAACCAGCCAAAAGCCAGAAGTTGGAGCTATGGTTCAAGTGATGGAATGCCAGGCTTGATGTGAAAAGACAGGCCCCATTATGGTGTAAACAAAACAAAACAAATGACAGCTCTTCTTGGATTGGTTTATGAAACTAAATTAAGGTGTGCACAGCATTTTGCTACAGCTCTTGGCCCCTAGTAATCCCATTTCACGTGCTGCTTATTTTCCTGTTTTTCCCAGACAGGAAGGGGTCTGGTTGAGACCTTTAACCCCTGCCCTCCACCCTGTGGTAAAGTATGGAGGGCACATTTCCTTGTCCCTGGGCGGGTCATTGACACAGCTCAAGTCACCCCTACCCCCTGGCCCAGCTCCCTAAACCGGTTGGGGCCCTTCTCAAGGGCTCATTAAAGGGGAGAGGCCCCCCATCTCCATTCCTATCTTTGAGAAGTCCCAAGATCTGAGTATTAGAGAAACTGCAATATAGAAATGACCAAGACACCTAGCCCACCTGGGGGCAGGACGGGGGTGGGGGGCTCTGGAGTCCGAGTGGGAGGGCACCATGTTGGGTTCTCAGAGAGTGGGGTTTGTGGGGCTGGAATGGCTGGATGCCATGGCCGGCAGGCGGGGCAAGCCAGTGACTCTTCTCCCTGGAGAGCTGTTGGACCTGTTCCCCCCTCCACTTCCGGGCTGCGGGGAGGGGGACGGACGGCCTCTCTCCGCCCTCTCCCGCCCTCTCCCCGCCTCACCCCAGCCACCTGTCCTGAAGCAGAAGCGGGGGTGCCCGGGCGCAGAGCGGAGCGCGCCGAAGCCTGAGCCGGTGAGGAGGGCCGCGGTTGCCGGGCGGGAGCGCGGAGGGCAGGGCTGGAATTCGGGGATCTCTGTCCTGAGAGGGTCAATGTGTCTGGGCTTGTCCAAAAAGGTGGAGACTGGGAGCCGCGACTCCTGGATCTCGGGGTGCTGCTCTCCCCCAATCCCGTGGGATCCGGAGAAAGACTGCGAGCTCCGGGGAGACGGGGGCGGGGAGTCCCGGAGCCACAAAGGTCGTGTAGGGAATTGAGGGGGGCCGCTGGGGGGGCTCGAGGCACCTGGGTAGGAGGGAGGCCAATTAGGGGGAGCACTAGAACCCCCCCCGCCCGCATCTTGGACTCGAATTCCCGCCCCGCCCCTAGGGGCGTGTCTCCCCAGGAGCAATCAGACTTCGTCCCAGCCCCGGTCCCGCCCCCGAGGCGTCGGGACCCGCCCTCGGCATGCTCTGCGCCACCCTTTGAACTCGTCGGCCACGCCCACCCCACTCAGGCCCCGCCCCGAGCGCGCAGGCCCCGCCCCGCACACAGCATGGCCACGCCCGCCCCGCTGGAATCCAAAGCGGCCATGGGGACGCCCGGCAGCCCCGACGAGGGGACCCCGACTTCGCCACCCGTTCTGGAATGCAACGCCGAAGTCTTTCCCCAAGAAGCTGCTCAACCCCAGGGACTTTCCGAGGAGCCCCAAGTGCAAGAGGCTCCCGGGGTCCCAGCGGAGCTCCCGAGCGGCCCGGGAGCAAAGCAGCAGGCTGAGGAAGAGGAAGAAGTCGAGGAAGGCAGCAGCACTGAGAGCTGCCGGGAGGAGGTGAGGGGTGGGGACGCCGAGGTGGGCCGAGAGGCCGAGGTGTAGCAGGGGAGGCCCCGGGAGACAGAAAGAGCCGGACGGGAGGCAAACAGGGACGGACAGATAGGCAGACGGGCAGACAGACAGGTAGAAAGCAGAAATGTGGAGATAAGCGGAGATAGACCTGGAGCCAGGGACACAGACAGACAGACACCAGACAGATCCAGAGAAGGACAGACCAAGATCCCAACGAGACACCGAGGAGACACAGAAGTGGGGTTAGTAACCGAGGAAATTCCAGAAAGAAAGGACGCAGCAACTTCCAGAGAAGAGAGACTGAGCGATTCAGACAGGTAGACTGAGTCAGCGAGCGACTCCCGGGAGGAAAGAACCAGGGAAAGCCACCTGGACAAGGAAAGCCAGTACCTCTATAACCGTGCTTTGTACCCCTTGGGGTGGGAGCTGGGAGCCCCCTTGACCCCCAAAGGTGATCGGACGATCACCCTCGCCGGCCCCGCCCTCCATCCTTAGAGAGCCTGTGCTCTGGAGGAAACGGGACCCCCTGGCGGGGGGAGGCGGGGCGGGACTTGTGTGGAGACCGCTCGGGGGAGGGGCTTCGGGGAGGGGCGTGGCTTCCCTGGTGACCACGCCCCTCCGGCTCCAGCTCGAGGCCGCGGCTCCGGCCCCGGCCACGCCCCCCGTGCGCATCTCCTCCGCGGACGGGGTGCGGGGCGCGGCGCGGCGGCTGCGGGCGCAGCAGCTGGAGGCGCTGACCCGCGTGGCGCTGATGGAGCAGCGAGTCAAGGAGCTGCAGCGCCAGAGGAAGGAGCTGCGGATCGAGGTGAGGCCTGGGGGGCAGCTCGGGGGCGGGGGGGGGCGGGGAGCATCCTCCGGGCCTCTGCACCCCGCGGAAGCCCGGAGCCCAGGCCTCGCCCTCTCCGCGCAGATGGAGGTGGAGGTGGCCCTGCTTCGGGGTGAGCTGGCCGGGGAGCGCGTGGCGGTCCGGCGGGAGGAGGAGCAGCTGCGGGAGCTGCTAGACCGGCCGCTGGACTCGGCGAGGGGCCGCCAGGAGCTGCGCGATCAGGTTGGTTTCACCGTCGACTCCTCCACTGTTTTCTTCCTCTCTCCTCGGTCTCCTCTCTGCCTGAGTGTGATTTGGGGGATCCCGACTCACCGAAGGCCCCTTCCATGTCTTCTGGCTCTTTGCTCTTTAAATGTCATATTCAGAAACAGTTCAAAGCTTCAAAAGCTTGTTTTTTTAAAAAAACAAAGTTTTATTATTATTATTATAAAGGTGATGCACAGAGAAGTGGCAGTTACGTAAGTCAGGTCGAGAGTACATTTCTTTTTTTTTTTTTTTTCCAGTCCTGGGCTTGAACTCAGGGCCTGAGCACTGTCCTTGGACTTTCTCAAGGCTAGAGCTCTACCACTTGAGCCTCAGCACCACTTCCGGCTTTTTTCTATGTATGTGGTAGCGAGGAATCGAACCCGGGTCCTCATGCATGCTAGGCAAGCACCTTAACCACTAGGCCAAACTCCCGGCCCCAGAGTACATTTCTTTTTGCACAATGTCACCCCTTCTCTCCTCTCCCAGTTTCTCCCCATCATCCCCATCTACGAGTTGTGTAGTTCATTTTCTCTTTCTTTCCTCTCTTCTTTCTTTGTTTCTTTGTTTCTTTCCTTCCTTCCTTCCTTCCCTCCTTCCTTCCTTCCTTCCTTCTTTCTTTCTCCTTTCTTTCATTTTGCTAATCCTGCTGCATGAACTCAGGGCCTGAGCACTGTCTTTGGGCTTTCTCAAGACTAGAGCTCTACCACTTAGGAGCCCTAGCACCACCTCCAGCTTGCTTTTTTTCTATGTATGTGGTACCAAGGAATTGAACCCGGGTTTTCATGCATGCTAGGCAATCACTCTACCACTAGGCCAAACTCCCAGCCCCATGTGTAGTTTATTTTCAATATAGCATAAAAGTTTTTTAAACAGTCATATGGCCCCAGTGTCCCGTACTCTCCTACCTTTAAAATATTGGGGGGGGGGCAGGAGCATGGCTTAGTGGTAGAGTGCTTGCCTAGCATGTACGAAGCCCTGGTTTGATTCCTCGGCACCACATACACAGAAAAGGCTAGAATTGGTGCTGTGGCTAAAGGGTAGAGCACTAGTCTTGAGCAAAAGAAGCCCAGGAATTGTGCCCAAACCCTGAGTTCAAGCCCCCAGTTCAAGCCCTCAGTTTCTCTCTGTGTCTCTGTCTCTGTCTCTGTCTCTGTCTCTGTCTCTGTCTCTCTCTCTCTCTCACACACACACACACACACACACACACACACGCGCACGCACACACAGAGCAACTTGTTGGAACCAGCACTGGGAAGGCCCACTGTGTCATCTGGGGTTGAGCTCTTGAGCTCTTGCCATTTTTCCCCTCAGGGTTCCAGCTGCCCCCTGCTGTTCAGAAAAACAAGTCCTTTTGTTCCTAGGCAGGATGTGGTTGGTCCCATGCCACAGGCAGCCTGTGGCTGAAGGTGGTGTGACCTTCAGTAGTTAGTGCCCAGGGCTCTGCCACTCCCTCAAAGCAGACTACAAAGAAAGGCTCCATCGTTCAAATGCTGTTGGTGTTTTCTTGTTGTCCTTTTGCTGTTGTTGTCTCTTTGTCTTGTTTTTTATTTTGTTGGTCCTGGGACTTGAACTCAGGGCCTGGACACGATCCCTGAGCTCTTTTGCTCCAACCTAGCATTCTACCACTTTAAGCCATAGTTCCACTTCCGATTTTCTGGTGGGTCATTGGAGCTAAGAGTATGTTAAGGACTTTCCTGGCCTGGCTGCCTCTGAACCACGATCCTTAGCTCTCAGCCTCTGAGTAGCCAGGATGACAGAGTGTAAGCCCTCATACTCTGCTGCTGCCCTCTTTATTTATTTGTAAATTTTTCTGACATGGCCTTGCTCTGTCAGTTCCAGGCTGGCATCCAAGTTGAGATCCTTTTGTGGGATTACAATTGTATACCACCCAACCCTGCATGCTTTGTACTTTCTGAACAAATATTGGGGACCAATGGTGGTTTTAATCTAGGACTGCCAGAGCGGTGTAACACAGCTCTGGGGGAAACCTGGATGAAGGGGTAACTCCTGCTGCAGGAATCTGAGACCCCCTGATGTGAGAGGCTCGTAAGGAGCCTGAGAATCAGGGAATATTTCTTCCCGGGGAGATACATGGAGCTGGAAGGGCATTTGGGGCAGAGGGAACAGAATGAAACAAGTGCACAGAGGTTGAAAAGTACAAGAAGTTTGGGAGGAAAGCTGGGCTGGCCGGGAAGGGAGGAAGAGGAACTGGAATGGACAGGGTGGGTGTCGGGTTTGGTTTTGTGGGGCCATAAGCATCTGTGGGAGGACTTCCAGGCTTGGGGTGGACCTTTGGTTTGGGGGACACTAGCTCCTTCCGAGTCCTTCAGGCAATGACAGTGGTCTCGGAGGCAAGGCTGAGGAGGGAAGATGAGAAGAGGAATGCTGAGAGGCCAGGCAGGAGAGGCCCAGAGGCCAGGGAAGGGGATCAGTGGGCCATGGGAGGAGAGGACACAAACAGGGAGACAGGGCAGGGTCTGGACTCTGGTGTGGTAACTAGAGGGACAGCAAAAGGACATGTAGACAAGAGAGTGGCTGAGGACAAGTCTGGATATGGTGAATGAGAGAGAACCAGGCTGGGTCTGAGGGAGGAGGCTGGGCCTGGACCCCTGGGTCTGTGGGCAGAAGCTCTTCACCGGGTGCCTTCCCTAGGACAGTTGTGTGGCTCCTTAGCATCCCTGGGTCCTCTTGGTGCCATTCTGCAGGCGGGAGTGTGAGCTGGGGCCTGGTGGCCGGGTGACCAGATTTCCGCCCTGAGCACAGACTGAGGTGCACACACACACACACACACACACACACACACACACACACACACACAGCGTGATTCTTGCAGGAGCAGAGGCGCCTGCGCCAGGAGCGGGAGCGCGTGGAGCAGCTACGCCAGAGACTCCAGGCTGCTGAGAGGCAGCTCGATTCCCAGCCCGAGGACCAGCGCGAGCGCTTTCTGCAAGAGGTGCAAGAGGTGAGGGCCCTCTGGGACCTCCGGGAGACCCTGTGTCCCAGAAGTCCAGGCCCCAGCCTCCTCCCGCCTTGAGCAGCAGCCCTGGCCCAGCGCACTCCTCCCCTGGGCTCCAGTGTCCAGGCTCAGGCCTCTCTGTCCACCACAGATGCGTGAGCAGCTAGATGTGGCCCAGCGGGCCTATGAGGACCTGGAGTTCCAACAGCTGGAACAGGAGAGCAGGCAGGAGGAGGAGGACCGAGTCGGCCCTGGGGCCCCGGTGCCAGACCCCAGGGTCCAGGAGCTCCAGGCCAGCGTGGTGCAACACAGGGTGAGCCCTGGGCTCCGTCCCGCCCTGTCTTTGACTGTACCTGTAGCCCTTGGCCGGCAGTGAGCATTTACGCATGGAATCTCACCAGCAGCCCGCTAGGCAAGCCCTGGGTTTTTCTTTGGGTATGCATGTGCGTGTGATGTGCTGGTACTGAGGCTTGAACTCTGGGCCTCTTGCTTTTGCTTTTTTTTTGTTTTCCTCAAGGCTGGTACACTACCACTTGAACCACAGCTTCACTTCTGGCTTTTGACAGGTTCACTGGAAACTCTTGTCTCATGGACTTTTCTGCCTGGACTGATTTCAAACTATGATCCTCAGATCTCAGCCTCCTGAGTAGCTGGGATTATAGCATGAGCTAATGGCACTTGGCTTTTCTTTTTTGTTTACCTTTCTCTTTCCTTCCTTCCTCCCTTTCTTTTCTTTTCTTTTTTTTTTTTTTTGTCAGTCTTGGGCTTGAGTTCAGGGCCTGAGCACTGTCCTTGGGATTTCTCAAGGCTAAAGCTCTACCATTTGAGCCACAGCACTACTTCTGGCTTTTTTCTATGTATGAGGAATTGAACCCGGGTCTTTGTGCATGCTAGACAGGCACTCTACCACTAGGCTAAACTCCTGGCTTGCTTCCTCTCATTCTTGACAGGGTCCATCTATATAGCCCAGACTGGCCTCAAACTCTCCATCCTCCTGACTCAGCCTTCCCAGTGCAGGGATTCTAGGCATGCCCCAAAATGCTGCTGTCTGTTTTCATCTTGTCTTCCCTGCCTTTTCTCTGCAGCTCTGTCTTTGAACATCTGTCCTGGTCACTGTTCTGTGGTTTTGTCCTGGCATTAGTTTGCTCTCTTTCCTCTCTGTCTTCTCTCTTTCTTCTCCATGAGTCTCTGCCTTCCTGGATCTCTGCCTCTGTAGTATCCCTTCCATTCCCTAGCCTGTTTCAGATCTCTTTGGACACAAAAGAAAAAAGGTGACACGCAGTACCCCGCCCCTCCCCATCCAGTTCTGTTTCTGGGGTGGAGTGAGGCCATGGGAGGGTGGGCGGGGGGAGCTGTGGGTAACCGGGACTGGGGTCCTGTAGCGCCGCATTCAGGTCTTAGAGGAGCAGCTCCGATCGCTGGGGGAGCAGATGGCCACTGAGAGCCGCGGGCTGAGCAGGAAGAAGGAGGAGGCCCTCCAGGCTCTGACCCAGGTGCGTTTCCCGACACCTGCGCTCACTCCTCCCGCTCTGTGGGTTTCCCCCAGACCCCCCTCCCCTCTCCCAGATGTTTCCTGGCTTCAGGAAAAGCCACAGGGGAGTGGGGGGGGGCTTGCTCACTGACGCGTGGTGGGCCACGGGGCTTCTAGGAGCGGAGTCGACTGTTCGAGCTCAGCAGCCTGCAGGAGACGCCTGGAAGCGACTTCTCAGAGTCCAGCCGAGCCCTCACCAAGGTACTCTGTTTTGCCAGCCTTCTCCCTCAGACCCAGAAACCCAGACCCCACCTCCTCCCTCAGACCCGGGAGTCTGGCATCTTTCGCTCACACCTGCTTCTTGCGTCGAGGCTGGACCGTAGGATCCACTTGGCAGCTTCCTTGCAACCAAGCTTGGTTTTTTTTATCTTAGATCTGGGGTGCCAATGGAAGCAGGGGGACCCCAGCATCCAGACACTGCTGGTGCCCCCCTGATGCCCTGTCTCCCCTTTACCTCTCTCTAGCTCCTGTTCACCCAGAAGACCGATCGCCAGCTGCTGGTGCTGCAGGACCCTGCTGCTGCCCCCACCCCTGCCTCTTCCTGCCTCTTCTCCGTCCATAGCTCCCTACAGGTGCCCAGCTGCTGCTAGCTTTTCCCATGAGCCTCTCTGGTCAGTGGGGTGGTGGGTTGTTGAGAGCACAGCCCCAGGGCCCGGGACTCTGCTGGATTTCTCCTGTTGATTTATTGGAGAAAGGTCTCGGGACTTTCCTTCCTGGGCCGACTTCCAATCTCGATCCTCAGATCTCAGTCTCCTGAGTCACTGGGATTACAGGCGGGAGCCACCGGCATGCAGCCCGCACTGGCTAGTTTTGAGATAGAGTTTTGCTTCTTGCCCGGGCATGTACCTGAACTGCAATCCTCCTGTTTTAGATCTCTTGTCATAGCTGAAATGTCATCAACACATTCCCATCCCAACCCTTTCCTTAAGATGGATTCTTTTCTTTTCTTTTCCTTCTTTTTTTTTTTGCCTGACCTGGGGCTTGAACTCAGGACTCGGGTACTGTGTTTGAGCACTTTTGCACTAGGCTGGCCCTCTGCCACATGGGCCACAGCATTACATTCGGCTTTTGCTGTGTACATGGTACTGAGGAAATGAACTCAGGGCTTTGTGTATGTTAGACAAGCACTCTACCACTAGGCCATATTCCTGGCTCCTCACTAAGATGGACTCTAGAGCCAGGAGTTTAGCCTAGTAGTAGAGTGCTTGCCTAGCATGCATGAAGACCCAGGTTCGATTCCTCAGTAGAAAAAGCTGGAAGTGGTGCTGTGGCTCAAGTGGTAGAGCTCTAGCCTTGAGAAAGCCAAAGGACAGGCCCTGAATTCAAGCCCCAGGACTGGCAAAAAACAACAACAACAACAAAAAACCAAGACGGATTCTAATGGATGGTTTTGCCAAGGCTTGGTCCTGAATCTCCATCGTCTCAATGTTAGCTTCCCAAGTATTTAGTGTTACAGATGTTGACACCAGTACTGACTTTCCTTATATGTCCACCTTTCCAAACTTTCCTTTTTAAAATTGGGAGTCTCATGGCAGCTGGGGTTGGGGCTAAGGTTCTCATTATTATTATTATTTTTTGCATGTGCTGGTATTGGGGCTTGAACTCAGAACCTTGATGCTGCTATCCCTTTCTCACTCAAGGCTGGCACTTTACTTGAAGTTCTATGCACTCAGATCTCAACTTCCTGAGTAGCTGGGAATACAGGCGTGAGCCACCAGCACCTGGCTGAACGAGTTTGGTATTGGTTTCTTTCTTTCTTTTTTTTTGCCTGTCCTAAGGCTTGAACTCAGGGCTTGGGTGCTGTCCTTGAGCTCTCTTGCTCAAGGCTAATGCTCTCCCACTTTGAGTCATATCGACACTTCTGGCTTTTTGTGATTAATTGGAGATAAGAATATCCTGGACTTTCCTCCCTAAACTGGCTTTGAACTCTGATTCTCAGATCTCAGCCTCCTGTGTAGCTAGGATGACAGGCGTGAGCCACTGGGCCCAGCTAAGGCATCAGTTTTTAGGGGACATTTCTGATGAAAGTCTCAGCAGGCCTTCTGTGTTTCCAGGGCTCCATTGGCCTCCAGAGGACTGGAAGCCTGCCCCGGAAAAGAGGAGAGCGGATGACACAGAAGGGGTCTTCCCGACCGCTGTCTGTCCACTGCACAGGTGAGGACCCTCCCCTCGCCCCTCCTGCTTCCAGGTGCTTCTACTGAGGCAGAAGGAGGAGGTACAGGCAGGGGGTCTGCAGAGAGTTCAGGAGCTAGGGCAGGGGTGGGGGTGTGTAGAGAGAAGTTCAGGGGCTGGGGCAAGGGGCTCCCAGCCTTCTAATGCCACCCCCACTTCCTTAGGGCCCCTCGAGGCCTCAGCCCTTGGCCCAGCAGTGGGAGCCTCGGGAAGAAACCCACTCTATCAGCTGCTGAACTGTGGCCCCGGGAACAGGTGAGATCCCAGGGAGAGGATTGGGCGGAGGAGGAGGAGGAGGAGGAGGAGGAGGCGGTGGGGGCATGGTGACCATCCCCCTCTGCCCCTGTCTGCCCCCTCCATCCAGCTATGGAGCCCTGCACCCAGACATTGCCCACATGGAACGGTTACTGCAACAGGCTATGGCAGAGAGAGAGCGGCTGCTCAAGGCCAGGGTGAGACCCCAGGCCCCTCCTGCACACAGGAGACTCCCCTTTTACACCCAGAGATCTGAGGCCCAGCCTCCTCCCTCAGACCCTCCTCCCTCATCCCACCCATTCCGTCCATTTGTCTCTGGTTGGCATGCTCACTGTCCCTGCACCCCAACCCACAGGAAGGGACAAGAAGAGGCGCCGAGGGATCCTCAGGCCCCACAGTTCCTGCCATCATGGTCAGTCTCCT
This sequence comes from Megascapheus bottae, assembly GCF_031878675.1. Classification (NCBI taxonomy): domain Eukaryota; kingdom Metazoa; phylum Chordata; class Mammalia; order Rodentia; family Geomyidae; genus Megascapheus; species Megascapheus bottae. Next base: position 5,240,605 of record NC_143539.1, read on the forward strand.
CTGCCCTCTCCTTGCCCAGTGTGTCCATGGCCTTTGCTCCCCCTGTCTTGTGAGCCCTGGAAGTGCATCTGGATACATTTGTTTTGTTTGTGTGTGCTGTGGGTCCCTTGCACAGCCTCCTGTGTTCTCTGCACAAGCATTGTGCCGAGCTACAGCCCAGCTGCCACTTCTTGGTGCCTCTGTTTCCCCTCCTCTGTACAAATATATTCTGGGGCTCTTAAAAACGGAGCCTTAAGCCGGGTGCTGGTGGCTCGCGCCCGTGGTCCTAGCTACTCAGGAGGCTGAGATCAGAGGATCTTGCCTCAAGCCAGACTGCAGCCTGGGCAGGAAAGTGATATGAAATAAACACAGTGTGTCTGGGTGGGCGCTGATGAGGGGCGGGGAAGCAGGGCCCCAGAGGGCATCCTTATTAAAAATAAAAGTGCTCTTTGAGGCATTCTGCCATGCTGTGACATCATCTATTCAGAAGCTCTCTGCTGTGGGCATTGTCTCCGGTCATTTCTCCCCTGCTGGCTTTGTGCTCTGCCTGAGACTCTGCATTATTTACAGCTCTCCAGGGAGCCAGGCACTGAGGGGCTTCCACCTGCAATCCTAGCCATTCAGGAAGCTGAGAGCTAAGGATCTCGGTTCAAAGCCAACCTGGACAGGAAAGTCCAGGAGACTCTTATCTCCAATTAACAGGCAAAAAGTCAGAACTGGAGCTGTGGCTCAAGTGGTCAAGTAGCAGTCTTGAGCAAAAAGGCTCTGGAACAGCACCCAGGTTGTGTGAGTTCAAGCCCGCCCACCCCCATCTACCCCACCCAGCCTCTACAGGGAAGCCAGACACACCCCTCCGGTTCTCAGGAGGCTGAAAACTGGAAGGATCACAGTTTAAGGCCAACTGGCCAAGAAGTTCCCCAAAGGCAATCTCAACTGGTAAAAATGTAGGCATCGTGGCCTGTCGACCACGGCTCCGAGCTTTAGGAGCCCCACTTCCTGGCTGCCCAATCTACCCCTTCTCTGCTCTCTCCAGGCCCCACCCACGCCCCCACCGCGCCCACCTGGGCCTCGTGTCCTGGACCTCCGGCAGCACCTGGAACGCTGGGGTCACAACCCTGAAAGCTGCCCCCACGTGAGGGTATCCGGGGGCTGCTGCCGGGGGCCTCTGGTGAAGATGGGGGGTCGCATCAAGACCTGGAGGAAGCGATGGTTCTGCTTCGACCGCCAGGCTCGCCGCCTGGCCTACTACGCAGGTAAGCCCGTGTGGGCCTCGGGGTCCAGGCACCCGCAGGGACCTGGGCTTCAGTCCTCGAGGCTCCGGACGCCAGGGCCACACTCACCCCCATCCCAGTCCAAACTCCAGAAGGCGCCTGCCACCTTCCTGCCCTTCCTCCAGGAGCCCCCCACTGCTCCCCCCAAGACCACCCCTGTCTGTTCAGTTTCCGCACCTGCACCCACCTCCTCTGATTCACCCTCCAGACATGGGACTTCAGACCCTCTCCCCCATTGCAGTGGGACAGCTACCCCCTAACTCCCTCCACCCATTCTCACCGCTACCACTTCTGTTTCTCCTGCATCAGACAAGGAGGAGACGAAGCTCAAAGGCGTCATCTACTTCCAGGCCATTGAAGAAGTCTACTACGACCATTTACGCTGTGCCTTCAAGGTAGAGTATTCCCAGGTCCATCTCTGGCTCCTCCAGTCTCCAGAGCAGCTGGGATTACAGGCTTGTACCACCCAGCCAGGCCTTCGGGTCCCTCCCCTCTGGAAAGTGCAGTGGTAGAACTTTCAGTGTTGGAATCTGATGGAATCCTTGGGTTGCTCTGAGCAGAACAACCGCAAAGCCTTTCTAAAACTTCACTTGGAATCCAGCTATGTGATTTGTCAGCCTTAGTTTTCTTATCTGTGAAATGGACATACTTTGACACATTCTGGGCTAAAACTTAAAGACACAGAAGTAACCTACAAGGTGGGGTTGGCCAGTAGGTGGCTCAGTTAATTTATTTTTACTTTTTATTTTTTATTTTTGTCAGTTCTAGGGCTTGAACTCAGGACCTGGGTGATGTCCTTGAGGTTTGGGTTTGGGTTTTTTGTTGTTGTTGTTGTTGTTTGTTTTTGTTTTGTTCTTCCTGTGGTTTTCTGGTGGTTAATTGGAGATGAGTCTCATGGCCTTTCCTGCCTGGGCTGGCTTTGAACTGTGATCCTCAGATCTAAGCCTCCTGAGTAGCTAGGATCATAGGTGTGAGCCACCTGTGATCAGATCAAGAAGCAGAATTTAGGGCTGGGGGCATAGCCTAGTGGTAGAGTGCACGTCCTGCATGCACAAAGCCCTGGGTTTGATTCCTCACTACCACATATACAGAAAAAGGCAGAAGTGGCATGGGGTGTGGCTCAGGTGACAGAGCCCTAGCCTTGGGCAAAAAGTGTCCAAGGTCAGTGCTCAGTTGCTGAATTCAAGCTCCAGGACTGGTTAAAAAAGAAAAAAGTGGAATTTAAATGTCTGTAGTGTAAGAAAATAAGGTTAGGCAAAGAAAGGACTTATGATTGGTCCTTCTTAAATTCCTCTGGTTCCTGGTGTAACAATGGCATTCTGCGTAAATGTTTTCTCCTGTCAATTTATGTAATCCTCTTAATTGATGAGGTAGGTAGTATACTCTTTTTTTTTTTTTTTTTTTTTTTGCCAGTCCTGGGCTTGAGCTCAGGGCCTGAGCACTGTCCTTGGACTTTCTCAAGGCTAGAGCTCTACCACCTGGGCCTCAGCACCACTCTGGCTTTTTTCTGTGTAAGTAGTACCAAGGAATCGAATCCAGACCTTCGTACATACTAGGCAAGCACTCTACCACTAGGCCAAACTCCAGGCCCCAACTATTTTTAAAATTTTTAATTAATTAATTTATTTATTTATTTTTGCCAGTCCTGGGCTTGAGCTCAGGGCCTGAGCACTGTCCTTGGCTTTCTCAAGGCTACAGCTCTACCACTTGAGCCTCAGAACCACTCCCAGGTTTTTTCTATGCATGTGGTACCGAGGAATTGAACCTGGGTCTTTGTGCATGCTAGGCAAGCACTCTACCACTAGGCCAAACTCCCAGCCCTGGGTAGGTAGCACTCTTTATTATTTATTTAGTGCCATTATGGGGCTTCCTGGGCACTGTCTGGCAGCTTTTAAAAAATATTTTTAATTGTTTTATTTATTTTTTTATCTATTAAGGCTACAGCTCCATTTCCAGCTTTTTGCTGGGTTAACTGGCGTTAAAGAGTCTGACAGACTTTGCTGCCCAGGCTGGCCTCGAGCCTTGCTCTTTAGAGCTTGGGCTCCTGAATAGCTAAGGATTACAGGGGTGAGTCTGGAGCTTTGGTGTGAGGACCCCCTAGCAAGGCAAATGGAAAACAACTCGGACCAGGAATCACAAGTAACATGCCCAAGCTACCCAACCAGCAAGTAGCATGGGAGGGGTTCGAAACCAGGCCAGGGAAGCGGGGTGGAAGTGGAGGAGCAGTGCCTGACACCCCAAACCCCTGTCTACTTCTTGCAGAGCCCCAGTCCCCGCCTGACCTTCTGCGTCAAAACCTACGAACGCCTTTTCTGCATGGTGGCCCCGAGCCCAGAAGCCATGCGCATCTGGATGGACGTCATCGTGACAGCTGCAGATGAGAACCACGCCCCCTGAGCGCTGGCCACGCCCCAAGGGCGGTCCACAATCAGGCCCCGCCCCACACGCGGCTATGGCCACGCCCACATCCTGGGAAAAGTCCCACCCCTTCGGAACTCTGGCGCGGACTCGGCCCTGGCTGCAGCTCAGCTGGCCTGAGCCTTGGTGGTCTGGGCAGCGGGCAGCTTCCTGCGTGGGGTCCCCGGGTCTTCTTCCGCTGGGCCTTGCCCGGGGCAGGGGAAGCTTGCGGGAAGCAAATGCGACTATTTATTGGTGCTCCTGTGATACCAAATTAAACGTGAGGAGAAAAACCAAACGTTGCTCTTGAGGTTCCCGCGTGCAGGGGGGGGGGTTCCCCCAGTCCTTATCCATGCCGACCTTTAACCCCTAGGGTCATGGTTGGAGGAGGGCGGAGGGGAGATACTTGGCCCCGGACTGGCGATGTTCTCACACTCCGTGTCTCTCCCTCTCCCCAGGGCTGTCAAGACAGCTTTGGAGGTTTCTTGTCCCTTGGCACCCTGGCTTATGGGGATGGGTCCCTGTCCTTTGGAGCTGGGGGACAGGGCCGCACTGTTCTCATGACCTCTGCATTCTGGGGCCAGGCCCATTCCATTGAAGTGAGAGGGAACGGGGTCCCTCCCACCTGCCTGCCTGTGTTGACACCGTTTGTTTAGGTGCTTCACACTCCACCCATCCACTTTACTGCTTGTGCCCTGCCCAGTGTCACCCTTCCATCACCTCCTGTCACCCTAAACCCCCTCCCAGCTTGCCCTGAGCCTCCGTTCTTTGGTTTCCCCTTCTACCTCTGCCTTTCGTCTCACAGCCTTCACTGCTCTGAACACTTACAACACACATCCACTAATGACTTCCAGGAGGCTGGGACTCAGGACTTTGTGTTCTACCATTTAAGCCATGTCTCTATCCCTTTTTGCTTTTATTTTTCATTACAAGGTCTTGCTTTGTGCCCTGGGCCAGCCTGGACAGTGATCCTCCTATGTATACTTCTCAAGCAGCTGGGATGACAGGTCCAGGCCAGCATGGCCAGCCTTTTACCTTGCTAACTTGTTTCTCAGGACTAGCCTGCAACCACAGTCCCCTCCAACTGAGCCTCGGAAGTAGCTGGGATCATTGGCCTGTACCACTGTGCCTGGCTACCCATCCGAATTTTTTTTCACTTTTCTGATCCTGGGGCTTGAACTCAGGCCCTGAGCCCTGTCCCTGACCTGTTTTGTTCAAGGCTAGCATCCTACCACTTTGAGCCACAGCTCCTCTTCTGGTTTTTGAGTGGTTAAATGCAGATAAGAGTCTCATAGGGACTTTTCTGCCCAGGCTGGCTTTTAACCCTGATCCTCAGATCTCAGCCTCCTGAATAGGATGGGTGTGAGCACGGGTGCCTGGCTTCTTTGTCGTGTTTTGTCTTTGAATGTGTGTTTTGTTAGTGCAGGATGGGGTGATGGGGATTAGAACCCCAGATCAAGAGTGGTCTCACCTCTCCACTCCGGGACAGCTCCTTTCCCCCTTGGCTTCCTGTCCTGGCTCTGTGGACAGCCACTGTCACTTCTGTTTTGGCAAGTCTTTTCCAGAGTCTCTGCAGAGAAGCTGGACGAGCTGGGGCTGGGGTAGAGAGGTGTGAACACTGGGTCCCAGCTTCACCTGGCAAAAATTAATGCTTAATAAATACAAACTCGCTGTGTTCTCTGGTCCGGGGCCAGAAGCAGGTCAGCGCCCAGCATCTATGCAGGCCCAAGCACGAGCTCTCCACCCTGGGCCCCTCCCTCCCAGAACACTGGGCTAGTTCTTCCTGTCTGGCGAGTCAGGGTTCCTCCCTGAAACTCTCACGCTGCTGGGGCCTCCTGTTCCCCAGACAAGACCAGGGTATCACTCTGTCTGCCACACTGGCTCCTCAATATGCCCCTCAGAAAGAAGGGCACAGAGGGGTTCAGGGCCATTTGAGCAAAGGGGTGTCTGCGACTCAGAGAGGGCAATGCACCTGGCTGGGATCACACAGCAAGAAGGAGGCTGAGGCAGGAGGATTGGGAGGTGGAGGCCAACTTAGACTACCAAGACTCCATCTCAAAACAAAATGATGACGAGGAACATAGGAATAGTGATAATAGGGTAGACTTTGAAGCATCACAGAGGTGAAGACACTTCTGAGGGGGTCACACAACAAACTAGACTTTGGCAGGGAGACAGGGTGACTTTATAAGAAGTCATTCACTTTCGCTGTCCCAGCCTTCACTGCAGGACAAGGGATCCCACGTAGGTGACTGCAGTGTTTGTCATAGTTGGGAACCCCGATGTCTGACAAGAGTCTGGGGTGTAGATTCCTTTATGAATGCAGCTGCTGTTTTCCTGCTTTCAGACACCGAATCAGCCAGGGCAAGCTGACTGCCACTTCCCTTGCTGTTGGCACAACTTGAATTAAGAATGTCTTCCTTCTCTGGGTCTTAGTTTTCCTCACCTGAGAAATGGGTATTTTCTCTCCTCCTGGAATGGGAATTCAAGAGCAGATGGCTTGTCCAAGGGCCAATACCATGTCTGGCACAAAGCAGAAGCTCAAGAAATGGAACAATCAGTAACTAATACTCATCATCATAGTAGTCTCTTTAAACCAACATTCTGCTTTTATAGCACCTACAAGTATCTAGAGCAATTTACAAGGGCTTCACTTTCGCCTTCATAGCAGCTTTACTAGGTAGACACTGTTAAGAATCCCTCTTTTAGCTGGGCACGGGTGGCTACTCGGAGGCAGAGATCTAAGGATCACCATTCTAAATCAGCTGGACAGGAAAGATCTTGAGACTCTTATCTCTTAATTAACCACCAAAAATCCAGACGTGGAGCTGTGGCTTATGTGGTAGAGTGCCAGCCTTGGGTGAGAAAGCTAAGGGACAGCTCCCACCCAGTCTTGAGTTCAAGCTCCTGTACAGGCACAAAAACAAACCAACTAACCCACAAAGTGAGTCTGTTCGTGCTCTCAATTGACCTGGACCGAGTTGGAGGGCCCCCACCTGTGTCAGAGTTGGTCCCGGGTCTCTTCTCAGGGTTTGTCTCTGTCTAACTCTTCTGTCCAGGTTCCCCTTTCTCCTCTGGGGACCCCTTGAGCTCCAGCCACGCTGTTCCCCTCTCTGGATGGTCACCACACTGTCCTGCACCCACCTTGCACTAGTTCTGGAAGAAACCTGAGGTCCTACCTAGGGTCCCCTCCCCTAGTGCCACTGCGGCCATCCTTGGGGCCCCCAGCTCATCCAGCCCCCCACCTCCATTTCCCTGGAGACTGCACTAGCTTGGTTATTGGGTTCGGTGCTGTCCCTTAGTCCAGCACCCCCGTCCCCCACCCCCAGGGCCTGGTGCCCTCTGTACTTGAATGCGGCTGATCCATGGGGAACCCCTGCCTCTCTCTTTGGGGGTTCCCACACACAGACTTTCTCCGGGAAGACTTCCCAGAGACTTTCAAGAGAGTTGCCTGCGGCGCTTTCTCCCCTTGGCACCCGCGCAGGGGCCGCGCGCCCCGGGGTGACGCACGCAGGGCGGGCGCAGGCCCGCACCCACTGCGGACGCTGACTTTGTCTGGTTGGGCAAGGCTAAGGTTGCCCCGGGGGTAGGTTACTCATCCCGGGTTCAGGTAAGAGGGCCCCGGTTGGAAGGTGGCACACCCAGAGGGGACGCTGAGGAGGAAGGACGCAGCCATGCTCGCCGCCAGGAGGGCACCGGGCCGGGCCGAGACCGGAGCCGCAGCCTGCTGGCTGCCGCTGCTGCTGCTGCTGCTACCGAACCAAGGTGAGTCTGCGGCCAGGGGAGACGTGGGGGGCTCCTAGGGCTGAGGTGTCCCCACTGCCTACTCAGAAATACGGGGGGCGCAGTGATCCGGCTGTGGGGAAGGGGGGCCGAGCCCTCACATCTGGAGCCCAGGACGACGGGACAGAGCCCGGTCTGGCTCAAGGGGGCCATGAGTGCCCCCCCTCTCCCTTCCCCATCCTGCGCAGACAGCTGTGCGAAGGGGTGGGTCCTCTCCGTCCTGAGATGAGGAGCTCGGTGGCAGGGCCCCCGTCCCCCCCCCGGGCCGGCACACGGGGGTCCCCTGCAGCCCTGCCGCGGGGCCTGGGAGGGCGCGGGCAGGTCTGCCTCCCCTGGGTGGGGGTGGCTCTGCCGACCTCGGGATCCGGACTCAGGACGGCCTGGCCCGGGACCCCCAGGCGCGCAGGCCCTGGAGTGCTACAGCTGCGTGCAGAGGGCGGACGACGGCTGCGCCCCGCACAGGATGAAGACGGTGCAGTGCTCGCCAGGCGTGGAAGTGTGCACCGAGGCCGTGGGGGCGGTGGAGACCAGTGAGTGTGAACCCTGGGGCTCCCCCAGCGCGGCCTTGCCTCCTCAGAGGCTTCTATGATCCCGGTTACAACCGTCCAAAAGATCAAAGTGGGGGGACAGCATCGCTCCCAGCCCGACCCCGGCGCTCCAGCTCCCCGATCCTCCTCTGACACCCCCAGATTCCGCTAGCCAGGGGGCTGAGGCTCAGGCCTCTGTAGAGCCCCCCCTTGTATCCAAGGACACCCCCACCTCTGACCCTGCACCCGCTTTTGTTTTTTGTGGTGGTACTGGGGCTTGAACTCGGGGGTCGATAAAGGCCCGCGGGACTTGTCTGCCTGGGTGGGTTTTGAACTGGCTTGCTGAGTAGCTAAGATTAATTAGCACCCGGTGTCCAGCACCTTCTCTTGGCCAGTTTCTTGGTAGTTGTCTCTGGGTTGCTCCCAGTCTCACTTTTAGCTTTGATTCTGTCCTCGTTTGTCTGTCTGTCCCCCCTTCCCCCCCCCCGCGCTCCTGTCTTTGCTCCTCGTTGCTCTCTGATCTTCTGAGACGCCCCCCCCCCCCCAAGTCCCTAACAGGGTCCCGGGATTCTGTTCCGAGGCCCCGCCCCCGGAGGCCCCGCCCCCGGAGGCCCCGCCCCTCCGGCTAGCCCTCCCTAACCCCGCCCCTCCCGCTTGGCAGTCCACGGGCAGTTCTCGGTGGCAGTGAGGGGCTGCGGCTCGGGACTCCCCGGCAAGAATGACCGCGGACTGGACCTTCACGGGCTCCTGGCCTTCATCCAGCTGCAGCAGTGCGCCCAGGACCGATGCAACGACAAGCTCAACCTCACCTCCCGCGGGCTGAACCCCGCAGGTCCGCCTCGGGTAGCTGTGGGGGCGGGGCTGGCGGTAGGGGGCGGAGCCACAGGGCAGTTCGATTGTACAGGGGCGTGGCCACGAGCTAGAGGGCGGGGAAACCCAGTAGACCACGCCCCGTGGGTAGCAGGGGGCGGGGCCCATGTGCGGGGGCCCTGAGCACTGTTCCCGAGCTTTTCTGCTCAAGGCTGGAGCTCCACCCGGGCCACTCGTGTCCCGCGCCTGGAATTTTGCTGCTCACTGGAGATAGAGGTCTCCAGTCGAGTCTGGGCTGGCTTCCCACCCGTGATCCTCGGATCTCAGCTTCCCGAGTAGCTGGGATTACCCGCATGTGCTACCGGAGCCCCGTTGACCTTTTCCTGGCGCCGTCCTCCTGGCAGGCAACGAGAGCGCCTCCGAGCCCAACGGGGCCGAGTGCTACAGCTGTGTGGGGCTCAGCCGGGAGCAGTGCCGGGGCTCGGCGCCGCCCGTCGTGAGCTGCTTCAACGCCAGCGACCGCGCCTACACCGGCTGCTTCGACGGCAACGTCACCTTGACTGCAGGTGAGCAGACCCGAGCTGCCATCCTTCCCTGCACGTGGCCGGGGTGGGGGTGGGGGATTCCCAGGCGCCGCCCCACCTCCGACGCAGTTGAGGACTGCGCTGGAGTCCAGGTGCCTGTCATGTCCTGGAGCATCATGGGAAATGTAGCCTCTTAGCATCTATCCCAGGAAGCCGGTGACATCCTGTGCCCGCGTCCTGAGCCCCTGGGGAGGTGGGACCTGTAGTCCCTCCCCTCCCCCGCCCCGCCCCTCCCCCGCCCCTCCCCTTTCTATCTGTACCAGTCCTGGGGCTTGGGCTCAGGCCCTGACTGTCCCTGAGTTTTTTTCACTCAAGGCTGGCGCTCTACCACTTGAGCCACAGCTCCACTCCTGGCTTTTTGTTGGGGACAGAAAGTCCCACAAACTTTCTTACCCAGGTTGGCTTTGATCCTCGGCTGTGGTTCTGATTTTAAATGTGGAGGAGGCTGGTCGGTCCTGGGGCTCGGGGTGGGGGGCGGGGTCCCCGTCCCAGTCGAGCCCCTGTAGTGCAGGCTGCTCTCGCTGCACCGTGTGGGAAGCGGGGTCCCCCCCCCCGAGGAAGAGTGCGATGGCACTGCAGCGTGCCCCCGAGGTGATCAACGCTGGGGTCTTAACGGATGCCGAGTCCGGTCCAGCCCGGGGGCCCCCGCTTGCCCCGCTTCCCCCGGGCTGCCCCAGCCGACCCGGCGCGTGTCCTCCCGCAGCGAACGTGACGGTGTCGCTGCCGGTGCGGGGCTGCGTCCAGGACGAGGGCTGCACGCGGGACGGGGTGACGGGCCCCGGCTTCACCCTCAGCGGCTCCTGCTGCCAGGGCCCCCGCTGCAACGCCGACCTCCGCAACAAGACCTACTTCTCCTCCCGCTTCCCGCCCCTGGTCCGGCTGCCCGCCTCCGCCCCGGCCGCCCCCGCCGCCCCCACGCGGGGCGCGGCCGCCTCCGCGCGCCCCACCCCCGCCCCCGCCGCCCCCTCCACCGCCCCCGCCACCAAACCCGCCCCCACCCCCGCCCCCGCCGCGGCCAGCCGGCCTCCTCCCCTAGCCGCAGAGCCCGACGTGGCCCCGGAGAAGGACCGGAGCCTGGCGGGCGGGGCCGCGGGCCACCAGGACCGCAGCAACGCGGAGCAGCGCCCCGGGGCCCCGACCCCGCCGAGCAAAGGCTCCGGAGCCGCCCAGGCCGGCTTGGCGACCCTCCTGGTGGCCGTGGCGGCTGGCGTCCTCCTGTGACTTTCCTCCGGGGGAGCCCCTCTCGCGTGCTGATCCCCGCGGCCTCGGGGAGCGCTGCGCCCCCGCCCCCCACCGGACGGGGCTGGCCCCGCCCCCCCGCTCCCTCCCCGCCCCCCAGGCTCCCAGCTTGGGCTGCGCTGGTTTGCAGCCTTGGGCAGTAAAACTCCTGACAGTTGTACATAGGCTAACGGCGGGGAGGGGTCTTAGCTCTTGGGGTTCGCCCGGGACAGAGTCGAGGAAGAGCGGGGTCCCTCCCTGGGGAGCCTGGGGAAGAGCTGGGGGAGGGGCGTGGCCTGGGGTGGGCGTGGCTAGCGCGGGCCCCGCCCCTCCACCTGGGTGGGCTCCTGAGCTCCGCCCTCCTCCCCGGGCTGCGACCCTGCCCGGCTCAGGCGCAGAAAGACTTCAATAAAGTTTCTTTACTTTGTATAGTGCCTTGAAGTGTGCGGGTTGTTGTGCCCTGAGATGTCCTGTTTTCACTCAAGGCTGGCGCTCTACCACCTGAGCCACAGCTCCACTCCCAGTTTTGTGTGTGGTTCATTGGAGATAAAAGTCCCAGGGACTTTTCTGTCCCTGCTGGCTTTGAACCTTCGTCAGAGGATTGTGGCCAGGATTATAGGAATGAGCCAGTGGCACCCTGTTACTCCTCTCCTCTCTCCTCTCCTTTCCTCTTCCTTCCTTTTGCAGTTCCTAGGGCTTGAACTCAGAGCCTAGGTACTGTCCTTGAACCTCTTTGTACTCAAGGCTCTTGGTGCTCTACCACTTAAGTCACAGCATCACTTGTGCCTTCCCTTTCCTTTCCTTTTTCCCCTTCTTTCATGATCAGGTTTGAATTCAGGCACTTAAAAGCCTTTTACTAGGTTGGCACTCTACGGCTTGAGCCACACCTCAGCCTTTTTGCTTTGGTTATTTTTCATACAGTCTTGAGTTTTTACAAGTGGTTGACCTTAGACTTGGAACCTTGACCCTCCTACCTATGGCCTCCTGTGAAGGTGGAATGAAAAACGTGCCGACGTGCCCAACTTTTTGATTGAGAGGAGATTTGATAAGTGTGTGTGTGTGTGTGTGTGTGTGTGTGTGTGTGTGATGTGGCTTGAACTCGGCCTGGGCACTGTCCCTGAGCTCTTCAGCTCAAAGCTACCACCCTCTCCTTGAGCCAAGTCCCACTTCACGTTTTCTAGAGGTTAATTGGAGATAAGAGTCTCAGGTCCTTTTGCGCCCAAGCTGGCGCAGATCTCAGCTTCTAGAATAGCTAGGATTGCAGGCCTGAGCCACCATGCCCGGCTGAGATTAGATAACATTTTACCTACATGGGCCTTAAACCGTGACCTTCCTGGGTTCCACTTCAGGAGTCTCTGGGATTACAAGTGTAAGCCATTATGCTTGTTTTCCTTTCATATTTTTCTTTTTTGTTTTTACCAGTCCTGGGACTTGAACTAAGGGCCTAAGCACTGCTCTTGTGCTTTCTCGGGGCTAGAGCTCTACCACTTGAGCCACTGTACCACTTCCTGCTTTTTCTGTGTATGTGGTACTGAGGAATCGAATCCGTGTTTTCATGCATGCTAGGCAAGCATTCTACCACTAGTCCAAACTCCAGGCCCCTGTTTTTTTTGTTTGTTTGTTTTGTTTTTGTAATTTGCCAGTTGTCGTGGAGATTGAACTCAGGGCCTGGGCACTGTCCTTGGACACTTTTTGCTTAAAGCTAGAATTCTATCATTTGAGCCACAGCACCACTTTCAGCTTTTTCTATGTATGTGGTATCAAAGAATTGAACCCAGAGCTTTGTGCATGTGAGGCAAGCATTCTACCACACGGCTACGCTCCCAGCTGTGGTTTTGGTTTTTAATGCTGGTCCTGGGGCTTGAATTTAGGGCCTGGGTGCTGTCCCTGAGCTTTATTGTTCAAGGCTACTTCTCTACCATTTAAGCCACAGAATGAAATCTGACTTTTTGCTGGTTCATTGTAGAGTCCCATCAACTTTCCTGTTTGGGTTGGCTTTGAACTGAGATCGCCAGATCTGAGCCTCCTGAGCAGCTAGGATGATGGTGTGAGCCACCGACACCCAGCTATTTCTTTACTCTTACTCCTGCAACTTACTTTGCTGTGTCATATTAACAACTTATAAAACCGTATTTCACATTATTAGTAGTAGTGGTGAGACTGGGGATTGAACTCAGGGCCCCAATTTGCTAGGCGTATGCTCTACCACGTGTCCTATACCACCGCCTTTTTTGTCTTTAGTTGCTTTTTTCAGATAGGCTCTTCCGTTAATATTTCCAGTGAGAGCTTCAGACCACGATCCTCCCATCTCCGCCTCCTGAGGAGCTGGGGTTACAGGTACTCATCACCAGCTGCATTATGAATAATAGCTTCTGCTATAAAAAATGCTTGCACTAGCCTGGTGTAGTGGTTCATGCCTATGACCCTAGCTACTCAGGAGGCTGAGATCTGAGGTTCAAAGCCAGCCCAGGCACTAAAGGACCTGAGACTCGCATCTCTAATTAACCTCTAGAAAACAGGAAGTGGGGCTTGGCTTAAGGGTATCGTGGTAGCCTTGAGCTGAAGAGCTCAGGGACAGCGCCCAGGCCAAGTTCAAGCCCCATGACCCACCAAAAAAAAAAAAAGTGCTTACACTATAGAGTTGAAGTGGTAATAAGAAAAGACAATCTGCATGTGTTCAGTACAGGTGCATTTTTCCCCCCAAAGATTTTCCATCTGTGGTTGATTGAGTCCTCAGATGTGGAACTTGTGGTTCTAGCGGATGGGCTGTATTTACTCCTGTAAAGGTGACCAGTCTTGCTCATGCCTGTCATCCTAGCTATGCAGGAGGCTGAGATCTGAGGATTGCATTTCAAAGCCAGCTCTGGCAGAAAACTCTATGAGGCTCTCATCTCCAGTGAACCACCAGGAAACCCTAAGTGACTATGGTTGAAATGGTAGAGCAGCAGCCTTGAGTGAAAAAGCTAAGAGTCAAAGCAGCCAGGTCCTGAGTTCCAGCCCCAGGACCAGCACACACACACACACACACACACACACACACACACACACACACACAGGATCTTCTCAGTTGGATGGTGAATTGCTGCAGCATCATAGAAGGAAAAATGACAAATCTCTCCCTAGACTTGTTTTTCTGTCCCAGGTTTGGGCTTTGAGATGCATACGAGGAAAAACAGATTTCACCATCAGGCAGGCCTGGTTGGGGACAAGATGGGGTGGACCTGCTGAAACTGGTCTTGCAGGTTCCTCTTCTTCCTAGGTGTGGTGTGTGTGTGTGTGTGTGTGTGTGTGTGTGTGTGTGTGTGTGGTAATGAAAGGCTTAATTTTAATTACCTGAACAATGCAGGAATAACTTTCCACTGCACAATAATTTTAAAAAGAAAGAAATGGAGATCCCATTTTTCTAGCCATGGCTGTCACACAATCTCACTGCTCTCCCCTCTCTCTTTCTCTTTCTCTCTCTCTCTCTCTGATCGTGGGACTTGAACTCTGGCCCCGGATGCTGTCCCTGAGCTCTTCAGCTCAAGGCTACCACCCTACCCCTTGAGCCACAGCACCACTTCCGGTTTTCTAGTGGTTCATTGGAGATAAGAGTCTCACAGGCTTTCGTGCCGGGCTGGCTTTGAACTACAGTCTTCACATCTCAGCCTCCTGAGGAGTTAGGAATACAGGCATGAGCCACCTTGCCCTGCATTAATCTTTTTGATTAATTTTGCTGCCCCCGTAGCTTTTTCACTCAATGCTGGTGCTCTACCAGTCTAGCCATAGCTTCACTTCTGGATTTTTGCTGGTCAATTGGAATTAAGAGTGTCACATCTTTTCCTGCTCAAGCTGGTTTTGAACCTTGATCTTCACAATGACTGGCGACAGACAGGAGTCTCCGGTGCCCTGGCGTGTTTTCATCGCCCTCTGGTGGCCTGAAGGAACATTGCCGGCTGAGTATTTGCGCTCAGTTCTCAGACTGTCTCACTATTAGCGCTGTGTGGCTGCTTCGCCAAATTCAGCCAAGTCGGAACTCAGTTAAATCCTAACTGAGCCAAATCCTGCTGCACACGTGCCAGAGCCTGCAAGGGGGGTGTGGTGCGTCCCTGGGTGGAGAATGGGTCAGGGCCCATCTGGGAGAGAACTTTGGCACTGGTACTTTTGTAACCCAGTGTGGAGTTTGCTGGAGGGTCAGATCTTCAGGTCATTCACTTTGTAAAATTTGGTCAGCAGGGACTTAATAACAATCAGCCATTTCTATTTGCTCTACAAGCTTCTCCTCTCTCTCTCTCTCTCTCTCTCTCTCTCTCTCTCTCTCTCTCTCTCACACACACACACACACACACACACACACACACACACAGTGTTCGGATGTAAGGGGTCAGGCTTATACAATAGAAACACTCAATTGTAGGCAAATGTCAGCAGAATGCTGGTGCATGTATCAAAACAAAAACTTTTTTTCCTTGGCCAGTCCTGGGGCTTGAACTCAGGGCGTAAGTACTGTCTTGGGCTTATCTCAAGTGCTGTACCACTTAAGCCACAGCACCACGTCTGACTTTTTCTATGTATGGACTACTGAGGAATTGAACCCAGGTCTTCGTGCATGCCAGACAAGCACTCTACCACTAGGCCATACTCCAGGCCCCTCAGAACACAAACTTTTGATACCTCTGCAGAATGGCCTGGCTCCATGCTTTCACCGACAATGAGTCAGAGATGAAGTCATAGTTTGACTGGGCAGGTCAGGCTCAGCACAAAGCCATGTCCTCCACTGTTTGCAGAATGGTTTGTTTTTCCTAAGTCCACCCCCCCCACTCTTGTTATATAGCTCTAATGAGATTCATATTCCTGCCTTTGCCTCTAGAATGTTGGGGTCAAGGTATGTGCTACAAATAAATTCAGTCTACCTGCATAGCTGTCTATTGGTCTGTCTGTCTACTATCTATGTACATACCGACCTGTATCTATGATGTAACTATATTTGTTAATATATCATTTACCTATATATCATCTGTCAACTGTTACTGATAATTACCTATTTTCTATGTACTTATTTATTTACCTACTGCTTATTATCTTAGAAATTACACACCTATTTATGTTTTTCTGGATTTTTGCCTTTATTTTTTCGCCCATTCTGGGCTTGAACTTAGGGCCTGGGTACTGTCCTGGGCTTTTTCAAGGCTACTACTCTACCACTTGAGCCAAAGCACCACTTCCGACTTTTTCTTTTTTTCTATGTTTGTGTTTTTGTAAGTCATGTGGCTTGAATTTGGCCTGGGTGTTGTCCCTGAGCTTTTCAGCTCAAGGCTACCACCCTTCCCTTGAGCCAAGCCCCACTTCCCATTTTCTAGAGGTTAATTGGAGGTAAGAGTCTCACATCCTTTTGCGCCCAGGGCTGGCTTTGAACCTTGATCCTCAGATCTCAGCCTCCTGAGTAGCTAGGATTACAGGCGTGAGCCACCTCACTCAGCTAACTTCCCACTTTTTCTGTGTATGTGATACAGGGCTTTGTGTATGCTAGGCAAGCACTCTACCAGTAGGTCACACTCCCTGCCCGACTTATTTATTTTTTGTCAGTTGTTGGGCTTGAATTCAAGGCCTGAGTGCTGTCCCTGACATCTTTCATTCAAGGCTAGTGCTCTGCTACTTTGAGCCATAGTGCCACTTTTCTGGTGGTTAACTGGAGAGAAAAGTCTCACAGACTTTCTGCCCAAGCTAGCTTTGAACCACATTCCCCATATCTCTGTCTCCTGAGTAGTTAGAATGACAGGTGTCAATCACCAGTGCCTAACTTGAATGTTTGCTTGTAGTACAGTGTTGATTTGTAAATTAAGATGTTAGCTGGGTTCCTGTCATCCTGGCTACTCAGGAGGCTGAGATTTGAGGACTGCAGTTCAAAGCTAGCACAAAAGTCTGTACCAGTGGTAGAATGCTCGCCTAGTACGTACAAAGCCCTAGGTTTGATTCCTCAGTACCACATACACACAAAATGCCAGAAGTGGTGCTGTGGTTCAAGTGTCAGGACACCAAAAAGTGTCCAGGAATAGTGCCCAGGCCCTGAGTTCAAGCCCCAGGACTGGCCAAAAAAAAAGTCTGTGAGTGGGCCGGGAGTTTGGCCTAGTGGTAGAGTGCTTCTCTAGCATACATGAAAGGTCGGGTTCAATTTTTCAGGACCACATGCATAAAAAAGGCCAGAAATGGTGCTGTGGCTCAAGTGGC
Source organism: Megascapheus bottae (assembly GCF_031878675.1). NCBI lineage: Eukaryota > Metazoa > Chordata > Mammalia > Rodentia > Geomyidae > Megascapheus > Megascapheus bottae. Next base: position 5,257,381 of record NC_143539.1, read on the forward strand.
AGGATACTAGCTTTGAGAAAGCACAAGAACAGTACTCAGGCCACAAGTTTAAGCCCCAGGACTGGCAAAAAAAAAGTCTGTGAGACTCGTATTTTCAATTAACCATCAGAAAACCAGTAGAGCACTAGCCTTGAGCTGAAGAGCTCAAGGACAATGTGCAGGACCAGAGTTCAAGCCCCATGAATGAAAAAAAGAAAGAGAAAGAAAGAAAGAGAGAGAGAGAGAGAGAAAAGAAAAGAGAGAGAGAGAAAAGAAAAAAAGAGAGAGAGAGAGAGAGAGAGAGAGAGAGAGAGAGAGAGAGAGAGAGGAAAAGAGATGTTGCTGAGAGCTGTGCTGACTTTCCCGAAGGGTTTGTGTGGTCTGCAGAGCTGCAGGCTGGGACCTCACCCCCGTGCAGGCCGGGCAGGGAGCAGCCACCATGCATGGGGGAGCAGTGTTGGAGAGCCAGAGCTATAATTATTTCCATTTTATGAGCAAGGGAAATTCAGAGGTTTGCACAAGCCAGTTTTCCAGGAAAGCTGGCAGCTTGTAAAAATAACCAGACCAGATGGTTCTAGAACCTCCCAGAGCAGAAGCTGCTGGCTGAGTTGTCTGGCGGCAGCAGGTGAGGCAGCCCGGGTGCACCACAGAAGGCTATGCAGAGGGGCTGGTGTCCGGGAGGTGGGAGAGACTCAGGTTTTGTTTCGTTGTTTTACAGGGTCTGTGGCACTGTCCTTGAGCTCTTTTTGCTTAAAGCTAGGGCTCTACCACTTTGAGCCACAGCTCCACTTCTGGGACTTTCCTGCCCAGGCTGGCATTGAACCTCATAGCTCAGACTCTTGAGTAGCTAGGATGACAGGCGTGAGCCACCATGCCCACTCCACTTCTGGTCTTGAGGCATGCACACAAATCATAGGCAACTTTTATTGGACATGTTAGATCCATACAGCGGGGCTTTCTCCTGTCCAGTGTGCCCGTCCCCGGGCTGGGCAGCGGTCAGAGGCACTCAGTGGGGACAGACATGTCCAGCCCCAGTGCTTGGGACACCTCCTCAGAGAAGGTGAGCCAGCGGCCCCAGAAATGGTGTGAGCAGCTGTAACCCCTGCACCGGAAGGCACAGACACGAGGCCCTACTTTCAGCCCTTCTTTGCAGGAAAGTGGGATGCGGGCATACTTCTGACACGGCCATGGGTCCTATCATAGTGAACCCGCTCATCAGCTCGCAGTGAGTCATGCTTGAACAGCCTCTGACCTCCACAGGCGAGTCAATGCCTTCTGTGGAACGAGAAAGGGATGGGAGACACAGGTGTCAGGGAGTTACAGGGGAATCCTGAGGGGCGGGGCCATCCGACACGCTTGTCACTTTACCTCCAGTGAACCTGATTCTCCCGGAGTAGCATCCATTTATACCGCGGGGACAAGGCAGAGAAGAAACGTTGAGACAGGATCCCAGAGCCACACAAGTGGGACAGTGGATGCTTGAGGACAAATTGGAGACTGGAGGGAACGAGAGCAAGAGAGCCAAGTCCTGTCTCACTGCTTTCTCTCCCCCATGTCTGTCTCACTCCACACAGCGCCCCATCCACCCCTGGCTCCCGGTCTCCTGCCAGACGCGCTCCTCCATAGCGCGTCCTGCCTCAATGTGAGATGGAGGGCTGACAAGGTACCTTCTAGCACCAGCGTCTCCCAGGAAAAAGACACGTGAGCGGCCTGTGTGCAAAGTCCAACCGCAAAGGAATGAAGAAACACCTTGAGAGAATGTGCTAAATATTTTGAAAGACATGAAATCTGGGTGGCACAGGCGGGTGGAGGCAGGTGGATGATGTAAAAATGGGGTGGAGTGGGAGGAAGCGAGCACTTGGCAAGGACAAAGGCTGGAGAATGTGAGCCTGTCTAGGATCCCAAGAGCAATTAAGCTGCAGGGTGGAAAGCTGGAGGTATGGCCCAAGGGGAAGAGCACCTGCTCGGCAAGCATGAGGCTCCGAGTCTAAACCTCGGTACCACAAAGTAAGAAAAGTAAAACAAGCGGGGAGCAGTGGCTTAGGCCTGTAATCCTCGCTGTTAGGCCAAATCCCCGGTCCCCCTGTAGTGCTAGGCACAGGTGGCTGGGGCTGTCATCCTCACTCCACAGGAGGCTGACATCTGAAGATTGTGGTTCAAAAGCCAGCCTGGGCAGGAAAGTCTGTGAGACACTTATGTCCAGTTAACCACTAGAGAGCTAGAAGTGGTGCTGTGACCCACATGATAAGAGTGTTAACCTTGAGCAAAAAAAAGGTTGGGGTGTGTGTGTGTGTGTGTGTGTGTGTGTGTGTGTGTGTGTGTAAGTTTAGCCTAGTGGCAGAGTGCTTGCCTAGCATGCACAAAGACCGGGGTTCGATTCCTTGGTACCACATACATAGAAGAAAGCCAGAAGTGGTGCTGAGGCTCAAGTGGTAGAGCTTGTAGCCTTCAGAACGCCCAAGGACAGTGCCCAGGCCCTGAGTTCAAGCCCCAGGACTGGCAAAAAAAAAAAAAAAAAAGCTAATGGACATAGGCCCTAAGTTCAAGCCCCATGACTGACAAAAATTTTTTAAAAACTAAATGTAGTATGTTATATATCTCATACTATCTCCATTGTTAAAGTTTCTCAATATTAGTCCAATAAATGAGGGAAAAAAACAGGGCCAGAACTGGAGGTGTGTCTGAAATGGTAAACTCTTGGCCATGTTCAAAACCTGGTATTGGCACTATGAAAATAGCTTAAAAACAAGCAAACGAACAAAAACCAAGTAAATAAAAAGAAGCTCTGACAACTCTTTGCTCTGAGCAGTCCTTTTTAAGACTCCAAAGGAAATAATTTAGAACAGGACAGGTCATCAGCTGCAGGTGGTTTTGGGTGTATGTGTGTGGAGGGGGTCCCAAGCAAGAACACAAAGAAGAAATTTCAGTGTCCTTGGCATTTCCCTTAGCACTTATCTCCCACCTTCTAGGATGCCTGGAATCTCCTCTTGTGGTTTCCAAATCTGGGACAAATCCTTTATGTCATTGCACATGGAAATATTGCAGTAGTTGCTATAGGAGACTACAATCAGGCCAGAGAATTCAGAGTTCTGGATATAAGTCACAGCTTTGGATCCTTCAGAGATACAGCCCTTAGTAGCCAAAATAGCTATTCTGGAGCCTGTGAGGAGAGAGGAAGGAGGGAGGGAGGGAGGGAGGGAGGGGGATCTGCTTGGCCTGGGAAGGGGAAACTACATGATACCCTCCAACCCCTCAACTGCCCAGCCTCATTTACCTGATTTGATCATCACTACTGTTTCTTGGCAAAGCAATTGCTTGTCACTACAAGTCTCAATCCTGTCTGCAAACCAGGTCACTGGAAAGTTTTCCACAGTCCTCAGCTTACCCACATGACAATTCAGATCATTGGCCACTAGGGGAAAAAGTAAAGATAAGCACTTGACCTTTTGGTGTGTGGCAAAAGGCACACTTTTTTTAAAAAGTGCCAGCCCTGGGGCTTGAACTCAGGGCCTGGGCACTGTCCTGGAGCTTTCTCAAGTCTAGCACTGTACCACTTGAGCCAGAGCATCACTTCCACCTTTTGTGTATGTGGCTCTGAGGAACTGAACCCAGGGCTTCATGCGTGCTAGGTGAGTACTCTACAATTAGGCCACACTCCAGGCCCTTGGACTGGCTTTTAACTGTGATTCTCAGATCTCAGCCTCCTGAGTAGCTAGGATTACAAAGTGTGTGCCACCAGGGCCTGCCTTCTTCCTCCCCCCACCTTTTTTTTTTTTACTATTTGTCCAAGACCAGGATTCAAACTTGCTCTCTGATGCTTGTGTTTGTTCTTTGGCTGGCACTCTACCACCTGAGAGATGTCTCCAACTTTCTTATTTCTTTCCTTCCTCCCTTCCTTCCTTTTTTTTTTTTTTTGTGGGTCCTGGGGTTGGGCTCAGGCCTGAGCACTGTCCTTGGACTTTCTCAAGGCTAGAGCTCTACCACTTGAGCCTCAGCACCACTTCCGGCTTTTTTCTATATATGTGGTACTGAGGAATCGAATCTGGGTCTTCGTGCATGCTAGGCAAGCACTCTACCACTAGGCCAAACTCCCAGCCCTGTTTCTTTCTTTCTTTTTTTTTTTTTTTTTTTTTTTAAGTTTTATTTTATTTATTTATTTTTTTTGCCAGTCCTGTGCTTGAGCTCAGGGCCTGAGCACTGTCCTTGGACTTTCTCAAGGCTAGAGCTCTACCACTTGAGCCTCAGCACCACTTCCGGCTTTTTTCTATGTATGTGGTACCGAGGAATCGAACCCTGGTCTTCATGCATGCTAGGCAAGCACTTTAACCACTAGGCCAAACTCCCGGCCCTGTTTCTTTCTTTTTTAAAAATCATAATCCGTCCTCTGTGGCCCAGCTGCTTCCTCCACATCCTATGCACACACCTGTCAAGGAGGATCTTAGCAGGAAGAGAAACAGTAGATAGTGGATATGGGAGCTTTCCATGGCTTCTTGCAGAGAGATTAGAAAGAGCTGAGCAGGATCTGTGATTCGATGAAGCAAAGGTAACGATTTAGCCCAGATTTAGTACTGAAAATCTAGGCTTCCAGTGAATGCTGGCTTTAGGGTAGATTGTACTGTACATTAGCCCAAGGTTCCTAAGTGAAGTCTGACTCTAAATAACTCCTACAACACGGTGACAAGCTTCGGTGTTCTCCAACTCAACAACCTATTCCATAAGGCCAAGAAATCCAGCAACTTAATACTCTTCCCACTTCTGCATACATGAGGTGAGGCTGAAAGACCCCTTTCTCTCAGACCCAGCAGTCAGTTTTCAATTGCTTCTCAAGGTCCCAGCATCTCACTCAGAGTCTCAGCTTCTTAGCCCATCCCTGCATGACACCCGAGATTCTGAGAGCCCAGACCTGTCCTTCTAGGGACCTGGTTTCTTTTCCCAAAGTACTCATGATGGGGTGGGGGGAGTGGGGGATGGAAAGTTAAGAGGCCGGGCTCCTCTCAGACCCAGGAATCAAGGCAGCTGGCTCTTTCTTCCGCACACCTAGGATTTCAGGTCCTTTCAGACCCAGGGATCCAAGTCCAGACTCCTTCCTTAGGACCAGGGGTCCAGACCCCAGACTCCTCCCTCAGACCCAGGAGTCCAGGCCCAGCCTCCTCCCTCAGACCCAGGGGTCCAGGCCCGGCCTCCTCCCTCAGACCCAGGGTCCAGACCCAGCCTCCTCCCTCAGACCCAGGAGTCCAGGCCCAGCCTCCTCCCTCATAACCAGGGTCCAGGCCCAGCCTCCTCCCTCAGACCCAGGGGTCCAGACCCAGCCTCCTCCCTCAGACCCAGGAGTCCAGGCCCAGCCTCCTCCCTCATAACCAGGGTCCAGGCCCAGCCTCCTCCCTCACACCCAGGAGTCCAGGCCCAGCCTCCTCCTTCAGACCCAGGGTCCAGACCCAACCTCCTCCCTCAGACCCAGGGGTCCAGGCCTGGCCTCCTCCCTCAGACCCAGGGGTCCAGGCCCGGCCTCCTCCCTCAGACCCAGGGTCCAGGCCCGGCCTCCTCCCTCAGACCCAGGGTCCAGACCCGGCCTCCTCCCTCAGACCCAGGGGTCCAGGCCCGGCCTCCTCCCTCAGACCCAGGAGTCCAGACCCAGCCTCCTCCCTCAGACCCAGGAGTCCAGGCCCAGCCTCCTCCCTCATAACCAGGGTCCAGGCCCAGCCTCCTCCCTCAGACCCAGGGTCCAGGCCCGGCCTCCTCCCTCAGACCCAGGAGTCCAGGCCCGGCCTCCTCCCTCAGACCCAGGGTCCAGGCCCGGCCTCCTCCCTCAGACCCAGGGTCCAGACCCAGCCTCCTCCCTCAGACCCAGGAGTCCAGGCCCAGCCTCCTCCCTCAGACCCAGGGGTCCAAGGCCCAGACTCCCCTCTCAGACCCAGAGATTCGCTTCTCCCGCGCGCCCCTTTACGCAGCGGCGTTCTCGCAGGCTGCCAAATGACCTCACCGAACCCCACAGTTCCGCAGGCCTCACGCAGAATGTTCTGGAGCCTTTTCCCGCCCTGCGGCTGGAGGAGGCACGGAGGGCGGGGCCATCCGCCGCCAGAGGCGACACTCGAAGTCCTATTGGCTCTCGCCAAAGATGTTTCAGCCAATGAGCTTGGAGAGGCGCTGCGTCTGATTGGCTCCCGCGAAGCCAATGGCTGGCTAGCAGCGCATGCGCAGCAGAGTCAAACGGGCGCCGGTGGCTCTGCCAGTCATCCCAGCCGCGCAGGAGGCCGAGATCTGAGGACCGCGGTTCAAAGCCAGCCCAGGCAGGGAAGCCCGAGAGACTCCTGTCCAGGGAAGAAACAGAACAGCAGTGAACGCTTCACCAGGAGCGGGTGCTGCAGGGAGTCCAGGGCGGAGCAGGGCCTGCGGCGGGCCTGGGGGAAGGGCCTGCCTGCCCGATCCCCCCCTGCCTGCCCGATCCCCCCCCTGCCTGCCCGATCCCCCCCTGCCTGCCCGTTCCCCCCCCTGCCTGCCCGTTCCCCCCCTGCCTGCCCGATCCCCCCCTGCCTGCCTGATCCCCCCACTGCCTGCCCGATCCCCCCACTGCCTGCCCGATCACCCCCCTGCCTGCCCGATCCCCCCCTGCCTGCCCGATCCCCCCCTGCCTGCCCGATCCCCCCCCTGCCTGCCCGATCCCCCCCTGCCTGCCCGATCCCCCCACTGCCTGCCCGATCCCCCCACTGCCTGCCCGATCACCCCCCTGCCTGCCCGATCCCCCCCTGCCTGCCCGTTCCCCCCCCTGCCTGCCCGTTCCCCCCCTGCCTGCCCGATCCCCCCCTGCCTGCCCGATCCCCCCACTGCCTGCCCGATCCCCCCACTGCCTGCCCGATCACCCCCCTGCCTGCCCGATCCCCCCCTGCCTGCCCGATCCCCCCACTGCCTGCCCGATCACCACCCTGCCTGCCCGATCCCCCCCTGCCTGCCCGATCCCCCCACTGCCTGCCCGATCACCACCCTGCCTGCCCGATCACCCCCCTGCCTGCCCGATCCCCCCCTGCCTGCCCGATCCCCCCCTGCCTGCTCCATCCCCCCACTGCCTGCTCGATTCCCCCCCCTGCCTGCTCCATCCCCCCCCTGCCTGCTCGATCACCCCCCTGCCTGCCTGATCACCCCCCTGCCTGCCCGATCCCCCCCTGCCTGCCCGATCCCTCCCTTGCCTGCCCGATCCCCCCCCCTGCCTGCTCCATCCCCCCACTGCCTGCTCGATTCCCCCCCTGCCTGCTCCATCCCCCCCTGCCTGCTCGATCCCCCCCCTGCCTGCTCGATTCCCCCCCCTGCCTGCTCGATCCCCGCCTGCCTGCTCGATCACCCCCTGCCTGCTCGATCCCCCTATCCCCCCATCCCCCGGATCCCAGGTCCCCCTCGCTCCTCCCCCGGCTCCTCACCCCCTGTGCTGGCCGGGCCTCAGCCTCGCAGCTCCTTCACTCCAGACTGGTGCTTCACCACTTGAGCCACACCTCCACGTGAGCTTTTGTTGTTTTTTTGGCAGGTTCATTGGAGATAAGGGTCTCTTGGATTTGTCACCCCAGGGCTGGCTTCTAGCTTGGATCATCAGTGGCTTTGCACCTAGAACCTGAGCCACTGTGTTATCTCCACCCCCATCTCCTGCGCATAACAGTTTATGAACCACTGGTGGTTTCAGGCAGTTGGGAGAATGACTCCAGGGTCCTTTATCTCACATTAAAACAATGACTAATAGTTCAGGGAACTTGTGGCCTTGTGTACCGAGGCCCCGGGACTTCCATTTTGACAAGGGGAAAGGGCAGATGCTGAGGGAGAAGGGGGTGGACTGTGAAGCCTTCCCTCCCTGGACTCAGTCTTCTTCCTTTCTTTCCCCTTCTCTGTGCTGTGAGTGATTTCTAGGGGAATTGCATCAATGGGATCTCCTGCCCTGTGGCTTTCAGCTGGATATAGCCAATAGGGAGCCCCAACAGGAGAGTGAGATTGGAATATGAATTCCCTCCATAATCTCCTACAGTCATGAGGCTGCGGGCACTTTTCAGCCTGAAGTCAGGGTTCCTGTAAGGCAAACTGTCCCCATGTCTCTTCCACCACGGCTCCTGTTCCAACCCCTTTCTGGCCCTAGGAAATGGCTAACCCCTTTTTGTCCACTCCCTAACCTATGTCAACAATTCCATTACCTCCCCTCATTTGGACCCCAGTGATAAGGAAGGAAGCAGGTACTCTCTGCACCTTCACCTCCTAAGTCCTGGTGAAACCCAAATGCAAGGTGGAACGAAGACATGGGCCAGATCCGTGGAAGATGGCTGTTGGTCCTCTCAGGACACATCCTTCCCTGGCGAAGAGGAATCCCAGCATTGGGAGAAAAAAATAGGAGTGTGTCCTAGTGGTAGAGTCCTTGCTTAGCATGCATGAAGCCCTGGGTTCCATTCCTCAGTATCACAAACACAGAAAAAGCTGGAAGTGGTTGTGTGGCTCAAGTGGTAGGGCACTAGCCTTGAAGGTAAAAAGCTTGAAACCCACGAAGGGGGTGAGAGAGAGAGACAGACAGAGACAGAGACAGAGGCAGACAGAGGAAAGACAGAGACAGAGAGAGCGAGAGATGATGATGATGATGAAAGGAGACAGAGACCTCAATAGATCAGATTAGACTTTAATCATTGCTATAGGGGAATGCCAAAGATAACCAAGCAGGTTAGAAATAAAAGGGGGGGCAGGAAATGGGGACAAAAACATGAGAAGGGGTATCAATATGTGAGAAGTAATGCACCTACTACCTGACAAATGTAACTGTAACCCCTCTATACATGATCCTGACAATAAAAAAAAGAAATAAAAGGGGGATCCACGGGAGGGCAGGGGTTCCAGGGTTTAAATATTTAATGAGGAAATTATTAGTTGTGAAATCAGGCAGCTAGTGCAGACAGTCTCCCAGGGTGTGTATGTGGGGTCTCGGACATGAAGGCAGCGTGGGTTAGGAGAGCAATGCTGAGTCCTGTCAGCCAGATCACAGGGCAATAAGATGAGCAGGAAAGGAAAGGCTCATCGCACCCAAAGACAGCCCCAGTCCCAAGACTGGAGCCAGGCGAGCACCCAGGGCTGCACCGCTCGTGGACTCAATGCTTTCTGTCATGGAGAAGATCCCGATGGTCTGGATGTGTTTCAGCAACGTTGTGGAGTTTGAGTCCATGCAGCCTTGAATGCTCAGCAAGGAGACGAGCCCACCTGCAGGGTGAAATTCCAGCAAGGGAGGGGCGCCCTTCAGCAGTGGACCCTCAGACCCAGGACTCAAGGACTCAAGGCCCCCAGTTCAGATCCCCAGACCTCCTCCCTCAGTCCCAAGGGGCCAGACCCCCTATTATTATTATTATTATTATCTCCTCCTCCTCCTCCTCCTCCTTCTTCTTCTTCTTCCTCTTCTTCTAATTCTTCTTCTTCGATGGGGTGAAGGTACTGGGGCTTAAACTCAGGGCATAGGTATCTTTCAGGTTTTGTTTTGTTTTTTTCTCAAGGCTAGAGTTCTACCACTTGAAAAACAACTCCATTTTCTGGTTATTGCGTTTTTTTTCTTTGTGGGGCGATGAGTCATTGGAGATAAGTCTCGTGGACTTTCCAGCACCGGCTGATTTTGGACTACAATCTTGAGATCTTGGCCTCCCGAGTAGTTACAGGAGAGTAGGATTACAGGCGAGAGCCACTGACACCTGAGCCCAGTACTATTCTTTTTATTACTATTATTATTTTTTATTTTCATTTATTTATTTTGCCAGTCCTGGGGCTTGAACTTAGGGCCTGGGCACAGTCCTTAGACACTTTTTGCTCAAGGCTAACACTCTGCCTCTTGAGCTACAGCACCACTTCTGGCTTTTTCTGTGTATGTGGTACCAAGGAATCAATCCTGGGTCTTTGTGCATGCTAGGTGAGCCTTCTACAACTAGGCCCCCCAATACTATTCTTACTCCCAGCAGTACAGACCCACCCCTACTTCCACAGACCCTGGAGTCTAGACGCTGCTTTCTCTTCTCTTAGACCAGGGGTCCAGACCTCCTTGATCCTACTCCAGACTTTGTGGTATGGCCCCCATTATCCTGGGCACTCACCTCCCCTCAGATGGAGTCTCCCACTGTAGCAGTTGGTAGCACCCATGGGGCAGGTAACAAGTGGGGATCTGGGGGGGCAGGAGCCATCTAACTTCAGGCACATAGGACACTGCAAGTTTCCTGGAACAGGAGGATCTGGGGAGCACAAACAAGGTTCAGTGTACACAGCTGTGCCTCCCAGCTGCACGGGGGTCCCCACTGACCCTGCACCCCATACCTGACTGAAGGGAGAAAAGCAGGACATCGGTGCTTTTGATGCGGTTGCACAAGTTTGAGGAGCAGAAGTGGCTGTAGGAAGCCACCAGTATCCCCGGGGACTGGGAGTAGATGGAGATGGGCGACTCCTGTCTCCTGGCCTCCCCGCAGCCTTTGCTCCCCGCCAGGAATGTTTCGGGTCCTGGGGGAGGAAGAAAGTGTGAGCTGGACTGGGGGAGGGGTGCAGGGCCCCTCCGCCTCCTCGTGGCACCCCCACCATCCCAGATCAGAATGGAGCCGGTCAGCCTGCCCTTCTGACACCTGAGGCTGAGATCTGCAGATCAAGGTTCCAAGCCAGCCATGGCAGAAAGTCCGTGAGACTCCTATCTGCCACTACCCAGCAAAAAGCCACAGATGGAGCTGTGGTTCTGACGGTGGAGCACCAGTCTTGAGATTGACAGTACTAAAGTACTGATGGGTACAGACAGACACAGACACACAGATTTAATGTCTTGTAAAGACAGATAAATGAGGTCTTTTAGGTTCCTGGGGGGGCGGGGGGCATGTGCCTGTGCCTGTGCATGTGCGCTGGTCTTGGGACTTGAACTCAAGGCTTGGGTTTTTGTTTTTGTTTTTTGTCAGTCTTGGGTCTTGAACTCTGGGCCTGGGCGCTGTTCAAGGCTAGTGCTCTACCACGTGAACCACTGTGCCACTTCTGGTTTTCAGGTGATTCACTGGAGCTAAGAGTCTCTCAGCTTTTCTTGCCCCGGCTGGCTTTGCATAGCCATTCTCAGATCTCAGCCTCGTGAGTAGCTAGGCTGACACATGTGAGCCACCAGTACTTGGCAGGGTTCCTTTCTGACAATGCTGTTCTCAAAGCTTTGCATGAAGGATTGCATATACCCAGCAGGGGAGGGAGTTATTTTTGGAAGGGGGAAGGGTGCGGGGGCGAGCACTCTACCCCTGAGCTGCAATGCCAGCCTGCTCGTTCATCTTTATTAAATATTATATATTGATTTCTGCGGTAGAGTTTTGCTTCATTCTCAGATTGGTCTCCCAATACGAACCCCTCCGCCCAGGTGAAGTGATGCTTTTCCTTCAGGTTCAGAGAAAGGTTGCAATGGATGGAGATGTCCAGACATGTGGAGGGGGCAGGAGGACAGAATGTGGGCTTTGCTGCCCATCCACCTACCTGAGTTGACAAGCAGCAGTGTCTCCTGACACACCTCTGTAACACTGCACTCCTGAATTCCGTTCACCATCCATTTCGTAGGGGTTTGGCTAAAGCTCTTGTCAGACTTCTGCATGGAGCCCTGGTAGCACATCACGCCATCTGGCGGGGGTCAAGGGATATGAACAACCCACCGGCCTGGCACACGTGCGCTGGGTGGGTGAGAAGCAGGGACGCCGTGGTCATCCCCAGGCTTTGGGGCTCACCTGATCGCGGGGTTCTGCAGCTCTCACTGACGTCCATGGCCCCGATTGTCTGCGTCCCATTGAGTAGATTGCAGCCTGGCCTCGGCAGGCAGCCCTGAACCCACACTCTGCTGAAGATCCCCCCTAGGAGAGGAGGACGGACAGAGAAGAGACATGGAGAGGCTGACACAAAGCCCACCTCTCCTCAGGGGAAAGTCAGCCCCCTGCCTCCCCCTCCGGGTCCCATGCCCTGCCTCAGTTTACCCTTACTCCCCAGACATTTGGATCTGAAGGCTCAGGCCTCCCCCACTGGGTCCCCTGGGGGCCCCTGATGTCCAGGTACCTCCCGTGAGCCTGAGGACGCCATCGTAGCAGTGAGTGTGCCCCGCGGGGCAGGTCTGTTTTGGGGTGTCTTTAGGACATGACTGGCCTCTGGAGAAGCAGATTGGGCAGCTCAGGGTCCCTTGGGCTGGGGAGGGGACAGGCACAGTGAGGCACTGGGGGCGTCTTGGGCTTGGATGGGGTGCTTCACCTTTCTTCCATCCTCACTGTGCTGGCCCCAAGAATCCACTTGTCAGACCCACCATATCCCGGCTGGCTCCTGTCAGGCAGCCTGCATCACGTGAGGAGTGGGGACATAGGGCCTGGGAGAGCTGCCAGGACCCAAGTGGGGCAAGAGGGGTACTGGGGTTCCCAGTGTGGCTGGGCAGAGCTATCAACTTGAGCAAGCAAGGAAGGGTTGGCCTGGAAAGCCACAAGTTCCAATAAGCAGTCAAGGAAGACAGGGGCTGGAGGCATGGCTCAGGTGGTGAAGCACCCAATGTGGGGTTCAAGTCTCAGCCTCCCACTCCAAAAGAGACTAAGGATGGCCATGTTGGCCTAGCCCCGGGATATCCAAGAGTTGAGAAAGGCGAAGCATGGCCCTAAGTCCTGCTCAGGCTGGAAACACAGGTCAAGATGAGCAAGTCAGGACGAGAACCAGAATCAGAGGCTGGTGGGTGGACGGGAAGAAGAGGCTTCCTGTTCACAGGGACAGCACTTTTGGAAGGGGTGGATGTGGGGAGTCCTGGGGTGCTGAGGACAGTGAGGAGAGGGGGGACCAGAGAGGACAGCTGAGCAGTCTGGGGTGAGCCAGGAGGAGGGGCTAGTACAGCTGCCCTCCAGCAAGGGAGTGTCTGCAAGTTACCAACCCCCGTGTGCTCACTTCCACCGCAGAGCCCTGTGGTCCTTTCCTCCCTGCAGCACTTTCCTTCCCCATTTTCTGAGTTTCCTGGCACCTGTGGCAGGGGGCGGAGCCCAGAGCGGCACTGTGTTTGACAGGGCATTGCAGAAGTCTCCATGTCTGCACACCAGGCTGTAGGAGATGGTAGAGAGCCCCGGGCCCAGCCTGTGCTCCGTCACACTGGCAGCTTGGTCCTGGGCGGTGGTGCAGCCTTTGGAGAGGGCCAAGTACACCTGAGGTCCTGCAGGGGAGGAAGAGGTCAGGAAGGGCAGGGTGGATGCTGGGCTCCAGATGGGTCACCCTCCTGAGAGGCTGTGTGGCTCGAGGACGGTAGAATTGGTGGATTTCAACCAGCAGGAGAGAGGACAGGGACCTGGGGTCCCCTGGCACTGGATGCTGGTGGGCAGAGGGGAAGTGGGGGGGGCAGGCCCCCATCTCACCATTCTCCACAATCATCAGGGTGTCTTGGCAGCCCTCGCCCACCTCGCAGGTCCTGTGGCCCGCTGTCCACTGGAGGGGCAGCTCAGATATGTTCCTCACGGTCTCCAGGGTTCCCAGCTGGCATTCCAGAGCCTGGGCAGCTGAAATGGGGGGGGTGGCCAATCCATCTTGGTGGCTCCTCCTACCCCTCAAACAACTCCTGAGGGTGGGAGGGGCCCTCCTCTTCTTGTCTCCCATCTCTGGTGGCAGAGGGGTACTGGCTGGAGCCAGCTCTCTCCTTAAAACTCCAAGACTCCGTGGTGACACAGACAGATGAGGAAACTGAGGCAGGGCCAGGGAGAGCACAGATTCCTGCTGGACCTGCTGTCCCTCTTGGGGTTTCCCATTATCTCCTATCTTCTGGCCCTTTTGTTTGTTCTGTTTTCCTGTGGGACTTGAGCTCGGGCCTGGATGCTATCACTGAGGGTTTCTTTTGTTTTGTTTTGTGTTGTTGTTCCCCCCACCTCCACTCAAGCCTAGCACTCCACCCCTTGAACCACACACCCACTTTCAGAGGTGGTTCACTGGAAACAAGTCTCACACTTTCCTGTCCAGGCTGGCCTTGAACTGCCATCCTCAGGTCTCAGCCTCCTATGCAGATGGGATGAGAGGTGCGAGTCACTTAACCTGCCTTAACCTTTTCTTTTTTTTTTGCCAGTCCTGGGGTTTTTTCTCAAGGCTAGAGCTCTACCACTTGAGCCTCAGCACCACTTCTGGCTTTTTTCTATGTATGTGGTACCGAGGAATCGAACCCGGGTCTTCATGCCTGCTAGGCAAGCACTTTAACCACTAGGCCAAACTCCCGGCCCTGCCTTAACCTTTTCTATTGAGAAATTCCACTGTACCCCTTCATCGACACAAGTCAGGGTGTGCTCCACGCCCCCCACTTAATGCTTGCCCTTCCTGTCTCACCTAATTCAATCTGATTTTCCTTCTTGGGCCCCAAAACCCCAGATGAGGGCAACAGAAAGAAAAAGGTGTGGATTCTGGGGCAATCCAGAGTCAGGAGTGCCCGTGTACCGCGCTTCCACCCCGACAATCACAGCTCTGGAACGGCGGCGGCAGAGCCACGCCCTGTCCTGCACCCTGCTCCTGCCCGCACAGGACCACCTGACTTTACTGGGCCACCTTCTTCCCAGCTCCCACCAATGGGTGGGCCCTTGGGATCTTTTGGATCTTTGGGTCTTTTGGACCAAACTCCCCCTCTCTCTTCTTCAGTTGGATTCTTCTTGCTGGTACTTCATCCTCCAGCCCACTGGGGTCCCCTCCCGGCCTGGCACACGTGCGCTGGGTGGGTGAGAAGCAGGGACGCCGTGGTCATCCCCAGGCTTCGGGGCTCACCTGATCGCGAGGCACCACAGCTCTCACTGACGTCCATGACCCCGATTGTCTGCGTCCCATTGAGTAGATTGCAGCCTGGCCTTGGCAGGCAGCCCTGAACCCACACTCTGCTGAAGATCCCCCCTAGGAGAGGAGGACGGACAGAGGAGAGACATGGAGAGGCTGACACAAAGCCCACCTCTCCTCAGGGGAAAGTCAGTCCCCTGCCTCAGTTTACCCTTACTCTCCAGACATTTGGATCTGAAGGCCCAGGCTTCCCCCACTGGGTCCCCTGGGGGCCCCTGATGTCCAGTTACCTCCCGTGAGCCTGAGGACGCCATCGTAGCAGTGAGTGTGCCCCGCGGGGCAGGTCTGTTTTGGGGTGTCTTTAGGACATGACTGGCCTCTGGAGAAGCAGATTGGGCAGCGCAGGGTCCCTTGGGCTGGGGAGGGTGGCAGGCATTTAGATCAGCTTCCTTCCCTTTCCTGTCTCCTCCCCGCCGGCTGAGGCACCCATGTTGTCCCCCAAAAATCTGGTTTCCCAGTCCCCTGTTCCTCCATTTCCAGACAAGCCATTCTGGGCTCTGGTCAGGCAGACAGTGCAGCTTCTGGCATGTGTCATGTGATGAGGCCACAGGGCCTGGGAACTGAGATCTGCATGAACCCTTGGGCAGGAGGGGTCCTGGAGTTCAGGTGTGGGTGGGAGGGGGTGGGGACAAAGTTTTGGCTAAGGAAGGGAGAGTGGCCCGAGGGTCTAAACGGTCAAGGAAGACAGTGTGTTCTTTTCACAAAACGTTCTGAGTTCAGAAACACAGAGCACATCCCAAAGTGTATGACAGTAAGCCCGGAGAAGGGATTGCCACAGGGCCAGTGTCCCTTAAGAATCAGACTCATGGTCGAGTGCAGTGTCTCAGGCCTGTAATCCTAGCACTCAGGAGGCTGAGATGTGAGAACTGTGGTTCAAAGCCAGCCCAAGCATTAAAGTCCGTAAGACTCTTATCTCCAGTGAACCACTAAAAGCTGGAAGTAGAGCTATGGGGTTCAAGCCCCAGGACTGGTGAGCGTATACACACACACACACACACACACACACACACGGAACAGGGGAGCCACCAAGGGAGAGGTGGGACATCCTTACATAAGCAGTCTCTGCCCTTCTCTAGGGGCCCCTCCTTCCTCTGGCACCTGTGCTGGTGGACAGAGCCCCGAGGGCCTCGGTGGTGGACAGGGTGTTACAGAAGTCGGCCTGGCGGCACACGTGGTGATAAGAAAGGATGGAGAGGCCAGGCCCCGCCCTGTGCCTGGTGATTCGGGCCTCCTGGTCCTCGGCCACAGTGCAGCCCTTGGTAAGCACCAAGTTCACTTTAGGTCCTGCATGGAGAAGTGGGGACAAGAGGCGTGGGGATGAGGACTCTCCCATCCGGGAGGGGAGGCTGTGTGTCCTGCAGAGGTGAGGCAGAAGGGGTGGGGAGGGGAGAAATCCCCCTGCTCCACTTCTCACCATTCTCTATGATTATCAGGGTGTCTTGACACCCCTCGCCCGGCTCACAGGTTTTCTGGCCAGCTGCCCAGCTGAGGGGCAGCGCCAAGGCATCCTTCACCAGCTCCACCGAGCTTTCCTGGCACTGCAAAGCCTGTGAAGCTGAGATGGGGAGACAGGGAGCCCCCATTAGGAACTTCTGAAGTTTGAACTCCTGAGACACCCCCTTTCTGGTGGGGATCCTCACTCACCAGGCAGCAAGGCGGTGACTGCCAGGACAGCTAGCCGTGCCACAGGGCTCATGTCCACGCTGTGGCTGGATGCTCCCCTGTGGCCTCTTAATCAGGAAATGTAACCCTTTTATACCTGACATGGGCCATGGGCGGGGCATGAGTAGCCAGGAAAGAAGGAAGAGGAAGAAGGAGCCCTGACCCCACCCCCAGCTTTACACAGAGCCTGAAAATCCTGGGGTGGTCTCTTCTTCCTCCACCAAGGAGTCCAGCCCCCCAAAAGCTTTTCTGCGTGGAAGTCAGCAGCTGGGGAGACAACCACTCCTTGCTCAGATCCAGGAGGTCAAGACCCCAGCAACCTTTCTGCTCAGATCCCACAGTCCAGGGCTCCCCACTGCCTCCCCCCGCAAAACCAGATATGGAGTCGCCCTGATACTCAGGATCCTGCTGCTCCAGACCTTCCAGACCTCCTTCCCTCCGAGCCCTGCCACGGGGTCCTCATCCCCACACCCGGCCTCTCTCTTTCTCTCTGTGGGTTCTTGGTTTTTGTTTTGGGCACTGGGGATGGGACCTGGGACATTGCATGGCTAGGCAGGCACCTTGTCACTAAGCCACATTCCAGCTGCCCTCTCTGTGTTTTGTAAATCTGAGACCAGGACTTGGTATCTGATGCTTCTGCTCTACTACCTACGCCATGCCTCCATCCCCAACTCTACCCCCTTTTCTTTCCCTTTCCTTCCTTTATTCTTCCTTTATTTTGTTCCCCTCTTCTTTTTTTGGGGGGGGGGTGGGTCAGTCCTGGGCTTGAGCTCAGGGCCTGAGCACTGTCCTTGGACTTTCTCAAGGCTAGAGCTCTACCACTTGAACCTCAGTTTTTTCTATGTACATGGTACCGAGGAATCGAACCCAGGTCTTTGTGCATGCTAGGCAAGCACTCTACCACTAGGCCAAACTCCCAGCCTTATTCCCCTTTTCTTGACTGGAGAAAAAGATCTGATCTGTTAAGCCACAGGAATTTGATTTGATGATATAGCTGTTGCAGCTGGTAATATAGTTATTTTTAATTTAAAGTATATTTAAGTAATACAAAGGAGGTGTCATTTAACAAAGCAGTTTATGAATATGATGCATCTTGATCAATGTCATTCCTTTTGTAAGTATTTTGTTGTTCTTGTTGGTCATGGGGCTTGAACTCAAGGCTTAGGCCCTGTCCCTGAGTCCTTTTGTTCAAGGCTAGTGCTCTACCACTTGAGCCATAGCTCCATTTTCGGTTTTCAGGTCGTTCATTGGAGATAAGAGTCTCATGGACTTTTCTGCCAGGGCTGGCTTTGAACTGTGATCCTCTAATCTCAGCCTCCTTAGTAGCTAGGGTGACAAGAATGAGTCATCAACTCCTTCTTGAGACAGGTGTTCAAGAAGCAGAGCCTGAGGCCAGGATTCAATAATGCTTTGTTGTTGTTTTTTTTTTAATTGAGGGAGAGTTTGGAGGAAGAGAAGGGGAATGAAGGAAGGAGATTCTATTTAGATGCTAGACTGGTTGCCATGAAATGAGACTGCCATTTTCAATCCCCATTCGAGGAGACCATTTGACTGAGGCTTTTCTCTGAGTTGAGGGAGTGAAAGGGGTAGAGGGATCCCACACTCCCGTGTTCTTTTCTCCACTTCTGACTTTCTGCTGACTTTTTTCATTGTACATAAGAGTCTCATAGACTTTTCTGAGTAGGCTGGCTTCGAACTTTGATCTTCAGATCTCAGCCCCCTGAGTTGCTGAGATTATAGGCATGAGCCAAAGTAGTCCAACTTGATATCTCTCTCTCCCTCCCTCCCTCCTTCCCTCCTTCCCTCCTTCCCTCCTTCCCTCCTTCCCTTTCCTTCTCCCTCTCCCTCTCTTACCCGCCTTTGCTGTTACTGTTTGTTTGTTTGTTGGTTTGCTAGTGGAGTGCAGAAACTGCATGGAATGAGGCCTGCCCCAGGCTTCCGGATTGTGGGAACTCTCAGCCTCTTTCTCTTCCTTGAGAAGCAGAGGGGTACAGCTGTCAGGGGAAGTCCCAGATTGTATATGTACTGAAAAGAGAATTAAGCCAAAACTCTTAAGCACCAGAATGGGGCTTTATCTGTGGTGTCAAATAGCCATTTATTCCACGGGACATCAATAATTTCTCTGTGGAGATAAATCTTCCAGAAATCTTCTCATGCACACCTCACGCAGACTCCCTGACTATGAGAAATAAAAGTTGTCTCTCGTGGCAGACTTCCTAGAATACAATCCTGAGCTCCAGCCTTAACACTGAGAAAATAATTATCAAACAAGTGAAGAAAGAAGGAAAGGGGGGCTGGGAGTTTGGCCTGATGGTAGAGTGCTTGCCTAGCATGCACGAAGACCCGGGTTCAACTCCTTGGTACCACATATATAGAAAAAGCTGGAAGTGGTGCCGTAGCTCAAGTGGTAAAGCGCTAGTCTTGAGAAAGCGCCCCCCCTCCCCCCCAAAAAAAATAAGAAGAAGGAAAGGAAGGGAGAAAGAAAAGGAAGGCAGAAAGGGCAGAAGGGAGGATGATCTTACCATCATCACACTCAAAGGTCTCATTCATACACGATTTTCTTTCCTTTTCTTTTTTGCCAGTCCTGGGACTTGAAGTCAGGACCTGGTAATTGTCCCTGGGCTTTCTTCAAGGATAGACCTCTGCCAATTGAGCCACAGCACCACTTCCAGCTTTTTCTGTGTATGTGGTACTAAAGACTCAAACCCAGGGCTTCATGCATGCTAAGCAAGCACTCTACCATTAGGCCACGCTCCTGGTTCATCCACAATTTTCTAACATCATTTTCCTTTGTGTCCCACTATCACCGGCCACAGTGCTTTTGCTCTGCCCTGGGGAGGGCATTCCAGGACTCAGCACTGGCTTTACCAGCTCGTTTTGCCACTGGAGTGTTCTTTAACCCCCAGTGTTCCCCAAAATGTCATTGAAAGCAACATCCCACTCATGTTTCCCACCTGAGGTGTCTGGTAATTTTTGTAGGAGCCCTGGTCCAGCTCAGAGCTGCCCACTGGGCAAGTCCCGTCCACAGGGGCAGCCCATTCCTCAGAGCCCGTTCCTGTGAGAGGCAGAGCCTTAAACAGGAGAAGTGGGGGTGGGGTTTGAGTCCTCCATGTCACATGCATATAAAAAAACCCAAAAGTGGCACTGTGGCTCAAGCGTGAGAGTGCTAGCCTTGAGAAACTCAAGGACAGTGCTCGGGTTCTGATTTCTCACCCCAGAATTGACAAAAAAAAAAAAAAAGGGACTGGGAGTTTGGCCTAGTGGTAGAGTGCTTGCCTAGCATGCACGAAGACCCGGGTTCAATTCCTCAGTACCACATACACAGAAAAAGCCAAAAGTAGCACTGTGGCTCAAGTGGTAGAGCACTAGTCTTGAGCAAAAGCATCTCAGGACAGTGCCAAGGCCCTGAGTTCAAGTCCCAGGACTTGTAAATTAAAATAAAATAAATAAACCCTGCCCTACTAGGGGTTGAGGTTGCCCTTTGATCTGAATCTCTGAAGTCCAGGCCAGGGTAGTCGCTGGCCAGCCAGTAAACTCTTTTGTCACCTTTAACTGTGTCTCTGTAAGCTGCTCCACTCTGAAGTGATTTCAGTGTGAACCAGCAATGCCTGGTGGCAAAAAATAAAAAAATAAAAAAATAATCTGTTAGCCAATTCAGAGCAGAGCTTAATATGCTCCAGATCATTCAATTCTGCTTCTCTCCCTCTTTCTCTCCCTCCCTCCTCAACCTCTTTTTGGCTACAGGTTTCTCTCAGGGGATGAGAATGTTTGGAGCTAAACAGAGGTGGTGATTGCACCACACGGGGACATACCAAATGACTCAGTGTGCTGCAAGGAGCCCGTGCCCTCTGACCTCTGCATCTGCTGGCACGCCCTCCGCTGCCACTGTTGTGCCCCTGTCAGGTTTGGCACCTCAGACAGCCCAGGTAGGCCATGTCCACCTCAAGTCAGTGCCCTCGGCGTCTTGTAGCAAGCAGAAACTGCCTCCCAAGTGGAGGCTTCGTGTGTGCAAAAGGGAGTAGACATTTTCTCTGAAGTGAAACTTGGAAGGGCTACATTAAAAAAAAAAAAAAAGTGAGAGGGCTGGGAGTGTAGCCTAGTGGTAGAGTGCTTGCCTAGCATGTACGAAGACCCGGGTTCGATTCCTTGGTACCACATACATAGAAAAAAGCCAGAAATGGTGCTGAGGCTCAAGTGGTAGAGCTCTAGCCTTGAGAAAGTCCAAGGACAGTGCTCAGGCCCTGAGCTCAAGCCCAGGACTGGCGGAACAAAAGAAAAAAGAAGCTCAAGGACAGTGCTCAGGCCCTGAGTTCAAGCTCCAGGACTGGCAAACAAATGAGGGGTTGGAGGCATGGCTCAGACAGTGGAACACCAGCCAATGCATGGAAACGTCAGGTGCCATGTTCAAGTTCTGGTCCCAGATCTTAAAAAAAAATAAAAGTGGGATACTTTTTAAACATGGATGATCTTCTATTCATTGGTTTTACTGCTTAGTTTGGTTTGGTTTTGCTGAAGCAGCGTCTCACTGTGTAGCCCGGGCTGGCCTTGAACTTGAAATCTTCTACCTCAGGATAGCACATTCAGACATGCCTGGCTTTGGGTAATTTCTAAATGTACTCAGGATATCTTTTATTTTTCTTTCTTTTTCTTTTGGTAAGTTGTGGAGCTTGCACTCAGGGCCTGGGCGCTGTCCTTAGGCTTTCTCAAGGCTAGAGCTCTACCACTTGAGCCACAGCACCACTTCCGGCTTTTTTGTGTGGAATCAAATTCAGAGCTTTGTGCATCCTAGGCCGGCAGTCTACCGTAGACCACGCTCCCAGCCCCTCTTCTGCCATTTTTACATGGCTTTTGTGTTTCTTTTCTTTATTCAGACTAGGAGTTCCAGTATTCTGTTGAATAGAAGTGGTCACATAAGCCATCTTGTCTTATTCCTGGTCTTGGAGTAAAAAGTTCCGTGTTTCACCACTGAGAATTAGGTTATCTGTAAACTTGTCACTTGTGACCTTTCCCATCATTATGCCCTAGAGTGTCAGTCTTTTGTGGAAACTGTGACTACTTCCAGGAAGTAGGAAGAGATTTAGGTAGAGAAGTCCTTCAGGCTGGAACCTTTCCAGCTACAAGGTCACACTTCTAGTGTGAGAATGGGCTGCTTTGTTTCCTAATAAGTAGGTTAACAGTATTCTCTGCCCTGAATATAGATGGGACTGCCATGCCAGCTTTCCTCCATACACACAGGAGTCTTGCCAGGAAGATTGTGTGATGTTGGGGGCTGGGAATGTGGCTTTGTAATAGAGTGCTTGCCTAGCCTACAGGAAGCCATATCAACAGAAAAAGCCGAGATTGGAGCTGTGGCTCAAGTGGTGGAATGCTAGCTTTGGACAAAAGGAGCTCAGGGACAGTGCCCAAGGCCTGAGTTCAAGCCCCAGGACTGGCAAAAAAAAAAAAAAAAAAAAAAGAGGGTTTGATGTTTTATAAAGTCACATAGACTTTAGAAAAGTGTCACCTAGAAGTGTGTAGGAGAGGAATCCTATCATGGTGCTACCCTGGCAGAGAAGTGGATCCTTGTGCGGATATAATAGAGACAGATCTAAGAAATTCAGTGAGGGCTGCTCTTGTGTGATCTGGAGTCAGAGGAAGGTGCAGGCCTTTTCTTAGAGTTATTGTCTAAATCAAAAAAAGAAGAAGATATTGGGCTTACGCCTGTCATCCCAGCTACTCAAGAAACTGAGATCAAAGCCAGTCTGGGCAGGAGAGTGTGTGAGAGTTTCATCTCCAATGAACCACCAGAAAACTGGAAGTAGCTCTGAGGTTCAAGTAGTGGAGGGTTCACCTTGAGTGAAAGAGCTCAAGGGCGGCACCCAGGCCCAGAGTTCAAACACCAAGACTGACAGAAAAAAGAAATCATGTATGAAATAAAAAGACTGGCGTGGACTCTGTGGAGAGTCCTCGGGTGAACTCACTCACACCGCTCACTGTGGGCACGAGAACCCACGGTCCCCACCCACCTGTCAAGGGACACTAGAATCTCTGCCTGTTGGCTCTCCAGGGACTGGAGTCTGGTTGCTGCTGAGCCACACAGGAAGACATGGGCAGTCTCGGCACAGCGCTGGTTAGAAAGGAGGACACCAGGTCATCAGTGACGTCACCAGCCCTGCTGGCCCAGCCCTAGCTGGCTGTGAAACATGATCTTCCAGGCCCCTCCTGATAATTATGACACCTTTCATGGGATTTTCTTTTTTTCTTGTGTGGAATTTTCTTTTCCTGTGAGATGTCAGGGTCACTACTTAGCTATAGAAGGCCTGGGTCTCCCTGGTGCTGGACCCCCAACTCTGTCATCCACTCCACGAGGTAACTGCAGAAGCTTGGCCTAACTGTACCCATAATTTCTGTCCACATAGAGCCAGAGGATCCTGGGAAGCTGGCTTTGGCATATCCACCGGGACAAACCTGGACACCATACAACCTCCGGGTCCTTAGACCTACCGTTCTCTTTTCCTCCTGTCACCTGTTCCAGGGCTCTGCCCCTGCCCTGTCCACCACCTCCCTCCAGGGCACAGCCTTGAGGCTCCACACTCATGGCATGGCCATCCTGGTAGCCCGGCCTGGTGTCTGGTGCGGTGGTGACAATGGCCAGGTCCCCGTTGGATCCTTGCCAACGTCAGCTCGTGATATGTCCATCACAGAATCCATCGCGCTCTGCCTATCCAACAGGTGGAATGTGTTCATGAGCGCCTTTGGGCTCCACTGCCTGGCCTCGGACCCCACATCACCCACCCGACGCCCCTTCTCCCAGATCCAGTGTCCCCCCCTCCCCCCCGAGCCCCAGCTGTGTCCCTGGGAACCCTAGCTGAGCTGAGCCCCAGGCCAAACCTCCCTCCCGCCCCTCCACCTTTATCCTTCACATCTCATCCCACCCAGGGAGCAGCTCTGCTTCTGCACACTCAGCTCTGCCCATCCGGGAACTTGGGCCCAGCCTCTCCTTCACACCTCCCAGTCCCCTGTGCCCAGACCTCTGGGCACACAGAGGCATCCCCTCCCCACCCAAATGGCCTTGGACAGGGAGGAGCCCCTCCTGAGGGCCCCTCCTCCCTCCTGAGGAGTCACTGGGCCCCACAGACTCCCTCACACCTCTCCCCATCCTTATCCACAACTTCAGATCCATGTGAGCCATCTTCAGGGGGTAAGCAGGTTCTAGAACATTCCACTTTCAAGAATCACTCCCGAGGCTTCTCCTCCTCAACCACCAATGCCCTGAACACTTCATTTTCTTTTTAACTTTTACATTCTTTTTGTTGTTGTTGTTATCTTTAAGGAGTTGTACAAGAGCTGTCATTTAACCTAGTGCTTTCTCAAGACAACGGGTCTTGACCAGTCTCACCCTTTCAACATTCTCACCCATCTTTTTGTCTTGTTCTTTCTGTACTAAGTCTAAGAAATCTTTGGTCTCTGGGCACCAATGGGTCACACCTGTAATCCTAACTACTCAAGGGGCTGAGATCTGAGGACTGCAGTTCAAAGCCAGCCAGGCCAGGAAAGTCAGTGAGACAACTAGAAGTGGAGCAGTGGTCCAGGTGGGAGAATACTAGCCTTGAGAAAGAACATAAACGAGCAAAATTTAAAAAGAAACTTAGGTACAAAATCCAGGCCCAGAGTTCAAGCCCCAGGACCCAGAAAATAAGTAAATAAACAGAAAGCAGAAATCTATGTCTACTCCAGAATTACAGATGTAATCCCCTGTTTTTAGAATTCTTAGATTTTTTTTTGTTGGTTGTGGGACTTGAACTCTGGACCTGGTCATTGTCCCTGAGCTCTTCTGCTGAAGGCTACTGTCCTACTGCTTGAGTCACAGCACCACTTCCTGTTTTCACTAGAATTACTCACTAAACTAATTAAAGATAGGAGTTTCTCAAACTTTAGTTCCTCGATCCTCATATTTCAGCCTACCGAGTAGCTAGGATTACAGGTGTGAGCCACTGGGCCAGAATTCTTCTGGCTTTTCCTATGTTGTGGTGCTGAGGAATAGAACCCGGGCCTTCGTGCATGCTAGGCAAGCACTGTAACACTAGGCCAAACTCTCAGCCCCATTTATTAAGTCTTTCTTTTTTGATACTGGGTATTGAACCTAGGAAACTGTACTTGCTACACAAGTGCTTTGCCACTGAGTTACATCCCAGACACAATTTTTTTTAAAGAAGAGAAATTAAGCTGGGGCTGGGAGTTTGGCCTGGTGGTAGAGTGCTTGCCTAGCATGCATGAAGCCCTGGGTTCAATTCCTCAGTACCACATATATAGAAAAGCCAGAATTGGTGCTGTGGCTCAAGTGGTAGAGCTGTAGTCTTGTGGAAAAAGTCCAAGGAGAGTGCTCAGGCCCTGAGTTTAAGCCCTGGGACTGGCCAAAAAAAAAAAAAAAAAAAAGAAATTAAGCTGGGCACTGGGTAGAGCGCTAGCCTTGAGCTGAGGAGCTCAGGGTCAGTGCCCAGGGTCCAGAGTTCAAAACCCACAACCAACAACAAAAAAGTAAAGAAAAGAAAACAAGTGAATGTGAGCATTCAAAGAGCCATGGTAGAAAACCATGGATCAGTATCACCTGTGCAGGAAAACAGCTTGAGCTCATAACTCTGATAGTTCACATAGACCTGCCCCATGAAAAGGGAATTTATGTTTGGTGTGTTTGATGATGGCATTTGAATTCAGGAACCGGGCACTGCCCCTGAAAGCTAGCCCTCTACCACTTTGACCCACAGTGCCACTTCTTGTTTTCTGGTGGTTCATTGGAGGTAAGAGTCTTATTGGCCACTCCTGCCCCAACTGGCTTTGAACCATAATCCCCAGATCTCAGCCTCCTGAGAGGTTAACATTACAGGCAACCCGCTTAAAGTACTGCTTTTTGCTTTGTTTTGTTTTGTTTGTTATTTTAGGTGCAAGACTGGGACTCAAACCCAGTACCTAACATTCTGCCTCCTTGGCTATCACTCTGAGCCACGCCTCCAGGCCCGGTGTGGTTGACTGATGCAAGCCACACTCTCCAACCTTTCCAGTCACCCCGCTCTACAAGAATGACATAACCAGTGAGTGTAAAGAGTCACGCCATCCTGGGATGAGAACCCTGAGGCCGCAGTGACCTTCTTATCCTGACAAGCCCCCCTCACACAAGCAATCACAAGCTCAGGAGAAATCACGAGGAACTTCCATCCGGATTCCTTACCAGCTCATCCCCTGGCTATGGACCAATTCTTCCTCTAGGAAAACCCACACCTCACATCTGCCTTCTGTACGTAAGAATGCACTGGAATCTTGCAATAGCCTCTGCTCTGTTCCTGCACGTAGTGAGTGTGGTAATATATCTCCTTTCTTTCCACTTCTCTATTCCATTGTTTTTAATGTGCTGGTGTTAGGACTTGAACTCAAGTACTCACACTCTAACTTGGCTTTTTCTCTCAACACTGGCACTGTATAGCCTGAGGTATACCTCCAGATCTACCTTTTTCTTTTCTTTTCTTTGGCTGGTTAAAAAGAGGTAAAAGTCTCTCTGATTTGTGTGCCTCAGACCTCAGGCTCCTGAGTGGTTCGGGTACAGACATGAGCCACCAGCACCAGGCCCCAGACTCCTCTCTCTAATGGTATCTTGGAGGAAGCGGCTGGACCTGAGATCTTGGAACCCTCGCAGTGAGCGCGTGGCACAGGACTCCATCAGGATTTGTACTGACTCGATTCAAGTTCAGAACCTTACACTGACCTTGGCCCACAGTTGACCAGGAAATCAGGGTGTTCCCTGCATCTGCTGTTCACCCTGCTGGGCTCTGGAAGAGCCGATGGCATCTGGCGATGGGAGGTCTCAGGAGACATGGCAGCCAGACTGTGCTCACTGGACAGTGGGGACAAACAGCTGGGGTAGGGCTGAAGCCCTGAGACAGGAGAGGAGGCCACACCTGGGCCCTCAGAACCAGAACTGAGGAGCCTCAGCCAGCAGCACTCTCAAGAGTGGTGTTCTAAGAAGGGCAGGGGCTGGTGACTCACCCCTGTAATCCCAGCCACTTAGGAGACTGAGATCTGAGGATCACAGTTTGAAGCCAGCCTGGAAAGTAAAAGAACAAGAGACTCTTATCTCTAATTAATAGCAAAAAGTCAGCAGTAGAGCTGTGGCTCAAATGGTAGAAAACCAGCCTTAAGCAAAAGAGCAAGCAAGAGTGCCAGAATTTGAGTTTACATCTCAGCACTGGAGCAAGAAATACGCGAAGGAATAAATTAATGGCCACATGCTGTTGGCTCAGGCCTGTAATCCCAGCTACTCAGGAGCTAAGGACCCCAGTTTGAAGTTAGCCCTGACAGTCAAATCCATGAAAGTCTTAACTCCTAATAACCAGCAAAAAGCCAGAAGTGCAACTCTGATTCAAAAGCTTAGGAACAGCACCCAGGCCCTGAGTTCAAGTTCTAGGATACAGGGAGGGAGGGAGGGAGGGAGGGAGGGAGGGAGGGAGAGAGAGAGAGAGAGAGAGAGAGAGAGAGAGAGAGAGAGAGAGAGAGAGAGAGAGAGAGAGAGGAGAGAGAGAGAGAGAAAGAGGCAGAAGCAGAGTAAATAGAATGAAAAAATAAAACAATGAGCTCATGCCTGTAATCTCAGGAGGCTGAGATCTGAGGATTGGGGTTCAAAGTCAGCCTGGGCATCAAAGTCAGTAAGACTCTTATCTCCAGTTAACCATCAGAAAACCAGAAGTTGTGCATAGCTCAAGGGGTAGTTCAAGTAGCCTTGAACTGCAGAGTTCAGGGACAGCTCAGGGACTGTGCCCATGCCCAGAGTTCAAGCCCCTTGACAGGGAAGAAAGAAAGAGAGAGAGAGGGAGGGGGAGGTTAAAGCTGGGTTTTCAGAGCTGCTCTGTCTCCAGCCTCTGCCTCCAGCTCTCAGTGGTGTGTGCTCCCCACTGTCCATCAGCTGCACACACCCCACCAGGTACAATGACTACTTGCCCCGCCCATCCATGGTGACTGACAGGCCGCTCTCCACTGAGGGACTCTCCTGGAATGAGAAGGGAGGGGACAGCAAGAGGATCTTTAAGAAGCCTGGAGGAGATGCAGCTCAGAGGGAAGGAGGACAGCTGGGCTGACTCCTGAGCTGTCCAGCCTGGGAGCAGGGCTGGGGTGCTAGCTCTCCTCCACAGAGCCCCAAACTGGAAGCAGACACCATGGAGGCGCACTCAGCCCCTCCCCACAGAGGATGCATGCCCTGGCAGGGGCTCCTGCTCACAGGTGAGGGAGGGAGGGGAAGGGGCTCAGCGAAGGGGAGCTCGGAGATTGGCTGGGAGCTGACAGGAGACACAGGGCTTCTGTTTTAATATAAGGGAAATGGGCATAAAGACAGACAGAGGCTCAGCCACAGGAAATTCTCACAGAGCTGGAATATGTTTTCCCTTTTAATGTGCCAATCCTGGGGCTTGAGTGCAAAGCTTTTGTGCTCAAGGCCAGCCCTCTACCGCCTGAGCCACTGCTGCACTTCCAGGTTTTGGTGGTAAAACACTGGGGACAAGAGTCTCACAGGCCTTCCTCCCCAGGCTGGCTTTGATCCGACAGTGTCCCGAGCAGCTAGGATGACAGGTATGAGCCACCAAGGCCTGGCTTAAACTGAAATTATTATTATTGTTTGCCAGTCCTAGGGACTCAGGACCTGAGCACTCTGCCATTTGAGCCAAGCGTCACTGCTGACTTTTTCTATGTATGTGGGATCGAGGAATCGAACCCAGGGCTTCATACATACTAGATAAGCACTCTACCACTAGGTTACACTCCCGGCCCACTTAAACTGGAGTTCTTTTGTTTTGTTTTGTTTTTTTCCTTTATTTGTCAGTCATGGGATTTTGAACTCTGGGCCTGGGCGATGTCCCTGAGCTCTTCAGCTCAAGTCTACCTCCCTACCCATGGAGCCACAGCACCACTTCTGGTTATCTAGTTGTTAATTGGAGGTAAGAGTCTCACAGTCTTAAATAAAAATAAATAATAATAATAATAATAATAATAATAATAATAATCTCACAGTCTTTAGTACCCAGTCTGGCTGTGAACCTTGATCCTCAGGTCACATCCTCCTGAGTAGTTACAATTATCGACCTGAGCCAGCGCGCCTGGTTTAGAGTTCTTAACAGGACAGGAAAAGCTCAACTTTTCACCTCTTTACGTTAACCATCAGTAGCCATTATATCTTGAAAAACACTGTTAATAATAATGTCAGGGGAATCTATCAATAAAAACATAACTACAGCTTTAATCCAGTCCTTTTCTGGGTGCTGGTACCTCACGCCTATAACTCTAGCAGAACAGGCTGAAATCTGAGCACTGTGGTTCAAAACAAGCCTAGGCAGGAAAGTCCATGAAACTCTTATCTCCACCAAAAAATGGACGGTGGGGTGGTGATGGCAGGGAATGTGGCCTAGTGGTAGAGTGCTTACCTAGCATGCACAAAGTCCTGGGTTCGATTCCTCACTACCACATACAGAAAAAGCTAGACGTGGTGCTGTGGTTCAAGAGGTAGAGCTCTAGCCTTGAGAAAGCTCTAGGACAACGTCCAGGCCCTGAGTTCAAGCCCTGGGACTGGCAAAAAAAAAAAAAAAAAGGCCAGAAGTAGAGCTGTGGCTCAAGGGGTGGAATGCTAGTGTTAGAGGAAACAAGCAACAGGACAGCACCAAGGCTTTGAGTTCAAGCCTCATTTGTACAGGGGAATAAATGTATGTCCTTAGCCACCAACCTCAGTAATCACCAAACGAACTCCGTGGGCACACAGGGACAAGGTCAGAGACAGGGATAACATAGAGGTTGTACTGCTGACAGCGCTAGTAGGAGACAGACAGACAGACAAGCACACACACACTCACACACAACTCACACACAACTCAGTGCAAGGGATTGAAGACCCTTTGTAGGGCTCCATTTTCATCCAATACCATTGATGGGCTTCTCTCTCTTGCCCCTTGCAGCCTTTATAACCCTGTGGCAGCCATCCAGGGCGGCCCCATTCTCTGTTCAACCCGTGCCACGCGTTGCCACCGAAGGAAGCATCGTTGTCCTACAGGTCCAAAACCTGCCACCCAACGTGTTTACCTTACGCTGGTTCAAAGGGGAGGAGACAGTGGACAGACAGCGAATTTTCTTCTATTTGCCAAAGGAGCAATACATCAATGAAGGACCTGCCTTCCGAGGCCAGCAGACCCTGCTCCCCGATGGCTCCTTAATGTTCCAGTCCGTGTCAAAGAGCGATGCCGGGTTCTTCACCTTGCAGGTCATCCAGGAGGACCTGCGGTGGGACACAGTGACAGTGTCCCTCCTCGTGCCCTGTGAGTGACTCTCGCATGAGCCGTGAGGGAGGCCTGGGGGTGGCAAGAGCCACCGAGGGGACACAGCAGGGACAGGCGAGAAAGCAGAGCCCCAGAATCTCTACAGGACTGGATCAAGGAAGGTGCCCCCCTCCCCCAGGAAACCCTGAGTGTGAGCAGGGGTGAGAGGGCAGCAGGGGTGGGCCAGGAAGCCCCCAAGAAAGGGCATTGCACACAGAGATGTGACAAATTTAGGGGAAAGGGAATGAATGGAGGTTGTGTTGTTGACGATAGGAGACAGACAGACGCACAGACAGACACAGACACCCATACACACAGATAGACACCAAGGCATGGGAATGAAGATAATGTTCTCTCAGGACGCAGACTGTGCCTGCATCTATTTATTTATTCATTTACTTATTTCCTTTTTACTTTGGCCAGTTCTGGGGCTTGAAGTCAGGGCCTGAGCACTGTCCTTGGACTTTCTCAAGGCTAGAGCTCTACCACTTGAGCCTCAGCACCACTTCTGGCTGTTTTCTATATGTGGTACCGAGGAATCGGACCCAGGTCTTCATGCATGCTAGGCAAGCACTTCAACCACTAGGCCAAACTCCCGGCCCCCCCTTGGCCACTTCTTGCTCAAGGTTAGCACTCTGCCTCTTGAGTCACAGTACCACTTCCAGCTTTTACTTAGTAGGTGGTTTCCAGGTATCCAACCCAGGGCTTCCCGCATGCTAGCCAAGCACTCTTACCACTAGGCTTCCCTCCCAGCCCAGGACCCCATTTTCTAACCAATGCTATTGCCAGGCCCTGGTGGCTCACATCTATCATCCTAGCTACTAGGAGGCTGAGATCTGAGCAGCATGAATCAAAGGCTGCCTGGGGGCGGGGGAGGAGAGTTCATGAGACTCTTATCTCCAGTGAGTCAGCCAAAAGCCAGCAGTGGAGCTGTGCGGGGCTCAAGTGCTAGCCTCTGAGCAAAAGAAACTCAGGGCGAGCACCCAGAGAACCTGAGTTGCAGCCCCAGGAGCGGCACACCAGAGAAAGTCTCCATATTGATGTGTTTTCTCCTCTCTCCTAGCTTTACCTCCATCCTTGTTCTACTTGATGGTCCCAGCCAACGTCACCTTTGAATTGGTGCCACCCTATGTGTTTGAAGGGGAAGACATGCTTTTACGGGTCCACAAGTTACCCAAGGATTTATTAGCCTTTCGCTGGTACAAAGGAAAAAGGATTAATGACCATAATCGCATTTTCTTATATTTGCCTGTCACTGGAAAATCAAAATCAGAGCAGGCTTACAGTGGCAGAGAGCGGGTGTACCCCGATGGCTCTCTGCTTCTCCAGAACATCACTCCGGATGACACTGGCTTCTACACCCTAGAAATGGTAACGCGAGATATGGCGAGTGAATTGCTGTCCGTGCAGATCCGCCTGTCCCGTGAGTGATGCTCCTGCGCCCCGGGGGCCCGGAGGGGTGGGTGCCTCGTCCACAGGGGATGTCAGGCCTGCTTGGCGTCTGCCTTGTGTCCTCCATGATGTGGCCTTGTTGGGGTTTGAGGTTGGAATGCGGGGCTCCCAGGGGATCAAGTCCACCTCCTGAGACTTATTCCAGAGTCCACAGGCCAAGATGCCACTGTTCTGGAGGCCACAGAGATGCCCTAGGGAGTCTGTGTTTCTGGAGGAATGGAGGAGGATAGAGCTTTTTTGGATCCACTTTCCCAGAAGAAAATGAAGCCTGTGCTTCAGTGGGTCTAGATAGATAGATAGATAGATAGATAGATATTTTTTTTTTGCTAGACCATGAACTCATGACCAGGGCACTGTCCTTGGGCTTTCTCAAGGCTAGCACTCTACCACTTGAGCCATAGCACCACTTCTGGCTTTGTATGTAGTACTGAGGAATCAAATCCAGGTCTTTGTGCATGCTAGGCAAGCACTCTACCACTAGGCTATGCTCCTGGCTCCAAATACTTTTTTTTTTTTCCTCCACCAGTAGTAGGACTTGAACACTGGGCCTGAATGCTATCCTGGAGCTCTTCGGCTCAAGACTGTACTTCTGGTTTTCTAGTGGTGAATTCAAGATAAGAGTCTTGCAGACTGTCTTGTCCAGGTTGACTTCATTCCGCATTCCTCAGATCTCAACTTCCTGAATAGCCAGGATTACAGGCACAAACCACCAGTGCCTGGCTTTTTTGTTTTTCTTTTTTTTGCCAGTCCTAGGGCTTGAATCAGGGCCTGGGCACTGTCCCTTAGTGTTTTCGCTCAATATTGATGCTGTAGGCTGGGAAAGTGCTTTAGTGGTAGAGTGCTTGCCTAGCACACATGACGCCCTGTGTTCAGTTCCTCAGTATCGCATAGACAGAAAACACCAGAAGTGGTGCTGTGGCTCAAGTGGTAGACCGCTAGCTGTGAGCGAAAGAAGCTCAAGGACAGTGCCCAGGCCTTCAGTTCAAGCTAGGACTGGCAAAATAAATAAATACATAAATACATAAATAAATCAAAGCACCAATGCTCTACCACGTGGTCGACATCACCAGTTCCAGCTCATTATTGGTGGATTGGAAATAACAGATTTCTAGACTTTTTTTTTTTGCCAGTCCTGGTCTGAGCACTGTCCTTGGATTTTTCTCAAGGCTAGAGCTCTACCACTTGTGCCTCAGCACCACTTACGGCTTTTTCTAAGTATGTGGCACCAAGGAATCGAACCCGGGTCTTCGTGCATGCTAGGCAAGCACTTTAACCACTAGGCCAAACTCCCAGCCTCCAGATTTCTAGACTTTTGTCCTCTCTAGCTTGAAACCCTGATCTGCAGGTCTCATCCTCCTGAGTAGCTAAGCTTACATGTGTGAGCCACAAATACCCGAGTGGAATGCGTGAAGAAAAAGGAAGAGCTCAACGCTTCCCACTTTAAGTTAATCACCATAGCAATGTGTTTTGAAAATTGATATTAATAATTTCATCAGGGTTCTGGCCATTGGTGACTGATGCTTATAATCCTAACTACTCTGGAGGCTGAGATCTGAAAAGCAAGGTTTGAAGCCAGCTCAAGTAGGAAAGTCTGCGAAAGTCTCATCATTAATTTATCACCACCAAAAACTAGAAGTGGAGCTCTGACTCAAGTGGTAGAGTGCTACCTTGAGAGAGAAAAGATAAACAAACACAAAATAGGTGAACGTGCCTGGTACTGGAGGCTCTCACTGTCAGCTACTCAGGAGGCAGAGAGCTGAGGACTGGTCAGAGCTAGCCTGAGCAGGAAAGCCCATGAGATTAATATCTCCAATTAACCACCATAAAACTGGAAGTGGTGCTGTGACCCACAAGTGGCAACCTTGAGCAAAAGAGCTCAGGGATAGATAACACCAGGCCCTGAGTTCAAGCCCTATGATTGGCCAAAGGAAACCAAACCTCAGGAACAGCATCCAGGCCCTTAGTTCAAGCCTCAGGACTGGCACACACACCCCATGGCAAAGACTTTAAAGAAACCTTCCCAGGGTTCAGGGCTCCCGTTCCATTTAACACCAAGGTCTCAATTTGGGTGGATGTCTCTCTTCTCCCTCCTAGCCCCGTGGTTGAACTCCTGGTACCGCACCGCCACTGGAAACACCACTGTTGAAATAGTGCCACCCGAAGTTATTGCAGGGAGGAATGTTCTCTTACTGGTCCACCATCTGCCACAGGATGCGCTGGCCTTTCGCTGGTTCAAAGGACAAAGCACGATTGATAGTCAACGAATTTCCTTCTCTTTGCCAACCATTGGACAGAATGAAGGACCTGCACACAGCGGCAGAGAGATCGTGTTCCCCAATGCGTCCCTGCTATTGCAGAACCTCACTCTGAATGACACGGGATTCTACACCCTCCAAATCATGCGGAAGGATTACAGGATGGATGTGGTGTCAGTGGAGATCTCTGTATTCCGGGAGTGGGTCTCCTGAACCCTGGGTCCTGGGTAGAGTGGATGTCCTGCACACATGGGCTGGCGGGCTGCATCAAGTCTACCTCAGGTTCTGCAGGAAGTGGCCTTGTTGGGGTTTGATCATCAAATGAAGGACTCAGTGGGTGCCGAGACACTCTGAGACTTGTCACCTAGAGGTCACAGAGAAATGGTCCACAGGCCAGGGTCCCACTCCCTGGGGGCCTCAGAGACCCCCTAGGGAGGTCTGTGTTCCCAGAGGGATAAATAGGAGAAAAGATGATTTGCAGAAGAAAATGAGCGCCACGTGTTGTCCTGTGGTCACTGAGAACAGAGACCTCTGTTGAAAGTTTAATCTCCCTGAAAATACTGGCAGTATTTTCTTGCCTTTTTCTTTTCTTTTCTTATTACTCTTTCCTTTTCAGTTCTTTTCTTCCTGCCTCCCATTTCTTTCTTTCTTTTTTTTCCCCCTGCCAGTCCTGGGGCTTGACCACTGTCCTTGGGCTTTCTGAAGGCTAGAGCTCTACCACTTGAGCCACAGAACCATATCTGGCTTTTTCTATGTGTGTGATACTGAGGAATTGAACCCGGGTCTTCGTGCTTGCTAGGCAAGCTCTTTACCACTAGGCCAAACTCCCAGTCCCATTTTTTTTTTTCGTGCCATTCATGGAGCTTAGACTCAGGGTCTGGGCCCTGTTTCTGAGCTCCTTGGCTCAAGGCTAGCACTCTACCAGTCGGAGCCCTGGCACCACTTCCATCTTTCTGGGGGTTAATTGAAGATAAAAGTCTCATGGCTTTTCCTGTCTGGGCTGGCTTAGAACTGTGATCCTCAGATCTCAGCCTCCTGAGTAGCTAGGGTGACAGGTGAGAACCACCAGCACCCCATGAAGGTCTCACAATTGATGGGTTTCTCTCTCCTCCCTCCCAGCCCCACAGTTAGGTGTCCAGTTCCAAGCCACCTTTGCCCATGTCTTTGTGGAAACTGTGCCGCCCAAAGCCATTGAAGGGAAAGAAGTTCTTCTCCGTGTCCTCAATCTACCACAGAACGTTTCCGCCTTTCTCTGGTACAAGGGAAAAGGGGTCAATGATGACCGTCAAATAGGCTTCTGTCTCCCAGCCCCTCGCATCTGTTGGACGGGATCAGCATACAGTGGCAGGGAGAGATTGTTCTTGGATGGATCTCTGCTATTGCAGAACCTCACTGTGAAAGACACTGGATTCTACACCGTCAAAATCATGCAGGTGGATGAGAGGATTGATGTGGTGTACGTGGAGATCTCTGTATTCCGTGAGTGATTCTCATGAGCTCTGGGGTCCAGGGTGGAGTGGACAAACTGCACACACAGGAGACACAGGATGTCAGGCCTTCACAGACTCCGCAAGACACACACACACACACACACACACACACACACACACACATGCACACACACCTGCCCATATGCATGCACACCTTCATGGACAAATACACATACATGCATACATGCATGTATACATGCATACATACTCAGGCATCCAAGGCATGAAAATGGAGACATTTTCTCAGGGCTTCATTTTTCTATACCAAAGTCTCAATATCGCTGGGGTTTTCTTCTCCTTCCTCCTAGATTCCCTTTTAGCCCTTTGGAAGATACCAACCCCTGCCCAGTTCACCATTGAGCCGGATCTGTCCATGAATGTGGACACCTGGTTTCCTGAGAGTCCACAATCTGCCACAGAATCTTCTAGACTTCTGCTGCTTCGAAGGCAAAGACACCGCAGACACACATCAAATCGCCTTGTACGTGCCTGGCCTGGAAGTTACCATACTCGGGCCTGCATCCAACCACAGAGAGATCGTGTACCCCAACGGCACCCTGCTACTGCAGAACCCCACTTGGGAGGATCTAGGGATATACACCTTACAGACTGTCCGTGAAGATCTGTGGTGCGAGAGGAAATCTCTGCATGTCCTACTCTACTGTGAGTGCCAGGCGGGGAGGATGCCCTGAGCACACAGGATGGCAGGCCAGCACCGAGTCCCTCTTGTGACCTCCATGATGTGGCCTTGTTGGGGTTTGAGTGTAGAAGGCAGGATGAACAGGGAGCCAAGTCCACCCCTTGAGACTTGTTATAGAGGATGCAGAGGGATGGTGCCACTGAGGCCACAGAGATGCCCTAGGGAGGCTGAATTCCCAGAGGGATAAATAGGAGAAAAGAGGTTTTCCAGGGGCTCCTGAAAGTGAACCCTGAGTGTTGTTTTGTGATAACAGAGGCTTGCGCACGGGGGCTTCTGCTCTCCCAGGAAATAGTGGTAGTGCTCTGTTTGGTTGTGTGCCAGGGCTAGCTAGGGCTTGAACCCAGGACCTCACACTCCCCTTTGCTTCTAGGTCAAAGGTACTACTCTACCAGTTGAGCTACACAACCACTTCTGGTTTCCTGCTGCCTGATTAAGAATAAGAATGTCAAGGACTTTCCATCCTCGGACCTCAGCGTCCTCACTTGCTAGAATTACTGATGGGATGGAGCCACCCTCACTGGAGATCCCAAAAGGAGCCGCAAACCTCAGCTGCTGGGATCGAGTCCACCATCCTCATCCACTGTATTCTGGAAAGTGACGTTGACATGGCTGTCGGGTTGACAAAGGAAATAAAAATACAACTGGAACATGAAATGTGCTTTTAATCATCAACCTCAGAAACTGCCAGATAAACCCAATAGACTCGCCAGGTCCTGGGAATGCCGGTTCATTCCTCCACCAGTGTCTGAGTCTGTCCCCAGCCCAGGGGCCACCAGAGAGATCATAGAGTCCTCGTCAACTCCCGCTCCTGTGGATAGCAAGACTGAGCAGTGATGGTGTCTAGAGGAGGCCAGGGTGACAAGGGCCACAGAGGGGACAGAGCAGGGAGAGGTGAGGAAGCAGAGCTCCAGGGTCTCTAGAGGAGGAGGCCAGGGAAAGTGTCTCCCCAGGGCACCCCGAGTGTGCACGGGGTGAGCCATCAACGCCTTGGGAGGTTTGTGGCACACAGAGGAAGTGGCAGGTTGAGGGGTGGACGGTAAAGAAATGGAGAGATGCCAGGCACTGGTGGCTCATGCCCGTATCCTAGCTATTCAGGAGGCTGACATCTTAGGATCGAAGTGCAAGGCCACCATAAGATTCTTACCTTCCATGAACCACCAGAGAACAGAAGTGGCGCTGTGGTTCAACGTGGTAAAACACTGGCCTTGAGTGAGGGTTCAGGGATGGCACCCAGGACCTGAGTTCAAGACCTACAACTTACCAAAAGAATTTTACAAAAAGAAAATAAATGGAGATCATGCTACTAGAGCCAGTGAGACACACACGCGCACGCACACGCACTCACACGCACGCACACGTACGCACACGCATGCACACAAATCTACACGTTGGTACCTGGCATTGTCACCCTAATTCGGTGTCATTTCCCACAGTGATGGCCCTCACACCCTCCAGCTCCTCAGAGGAAGACAGAGTCCATGCAGCACCCCAGTGCTTTCCCTGGATGGCGCTGCGGGCCTCGGAAGCAGGGGAGGGAAGGTTGGGGAGTCTCAAACCACCCCCTCTTCACAAACACTCCCAGCGAAGCACCCAGCCCAGGGTGCTGGGTCGGGGTGCTGAATCCCCAGTACTGAAGACACAGCTTGGACTGGCCCAGACCCAGACCTGCCTTTGCCTGCTGTCAGATGGCAGAACAAAGACCTTGAGTAGGGAGATACTGCCAATGCCAGAGGATATGTGATCTTGTTGTACCCGAATTCCTAGACCCCTGAAAAGACCACCAGAGGCCACAGTCAAAGCTAAAGAGCAGGAGTCGTTTTATTTACGAGTCTAGACTCGGGCCTCCACGTACCAGCAGCCGGCAACGCTGAAAAGGCCCTGAGCAAGAACTTTACGCTGCTTTTATAGGGAAAGTACAATTACCTGATTGGCTATTTGACTCAAACCACTGGTCGAATCAGAGCTCAGGGGTCTAACCACTGAGCACCAAGCTGTTACCACCTGGGGTTCAAGTGCACGGGCCCTAAACAAGGGGTGGGGGTCATTCCCAGAACATGGAACAATCTTGGCACAACATTCCCCCCTTTCCCCTGATACTTTTAGAGCCAATCTTGGATCTATCTAGTTAAAATCACACAAGGGCCTAAGGGCCCAGCTAAAACAAAAAACAGGGTTATCAACCAAGGGGAAAAATTCCTTCACGTTACTCCCTTTCCTGTTTTAACACCGTTAGGTGGAAATGTACAACTATGAGTATTTACCCACACAAAGTCCCTATCCAAATACTGCCC
The DNA here is from genome assembly GCF_031878675.1 of Megascapheus bottae. Lineage (NCBI taxonomy): Eukaryota > Metazoa > Chordata > Mammalia > Rodentia > Geomyidae > Megascapheus > Megascapheus bottae. Next base: position 5,295,334 of record NC_143539.1, read on the forward strand.
GTAACTATTATTGATTTTGGTGGCATAACTTAAATTTTTAAAGGGCTACTTTTGGTCCAATCAATCTTCCAAGCTGTTTTGGACAAGGATTCTATGAAGACTCTCATCCACAAATAACTGGAAGGGTTTAAGAACATCCGGGAGTCCCAAGGCTGTCTTTATTTGTTGGAAAGCCTGTTCAGCTTCTTCTGTCCAGCAAAAAGGTTGCTGATCCTTAGTAGCCAAGTACAAGGGCTTGGCTAGTTCCGCAAACCCGGGAATCCACAGCCGGCAAAATCCAGCTGTCCCCCAAAATTCCCGCACCTGTCGTCGTCATTGTGGTCTGGGTATGCGGAGCACTGTCTCTTTGCGGGCAGCAGTTAGCCACCTTTGACCTCCTCTCAGTAGGTAGCCTAAATACGTTACCTCAGTCTTGCAGATCTGTGCTTTCTTGGCCGAGGCTCGATAGCCCAGCTTTCCTAAGGTTTGTAGGAGTCCTCCGTCCCCTGGATGCACCCTTCACGAGTCTGTGCCGCTATTAAAAGATCCTCATGGAGGGCCTCATCAAATAGTGTGGGTGAATTTTTAAATCCTTGTGGATTTAAAAAGGTCAGTTGCCCATTAATGCCCTTTTCTGAGTCAGTCCATTCAAATGCAAAAAGTTCTTGGCCTTTGGGGGCCAAAGGCAAACTGAAGAAAGCATCTTTTAAATTCAAGACGGTATACCACTGTTTTTCAGGGTCAAGAGTACTCAGGAGGACATAAGGATTAGGCACAGTTGGGTGTATGTCCATAACCCGCTTGTTAACCTCTCTTAAATCTTGCACTGGATGATATTCTCCCGTGTGAGGCTTGCGTAGCGGCAGTAATGCAGTGTTCCAGGCTGACCAACAAGGTCGTAGCACTCCCTGGTCTAAGAGGCGGCGAATGTGAGGAGTTATTCCTACCCGAGCCTCTAAAGACATAGGGTACTCTTGGACTCAAATGGGTCGGCCTCAGGTTTTATTTCTATATAGAGTGCTGGCCGGTGCTTAGCTAATCCCATCCTCCAGTCTCTGCCCATGCTTCTGGAGACTGTTTGAGCCAAACGTCAATTCCCGAATCAGGGGGATTCTGCTGCTGATGAAGGCGATACTCATATTCTAGTGCTGAGGTCAATGTTGTCCGTGGCCTGCCCTGGGAGTCTGTTACCTTAGGTCCACCTGGCAGGAAGTAAATCTGAGCCCCCAACTTGGTTAATAAGTCTCTCCCCAATAAGAGGTAGGGGCATTCAGGGATGCCTAGAAGAGAATGTGACACCTTACCAGCTCCCAGGTCCACCGTCCTTTGAGTTGTCCAAGAATATTTCTTTATTCCTGTAGCCCCCTGCACCCACGATGTAGCTGTGGAGAGTTTTCCTTGAGGCTTAATAAGCACCGAATGCTGAGCACCTGTGTCCACTAAAAACTGGACAGGAGTCCCCTCCACCTGCAACGTTACCCTAGGTTCAGGGAGGGGATTTGAACCCCTTCTCCCCTAGACCTCCGCGTCATGAGTGACTAACACGGAAGTTTTTCGTTGCCAGTGCTCCGATCTGCTCTTTTTTCTTTCCGGGCATTCCCTGGCCCAGTGACCAAACTCTTTGCAGTAAGCACATTGATCTTTGCTCAAATCTCGACCTGGAGGCCAGGTGAAGGTTGTGGGCCACGTGAACCTCTTTGTGGTGGTCTTCCCTGGTGAACTACAGCAGCCAGTACTTTAGTCATTCTGTGTTGCTCTCAGCTGTGTCTCCTCTGGAGCATCTCTATTATTAAAAACGTTCTGAGCAATCCTGAGTAAATCTTGGATACTTTTTCCTTCTAAGTCCTCTAATTTCTGTAGCTTCCTCTTAATATCTGAAGCTGCCTGGTTAACAAAAGACATAACTACAGCTGCCTGATTTTCAGGGGCTACAGGGTCCATTGGGGTAAACCATCTAAAGGCTTCCATTAATCTAAGTTCTCAGAAGGAGTTTCTGTTTTACCTGGAAGAACCGAATATATCTTAGCCAAATTAGTGGGCTTGTGAGCGGCAGCCCGGAGACCCGCCATTAGAGTCTGGCGACACACCCGAAGCCTTCCCCTACCTTCTGCGGTGTTATAATCCCATTTATCCTGGGGAGGTCTAGTTAAGGGAAAAGTATCATTAATCAAATCTGGATTAGCAGTGGGCTGCCCATCGTCCCCAGGGACCAATTTCCTGTCCTCCACCTGGATCCTTTCCCGCTCCTCCGTAGTAAACAAGATTCAGAGGAGCTGCTGCCAATCATCCCAGGTGGCTGGTGAGTGAACATAACACTTTCTAGAAGAGAAATCAAAACTTCACGGTTATCAGAAAAACAAGCACTCTGGGTTTTCCAGTTATAAAGGTCACTGGTGGAAAAAGGCCAATACTGGAACCTAGGGTTCCCAGTATCATCTGGAAAACCAATTTCACGCAATGGGAAGGCAATCGTGGAATCAGGAAAATGTGGACTCGCTGCTCGTTGAGTACGTCCCCATGTCCTACCCTCTGGGCCTTCAGCGGCATTTAGGGAAGCCACTTTCGCCTCCACCTCGCCCGAAGAAGAAACCTCTACGCCTCCTGTTGACATAGAAAATTGTGGATTGAAAGGAGGAGGAAAATATGGAGGGGATTCAAGGAGAAGGGGTCTGTATTATTGGCCAGGACTGGGTGAAAAGGAGCTGAGGGCTTGGGTCGAGAGACATCAGCCTGGCGCAGGGCCAAGATGTCGCTTGTCGAGAGAAGAAAGGGGGATAACCAGGCAGGGGGATTTTCTACCAAATCCTGCCAAACAAGATTATAAGGAATCTGATCAAAGCAGCCAGACTGTTCTGGTATCTTCTCTCTTACCTTCCGAATTGTGGAGAGGCTAAAAGTGCCCTCTGGGGGCCATCCAACATCAAAGGTCAGCCATTTCGAATTACAAAGAGTAATTTGTTTTTACTCAAATCAAAACCTGTGCTTCTAACATCCTTAAAATTCATTATTAGAAGAGCAAGCGGAGTAGTACCCATCTCAGAGAAAGATATCCAAATCAAAAAAACAAACAAAAATACAAAAAAACAAACAACAAAAGCAACATATGCGCGCTTAAACCAATAACCAGAAGGGAATTGTTAACCAGAGGGGTGATCACAACACGATCGTCCTAACAGCAGTTCCCCAATATAGCCTGAATGGGAGTATCAAACAGAGGGATGGTCACAGCGTGACTGTCCTAACAATAGCTCCTCAATACAGCCTGGATGGAACTATCAGACAGAGGGATGGTCGCAGCTCGGCCGTCCTAACCATAGTTCCCGGAAAGGGCACAAGGGACGTCTCCCACTGGCCCCGTCAACAATCCTATAGCACGTCTGTCAGGATTCTTCGTTGATCCAGATACAGAACCTATAGGCAACCCAGATGAACAGATTATCAGATAAAACATAATACACAGAGACAAACGAAGCCAGCCTACTTACCGCGGTTTTCCACGACCCCTTGACTAGGCGTCTGAGTGGACTTGGGGGTTCCCGGCCAACGCACCAAATGTTGTACCCGAATTCCTAGACCCCCAAAAAGACCACCAGAGGCCACAGTCAAAGCTAAAGAGCAGGGGTCGTTTTATTTACGAGTCTAGACTCGGGCCTCCACGTACCAGCAGCCGGCAACGCTGAAAAGGCCCTGAGCAAGAACTTTACACTGCTTTTATAGGGAAAGTACAATTACCTGATTGGCTATTTGACTCAAACCACTGGTCGAATCGGAGCTCAGGTGTCTAACCACTGAGCACCAAGCTGTTACCACCTGGGGTTCAAGTACACGGGCCCTAAACAAGGGAGGGAGGAGGTCATTCCCAGAACATGGAACAATCTTGGCACAACAACCTGTCATTATAATTATACGGAAGTTTTTTTTTTGGACACTGGGCCTGGGCACTGTCCCTGAGCTGTTCAGATCCTCAGATCTCAGCCTCCTGAAAAGCTGGGGTTACAGGCGTGAGCCACTGCGTCAGGCTTTATATGTAAGTTCTACCCCTGCAACCTGCACTTTCCTCACTGGCCACCAAGGGGCGTGTCACACGTCAACCCCATTCCTGGTCCCTCCTCAGGCTTGGGGCCCCCTCAGCAGGGCCCCCCAGTCCAACACAGCCTCACCCCACATGCCACTGCTTCTCCAGACTCTGTCCACCCGGGAGGCGCCTGTCCCCTTGGTCTGCCCTTCCCTGGGGAATGACTTCAAGTCTCAGTCAAAGGGACCTTGCCCAGGGGAATGCTTCCACGGCACAGGCCCCTCCGCCCTTGCCCCCTCCCATCCCCATAACCTTCTTGGGCGTTATTCACCCATCTTTACCTTGCTTTGGAGTCAGCGGACTGAAACCTAGCACAAAGAAGAAGAGAGACCTGGGGGGAGGGAGATAGGGGCCAGATCGTGGCCTAGTGGTAGAGTGCTTGCCTAGCATGCATGAAGCCCTGGGTTCCATTTCTTGGTACCATATATACACACAGAAAAAGGTGGAAGTGGTGCTGTGGATCAAGTGTTAGAGCGCTAGCCTTGAGAAAGCCCCAGGACAGTGCCTGGCCCTGAGTTCAAGCCCCAGGACTGGCAAAACAAAAACAAACCCCCCCCCACCACCACCACCACACACACAATAGAGCCTGGGCATTGGTGACTCCTCACGGCTCTCATCTTAGCTACTCAGGAGCCTGAGGTCTGAGAGTCCAGGTTTGAAGCTAGCCTGGACAGGAAAGTCCGTGAGGCTCTATATCTTCAATGAACCACCAAAAATGCTGCAAAGTGGAGCTGTGGTTCAAGTGGTAGAGCTAAAAAGTTCAGGGACAGTGCTCAAACCTTGAGTTCAAGCTCCAGGACTAATGCAAAAAGAAACAGGAAGAGGAGAGGAGAAGGAGGAAGAGAAGGAGGGGAGGGGGAGGAGGAGGAGGAGGAGAAAGAAGGCAGGACTGAAAGAAGAGGGGGCAGAGCAGTATCCTGGCACAGACCCTGCGGGCACACGACCGGGAGAAGGACTCCTGTCCTGAGAGGAAGAGGAGACTGGCTAAGAGAGAGGAGACGAGGGACAGCAGACCCCCCAACACCCAGGCAGCCCTACGTGGGATTTGTGCTGGAACTGTGCTCATCCCCACAGAGGAAAGGAAGAGAAGGCGGCGGGGACCATGGAGCTTCCTGCAGCCCTTCTCCATGGAGGTGGCGGGCGCTGGCCGAGATTCCTGCTCACAGGTAGGGCACAGCCCCCCTGGGATGGGGCAGGGGGAGCAGGGCACTGCCAGGGCACCTGGGATTCTCATCTGGTTGGGGAGGAGTGAGGCCCCAGAGCGTGACAGACTGGAATTAGTAGGAGGCAAAATGAATCAGGAGAAGAAAAACTCAGTTGTTCTGGTTCCAAATTCATCACCATCAGCTGCTGTGTTTTAAAATCAGATATAACACCCATGTCCCCCCCCCCCGCCCCCAGAGTCTGGATCCCCCAAACACCCAGATCTCCAAAGAACAACCAAGCCGATCATGAAACGTGTTCTGAGTCCCCAACTTCAGAAATGGCCACATAAACCCTGTAGCCACGCAGGGTCCTGGGAATACAAGTTCATTCATGGGGGCAGGGGTGGGGGACGGGGAGCCTGTTCCAGGCCTGGGGGCCACCACAGAGACTCCCCAGAGCACCCTGAGGATATCAGAGGGTGGAGAGGGCAGCGAGGAGTGTGCCGTGAAGCTTCCTGGGAAGAGTATGGCACACGGGTCAGGGGCAGAGAAGGAGTGCTACTGACCCAGCCAAGTCACACACACAAAGGTTCACATGTCGTGTCTGTCCCACTGTCTGTCTGTCATGCTAGGGATGAAGGCACCGTCTCAGAACTCGAGGTTCCATCTTCCATCCAATAATCAATGGATCTCTCGCCCCTTCTCTCTCTTTCTCTCTCCATCCTCCTAGCTTCCATTTTGTTCTTCTGGAGCCTGCCATCTTTAGCCCAGATCAGCATCGAGTTTGTGCCCCTCAATGCTGTTCAAGGGGCAAACGTCCTTCTCCGCGTCCACAATGTGCCCAGGAATCTTCAAGGCTACACCTGGTACAAAGGACACAGAGCTCAGGACAACCGTCAGATCCTCATCTTTGTGATCGACCACCACAGGGTCGTGCCAGGGCCCGACTACAGCGGTCGGGAGAGAATCTTCTACAACGGGTCACTGCTTCTGCGGCAAGTCAGCCCAAAGGACGAAGGCTATTACACCCTACGGATCCTCACGAGGGATCTCCGGACCCAGGGAGCATCCGGACAGCTCCGTGTATTCCGTGAGTGACGGATCACTCCACGGCCTCCGGTCACGGGAGTCCCCGGGGCTCATGGAGGGATGGAAACTAGCCAGGGTGGAACCTCGTGCTGCAGTCTTCTCTTTCGATATTGTTTTGGTTCTTAGGGAGCACTGGTATCCCATATGGAATTTTAAGCTGTCTTTTTTTCTTTCTTTTTTTTGTTTTGGTCAGTCGTGGGGCTTGAACTCTGGACCTGGACACTGTCACTGAGCTCTTCGGCTCAACGCTAGTGCTCTACCCCTTGAGCCACAGTGCTACTTCCAGTTTCTGGTGGTTTATTGGAGATAAGAGTCTCAGGGACTTTAGTACCCAGGCTGGCTTTGAACCTTGATCCTCAGATCTCAGCCTCCTGAGTAGCTAGGATGACAGGTTGCCCAGCCAGGGTATATTTTTTTTTCTGTATCTGAGGTTTGAAGCAGAAAGCCTTGACTATGTAGATTGCTTTGGTCAGTAATGATCTCCTAGCAAATTCATCTTTCAGCCCAGGCACATGAGTTGTCTTTATATTCATTTATGTCTTTCCCTCCCTCCCTCCCTCCCCCTGTCTCTGTCTTTCTGTCTCTGTCTGTGCCTGGCTTTCTCTCTCTCTCTCTCTTTCTTTCTCTGCCAGTCCTGGGGCTTGAACTCAGGACTTAGGTATTCTCTCTGAGCCTCTTGGCTCAAGGCAAGTGCCCCACCACTTGCCACAGCCATACTTCTGGCTTTATTGGGAGTTTATTGGGGAGAAGAGTATCACGGACTTTCCTGCCCAGAGCTCAGCCTTCCGAGTATTTAGGGTGACAGATATGAGCCACCTGTGCCCGGCAGCTTCCACTTCTTCCATGAATGCTTCAGCGTTTTTAGGCTGTTGATATTTTCCTCCTGGGTGAAATCCAGGACTTAAGGTGGTATTCTTAGCCAGGTGCTGGTAGCTTACACCTGTAATCCTACTCAAGAGACTGAGATCTGAGAATCATGGTTCGAAGGCAGCCCATGTAAGGAAATCCATGCGATTCTTATCTCCAGTAAACCACCAGGAAACTAGAAATAGAGCTGTGGCTCAAAGTGGTAGAGTACTAGCTAACCTTAAGTGAACAAGCTCAGGACAGTGGCCAGGCCCTGAGTTCAAGCCTCATGAACGACCTCACCCCCCAACCCCCCCAAAAGATATTTTTTGATGCTATTATAATTGGAATAATTTTCTTCATTCCAGGTTCATTGATAAATGTATAGAACGCTGCTTCTTTGCCACTTTAACTGGTTTCCTTCCTGTCTTCCTTTTTTTGGTCCAGTTGCCCTAACTAGGACTAGATTTATTCTGAATGAAAGTGACTGAAGTAGCATTCTGGCTTGTTCCCAGTTGTAAACTAAAAGCCTTTGTGTTTCTCAGTGGAGAATTAAGTTACCTGTGAACTTTTCTTCTTGTGACCTTTTTGTGTGGAGGGAATTTCCCTGTATTCCTGAGTGTCTTTTTTTTCCCTTTTTAAATGTGAAACTGTGACAACTTCCTTGCAAGAGTTTCCTTCCAAGTCCCAATCATTCACCAGCCAGGAAGTCTTTAGCCTGGAATCCCTTTGGCTACTGAGGTCATGAGAGTCTGGGCTGCCTTTGTCTCCTCATAAATAACAAAGAGTGAATGTCCTCTGTTGATTTTAGTTTATGGATATATTCCCTGCCCCAGAGATACACAGAACTGCCAAGCTGGCTCTCCTTAGCACTCACAGAAGGTCATGGAAGAAACAAATCCTGATATCTGACGAATTGCTCGCAGAAGTTTGCCAAGCGAGGTGGCTCACGCCTATAATCCTAGCTACTCAGGAGGCTGAAATCTGAGGATCAAGGTTCAAAGCTATCCCAGGCACAGAAGGACCTGAGACTCTTATCTCCAATTAACCTCCAGAAAACAGGAAGTGGGGCTTGGCTCAAGGGTAGGATGGTAGCCTTGAGCTTAAAGAGCTCAGGGACAACGCCCGGGCCGAGTTCAAAGTCCTATGACCCACAAAAAGGAGTCATAGAAGTTTCAGAAAGAGGCTCACACAGACGTTTAGAGGACAAAAATTCCATTTGATGAGCAAGCTGCTGGGCAGTGGGGGATCTGAGGGGACTATGGATATGCAGAGGGTCAGGTGAAGGTAGATCTGGGGTCACAGGCCCCCCCACCTGAACACATCCACTTAGTCCTGGTGGAGTGTGAGCGCTATCTCTGGGTCACCTCGCTCAGCCAGTGGTTTCCTTTTTATTTCGTCCACAGAGCGGGTGGCACGGCCCTCCATCCAGGCCAGCAACACCACGGTCACTGAACAAGGATCCGTGGTCCTGACCTGCCGCCCCAGTGACCCCGGACTCTCCATCCAGTGGACTGTCAATAACCAGAGCGTGCTGCTGACCGAGAGGACCACGCTGGCTCCAGACAACAGCACCCTCAAGGTTGACCCCATCCACAAGGAGGACGCTGGCGAGTATCGGTGTGTGGTCTCCAACCCTGCCTCCAGCAGCCAGAGTGACCCCCTGCTCCTGACCGTGACCCCGAGTGACCCTTAGCTCCTTCAGTGAATTAAACCCAGCATCAAGTGTCCTTATATCTGAACTCTGTGTGTGTGTGCCAGTGTGTGCCAGTCCTGGGACTTGAACCAGGGCCCGGGTGCTATCCTTTTGTATTTTCTTGTCCATGGGCTTTTCTCTAAGGCTAGAGCTCTATCACTTGAGCCACAGCACCACTTCTGGCTTTGTTTGTTCTTTTCAGTTTATTGCATGAAGGAGTTACACTCGTTCAAGTTAAAAGCAGACCCCAGATGGTCACATTACACAAGGGACATTGCAACAAGGGACAGAAGGGAACTTCTACTCATTGCAAGGAAATCCTCACTTAGGCTTCAGTGAGCCACAAGTCCTTCAAACCCACGGACCTTCAGCTAATCATCTTCAGCCAGTCCCGAGGTTGGGAGGAGTCCTTGATTGGGGTTTACACAGCCTTTTTTTTTTTTGCCAGTCCTGGGCTTGAGTTCAGGGCCTGAGCACTGTCCTTGGACTTTCTCAAGGCTAGAGCTCTACCACTTGAGCCTCAGCACTACTTTCAAGTTTTTGTATGTATGTGGTACCAAGGAATCGAACCCGGGTCTTCGCCCATGCTAGGCAAGCACTTTAACCACTAGGCCAAACTCCCGGCCCTACACAGCCTTTTTAAAGGCAAAAATGACACCCATCAGGTGGTTGAGTGAGATAAGATTTAGGGAGCTTCCCAGGCTGGTGGAAACTGATGGAAAGTTCTCACAACAGCTGGGTCCCATTCATCTGTCAGAGAGTAGTTTTATGGTTTTTAGAAGTTACTGAGCGGGCAGGGGGTCTCTACATTCCCCCCTTCTGTTTGTTCCATAGGAGCCAACCCTGGCTCCTATTCTACTAGCTCTATGAAATCATTTTAGTCTTCTAGTTCCCATCTCCACCTCTGTAATCCTTCCCTAACCTTAGCCATTGTCTGTTATAAAAGCAGCACTCCTCACAGAGGGCGGCACAGAGGCCCTTCCGCTGTAAATCTAGCCCTCTCCTGTTTTGCATAACTACTTCAAATCTCCCTTGACAGGAGAACTCCACCCTATGTGCCCGGTGGAGTGGGCTGGGCAGACATAGAAGCGGTGAGCTCAGGTCCTATCCCAGGGATTCCAAAATTCTCCTGCCAGATCTGGTTCCAAGGGAGATGTGGATTGCCATGACCTAGCGCTAGGATTTGTCTTTTTTGTAAAACAATCCATTCCAGATCCTCCCTTATCCATAAACTATTCTTCTGTTTGCTCAATTCCTTTTCACAGGTTTTCATTACTAACCTTTTTCTCTCTTCTTTACTTTCCTATAGCCCTCATTCACATGTAGCACCTTTTACGTCTAAGCTGTTCAGCACTGGATGGAAAATTACCTTCACCTATCCAGAGTCACCAGAATGCCTGCAAAACCCTAGGGGACTTTGAACTTAGCACAGATAGAATGTCCCACCACTAAGGGTTTTGGGGGTTGTGGTGGAATCAGGCAGGACAGGATGTGTAGCAGCAGCCTCAGCTCTAAGCAGCTCCAATGGAATGTCACCCCTCCTGCTGGGTCGCCTGCAAATTTCTGCACAGACTGGTTAGAGAAGCTGGCCATAAGGCCTGACTGTGGTGAAGTCTCCCAATAATCTCCTAGTTGCTTTTACTCATTTTTGCAGGCTGGCACCTCGTTGGTTTTTAGGACAGTATAGGGTTGGGATTATCCTGTCTCACTTTCCAAAAATGACTCTGGTCCCTTCATCTAAGGGGGTTGATGGGTGAAGGTTCATCTTCTATAGCTTCTTCATGCTGACTCAGGGGCTTGTCTCCATACTTAGCTAGGGACCCTAAAAGCTTAGCCTATTTTACCAAGGCGCTCAGCTAGAGCTTCGAGCAAACATGGGGTTCAGGATTGTAAACTACCGACTATTACAGATGACTGACTAGTTCCTACCCAATAGACATGGACATTAGTAAGGCATGTTTACAAACTATTCTATGACCTACTGGCTCTTGATTAAGTTTGAATGGCCAAGCACAAGTGACTCTAGGATCTGACACCATCTCTGCCATCCAACCAGTGGCTTACTAAATCTGCATGCTTTATTGCTTCTGTCCCAGTGGTGTCTCATTCTGGTACCCACACGGGTCTTCCGAGTATCTCTATTCCACCTCTTTTTCTGGGTTTGGAATTGACTTCCCCTTGGGCACCAAGAAGCATTCAGCATTCAAAGCTGGTTCAGAAGTCATCGAACTTCTAAAGTTAGAGAAGGGATTTGACATTCCAAATGAAACTGATCCAGTTTGGGGATTCAGTTTGGGGATTCTATCTTCATTTGTTTCAAATTCCTGATTTTGAACAAAGCCATAATAAAAGGCAGCCATAAGCATATAAGTCTGAACTTGGGGAAGGAAGTTTTCCCATTTTCAATTTAGGTGACATCAAACTCAAGCCACCAACCATCATGTTCACTGAGGCTTGTTGACACACTGATTTGGTGAAGTCAAAATCCCCAACAGTTCCTTGTTCACGATTTAAAGCAAATGCATTGTTGAAAGCTTCTTCTGAAGTTAAAGGCCTACTGGCTTGAACTGCACTCAGATTGGCTTTAGGATAATAAGGAACCGTCACATAAGCCATTGGATCAGACTTACACACAGGAATATCAATGGCAGTAACCCAGACTCCTCTTTCGTTTCTCTGTAAGCTCTGTGATACGCGGCTGCTCTCTGAATCATCTTAACTTCTGTATCAACATCCACAGACTAGAACTTTACAAGAACTGGCTTCCCATTGACCTCAGAGCACACCACAGTGTGCTTGCTACAAAGTACCTTCATGGGCTCACCATCAAGAAGATCTCGTTCCAGGCTCGTAGTAAGAAGACCACCAGAGTCCATGTTCTCAGTTGAGCTTTCAAGCCTTTCAGCGTCTTCTTAATGGACACAAAGTGACCCATACTGGGTTATATAAATTCAACACTGTCCTTATACTTGGATTGTAGTGTGACAATGAGCCTTTCCTCTAAACAGATCTTCTTCAACTGTTCAGTTAGAGACAACTCCAGCTCTTTGCAAACACACGACTCAGTCTTTTCTGAGATGTCCAAAGAAATATCAAAAACCTTTAGAATGCTCTGGACCCACGCTACAAGATGCTGCAGGGAAGCTTCTGTTTCCTAACACTAGTGAACTCTTTTCCTTTACTTCCAGAGTCTGTTGCACTTCATTTCTTTCAGCAATCAAAATATTCCCTTCATCCTCTTTATAACAACTTTCTTCTGAGCCATTTTTCATTTTTAAGTTTTTCATTCTCTTCAATCGATTTCTGGTCCTGCTTAATTTTTTCCAGACTAACATTAGATCCCAAATTAAAGTTACCAACAGCCAAACTTTCCTTTGCAAATGTCACTTCACTTCCTGAATTACTTTCATCCTGCAAGTCAAGAGGCAGCCTCCCATTTAAATGCCCCTTTGTCCTGCTGAAGTTTGTCTGGTTGGATCGGTGCCCCCATAAGGGAATAGTGTTCTTGACATTCCTGAGAGTAAGATGCCTAGGGTCTGATTTCTTTTCCTCACAGACCTGAGAGCTGGAAGGAAGTTTGCATTTTTCTGCAAATCCTTTCTTAGCTACTTCTTCCCCAATATCCACACCACCATACTCAGCCTGAGCAATGACTCTTATTGCATCTTGATAGGTTGCTTTCACTAGCACTCTGCTGCCAAATTAGATACCACACTCTCACAGGGACTCTGCTTTGCCCCGGCTGGCTCAAAAACTGCAGCTTTCAGATCAATGAGTCCTTTATAAGGCCATGTTACTCCAATTAGAAGCAACAAGGTGGTCATCATAGAAATAGTCTCTAAGTATGATCTTACCTGGAATTTGGTAAGGGCCAAAATTACATCTAAATGAGGATTTGCTGTTCCATGGGCCAGCTGGAAATTACTATACAAGAGCAAGCTGAAATAGCAATTAAGCAATCATTTTGGTAGTCCTAATTTTAAACAAGCATTTAGGACAACTTCACTTTCAAATTTTGTTCAGAAACTCATTTCTAATGTTCTTTAAAACTTTTACTGATATTTGCTTAAACATTTAACACTTTAGCCTTTATCAGCATTTGAAAAACCCTTAAGGGCTCAAGGTATTCCCTTTTGCCTCCAGGACTTCTTTTAGATGAGGCATTTTTTTTTTCTGCAGTTTAGGTTACTGTCTAGAACTCCAACAATAGTTTAAACTCAAATAAGTTTTTCCTTAATGCAAGAGCTACAAACATCCATCAGTGCATCAAGAGTCCAGACTTAGTTCCCTTTTTTTTCTAAAATACATCCAATTGCAACCCAGTAGCACGAAACCAAATCATAAAGAGATAAACCTTTAAACATTTCTCTTAAAAACCCTTCAGATTTCCAGTGTCAGTCTGCAAGGAAAAAGGACGAAGATGGTCTACTCAGTCCATCTGAGCAGGTTTAGAGGAACAGTTGTTGTGCCACCTTATCTTCTTTCACCATGTGTGGACCCTCCCTTAGGGCGTTTTCCACCATGGGAACCCAGAGCTGCACCTTTGCGAGTCCACCTCTCACCCCCAAAGATGGTCAGTCACACAGGACTACCCCAAGTTTTCCCGTCCTTTCTCTTAGCATTAGATTAAAACAGGCAAAGTTTCTACCATTGATACACAATTTCACATTTAAATTCCTAAAACTTTAATAACTCATGGAAATAAATTCCAAATTCCCTAATGCTTCTGGGCTAAACAAGTAGAAAAATTCTATTAACCAGTTAGTTCCTCTTAAAATAATGTAATGAACATGGTCACTCACTCATATTCACACACACATTCATACTCAAAGATCTTAAAGCATGCAAAATTACTATCAGCTGTACATTTTCTGAAAGTTTGTGTCAAGAGAGCTTTGCCAATTTTACTCTTGCAGGTGAGAACCAGGTTCAAAACAAAACTTTTTACAAGGAAATTTCCAGTGTCACATCTAGCCCACCTTGAGCCTGACTCTAGTCATTTTCCCAATTTTGACTAGGCCATCTCACGTGACACTTTACAGGACCAAATTTAAACCTGGGAAACCAAGACTGATGCCTATGTCCTGCCATCAATTGTCTCCAGATTGTTACTTTAGCCAGGCTGTTAAGCTAGACTAGGCTTGCAGCTGCCTCGCTTGCCTCAATTGCAGCTGAGTGGGAGAAGCCATACCAGGCTGGAGACCTACCCCAGGGGCCTGAAGCTTTTCCAAATGTTTAAAATACACATCACAAAAGAGAAGCAGAGACCTTTAAGTAAGCCCAAATTTTGATGGCATGCCTAGCAGCAGTCACAGTGAGGAAGACACCTGGGGCCCTGAAAACTCTTGCGGGGCGCCTCTCTTGTGGAGATTCCATTCTCTGGCAGCTGGCTGGCCAAGGCCAGACTGCCTGCAAAACTGCTATCAGGGGGCAAGAGTTTTAGACTGAAGACAAACACACAACAGGTAACAACCAACAAATTCAAAGAGACAAAGTTCACAGAAATTTCCCGGGACCAAACGGCACCCCCTTACTCTCACTCGGGAGCTGCCCAGACACACTCGACTCAATGTGCCAAAGCAGATGGACACCTCTTTGGTGCCCCCAGACGGCTTGGAGTCCAAAGACCCTTTGCCCAAACGGATACCCTTCTGATGCCCCCAGATGGCTTGGCATCCAAAGACCCTTTGCTCAGAGTGGGGATCAGGGCGTCTCAGGTTCCCTCCAGGATCACTGTCCGGACACGTCTATCCCAATGAGAACCAGCAGATACAGATGCGACGGATCGACCGCTACAAAGTGGAAGTGAAAACAGCAACAACACAGACACAAACAGCAAGAGCTCTTACCGGTTTCTAAGCAACAAACCTTTGGGGCCTCAGAGGGTCCCAATAGGGTTCCAGGGGGATCCCGGATGAGCCCCCAAGTGTTGTGCCCAAAGAAGACCACCGAGATAGAGGCGTCCGAAATGCAAAAGCAAGGTTTATTACGGGATACAAGCCAGGCAGGGAACTCATCCGCAGGCACTCAGCAGCCAGGCTGGGAGGAGTCATCAATCAGGGTTTACACAGCCTTTTTAAAGGAAAAAATGACACCCGTCAGGTGGTCGAGTGAGATAAGATTTAGGGAGCTTCCCAGGCTGGGGGAAACTGACAGAAAGTTCTCACGCCAGCTGGGTCCCATTCAACTGTCGGAGAGTAGTTTTATGGTTTTCAGAAGTTACTGGGGGGTCTCTACACCATCACAGGCAGATTTCTTCTTAAGTGCCTTCACTAGTTTCTTTTGATCATCAGATCCCTTGGACAATGGTAAGGATCTTCCTGCTGTTTCTCTGTTGAATTCATAGATGAATCTAGGCCCTGCCAGCGGGAAGCAGCACAGTACCCTTACTTGCATCAGCGAAGGGGTTGAAAGAGCGGAGGTTCTGGATGGCAGACATATGATATAATTCCTTTTACTTGGTGGATGGAGTGTCGGGAAGGTGGGGGGGGGGCGTTCAAGGGGAAGGCAGCTGAATCCTCGGCGGTGGTGGCTCAGTGGCTGGGGCTTGGCTTTTTTTTTTCTATGTATGTGGCATTGAGGAGTCGAACCCAAGTCTTCATGCATGCTAGGCAAGCATTCTACCACTAGGCCAAGCTCCTGGCCCTGGAGTTTTGATACTTAGTTGGCAATAAGAGTCTTGCAGACTTTTCTTCCCTGGGGTCCTCAGATCTCAGCCTCTTGAGTGGCTAGGTTGGCAGATGGAGGCCACCAGCCACTGCCTATGGTCAAACTGTCACTAAATCAATAGCTGGGTTCAAGTTGCCATTGTTACTGGCTAATTGTCATCTTCCACACAGGCTCCTGCTTTAGTAAGTTCGAATCACCCGATGTCTACTGGGGGCGGTGGCGGGGGGAACTGTCCAAGCTGAGGGCATTGCTTGAAGAAGCCGGCTTCCACACAGGTCCAATGTGGAAGGCTCCAGGGCCACACAGGCAGCGGGGAGGTGACAAAGCCCTTAGAGACTCAGGCTCAAGGCTCAGTCCCCCCCAAGTGGCCTCACATAGGCAAAAGGAGGAGTATGAGCTCCCTCTAGTGGTGACATCCTGCCAAACACCCAAAAGGGCTGGGTGACACCCAAGCCTACCTTGCCTGGCTGGGTGGAGACTGTATCCTCCCTCCTCTGAGCTCAGAGTTGGCCTACAGCAGTAATCCACCTGTCCAGTCATTTCCTCCAGCTCCAGGCTCTCAGGTGAGCCAGGCCCCAGACCCCATGAGATAAGCCAGAATATAAATATATACTAAGACCCGTGCCTACGGCAGTTACCAAAAAGATTAAGGTGTAGAAATATAAATAATGCCATCGGCAAGACTTGGTCCAAAAATGTCTGTGGAGGCGTCAGCGTGGACGTTGTTGGCCCTGTCCTGAGGGTGAGTGCTTCAAGGCCCTCACTTCTTTTTCTTCTTTCATGTCCTGCAGTCCATTTAGATAAATGTTATTTTAGATGATCAGAGGCCTTTGTGTTCCTCCCCTAAGAATGTCCTCCTTTGGTCTCATTGTGTGTGAACGCCCAGAGTCCTGTATAATTAATCATGTCCCCGGGGTATTTTAGATCTAGCTTCTGTATACAAGAGAACACATGCACCATTTGTCTCTCTGAGCTTGGTTTATAACTCCCATAAAGTAATTTGTGCCAGGCTCATCCATTTCTCTGCAATGACATAATATTATTCTTTTTAATGGCTGTGTAAAATTCCACTCTTTATAGATAGGTACCACTTTTGTTGTTGTTGTTGTTGTTGCTAGTGAGGGAACTTGAACTCTGGCCTGGGCACCGTCCCTGAGCTCTTCAGCTCAAGACTAGTGCTCTACCACATTGAGCCACAACATCACTTCCGGTTTTCTGGTGGTTCATTGGAGATAAGAGTCTCACCGACTTTTGTGCCCGGGCTGGCTTTAAAACCGATCCTCAGATCTCAGCCTCCTGAGTAGATAGGGTTACAGGTGTGAGCCACCAGCACCCAGCAGGTACCACATTTTTGGATCCATTCACCTGTTGTAGGGCATCTGGGCTGTTTCTACAACTTGGTAAACAGGGTCCTCTGTTCTTTTGGACGTAGGGAAAATTAAATGATGATGACTGTATCCGCTTGAAGTCTCTGGAGGTGTCTCCAGACTGTTAACTTGCCCAGGAAGGAGAGAAACCCCTCCTAATTAGCAGTCATGAAAAACAGGGTTGGAAAGAATAGATGTATCAAGACAGCCAAAACTATCCTGAGAAAGAAGAGCATTATGGGAGGCTCACACTTCCTTATTTGAAAACGTATTACATTGCTCCAGTGGACAAAATCAGGCGCATAAGACCCACAGCCAGAACTGGGTGCCAGTAGCTCATGCCCTGTAATCCCAGCTACACAGGAGACTGAGATCTGAGGATCATAGTTTAAAGCCAGCCTGGGCACTAAAGTCTGTGAGACTCTTACCTCCAATTAACCATCAGGAAACTGGAAGTGGCGCTGTGACTCAAGTGGTAGAGTGCTAGCCTTGAGCTGAAGAGCTCAGAGAGAGACCCAAGCCTTGAGTTCAAACCCCACAACTGACCAAAAAAAAAAAAAGACCCACAGCGACCAAAAGATTCAAACTTGCCCAGCATGTACAAAGACCAGGGTTTGATTCTTCAGTACCACATACATAGAAAAAGCCAGAAATGGTTCTGTGGCTCGAGTGGTAGAGCTCTAGCCTTGACAAAAACCCAAGGTCAGCGCTCAGGCCCTGAGTCCAAGCACCAGAACTGGCAAAAAAAAAAGAAAAGAAAAGAAAAAGTAAGATTCAAACTGAGAGTCCCGAGACAAATCTTCATCATTTTAGTCATATAAATGTCAAAAATAACTTCGTAGGTGAAGAAGAAATCTTTAAAATAATGATACTGGGATAGCTAAATAACAAGCAAAACAATGAACTTTTAGAGACTGTATTCTCATTGTATTAGATTAAAAAAACATTAGCGGGCAAGGTGGCTCACGCCTGTAATCCTAGCTACTCAGGAGGCTGAGATCTAAGAACTGCAGTTCAAAGCCAGCCCAGGCACTACAAAATCTGTGAGACTCTTATTTCCAATTCATCACCAGAAAACCAGAAGTGGCACTGTGGCTCCAGGGGGAGGGTGGTAGCCTGGAGCTGAAGAGCTCAGGGACAGCGCCCAGGCCCAGAGTTGAAGTCCCACCACTGACAAAAAAAAAAAAAATCTGTTGAGCATCAATGGCCCACACCTTTCATCTTAGTTACTCAGGAGGCTGAGATCTGAGGATTACAGTTCAAAGCCAGCCTGGGCAGGAGTCTATGAGCCGCTTATATCACCATTAACCACCAAAAAGCCAGAAGTGGAACTTTAGCGCAAGTAAAAGCACTAGTTTTGAGCTCCAAAAATTCAATAACAGTGCCTAGACCCTGAATTCAAGACCCAAGACTAGAATATACATACAAAAAAAATCAAAACAAAGGGCTGGGATCATGGCCTAGTGGTTGAGTGCTTGCCTAGCATGCATGAAGCCCTGGGTTAGATTCCTCAGCGACACATAGAGAAAGCTGGAAGTGATACTGTAGCTCAAATAGGAGAGTGCTAGCCTGGAGCGAAAGAAGCTCAAGGACAGTGCCCAGGCCCTGAGTTCAAGTCCTGGACTGGCAAAAAAAAATCAAAACAAACAAATCTATACAAAACAGCTGATAGAACAAAACATAGGGCAAATCTTTTTCTTTTTCTTTTTTTGTCGGTGGGTCGTAAGGCTTGAATTCTGGGCCTGGGTGCTGTCCTTGAGCTCTTCAGCTCTAACACTTGAGCCACAGCACCACTGCAATTTTCTGATGGTTCATTGGAGATAAGAGTCTCCGGTCCTTTTGTGCCTGTGTTGACTTTGAACCTTGATCCTCAGATCTCAACCTCCTGAGTAGCTAGGATTACAGGCATGAGCCACCAGTACCTGGATTAGGGTAGATCTTCCTAACCTTCCCTTTTATTTGGCAATAGGTTCTTAGATATCATACAAAAGTAGGAACAGCAAAAAGTAACACTGATAAACTATACTTTTTTTTTTTTTGTAATACTAGGGGTTTCACCCAGGCCTTTTGCTTTCATTTGTTTTGGGTACTAGGATCTCAGTAACTCTGCCTGGGCCACCCCCCCCCACAAACTTGCAAATCTCCTTTCTTCACCTCCCAGGTAGCTAATGTACACGCCAAGAATACATCACCATGCCCTTGTTGGAGGAGGCATGGTTCAAGTGGTGGAGTACCTTTAACACATGCAGGGCTTTGGGAGGATACATAACAAACGTCCACTGAGATGGTTCATCCTTGTTATACTCATATGCAAACACCTCAAAACCTTTGGGGGGTTGGAAGCATGGCTTAAGTCAGCCAAAATGAGCAAAAGTATCAGGTACTGAGTTCCAGTTCTGAACTTGGACAAAAACAAAAATGCCTTCTGGGCAAAGAGATCCCAGTATTTTTAAAATTTATGTATGTATTTATGTATTTATTTATTTAGTGGGTTATGGGATTTAAACTCTGGGCCTGGGTGTTGTCCATGAGCTCTTCAGTACAAGGCTACCGCCCTATCCCTAGAGCTACAGCCCCACCTCCCCTTTTCTAGGGGTTGATTGGAGATAGTCATTAGTGACGGGGCTGGCTTTGCACCAAGATCTTCAGATCTCAGCCTCCAGAGTAGCTAGGATTACAGGCGTGAGCCACCACACTCTACTCTCCCAGGATTTAGAGACAAGAGTCTGGCCGGCCAATTGCAGGACACATCCATAGACAGCCTGGGGTCACAGGACTCCTAAATCCATCCCCCCCCCAGCCATGCACAGTTGAGACTCCACCTTGAGGATGGGGGGAATGAGGTGTCTCTGAACAGCTGTCCCCTTTCTTATCACACCTCACACTAGAGGGTGTTGGGAAGACTGGGGGGGGCCCTCAAGAAATAGGACCCAAGATGGTGGGGTCCCTGAAGCCTGGAGGTCAGAACCCACCTGCACCCAGAGGTCAGGGTGTCTGGGTCAGTCCGGCCCCCTGGCTGTAGTTCCTGCTCATGACCTCCAGGGGGTGATATTGGACCATGCAGGGAATTCGCAGCTGCTGGAATCCCAGGAGCCTGATCTTGGCTTGGATTTAGGAGGTGGAGATGCAATCTGATTTCTCCCCCTGGCTCTCACAATCCCCATTAAGTCTTTGCTCCTGCCTGGCCTGCTCTGTCCTGCCTGCTGCTTCCGATCTCTGAGCGCTGTTCTGCAAGGTGTCTTGGCACCATTCCCTCCCTCCTGCCACCGCAGCAGACAAGACAGCCAGGGGAGCAGAGAACAAAGGGCAAAGGGCACCCAGAGCTCTGTAGACACACGGAGATGGAGGATCTCCCGTGAGGGGTGCCGGAGCCCCACCACAGCCCGTCAGCTCCTGAGGACACTGCTCCTGCTGGGGGTCCCTGGATCGGGTCCCCAGCACCAGCCACTACTCAGGTGATTTACCCCCAGGCACCCCTCCCCTCCCCCAGGGCCTTCCCTGTCATTTTCTTGCCACAGGCGAATCCCACCCGGCCTGCTGGGTTTCTGAAAACACTTCCCTGTGTCTGAGAGCCCCCAAGGGATCACAGCTACCCTCAAAGCCAGGACGCCTCACGACAGCGTGGCCCTAAGGTGAGTGATCCCACAGAGGGCAGGGGTCCCCTCAAAGGGTTGCTGCTTCTCACAGTGTGCTGGGAGACTGAAACCCAACACAGAAAAAGAGAAGAGGAACTGGAGGCAGGACCCTGAGTGGGGGAGGGGGAGGAGGGAGGGAGGAGGAGGGAGGAGGAGGAGAGAGAGGGGCAGGCTGTGGTGACAGATCCCACCCCTGCCCCATGTGACCCTAGAAAGTGCTCCAGCCCTGGAGGAAGCTCAGTTCACAGGGAGGAAGGACAGAGCTGACATCCAGCCTCCGGAGAAGTCACTCTTTGGGGAGTGGTTCTGGAATCGAGGCTTCCCTTTCTTTCTAGGTAGGGGCTACAGAAGACACCATGAAGCTCCACTCAGCCTCTCCACACCGCCAAGGCCACGTCCCCAGGCTCCGGCTGCTGCTCACAGGTGAGGGGAGGCTCCCTGGGTGGGAGGAAGAAGGCCTGGGGAGCACGAGGCGTGGAGAGGGGACGTGAGGAGGGGACTGGGGGCTTTTGGTGGGAGCCTGAGAGGGACATGGCTCACCATAGAAAACTGTCCATGAGCTGGAAGCGCTAGGCGGAGGAACGTTCCATTGGTTTCAATTTAAAAAACGGCTGGGACACCTGGGTGTCCCCGTGACTCTCCAAAGAAAACCAACCAGATGAGCCAACGTGGCCTTAGCCACCCCCCTCAGAAATTGCCAAATAAACCCCATGGACTCCCAGGGTCCTGTGTTCCTTCCTTCATGGATATCTGAGCCTGGCCCAGGCCTGGGGGTCACCACAGAGACCACAGAGTCCCTGTCCCCACACAACTCCCGCCCCTGCAGTGAGGGTGTCCAGAAAGGAGGGGGGGGAGGTGTGACAGCCACAGAGGGGACAGAGCAGGAGAGGTGAGAAAGCACCCCAGGGTCTCTAGAGGAGGAGGTCAGGGAAGGCATCTCCCCAGGGCACCCTGGGTATGAGCAGGGGGGTGAGAGGGTGGTGCAGCTGTGCCGTGAAGCACTCTGGGAGGGTAGTATGCGCAGAGAGGTTAGTTCAGGGGCATTGAAGGAATGGAGGCCATGCTGGGGACAGAGCCAGCCAGCCAGACACAGCTCAAGGCGGGGGTGGAAAACACCTTCTCAGGGCTCCAGTCTCCATCTCTTCCCCAGGAGCCTCACCAGTGACCAGCTTCTCTCTCTCTCCCCTCCAGCCTGCCTTTTAGCCCTGTGGACCCCACCCGCAAGGGCCCAGCTCAGTATCGAATCCGTGCCACCTAATGTAGCCGAAGGCCAGGACGTTCTCCTACAGGTTCACAATCAGCCAGACGACAGTCACGTCTATCGCTGGTTCAAAGGGAACAGTGTAAATGAAGACTATCGCCTGGTAGCGTACTCCCCATCCACCAGAGAAAACTCGACGGGCCCCGCCTACAGTGGCCGGGAGACCGTCCAGCAGGACGGATCACTCTTCTTCCGGAATGTCACTGTCAATGACAGTGGAGTCTACACTCTGGACATCCTCAGTGTCAATTTTGTCAGTAAGATGGTCACTGGCCAGTTGCGAGTATTCGGTGAGTTCCCCGGGCCTCTGGGTGTTGGGCGGGGTTGTCTGTAGCTCCGGCCTATAGGTGTGTGGTTTGTGTGGTCTTCCTTTCCCTTGCTTCCTGTGGCCCTGGCATCTGGATGGGGCTTGTGCAGTAGAAACCGATTTGCAAGGACAGCGAGAGAGAGACAGAGAGAGATGTTGGGAGCCAGAGTGGAATCAAACTGTACTTTGATTTGCATCAGATAATTGCTTGATTGTCTTATTGTTTTTTGGCCTTCTCCCCAACAGTTCCCTGATTAACCATCTGGATGTAACACCTGGCAGTGCCCTGGTCTCCAGAAGGGATATAAGCTTTGAGTTGATAATAAACGGGGCTGCAGTTTTTGCCTGGGCTGCAGACCTCCCGGACCTGATGTGTTTGTCTCTCTTCTATTTTTTCCAGTCCCTGCCCCCTATTTCAGGAACCTCAATTTGCTGCTGGTAGGCCCCGGCAGAGAGAGACAGAGACAGAGACAGAGACAGAGAAGGCAGACAGAGACAGACAGAAACAGACAGAAACAGAGAGAGAGAATGACAGCCAGATGGGGTAACGGTTTCCCCCAGGAAAATGGCACTTCTTTTTTTTTTTTTTTTTTTTGAGCTATTTTTTTTTATTGTAATTAGTAAAAGGGTTACATGATATTTGCCAGATAGAAGGTGCATTAATTCACATACATTGATACCCTTTCACATGTCTTGGTACCCATTTCCCTCCCCCCCCCCCCCCAGAAAATGGCACTTCTTAAGAACATATAGGGCATGAGCAGAGCTTGGCTTAGGAGAGCCCAGGGGTATGGCAATCAGTCTCAGCCCAGGGTGCCTCTGCTTCAGTCCCCCCCCCCACCACCTCTCTCTCTCTCCCTTCCTCTCCCTCTCATTCTCGCTGGCTGGCTCCTTGCGCTTCTGGCCACAGCTGGAATTCTGCCTCCTGTCTGTGCTGGAGGAAAGACAATTGTCTGTCTAAATGTCACAAAATATCATAAACGGCTGGGACTCCCCAGAGCCACACCTGGGGAGGGCTTCCTGACACTGCTTTAGAGACTCGGGGTGCAGCCAGCACCGAGGCTCAGGTACCCCTGAGGGGCTTTTGAGATTCCACAGACGGGAAGGCCAGCCTCGAGGGATGGAGTCCCCAGCTCAGAGAACTCTCTCCTGGAGGAGCAGCTGATGTGGGCAGCTCCTCTTTGCTTCTTTTACAGACACTGTGCTAAACTGGAAGCTGTTTTCTATGTGTCCTAGTAAAAGGGAAACTGAGTGACTCTGAGCCTTCAAGCCATGTGTGGCACACCAGAGACCCACGATGCCTGCCTGTCTGTGTCCACAGCCTTGTCTTCTCCAGGAGGGGAAAGTGTGTGTGTGTGGAGGGGGGGGTTAGGTGTCTGTGGATCATAGAGGAGCTGCTGGTTCTGAGATGCCAGCCTCTGGGGTTGGCAGCGTGTGGCTCAGGTTAGTGAGAACAAATGGACAATTGTAGTTCTTACCTGAGAACTGAAGGAGCGGCCCCTGTAGACGGTTCTGGATTTTCCCCTCTGCTGACCTCACTTAGACTTGGAATGGTGTTGCCTGCGTGCTGTGGGGTGCACTTCCCTGCCTCACGGCCTCCCCCCCATATACCACAGGCCCTGAACCCCACAGAGAGCCCACGGTGTGGTCAGTTCTCAGTTGTTTTCATTGTTGTTGTTGTTGTTTTCCTGGTGCCCATCCTGGCTGGGGCTTGAACTCAGGGCCTGTGCATTGTCCTTGAGCTTTTGTGCCAAGTAGCTTGTATGCTACTGGGGCTGGTTTGGAACCATAACCCTCCCATGTCAGCCTCCAGATTAGCTGGGATTACAGGCATAAGCCACTGGTACCTGCCTGGCTAATTCTCTATAGCCTTATGATGGGAGTGGGGAGAATGAACTTGAATCATTGAATGGACGGCCTGGAACTTCTTCAGAGACTGGAACTTGACCTGCTGAGTCCTAGCAGTTTCCAGCCACACCTATTGCCAGTCCCTGTTGGAGGCCTGGCTGCCGAGTTCCAGGTGACCTCAGCTGGGCTGGGTAGGGGGTGTTGCTCAGGGAGGCCCATTCAGCCTGAATCAGCCGTGACGCTGCTTCCGGTCTCTGGGGCCTGAAGTTGTTATCACCTCCTCTGTACACTGTCATGGGTATTTCCCACTCTCCGCCTCTCTCCTGCCAGTCAGCTTCCTGTGTATGCCCAGCCGTTGTACTCTTGCCCCCAGAATAATGGCAGCGGTGCCAGACAGCAGGGCAGGCCTGGCAAGCCACAAAGCCCTAAGTTCCACCGTTCTTTTCTCTTCTTTTCATATTTTTGTTAGTCATGGGCCTTGAACTCAAGGCCTGGGCACTGTCTCTGCATCCTTTTGCTCAAGGCTGGTGATCTGCCGCTTTGAGTCACAATGCCACTTCTGGTTTTCTGGTGGCTCATTGGAGATAAGAATCTCACGACTTTCCTGCCTGGGCTGGCTTTGAACTTTGATCCTCTTATCTTAGCCTGCTGAGTAGCCAAGATGAAAGGCATGAGTCACTGGCATCCCCAGTTACACGCTTTTCACATCCCCAGGTGGGTGGCTTCACCATCCTCAAGCCACCTGTGTCTTCGCGATGACATCATGGTCGGGAGGCTTGTCCTTGAACAGTCACAAATGTCCTAGTCACTCACACCCCTGGGGTCCCCACTGGGGACCAAGACTTCTGAATTTACTAAAATGACTCTCTTATAATAGAGACACTTCAGACTTCTCCTATGACCAGCTCTTCAGAGCCCCTCTATAGTTGCTGATTCCGAGCAGCTGTGGTGTGTGTGTGTGTGTGTGTGTGTGTGTGTGTGTGTGTGTGTGTGTGTACATGTGCTGCGGCTTGAACTTTGGACCTTTTATTTGGTGTTTTCAACCACTCTCTGCTTTGGGCTGGGTATTTGGAGATTGCCCACTTTTTGCCGGTCATTTGGAGAGAGTCTTGGGTTTTGTCTGCCTGGGCGAGCTTTGAATCTCAGTCCTCAGCTCTCAGCCTCCTGAATGATGCCTGGATGGAAGGCCTGCGTTTTACCAGTCCTGGAGCTTGAACTCAGGGCCTGAGCACCATCCTTGAGATTTCTCAAGGCTAGAGCTCTACCGCTTGAGCCACAGCATCACTTCTGGCTTTCTCGATGCATGTGGTACTAAGGAATGGAACCCGGGTCTTTGTGCCTGCTAGGCAAGCACTCTACCACTAGGCCAAACTCCCGACTTGACAATACATTTTTTAATTTACCTACTCAACTTCCTATACTAGATCTGACAAACACATGGCCCATGAGGGCCAGACTGCCATATTTCCATTGATTGTGGGGCTTGAACTCAGGGGGCCTGGGCACTGTCCCTGAGCTCTTTCACTCATGACAAGTGCTCTACCACTTTAAGGCACAGAGCCACTTCTGGTTTTCCGGTGGACCGTGGGAGATCAGCGTCTCAGGGACTTTCCTGCCCGGGCTGGCTTTGAACTGTAGTCCTCAGATCTCAGCCACCTGAGTAGCTAAGATGACAGCTGTGAGCCACCTGGCTCCGATGGCCACGTTTCATTGCCATCTTTCTACCATTCAGTTCTTCTGTTCTTGTCCTTGGGTTCCAAGGAAGACTGCCACAGTCGTCCCCAGCCATCTGCAGTGGAGGAGGAGCATTAAAAGGCCAAGGACCAAGACAATGGCATGGCCAAGACCGCTCCATGGCCTTGCCTGCGGCCCCCATGCTAACCTAGATATTTCCTTGGAGTCAGGCACTCTCAGTCACCTAGAGAGTCTGCGCAGAATCGCCCACGTTGAGGCCCCGCCTCTTAGGGCCAGAGCCAGGGCCAGGGTCAGTCCTGAGTCCTGATTGCCGGCCCCTGTGTCTTCACGTCGGGCTGAAGGAGTCGCCATGATTCAGCTCTAGGACAGCCTTGAAAGGCGCAGTCTCAGAGGGAGGTCCGTGTGGTTGGAGGTGTTCAGTTTACACTGGTGGGGCGGTGGGGCAGTGAGGGCCATGAGAATTCTGGCCATTTCCGTCTAGGTGGGTCTGTTGCTCATGTGAGCCGTCTCTGTTCTCCACCCATGCACAGGCTCCATGTTTTCTGAGCACTCAGGTCTCTGGGCCTCTGCTGATAGTCTCACCCCGCCTGCATGCTAAGGATTCCCAGGTTGGCTGGGAGGAGAGAGGGGGCCCACACTGGTGGACAGGGGCCTTGACAGGGGGCGGGGGTCAGAGGAACCACACGGGGCAATCTTTCTCTCTGTTGTCCATGCAGCCAAGTTATCCAAACCCTTCATCACAAGCAATGACTCCAGCCCCGTGGAGGGGGAGGACTCTGTAGCATTAACCTGTGCTCCTGAGACACAGAATACGTCCTACCAATGGTGGATAAATGGCCAAAGCCTGCCAGATGACCCCAGACTGGACCTGTCCCCAGACAACAGGACGCTCACTTTATTCCATGTCACAAGAAATGACATAGGACCCTATGAGTGTGGAATCTGGAATCTAGTGAGTGCCAACCGAAGTGATCCATTCTTCTTGAATGTGTCCTGTGAGTAGCTTCTATTTCTCTGTCATTCTGGCTGTCCGGTCCAAAGACACTGTCCTAGAACAGAGATCTCTCACCCCCAGACACCCAGGCTGCCTAAACCATTGCCCTCTTCCCCCCCTCCCCGCCCCTCCCCCTCCCCACCACCTCCAGCCCCAAAGTACATCCAGGAAGCCTAGCCAGGAGCTAAGGAATGGGTGAGAAGGAGCCATCAGCCAGTGGGAGGGGCTTCTGGCAGGTCATATCCTGTGGTGGACAAACAGAGCTTGCGTCAGACCCAAGCCCTGTGAACACAGTAGGATAAAGCTGGGATATTTCAGTATTTTTTTTTCTTTCCTATGCAGTGCCCTGTGCAAAGCTCAGTGAAGTGGTCTATCAACGAATATAGTCTTAGCTTTGGATGTCACTTTTATTTTTATTTAATTATTGTTTTCCAGGTGCCAATCCTGGGGTTTGAGCTGAGAGCCTAGGTACTGTCCCTTAGATTTATATCTATTTCTTTTTGCTCAGGGTAGTCATTCTACAACTTCAGCCATAGTTCCAACTTCTGGCTTTTTGCTGGTTCGTTGTAGATAAAAGTCTCACCAAAGTTAGCTAGGATCGTCAAGCGTGAGCCACTGGTACCTGGTGACACTTAAAATTGAGACATCCCTTTGAGTCTTCCGTCTGATGACATCAACTGTGACTTTATTCTGTTTGCTTCAGATGGCCCGGATTCTCCCATCATATCCCCCCCAGGCTCATATGTCGGTCAAGGGACCAACCTCAGCCTCCTCTGCCACACAGCCTCTAACCCACCTGCCCAGTACTCATGGCTGTTCAATATGAGCCCTCAGTCATCCACACCAGAGCTTTTTATCCCCAGCGTCACTGCAAACCATAGTGGATCTTATGCCTGCCACGCCTATAACTCTGTCACTAACCTCAATAAGACCACAGTCAAGAATATAACAGTACTTGGTAAGTGGATTCCCGGGACATCAGCTGACCCAGCCATCGGGGAATCTTTGGTCTCTGAGGCAGTTAACTCCAGACACAAGCAATCTCACCCCAGACTCTAGCTCTCCTGCTGAGATTTGCTTGCATCTCATGGCTGACTTGGGGTTCTATCCTGGGTCTCCTAGACCCAGAAAAGCTCCAGGTTAGCAGGGGCCTTCCCAGGAAAAGAGAAGATGGGGTCTTTGTCAAGTCGGATTCTTTCTGTCACTGACTCCGCCCTTTCTGTGGCCTCTTGTTCTCTTTTTACTTGGTTTATGATCAAGGAGCTTTCTCTCCCGATGAGAGGGGAGTCGCCGTATCAGATGGAGGATAGCAGCTCCAGCTGCTACCAGCTCGGTTTCTGCCTCATCTGGCGACTGGTGGTGATGAGTAGACTCTCTAGGGGCCGAGATGGGGCAGGTAGAGAAGGTTCCTGGCTTAATCTTGAAGTCAATCAAATACCACCATCTCCGCTTCTCCTGCCCCCCAGGGTCAGGTGCAGGGAAATTGGGACAAGCCAGCCTCAGGGCTGAGCTCTGAAGTCCCAGCTGCACCTACATAGACCCCAGCACAAGCAACCTACGTGGAGAAGCAGGGGGGAGCCTGACTGGAAGAGCAGGAAGCTTTAGAAGGGGCAGTGCCAGTGTGTCTATTTGTAAGGACGATGAGAACGCCAGGCTTTTGTGAACACAGTGACCATTCACCTCTGTAGTTTTCGTTCATTGTGCTATTTAATCTACAGATCAGGAAATAAAAGTCCTCTTCAAACAGTAATTCTTTAGTTTGGAGTTTCTCCAGATCCTGAACTCATGAAGACTGAGTCAGCTTAGTTCCCTGACAAAAGTATTTAATGAAGAGAGAGAAAACAACATGGGGCCAGGAGTTTGGCATAGTGGTAGCGTGCTTGCCTAGCATGCACAAAGTCCTGGCCAAAGTGGTGCTGTGGCTCAAGTGGTAGAGCTGTAGCCTTGAGAAAGCCCAAGGACAGTGCCCAGGCCCTGAGTTCAAGCCCCAGGACTGGCAAAAAAAAAAAAAAAGAAAAAAAGAAAAAGAAAAAGATCCATGGGGGAAAATGTGTCGCCTGAATGTGAAGCTTTTGGGTGCATGGGCCAAGTGGTTCCTGATGTGCAGTCCTCAGAGCTGGCCAGGGTTCTTGGTCAGGGGGTCACCCTGGATGATCTGGGGGGCAGACGTCAGAGGGAGATAACAGCCCTATCCTTGCAGATCATCAGGTGTGACCTCCGCAGAGCGGGCAAGGGCCCTGAGGCGAGGCTCTCTGAGGGGGGCCTGCCTCAGTGGTCCCCTTCCTCTATTTGTCCACAGAGTTGGTGACACAGCCCTCCATCCACGCCAGCAACACCACAGTTGAAGAACAAGGCTCCGTGGTCCTGACCTGCAACTCTACAGTCCCTGAAGTCACGATTCAGTGGACTTTCAATAACCAGAGTCTGCAGCTGACCACGAGGACCAAGCTGTCTGAGGACAACAGCACTCTCAGCATAGATCCTGTGAGGAGGGAGGACAGTGGGGAGTACAGGTGTGTGGTCTCCAACCCAGTCAGCTCCATGACGAGTGGCCCCTTCAGGCTGGCTGTGAACTGTAAGTCACCCTCCTCTTCTCCCTGGGTTATCTACTCGGGGGGGGGGGGTGGGGAGGGCTTTACCGTGGTTGCACAAGTGGATAAGAGTCATAGGGAAAGGAATGGGTACCAGAGCCAGACACCCGAGGCCACACCTGCATGACTTTAATAACGTAGTTTCTTTCTACTAGTTGAGGTATTTCAGCGTAAAAGCATGTTATTTTTCTCAAGTGCTTTTGTTGCATCCATCTCCTTGATCAATTTAATTTTCTTTTTTTCTAGGATTCTACCTCAGTGGGGTTTGTGTTTCTAGGAATTTGTCCACCTCAGCAAGGGTTATTCAGTTGTTGCAGATTATTCATGATTCCGTTCCGACTGTTCACGTTATTCGATTGTTCATACTTGTAGAATCACTGTTGCTCTGAATAGGTAATAGAAACGTTTCCAGGTTCACATCTAGCTTGAGTGATTATGTGTGCGTCCTGGGACTTGAACACAGAGCCTGGGCTCTGCCCCTGCTCTTTGTGCTCAAGGCTAGCCCTCGACCACTTGAGCCACAGCTCCACTTCTGGGTTTGTGAGGGAAATCACTGGAAATGAGTCTCGTGGATTTTTCCTGCCCGGGCTGGCTTTGAACCACTATTTTCAGATCTCCGCCTCCTGATGAACTAAGACATATACCAGCACACAGTGGAGGCTTAGAGCACTTGGAAGGATCTCATGACCATACTCAACACTGGCAGCTTGCAGCTGGCTTTGGGTGAAGGCTCAAATAGTTGTAGCTGAAATAAAGAGGAACCGGATGCAAAAAGCCTTGGGGCGGGGAGAGGACTTTACACTAAAAATAAAATCACTGGGACAAGGTGCTCACTAAATCTGGGAGAAATTATTTTAAAATAAATGAATAGCCAGTTGGTGATAGCCTATAATCCTAGTTACCAGAAGGCCCAGAGTCAAGATCTAAGGATCATAGTTCAAGACCAACCTGGGCAAGAAAATCCATGACAGTCTTATCTTCAATTAGGTCCCCCAAAAGCTGGGAATGGTTCAAGTGGTAGAGTGATAACCTTGAGTGAAAGGAGCACGAGACGCCCCAGGACAAGGCTTCCCCCTCCCCCACAAAAAAGTAACAATAGTTAAGGGCAAACTTTCAAGTCTGGTAGATGAGTTTGGAGCCCCTAAGGTGCCGCGGTGAGGGGGCTGGACGTAGACGGTATTAAGAGAGGGAAATGCAGCCAAGGCTCCGACGCAATGCTCTCCGGGAAGGGGAGAGAGCAGGAAGGATGCTTTCAACCACAGCGCGGTTCTGAGGGTTTCTCAAGGCTGGTGGTGAAGTACTGAGCCGAAGTTGCCCATCAGAGAGAGAGAAGAAAAAAAAAAATTGAACAAACTGTCTTACAGAACTGCAGCCGCTTTGCTCGCCGTGGGAGCGATTGACGCTTGTGCTGGGGAGGCGTTGAATTCAGGGTGCACAGTCTGGGCCTCTGTCCTTTAAGTCCTTCCAACAGGTGGACACGGAGGAAAAAGAGGCGATCATGGAGAAGTAGGGGCAGGTGCAACACACAGAAGTGTTGCCCTCGGCCTCTCACTGGCAAATAATTTCACCTCCATTTCTTCTCTTTTCTTCCATGACAGATGACCCAGCGCAACCCAGCTCTGACCTCTCGCCCGGGGCCATCGCCGGCATTGTGGTTGCAGTTGTGGCCGGGGTGGCTCTGATAGCAGCCCTGGCCTACTTCCTGTACTCCAGGAAGACTGGCGGGTATGATGGCTTTTCCTCTCCTTCTGCTTTCTCCATGCCCACTGCTAGGCGTGAGAGAGGAAGGGACTTCTTTATCTCCTGCTCTGGGCTGACTGCCTCCTTCTGCTAAACTTCCTGCTTTCCAGCACTAATACCTATGGGTCTGAAGGCTCCCTGTTTGCATGTTGCCTCTCTCAGTTATGGTTAGTCCAATTCCCAGTACGCTACAGCAAATCCATCCAATGAGGCTCCCCTGCCCAGCCCCCCACCCCACCCAGGAAGCCAAGAGCTGAGAAAACAAAAAGGGCAGCTTGAGAAAGCAAATCCCATGCTCTGTGAACCACAATAGTAAGAAGAGGTAGGAGGAGGAACAGGACAGGAAAAGCCAGCTGAGGCCCAATGTTTGGCCTGGTGGCAGAGTGCTTGCCTAGCATGCACCAAGACCTGGGTTCAATTCCTCAGTACCACATACATGTGAAAACCTGGAAGTGATGCTGTGGTTCAAGTGGTAGAGCTCTAGCCTTGAGAAAGCCCAAGGACAGTGCTCAGGCCCTGAATTCAAGCCCCAGGAGTGGCAAAAATTTCTTAAAAGCCAGCCAGGCATGGTGGCTCACACCTGTAATCCTAGTAACTCAGGAGGCTGAGATCGGAGGATTGCAGTTCAAAGCCAGCCTTGGCACTAAAAAGTCCGTGAGACTCTTATCTCCAATTACTCACCAGAAAACCAGAAGTGGGGCTGTGGCTCAAGAGGTATGGTGGTAGCCTTGAGCTGAAGAGCTTAGGGACAGTGCCCAGGCCTAGAGTTCAAAAAACAACAACAACAACAAAAAGCCAGAGGCTGGTGGCTCATTCCTGTCAGCTTTTCTGAATAGCTTCTAGCTACTCAGGAGACTAAGGTCTGAGGATCATGGTTCAAAGCCAGCCTGGGCAGGATAGTCCATGAGACTCAACTCCAGTGAACCACCAGAAAACCAGAAGTGGAGCTCAAAGTGGTAGAAAGCTAGCCTTCAGCAAAAAAGCTCAGGGACAGCGCCCAGGCTCTGGGTTTAAGCCCCATGATCCTCCCACCCCCAGAAAAAAAAAAAAAAGAGAGACAGTAGACAGAACATCCCACCAACAGGAAAGGAACAAACATTAGCCGGGATCATGGTGAGACCCAGGAATGAGGAATACTGTGAGGAATGCCAGCGAACGAACATGACAGACGTCAAGGAGTTCCAAGGGATTTCTTTCTGGCCCAGCCTTCCAGGCTCAGGGAGCAAAGGTCTTGGTTCTTAGGGAATAGAAGTCACAGTGTCTGATGTTTATTTAGGGCAAGTGACCAGCGCGACCCCACAGAGCTCAAACCCTCAACTTCCAATCACAGTAAGTAAGCCAGCTCACCCCATGAGGAGGGGGTATGCTCCCCCCACGGCCCGCCCTGGCAGCTGATCCCGGATTGACAGATCACTCCTGTGTAAATTGTCACGGAGGCCTTCTCTACTTCCCAGCTTTTAAGTTGGCGGAGGGCCTTCTGCCTCTCCCAAGCCACAGAAGGGTCCCCTGAGAGGGGGGAGCCACTCTTTCTAAGCTAGGCAGGCCTGAGGAAGCCAAATGATACCTCCTTGCCCTACTCCTTCCCTCCTGCTCTGTTATGCATGTGGCATGCTCCCTGGGTGAGACTTTCCTTGTCTTATGTATGCTCTGATGCTCTGCGGCATCAGTGCCCTTTCTGCCATTGGGCCATGTCGCTAAGAAACACATCCGGGCAATACATAAGAAGGAAATCAAAATCAAGGCCTCATCATGGACATTACCTGTTCACGGATGGGTCTGCAGACTCTGGCCGCAACCAGAAAGGACAGACAAGCTCTTAACTTGGCTTTGTAACTCCCAGGGTTGCTAACTCTTTATTTTGCTCCTTCCAGGTCGGGAAATTTCTCGTGACAACTCTCCTAATGAGGTAAGCATAGCAAGTGTCCTGGGCTTTTTTCTTTTTTCCTCATGGAAAAGTTTTTCTAGAGAGAAAGGATTAAACTTGAAGACAAATGTGAGTGATTTGAGGTCTTATTCCTCAAGGTCGCTCTTATGTGTAGTGTCTTAAGAGTCAGACTGTATCATCTTAGCCGGGCATGGATAGCATATGCCTGTAATCCTAACTACTCGAGAGGCTGAGGTTTGAGAATCATGATTTGAATCCATTCTGGGAAGATAAATCTTCTATTAACCAGCAAAAGACCAGAAGTAGAGCTGTGGCTCAAGTGGTAGAGCACCAGCCGTGATCCAAAAAGGGAAGTAAGAGCTTGAGGCCCTGAATTCTCAAGTCTCAGTATCATTACACACACACACACACACACACACACACACACACACACACACACACGACAGAGACACACATTTTCATTCTCTATACAAAGAGCAATGGAAGTCAAGATGTAGGATATACTTACATGCATCTGGCTTTTTTTTTTTTTAATCAGTTATGGGGCTTGAACTCTGGGCCTGGTCGCTGTCTCTGAGCTCTTCAGCTCAAGGCGATAGCCCTACCCCTTAAGCCACAGCACTACTTCAGTTTTTGATGGTTAACTGGAAATAAGAATCTCACAGACTTTAGTGCCCGGACTGGCTTTGAACCTCGATCCTCAGATCTCAGCTTCCTGAGTAGCTAGGATGACAGGTGTGAGCCACCACACCCGGCCATCTGGCTCTTTTGAATTCAACATTGTTTTGTGAGGTGGACTGACAATTTTATTTACTTTTTGGTGCCTGTCCTGGTGCTTAAACCCAGGACCTGGGCACTGTCCCTGAGCTTTTTTGCTCAGGGCGAGCACTCTACTACTTACAGCCACAGCACCACTTGTACCTTTTTTTGGAGAGAAGAGTCCCATGGACTTTCCTGCCTGGGCTGGCTTTGAACTCAGATCTCCGCCTCCTGAGCAGCTAGGATGACAGGCGTGCGCCATGGGTGCCCGGCTGCTTTAACAGAGCCCTACTTGTACATTTCAGGTGGATGAAGTTTCATATTCTTCCCTGAATTTCAATGCTGCACAACCCAAAAATCCGACGGCAGCGCCTCCCTCAGTGACCACAGAAACAGTTTACTCGGAATTGAAAAAGAAGTAACGCCTCAATCTGCCTCTGCACTACTGATGCCTCCCACATCTCTCACCACCTCACCAGAGGGCTCGAGCCCTCAGGGGGTAAGGGAGGGGGTCCCCTCTCTTTGCCGACTCCTGCCCATCCAGAAGGACCACTGGACTCCTGTGGGCATCAGTGGAAGAGAAGATGGATCCTGGAGTCTGGCACAGCTGACTTTAGAAAAGAGTCACAGGATCCTCTTACCTGTCTCACCCAAGCTGGAGAACATTCATTTTCCACCCTTCATGCCTGTCTTATCAGTCTTACTTGAGTTTGCCATAGCCTTGAGGGTGAGATCACACACACACACACACACACACACACACACACACACACCCTTTTTTGTCATTATGTGCCAGAAAAGAAGGGAGAAAGAGAGAAAAATCAAAGCAGGAATGGCTTTTCTCTCCAAATCCTGATCTGAAACCAGATCCATCCCCTGCAGTGTGTTGGGGATTCTCCACTTCTGTCCCCTCAGTGCAGCCTGTCTGTAGCATCAGGGGCCAGGCATCTTGTTGCTTGAAGGAAACACCATCTAACTACCCCTTTGGACAAGGCGGCCTCCAGGGAACCCACTAGAAATAGCTAGTGACTATGGCATGTTGTCCGATTCCTACTACACAATGCAAAAGTGCAGGTACATCTTTAATAATAGCTGTTGTTTACTCAAAGAGGTACCCAGAAAAGGACTGATTTCACCCAAGGCACTGATGGCTCATGCCTGTCCATGTAGTAAGTCCAAGTCTAATAGATTATTTTTAAAAGGCAGAAGCTGGAGCTATGGCTCAAGTGGTAGAGTGCTAGCCTGGTGTGAAAAAAGCTCAGGGATAGCACCCAGGTTCTGAGTTCAAGCCCCACAATCAGCACCAAAAAAAAGGGGGCGGGATTTTGATTTTTAATAGACACAGTCTGCTGGGAACTTGGGAAAGGATTGGAAAGCTACCCTTCATTAACTACTTGTAAAGAACATAGAATCATTAAAGCCAGGTGCTGGCTACGCAGGAGGCTGAGATCTGAGGAGCCTCGTTCAAAGCCATCTTGGGCAGGAAAAGTCCGTGAGACTCTTCTCTCCAAGGAACCACCAGAAAATCAGAAGTGGTGCTGTGGCTCAAAGTGGTAAAACACTTGCCTTCAGCAAAAGATCTTAGAGACAGTGTCCAGAAACTGAGTTCAAGCCCCATGAAAGAAAAGAACCAGAAACTTTCCTCCTCCATCTTGCTAGAAATGGACCCGACTCCATATCCATGTGTCTCGTGCCAGTTATCAGCTATCCTGTTTCCCATGTTTTACCTACACATTTCTTTACCTGTTTGCCCCTCACTCCCTTGGTAATGGAAAACCTCCGCCTTTGCTTGGATGTGTTTGGAACATCCTTTAGCAAGCTCACTAGCTCATGGCACAGTTTTCTGCCTAGAAAGCTGTATTCATGTTAAGGGAAATGTGGGGTGGAAAGGAAAAGAGTGTGAAGACAAGAATGGAAGAATATGACCAGGCTTTCTGAACAGCCTCTGAAACTTGTCTTTTCCTCTCATGGTCTATGACAGCCAGGGGGATTTAGAATAAAAACAAGTGCAAGAAAGGCAAATAGAACTCTACCACAGGCTCGAGCCTCACAAGTGCAATTTCCTGGGACTGTTAAGCAAAAGGTTTTACTGGATATTAACTGTGTGATCGCGTGTTCTCCTCCAGGAGAATTTGTTGAGCGCTGTTCTACTCAGGTACTCTCTCTGGGATTTCTAATCCTGACACTGATTGGATGTACTTTCCTTTATCCACGCTATGCTGAGTTTATTTAATTTTGCCTGGCTAGGGCCATTTCTGAATTGTAAAATCTATATTTATAATAAAAATTGTATTTCAGACATCATGGTGTTTTCTGGTTGTGGTTGACACTGCTGTAGATAATTTCTTCCTCCTCCTCTTCTTCCTCCTCCTCTTTCCAGTCCTAGGGCTTGAATTCAGGGCCTGGGTGCTGTCCCTGAGCTCCTTTTTTCATTCAAGGCTAGCACTCTACCACTTGAACCACAGAACCACTTCCAGCTTTTTCTATCTAGTGGTACTGAGGGCTTCTTGTGTGCTTGGCAGGCACTCTACTACTAAGCCACATCCCCAGTTCCAACAATATCTTCTTTGCAGGCAGAAGAGAAATAATACTAATAATTTAAGAGACCTGATCAGTGAGGAGCAGAGTCAGCCTATTTCTAAGTAGTCCGATATCTGATTAAGTGATCTGGGAATCCGTGGAATTCATTTGCATATCTACAAATATATACAAAGTAAGTATGGGAGATTGGGAGGCCCGGTGGCTCCCACCTCCCTGCCAGAAAGGGCTTCTCTTCCTCTGTGGGAAAACAGTGGCTCAGGAGTAAATCATCGCCAGCGTACATCACTGTTGGTAAATAACCCAGGGAAGCGCCAGGAGTCAGAGGCAGCGATCTGGCCTTCACTGAAGGCTCTGTCCTACTGAATTCTCCCTAGCACTTCCGGCTTTCTCCTGGTCCTTGGGGAGGCGCCCTGCAGAACTGAACGGATGGTCTCATTTGCATGTGCTTTCATCAATAACCTTTGACCTCATACCCTGGACACAGCATGAAAGCAGTGCCCAGCTAGGTCAAATTCACAGTATTCTCATCCTCCTCACACTTGAGTTTCACAGCCTCTCAAACCACAGGAAACTTTTTACTGCTGATTTTTAGTTGGGGTTCTACATCAGAATTAATGAGAGAAACTTTCCTCAGCCTCAGAGAAACTAAGTCTCAAAAATGGGGACAGGCTCATATATTTTGAAAAAATCCTGAGTTCAGGTATGCCTGACCTGAGGCATAGAAATGATTGAAGAGATAATAAGAAGTCACAAGGACATTCGATGTGATAGACATGTGATTTAAAAATAAAAGACCAGGGGCCAGAAGTCTGGCCTAGTGGTAGAGTGCTTGCCTAGCATGCACGAAGACCCAGGTTCGATTCCTCGGTACCACATACATAGAAAAAGCTGGAAGTGGTTCTGAGGCTCAAGTGGTAGAGCTCTAGCCTTGAGAAAGCCCAAAGACAGGGCTCAGGATCTGAGCTCAAGCCCAGGACTGGCCAAAAAAAAAAAAAAAATGCTGAAATGCTGATAACTTTAGCCATGCGCGGTGGCTCACACCTGTAAATCCTGGCTATTCTGGAGGCTGAGATTTGAGGATCAAGGACCTGAGACTCTTATTTCCAATTAACCTCTAGAAAATCGGAAGTGGGGTTTGGCTCCAGGGTAGGGCAATAGCCGTTAGTGGAAGATCACAGGGGCAGCGCCCAGGCTAAGTTCAAGCCCCATAACCCCAAAAACTAAAACATAAATAAATAAAAATAAATAAAAGACCACGCTGGGAGCATAGCCTAGTGGTAGAGTGCTCGCCTAGCATGCATGAAGCCCTGCGTTCAATTGCTGGGTATCACATACACAGAAAAACCCAGAAGTGGTGCTGTGGCTCAAGTAGCAGAGCACTAGCCTTGAGAAAAATGTGTCCAAGGACAGTGCCCAGGCCTTGAGTTCAAGCCCTAGAACTGGCAAAAACAAACAAACAAACAAAAAACTGTTTTTCAAGACAGAGTGCTGGAAGGTGCTAAAAGATTACAGGGCCAGATATGGTGGCTCACACCTGTAATTGCAGCCACTCAGGAGAAAAAGGAGGAGGAAAGAAGTTTGAGGCTAAGAGGTTTGAGGCCAAAGGTTTCAAGATCCCATCTCAGTTAAAGATTTCTGCCTGAAATCCCGGCTAAGCTCCAGACATAGGTGAAAGCTACGAGCACGAACAGAACATAAACATATGAGCTAACCTCGAGCATAAACGTAAGACCTTATCTAAAAAATAAGTTAAAACAAGAAGGGGCTGAAGGCTCTGGCAGCTCACACCTGTTAATCCTAGCTAGTCAGATGGCTGAGATCCAAGGATCAAAGCCAGTCCTGGGCAGGAAAGCCTGTGACACCCTTATCGTCAATGAACCCCCAGAAAACCAGAAGTGGAGCTGTGGCTGAGTGGTAGAGCACTAGCCTTGAGCAAAAGAGCTCAGCGATAGTGTCCAGGGCCTGAGCTCAAGTCCCATGATTGAGAGGAACTGAAATGTTGCTCAAATAATATAGCATGTGCCTAACAAATACAAAGGCCTGAACTCAAACTCTAGGAAAGCCAAAAAATAAATATCCAATTAGCAGATGAATGGGTAAATAAATTATGGTATACTCACAGTGGTAGCATACTACCACTAATTAAAGGGCTCAAGCTGCTTGTAAAATAAGCGGATGAATTTTGCTAGGCCAAGTGAAATAGGATATGAAGAACAGGTCATTTTGAGAATCATAGCAAAAGTATTTACAAAAGAGGGAGAGAAAACACACATACAGAGGGAGTGAGAAAGAGAGACAATCTGTGTCTCAGATTCTTTATAATTCAAAAATAATAATCACATGTTTTGACAAGGTGTCATGAGTCAAGAAGTTAATCCATGTGTAAATACTTAGAAGATAAGAGTGAACAAATAAATGTTACTAACCATGGTTAAGTCCATATGACAGTACCACCCACTAAAAATAAATCTCAACTAATCTGGTTATTACATGTTTCCTTTTTGTTAAGACTACAAACTTGTAGAAACCTTATTTTATTTCTCTTTACAGCCCAGATCCTACCTAGCTTAAGGAGTTGACTGAGCAGAGAGTAGACCACCACAGCCCATCTACCCCCTCTTTTTCCAGATTGTACCCTCCATTCCTGCCATTCTTGACCTTCAGTTCACTGCACCCCTTTTTCCAGCCTCCCCCTGCACATGCTATTGGGCGAGCCCTTAGTTCTGTTCCCTGGGCCCATGTCTCTCTCCCCATAGATTCAATCCTGGCTCTGGACCCCTGTATAGTTTATTCTACAATCCCAGGAAGCTAAGGGCAGGATGGATCTCTAGACCACAGGCCCCTGCCACAAACCCATGTGGAAGAAGCAGGACTTCGGGAAAAGAAAAACACAGGTAAGATGGGAGCCAGAGCATGAAGCCTTCAAGCAGGGCCCAATCTTGAGAACTTCCTGTAGATGTATGCGCATCAAAAGGAAACAGTGAGAGGGGACTCATCCTGCTGTGATTTGGGTTTCCTTTGTACCCAGTAGGGTTTCTTTCCCCCCACTGGTAAACATTTTTTTTTTTTTTTTTTGCCAGCTATACAGCTTGAACTCAGGCCTGGCCACTTAGTTTTCTACCACATTGAGCCACAGCTCCGCTTCTGGTTTTCTGGTTGTTCAGTGGAGCTAAAAGTCTCCCTGCCCAGGCTGGCTTCAAACTGTGATCATCAGATCTCAGCTTCCTGAGTAGCAAGGGTGACAGGTGGGAGGCTCCAGGGCCTGGCTAGAGCAGACAGGCTTATCTCCCAGGCTAACCACAGAGTAGGAGAGAAACAAACAAAAACCATGACACCTAAAGCCTCAGAACTGAGAAAATACAAGACCCCAGATGGCCACAGAGGAAAGATGAGGCAAGAATGTGGAGAGCTGAGTCAGAAGTGAGAGGCGAGCAACCCTGTGCAAAAGGCGCCCTCTGCCCTCAGCACAGCAGTGGCTGGATCATGATCCCTGGCTCCCCAACAGTAGGGATGAATGGTGGTAGATCATTAGCCAGCTCCCCAAGAAGAGAAGAAGAGAAGAGAAGAGAAGGGAGGCTGGTGTGCCTTCCCCACTGCCCTTTCTCCCCCAAGTCCACCTCTGGGAAGAAGGCCGTCAGCCTGGGACTAGAAGATTTTTTACTATGGGGGGGAAAAATGTGTGCTTGGGAGTTGGGGGAGAAACAGAGTGGTAGAGAGGATGAATTGAGCTGCGGCTGGGACTTGCTTTGTTTAAAGGTCAAAGTCTCATGAAGCAAGCCTGTCACTCTTCCCGGCCTGGCTCTGCGTGACAGGAGCTGTGGCCCCATATTTGGAAATATTACCAGAACCCTGAGTGTTCCCAGCTTGGAAATGGCAGTAAGAAAGAAAAGGGGAGCTAGAAGTCCCAAACAGCAGGCACCCTGAAATGAAACTGTTTTGTGTAAGTTTCATCCTAGTCTTGAAAATAACTTGACCAGATAATTTGGGGGATGAGGGGAGATGATGGGATCTCCAGAATAAGTGGATATTTATATCCTGGAAAGCTGGGGCCAGGCCTGGGGCTTGATCTCAGGGCCTGGGCATTGTCCTTGTACATTTTTTGCTCAAGGCTAGCCAGCTTTTTTTGTATATGTGGTACTGAGGAATTCAACCCAGGGTTTCGTGCATGCTAGGCAAGCACTCTACCACTAGGCCAAACTCCTGGCCTACCTGGATTATATTTGTAATAGGAATCTCATACTTAGAAGTCAACTAAGTCTAAGTTTATTATGTTCATTTAGGTAGGCCTGAGGGTATCGGTGGCTCAGGGCTGAAATCCTAGCTATGCAGGAGACTGAGAGCTGAAGATACTGGTTCAAAGCCAGCCTGGGTAGTAAAGTTCCTGAGTCTCTTATCTCCAGCTCAGGGACAGCGTCCAAGCCCTGAATTCAAGCCCCGCAATCCAGATTTTGCAGAGGGGAGAAAACAAGTGCTGTTTCTCTTTCCTCCTTCCCCACCTTCCTTCCCTTTTTATTGCCAGTTACCAGGACTTGAACTCGGAGTCTCATGCTCTTGCTCCAATGTTTCTCTAACAGCTGGACCACACCTCTGGTTCAGCTATTTTTGCTGGCCAAATTGAAAATAGGGTCTTTTCTTCCTGGGCTGGCTCTGGACCACAATCTTCAGGTCTTAGTCTCTTGAAATACCTAGGATTACAGGTGTGAACCACTAGCCCAGGACCATAATTTTTTTTTGGGGGGGTGGGGTCATGGGGCTTGAACTCTGGGCCTGGGCACTTCCCCTGAGCTCTTCAGCTCAAGGCTACCATCTTACCCCTGGAGCCACAGCCCAAGTAATTAATTGGAGATAAGAGTCTCAGGTCTTTTGTGCCCAGGCTGGCTTTGAACCTTGATCCTCAGACCTCAGCCTTCTGAGTAGCTAGGATGACAGGCGTGAGCCACCTCACCCAGCTAAGGCCATAATTTTTATGGCCGGATAGCACCCTCTGTGTACACAGTAAGACACTTGCTGAGAAACCAAAGAAACAAAAGAAAAACCTTGTTTTTGTTTTTTTAGTGTCATACCTACAATGTAAATAGTGTCTTCTCAGATACTAACCAAGAATCAAAAAGACCTAGGGAGAAAACAGTTTTATATCTTTACATTGTATCAGATGAAGTGACAGGTGCGTCCCCCCTGCAACAGGTGCTGCTGGAGTTGTAAAAGCCCCGCCCAGGCCCCGCCCAGGCCCCGCCCAGCACCCACCAGTGCTGTGCTTCCCACCATGTAGCTCTGCTGTGACCGTGAATCTTCTCCATGTAGTTCAGCCAAGATGACTAATTTTTCAGTGGCAAATAACAAAAACACGATACCAAAGAATTTTTCAAAAATAAAAATAAGGATGCGAATGGCTCACACCTGTCATCCAAGCTGCTCAGGAGGCTGAGATCCGAGGATGGTGGTTTGAAGCCAGCCTGGGCAGGAAAGTCCATGAGACTCTCCTCTCCAATAAACTACTCAGGAAAGGCCAGAAGTGGCTCTGTGGCTCAAGTAGTAGAGTGGTAGCCCTGAGCAGAAGCAGCTCAGGGACAAGGCCCAGGCTGTGAGTTCAAGCCTAGGAACTGCACCAAAAATAATATTCTCAAACAACAAGCCTACCACACATACCACAGACTTCTCAGTGGGAACCGTGAACCTAGGAGCTGACCGTCCTGAGTTAGCCTTCAAGTGCTCAGTCCCTGCTCAGCCACTAAGAGGCCTAGCTACTGGGTTCTCCCTGTCTCTAGATCCACACCACGACCTGGGCACTGTCCCTGTGCCTTTTCACTCAAGGATAGTACTTTACCACTGTTAGCCACAGTGCCATTTCTGGTTTCCTGGTGGAAACTAAGCCTCACGGCCTTTCTTGCCCTGGCTGGCTTTGAACTGAG
The DNA here is from genome assembly GCF_031878675.1 of Megascapheus bottae. Classification (NCBI taxonomy): domain Eukaryota; kingdom Metazoa; phylum Chordata; class Mammalia; order Rodentia; family Geomyidae; genus Megascapheus; species Megascapheus bottae. Next base: position 5,337,365 of record NC_143539.1, read on the forward strand.
ATCTTCAGATCTCAGCCTCCTGAGTAGCTATTATTATTTTTTTTTTGCCAGTCCTGGGCCTTGACCTCTGAGCACCGTCCTTGGGCTTTCTCGAGGCTAGAGCTCTACCACTTTAGCCACAGCACCATTTCTGGCTTTTTTTCCCCCTATGTATGTGATACAGAGGAATTGAACGGGCATGCTAGGCAAACACTCTCCCACTAGGCCAAATTCCTGGCCCTAAAAAAAAAAATCTTTGAGACAGGGTCTGAATGTGGAACTCCAGGCCAGCATGGAGCTTGAGATCTTCCAGTCTGGGATAACAGGCAAGTGCCACCATGCACAACGTAAGAAGTTAAGGGGGGAAATGAAGCATTTGATACAGATTGATCATCCTTAATCCAAAACGTGGGAATGTAAAATACTCCAAAACCCCCAAATTTAAACTTTAAAAAATTTCTGGCAAATGAGAAAATAGGCCCCAGGAAGGAAGATGAATAAATCAGGTCATACAAAGAAACAGGTATATGATAAGAAATTCAGTCCCTCCGACCATAAAAAAAAGGCTCGCCACAAACTATTACACTTGTAATTGGTGCCCTGATTGAGAGAAGAGCTGCCAAAACTGCTTGCTGACTGACAGAGCCTATTCCCAGGAAAGGAGAGGCAGAGAGCCAAGGTAAATACCACAAGAAAAACAACCAACTCCATACCAACTTGATCCTCACTCACTTCTGTGACCCACACAGCTGGGTTGCCCTAGGTCCAGGTTGCAGGAGCCCCGAAATTTCACCCCACACCAACTGAGGCAGTGATTCCACTGTCCCAACATGTCAGGAAATGAAAAGCCAAGTTCTCTGAAGCCAGGCTCAGAAAAGTAATTTCTTGAGCAACTGGTTTGCTCTGGCCACCGGATTCTAGTTCTGTCTTCTTTCCGAAGGCCTGTCAGGCAACTTTAGAATGGAAGGAACAAACTTGCCAATAAACCTGTCTAACAAAAGCTGGGCTGGCAGAAGTCCTGGCCTCTGGCAGACCCAGGCCTCCTCGCACCCACCTTGACTTGACCGAGGACACGGGCCCCTGTGTGCCCTGTGCTCTCTTAGAAGGCAGGCCCTGGAGTAACAGCCACCGTGACTGGGTGTCAAGCACAATTCTAGATGCTTCCAGTGTTTCTTCTCAGTTAATCCTTGTCAGTATCCAGTGTACGTCAGAGTCCAGGGCAGCAGGGAAGGACCTGAGGGAAGACGGCCTAAGTACAGAATCCCAGTTCTGCCTGCCACCCACAAGTTATGGTTTTTTTGTTGGTAGTAGGGCTTGAACTGGGCCCTGTGCCTGAGCTCTATCGATCAGGGCTAATGTTCTACCATTTGAGCCACAGCGTCTCTTCTGTTTTCTGATGGTTCATTAGAGATGGGAGTCTCATGGTCTTCCCTGCCTGGGCTGGCTTTGAACTGTGACTCTCACATCTCCGCCTCCTGAGTAGCTGGGATGATAGGTATGAGTCTGTCATTACCAGGCACAAGTTATGTTTAATGTGGACTTTCCACTTCACTGGGCCTCCATTTCCTCATCTGAAGAACAACTAAAATAATGTGTAATTCCAGGAGATGATGAGAATCAGCTTTTGGGATAAGAGTTTCACAGACTTTTGTGCCAGACGGGCTTTGAACTGCGACCCTCAGATCTCAGCCTCCTGAGTAGCTAGAATTACAGGCATGAGCGACCGGTGCCTGCCTGGATTTTCCTTTAGTTTTAGGGTTTTTTTCCTTGGGGGGGGGAGGCGGGTTTGGTGGGTGTTTTCAGGTAAGTTCTAAGTTTTTGTCTATGAACAGCTTCAGACAATAATCCTACCCCTCTGTGTGTCTGGGATCACAGATCTATGCCCCTGTATCTGGTTGAGATGGGAATTGCCATAGGATTTATCTGGGCTGGCCTCAGTGTGAGATCCTCTGGATCTCTGCCTCGTGGGTAGCTGGGATTACAGGCGTGAGCTGCCATGACCAGCCATGCGAGCCATTAATAAACAGACGTGACCACTGAAGCTTAAGTAGTTTAAGCCAGTTGTGGACGGCCACACAGTCAATGAAAGACAGCGTGGATTGGAATCCAGGGCTGGTCTGCCGACTCCGGGGGCCCTCAACACCCAGCGTTGGACTCCCCCTTCTGCCCCTCAGGCTTAAGCGGACGCAGAGAACAGCGGGCTGGTCAGAGGGTTACAACAGGACTCGGGTTAAGACCGAGTTCGGTGGCTTTACAAAGCTCTGTTGGGCTACAATGAGCATCCCAGGCAGTGGTGGAAGAGAGAACGCTATCATAAAAAGGGTGTCAGGAACCTTAGGATGAGAGAAGGCCCCCTGGGGTCCCCTGGTCCCATGGTGTGCCGAGAAGAGACCCGATTGAAATGTGGTGCCAGCTGCTCCACTCCGCACTGCCTGTGTCTTTCTCTCTACCCCACCCTTAGCCTCTGCCTACATCCTGGTCTAAACAAAGTAATTATAGTTCCACAGAGACAGCTCTACAGGGCCCAGAGGCCCAGCCCTCTCCCTGCCAATGGTTTTAAAATGGCCAGCTGGGCACTGGTGTTCATGCCTACCATTCTAGCTTCTCAGAAGGCTGAGATCTGAGGATCTCGGTTCAAAGCCAGCCCAGACATGAAAGACCATGAGATTCTTCTCTCAAATAAACTACTCCGGAAAGGCCGGAAGGTAGAGTGCTACCTTTGAACACAAAGAAGCTCTGGGACAGTGCATAAGGCCCTAAGTTCAAGCCCCAGGTCAGAAAAAAAAAAAAAAAGTCGGGGTCAGGAGTTTGGCCTAGTGGTTAAAGTGCTTGCCTAGCATGCATGAAGACCCAGGTTCGATTCCTCAGTACCACATACATAGAAAAAAAAAAGCTGGAAGTGGTGCTGAGGCTCAAGTGGTGGAGCTCTAGCCTTGAGAAAGTCCAAGGACAGTGCTCAGGCCCTGAGCTCAAGCCCAGGACTGGCAAAAAAAAAAAAAGAAAAAGTCAATTCTGCCTAAATAAGTTTGAAAATAACAACAAAAACTAACCAATTAACTGTTTTGAACTTGCTCCTACTGTTTTCTTAGCATGGTGCCTCTTGTCTCAGAAACTCTTCAATTCTCTGGGGTCCCACTCATAAATCCAGGGGTGATTGGTGAGGGCTCAACAGCTGACACCCGCTTTCTGGGCCCTCACCTTCAAGTGTTGAAGATTTAGGGAGGACATCCTTCATGTCTCCAATCTCCCATGCCAATTCACACCCAAGGCAAACCAAGGCAGAACATTTTATCTGCCTCTGACACCTCGAGTTACCAGGCTGCACACACACAAAAAGGCCGAAACCAGAGAACACCTGGTTTCCTCTTGGCATCCACCACTATTAACCCCACCACACTGACAAGCAAGCACACACCCATATATGACACACCCCACCACCCTGAACTCCAGAGAGGTGACACGAAAGGCATTAAGGACGGATGTGTGGTGGCTCCCCTGCAATCCTAGCTCTTCAGGAAGCCAAGAGGGTGAAGATTCTGGCTCAAGGCCAGGCCTGGGTAAAAAATGAGATAACAGAGAGAAAAAGAACCCAGGGGTGTGGCTCTCGTGATAGAACACTTGCCTAGCCAGTATAAGGCCAATCCCAGAGAGTCAGGACCTTCGTGGGGTCTCTCCTTCTCAGGGCTGGTGGGATTCACTGGCCCCAGTGACTGTTTCAGCCCCCTGAAATAGCTGTTAGACAAAAGGCAGGAATACAGCTTATACAACCTAGTGTTTGGGGGACACACGTGTGACAAAAGAAGAAGTTTGGTTGCTGGTGATTTGTGTCTATCATCCTAGCTACTCAGGGAGCTGTGATCTGAGGATTGTGGTTTGAAGCCAGCTTGGACAAGAATGGTCGTGGGCCTCTTATCTACAATAAACTACTCCAAAAAGATGGAAGTAACGCTGTGTCTTAAGTCATAGAACACTACTCGAGTAGAAAAAGCTCAGGGACAGCGCCCAGGCTCACAGTTCAAGTCCCAGAACTGACAAAAAGAAAAAGGAAAAAAGGGGAGAAAAAAAAACCAGAGTTCACAGCACCTGCTCGTGCAACAAACCGCAAAATTATAACTTGAGAGCAAGAAGGAACATGACACCAGCTTAAATCCAAAACTTTGCAGATAAGAAAATTGGAGCCGGGTGTGGACAAGTAGCTTTTGTCATGTTGACAAACCAGGCTGGTGGAGGAAACTGGGGTCCCCTCACTTCTGGATCTCCCTGAAAGTCAACTTTAAAACTCCTAAGTTAGGGAACAAAAGTGGACCCTCCACTCAAATTACTACTGATGGATGAGGTGCCTCTGGGCTTCAGGAAGACCAATGCACACACACGTATGCACACATGCCTGCATGCACGGGCACCTGCACATACACGCATGAAACAGCCTCTCCACCTGTGTCTCAGGCTGCTGCCCCTAACAGCTAAGCGTCACCTGGAGGCCCAGGGAAGCAGAATTACCTAAAAGGAACCTCGGCTGACTGGCCCTCCACCCCCCAGAGCTCACCATCCCCAAACCTCCCTTCCCCTTGGGGACAGGAACCAAAAAAAATGAAACCCCACCTAAGGGGAAATGGGTGGGACAAGAAGCACTTGAAGCATGGAAGGAAAATGTGAATCAGAGACGGGAAAGGCTGCTTTACAAAGGTCTGCAGGTGATCTTACCCTACCGGGCCTCCTACCTTGGGGTCCCACCTACCACAGCCCCCAGAGAGAAGAGGACCTTAGACCACATTGCTGACTCACAGATGAAGGAGCAGGACCCCCAATGGAGTAGATACCCCTGCCTAGCAGGCCTCAAACACCAGTGTGTCAGAGATTCTGCTAGTCCAAGGTGAGACCTACTGATTTCAATTTAAAAAAAAAAGGGGGGGGGTGTCAGCACTAGGGTTTTAACTCAGGTTTTCATGCTTGCTAGGCAAGTATTCTACTGGTTAAGCCACACCCAAGATTTTAAATTAATTAATTAATTAATTAATTAATGTGCCAGTCCTGGGGCTAGAACTCAGGGCCTAGTCAGAACCTGAGCTTTTGTGCTCAAGGCTAGCATTCTACCACTGAGTCAAATGCTGGCTCTATTATTTGTTTTTAGTTTGTTAATTGGAGATAAGAGGCTCACGAACTTTCCTGCCTGGGTTGGCATTTCTTTTTTTTCCCCAGTTCTGGGGCTTGAACTGAAGGCTTGGGCACTGTCTTTGGGCTTTATGGAAACTAGCCCTCTACCACTTGAGCTACAGTACCACTTCTGGCTTTTTCTGTGTATGTAATACCAAGGAATCAAACCCAGGGCTTTGTGCATGCTACGCAAGCACTCTACCACTAGGCCACATTCCCAGCCCCTGGGTTGGCTTTGAACCATAAGCTTCAAATCTTAGCCTCAGGGCTGGGAGTTTGGCCTAGTGGTAGAGGGCTTGCCTAGCATGCACAAAGACCAGGGTTCAGCCAGGTGTGGTGGCTCACACTCATAATCCTAGCTACTCAGAAGGCTGAGATCTAAGGATGATAGTTCAAAGCCAGTCATAGCAGGAAAGTCTGTGAGACTTTTTTTTTCCCCCCAATCATAGGGCTTGAACTCAGAGCTTTTCTGCTCCAGGTTAATGCTCTACCACTTTGAGCCACAGCTCCATTTCCAGTTTCTGGTTAAGTGGAGATCAATGTCTCACAGACTTGGTTGACTTTGAATCTCTATCTTCTAATCTCTGCCTCCTGAGTAGCTATGATTACAGGCATGAGCCAGTAGAAGCCAGTTCGGGGAGACCCTTATCTCCAGTGAATCCCAAAAAGCCAGAAGCAGAGTTGTGGCTCAAGTGGTAGAATGCTAGCTTGAGCACAAAAGCTCAAGAACAGTGAGTTCTTGTTCAAGTTCTGAGTTCAAGTTCTGAGTTCAAGTTCTGAGTTCAAGCTCTGAGTTCAAGTTCCAGGACTAGGAAAGAAAGGAGGAAAGAAGGAAAGGAAGGAAGAAAGGAAGGAAAGAAGGAAGAAAGAAAAGAGGGAGTCAGGGAGGGAGGGAGGAAGGGAGTGAGAGAGGGAAAGAGAAGGGAAAAAAAAGACAGATAAGGAAGACCTAGTCAAAAACTTCCATCCACTCTACTTGCCTAGGAGGCCACATAGCCAAGAGGTCATTGTCTAAAGGGACCCTGACACCCCAAATGAGTGACATCTGGAGGTGCATGCTGAGACTGAGAGGGCTGCCAGGGGCTTCACTGAAGAAGAGGCCTTTTAAACAGTGGGCCACAGCACTGGAGCCCTGGAGTATGGATTCATCTGAGTCACACTTTTTTTTTTTTTTTTTTTTTTTTTTTTTGTGAGTCATAGGGCAGCCTGGGCGCTGGCCCTGAGCTCTTCAGCTCAAAGCTACCACCCTACCTTGAAGCCAAGCCCCACTTCCAATTTTCTAGAGATTAATTGGAGATAAGAGTCTCAGGTCCTTCTGTGCCCGGGGCTGGCTTTGAACCTTGATCCTCAGATTTCAGCCTCCTGAGTGGCTAGGATTACAGGCGTGGGCCACTGTGCCCAGCTACATCTCATTTTTCAGAAGGCATAGGTAAGGCCTCAGAGACAAATCTAACACAGCTCAGAGCCAGATATTGGCCTACAATTCCAGTTTGTTTGTTTGTTTGTTCCTACCAAGGAACCTAGAGGATTCCCTGCGCCTAGCGGTCAACCAGGATTCCCATCAGTTTCCCCCTCTGTCCTCCCCTCCCCACCAGCCAGCACACCTCAAGCTGACCTGGAAAAACCAAACAGGAAGACGTGAGCTTTGGCACCCATTCAGGTTGTAACTCCAGGGGCCAAACACAAGGCCTTTTGACTATAGAAAAAAAAACAAAACAAAACAAAAAATAGACCCATTGTTTCAGTGGGTGGAACCAAACCATAGCAGGAGTTAAGAAAAACAGTTTTTTGGTGCCCAGAGATGAGAACTTGACCCTAAATATTAGGGCGGCTAGGAGAAGGGAAGGAATATGTACTTTGTGGGAATAGAGGTAGTTTCAAATAGTTCATTCTCTTCCCTGTTTTAGCTCGGTTTGTTTTTTGCTCACATACGGCCCAGCAGGGACCTTCTAAGAGCGGGCAGCTTAGGTGTGGCTTCCTGGAGCACAGAGAAATGGAGAAGAGATAGAGATTTATTTCCATTAGGAGGCTATTAGAGAAAAGAGCCACTGTATCATTTCTATAATTGCTATGGGTTGGGGGGGTAGGGAAGAAAGCCAACTCAAAGTTTTATACCAACCCAACAAGAAAACAAACCCTTCAGTAAAATAGGACAAGCAGTCTTAGGTACCGAGGTTGCCTGACTTAGTAATAAACAGAAATGGCTGAGCTTTAAATGGTAATTTCACTGGAACTTTCGCCCCCGCCAATAAAGCTGGAAACCACTTGATTTTGGTTCCACGTTGCCAAGATGTTCAACCTTGTAAAATGTTGACCAGCTAAACTACGCATAATCCACCTATGGTGGCTCACACCTATAATCCCAGCAGCTCAACAGGCTAGGTGGAAGGATCTTACCTTTTTTAAAAAATGAAGCAAAAGGGGAGAAGGGCTAGGAACTAGTTTGGCCTAGTGGTAGAGTGCTTGCCTATCATGCACGAAGACCTGGGTTCCATTCCTTGGTACCACATACATAGACAAAAGCCGCAAGTGGTGCTGTGGCTCAGGTGGTAGAGCTCTAGCCTTGAGAAAGCCCAAGGACATTATCTAGGCCCTGAGTTCAAGCCCCAGGACTGACTGGCAAAAAAAAAAAAAAAAGCAGGGGGAGAGGAGGAGATTATGGCTCAAGTAGTAAAGAGCTTTCATAAGCAAGTGCCAGTATCTGAGTTTTAACCCTGGTACCAATAAATAAATAGATAGATAGATAGATAGACAGATAAATAAATAAATAAATAGATAGATAAAGTAAAAAAATTAAGTAACTCATGCCTATAATCCCAGCTACTCAGGAGGCTGAGACAGGAAGACCATGGTTCAAAGCCAGCATGGGCAGAAAGACTCTTATTTCTAATAAGTAATGAACCATCGGGCTTATTTCTAATAATGAATCATCAGGCAGTGGTCCTGTGGTTCAAATGATAGAGTGCTGGCCTTGAGCAAAAGAAGCTCAGGGGCAGTGCTCAGGCTCTGAGTTCAAGCCCCAAGATTAGCACCGAAAAATTAAAAAAAAAAATGAGCAAATTGAGATCGTGTAAACACTGAACATAGTTCACGTGGAATGCCCATCGTTTTGGGCCTTCCCTCTCACCACCCTGCTTTCTTACTCCCTCCTTTGTTTGCTTCCTTGTTTTCTGCTACTTACTCAGTCTGAGCTGCCGTTTAGCAAAGAAAGCCACACTGCCCAGTGGCTGGTGATTCTGTGGGAATATTCTCATGGCGGGAGGGTCTGTTCTCTACTCAAGGCACCTACTGCATTTATATAGAGTTAGGCTGGTTTTAAAACAGACTGCTTTTTATGTCCAAATAAAACTTATACATGCTTCCTCCCATCCCTACCAGCTCCAATTATACGCTACCACATTTCTCTAATGGATTTTTCCCTTCAATCTTTGTCTTTATTATAAAGGATAATACATGAGGCAAAACAAATCACCCGAGCCACAATAAGGTATTTTCTTTTTTCTTGTTGTTGGTCCTGGGGGCTTGAACTCCAGATGAGAGCTCTGTCCTTGGGCTCTTCTGCTCAAGGCTAGTGCTTTATCACTTTGAGCCTCAGCACCACTTCTTATTTACTGGCGAGCAATTGAAGGTAAGAATCTCACAGATTTTTCCTGCCTGGGATCCTCTTGACAGCCTCCGATCTCAGCCTCCTGAGTAGCTAGGATTACAGGCGTGAATCCCTGACACCAGCTGAAGGATTTCTTTTTAGCAAGGTAAATGTTATTTGTGAAAACATTCCCCTGGAGCCTGTTTCCAGGCTTGGCCTTTAGCAAAACTATTGGATTCTAGAGCACATTCCTGGACCTCCAGAGGTAATTTACCAGGACAACAGCCCTGCTGAGTAAGGCCTTTCCCAGAATTCAGTGGGTGAGCTAGGGCTTACCAAATCGTCCCCAAACCTTCCCACTCTGTCAGGCCTGGGCTGCAAAAGACTTCAGTCTTCTTAGATAACCAGGTAGTGCCTTTGCCCATCCAATCACCCTTGATGACAATACTTTACAATTTATTCAGCACTTGCTTTGTGCTAATTACTATCATAGGGACTTTACATGTGGCTACAGCACACACACACACCAGTGTTATCATCCCTACTTAAAAAAAAAAAAAAAAACAATCTGGGGCAGCCAAGCACTGGTCTGGTGGCTCACGCCTGTAATACTAGCTACTCAGGTGGCCGAGTTGCTGAGGAGCCCTGTACAAAGCCAGCCCGGACACCAACAAAAAAGCCAGAAGTGGAACTATGGCTCAAGTGGTACAGCATAAAAGCTCAGGGACAGTACCCAGGCCCTGAATTTATGCCCCAAGACTGGTACCAAGAGGAGAAAAATAAATATAAATATAAATAAAAAATAGGAAAAAAAAAAGAAATTAATGCTTCTGACATGATACAACGCCATAATCTCTCCCCCCCCACACACATCTGGGTAGAGGGTGTTAGGATATCTGAGCTCTCCTGAACAAAATCCACCTTCATCTCAGCCCCTCTACTTCTGGCTTTGGAGACGGGATTTTGTTTTCCATCATGGTCTCTATGGATTCACCTGTTCCCTGACACCAGCCTCCTCAGTGGCACAGCCCTTCAGAAAAAACCTCATCCCAGCTGGGCCAGCTTCCCAGTTCTCATAAAAGAGTCATTTTGCCTGAATTGTCAACTATTTGCACAGACCTCTATGAAAAAAAAAAAAGTGCACTGAGGAAAGAAAGTCTAATAAGGAAGTAGAAAGTGGGAGAGTCCTTGGAACAGTCACAAAAGGGAGGGGCTGGCACATCCAGAAACAGTAATAAAACACGCCCAGGGCTTGCGGCCGTTAGACAATGGAGGCCCCACCTATCTCTTTCCGTGCCCATTGGCATCTGACTACCTTCTGGCTAGCTGCCCCTCCCAGTCTCACTTTCCTAGACCAGGAGAAGAGGCCTGGAATCTAGGACCAATATGACACTGAGCTGGAGGGGCCAAGGAAGCTCAACCTGACTCACCTATGTACACACAATTCATCCGTGGGCAGGGATTAGTGCAGGCTGTGCTGCTGGAATTGTATTTCCTCCTCCATGCCTAGACCAAGAGCTCGAGTGGGTGGGGCATGGGAAGGCACCCCAGCCCTCTCCCATTTCGGAACCCACTGCCCCTCCCTTCTGTGAACTGTAACCCCTCTGTTGGGTTGCATTCTTTCTTGTGAGATCACTTGTTTTTCTGAATTGCGGATTACAAAGGGGAAAAATATCTCCACTGAATTCTTTAAAATCTTAAGCATTCCATTCACCCCATCAGCGTGAAGACTAGCCTTCCCCCTTCCCCCTAAAAAGTGTTAAGGCTTACAAGAAAGACTGTCTTAGACAGGACTGTAAGCCACACCCACAACACATCTGGGGATATCTGAGCTACAAATTGAAGAGGAAGAAACCTACTATGTTACCAGGGGCCTTTGTGTATGAATCTCCACCACCCCAGAGGTACATACTATAATCGCAGCCCCATGAACTTGTCCCTCAGAAGCGGGGAGGAAGCCAGGGGCCGGTGGCTCACACCTGTCATCCTAGCTTCTCAGAAAGCTGAGATCTGAGGATCCTGGTTCAAAGCCACACAGGCAGTGATGTCTATGAAACTCGTATCTCCAATTAACCACCAAAATGAAACAAACAAACAAACAACAACAAAAAAAAACAGTAGTGGAGCTGTGGCTCAAGAGCCAAAGCGCTAGACTTGAGCAAAAGAAGCTTAGAGGAGGTTGAAGCAGGACCTAAGATTCAGGTTATTCCTGGATCCAACCCCTGTGTTAGATCCCATACACCTACCACACGTGCACCTGCCCGAATTCAGAGGAAGTGAGGGTGACCGCTTCTAATAGAAACAATCGTTAAAAATAACACTAGTAAGAAAAAGTTCAAGGAAGAGAGAGGATTGGAAATGGACCTTAAGATGAAGAATGGTTGAGGAATGGAACGGGAAGGCAAGGATATTACTGGATGAAGGAAAAGAATAAACATGTCCCGATCTGAAAGAAATAAAAGGTGACTCAGGCTTAGCTGTAAACAGGGAGGGAGTAGAGGCCACACGCTATCAATAGCAGCGTGTCCATGTCACCTTCACCCCGTGATGTTAGAAATACCTGGAAAACTGCAGGGGTTCACACCTGTCGTCCTAGTTACCCAGGAGGCTGAGACCTGAGGAGCACTGGTCAAAGCCAGTCTGGGCAGGAAAGTCTCTAAGAGTCTAATCTCCAGTGAATGACCAAAAGAACAAAAGTAGAGCTATGGCTCAAAAGTGTAGAGTGCTAGCCTTGAGCAAAACAGCTCAGGGACCAGGCCAAGTCCTAAATTCAAGCCCTAGGACAGATTTTTTTAAAGTTCATGGAAGCTCTGAGTAATTTTCAGAAAGATTACTCTGCTAGACAACAAAACGCAAGTGCTTCTTAATTCAGCAATGCATTAAGATTGCCTAGCAGCTGCCTTGCTGTTGTTGTGATGGTACCAGGGCTAGGGCTTGAATTTAGGGCCTTGGATTCTCACTCAACATTTTGCTTAAGGCTGGCACGCTACCTCTAGAGCCATGCCTCTATGTCTAGCTTTTTGCTAGTTAAGAGTCTCCTGGATTTGTTTGCCCAGACACTCTTTGGATCGTGATCCTCCAATCTCAGCTTCCTGAGTAGCTAGGATTATAAGATTCTAAGTGTGAACCATCAATACCTGGCTTGCCTTTTCTTTTTAACATACTTTGAAATTATTTCAGGCTCTCAAAATGTTTCCGCAATAGTCAACATGTCTATATACTTCTCACTTAACCTTCTCAAATACTAACATGTTAACAATCCACAGCACCATCATCCAAACCTGAATTCTAACACACTCACACTAATTACAGTCCTGTTTTATTTTTATTGCTGATGGACCGCAAAGGAGGGGTGCAGAATGGTGGGGGGGGGAAGGGGAATCAACACAGTCATGCTGTTCAGTGCACATTATGTGGAAAATGAATTATGCAATTTGTGGACAGGGTAGGGAGGGGAAAACTGAGGGGAGGTGAAGGAAAGGGTGATATTGTCCAAAAAAGATATAAACTTGGAGCTGGGAACATAGCCTGGTGGTAGAGTGCTTACCTGGCATGCATGAAGCCCTGGGTTCAATTCCTCAGTAACACATACATAGAAAAAGCCAGAATTGGTGCTGTGGATCAAGTGGTAGAGCTCTAGCCTTGAGGAAAGCCCAAGGACAGTGCTCAGGCCCTGAGTTCAAGCCCAGGACTGGCAAAAAAAAAAGAAAGAAAGAAAGAAAGAAATCATCATTGCAGTGAAATCACACACCATACAATCTTACCATGATAAGCCTAACATAAGAATTATGAATCTTGATATAAACAGATGGCCACACACGTGGCTAGGCTATCCCAAGACAGAGGTAAGTGACCTACCCTAAACAAATCTGGTTTGTTTGGTTGGTTGGTCTTTTAGCTTTAATCTTTTCTCAAGCAAGGTGTGAAGAACACTGTGGTAAATTCTGGAAATAGTATTGTGTACACATCTGTCACCATATAGTTGAAGCAATGAGATACTCTACTCAACTTCCTAATGGTATTACTTTGGAGTGGCCTCAAAGAAATTTCATCAGTCTCAGCCAGGCACCAGTGGTGTATGGTTATAATCCTTGCTACTCAAGAGGCCGGAGAAGAGGACACTTGAGGAACAGGAAGGCACGCAATGGCTTCTGCCAAAAGAAACGTTTAAGGAGCGGAAATTTAGTAAGCTTACAAAAGTATGTTAAATGAAGTAAGTCAGGCTCAAAGAAACAAAAATGCACCCTTTTCCTCATGTGGAAATGTGATCTGATTTGTCAACAGACACGTCCTCGGCACAGGGTCACACACGAATCTACACAAACGCGTGAACCGAGGACCGTGTGGGCAGGGGCTGAGCAACTAACTCACAATCTCACAAGACCAACACCAGGAAGCTGGTACCCGAGGCGTGGGGGAGAGGGGGCTGGGGTGAGGACAAGGGGGAGGGAGTAGAAGAAAGAAGAGAGGAAGGGCAGGAGAATGCAGTCATAATATTCAATGTGTATCTATAAAAATGGAACTAGGGATGTTGAGAGGCTGGGAGTGTGGCTTCGTGGTAGAGTGTTTGCCTGGCATGCATGAAGCCCTGAGTTCAATTCCTCAGTACTACATACACAGAAAAAGCCAGAAGTGGTGCTATGACTCAAGTGGTAGAGGACTAGTCTTGAGCAAAAGAAGCTCAGGGACAGTGCCCAGGCCCTGAGTTCAAGCCCCAGGACTAACAAAAACTAAAAATAATAAGATTAGAGTAATAATTTTTAAAAATAATTAAGAGGACCCATGGATCATAGACAGAGACATTTGAACATGACCTTGTGATTATGAAAGAGCCTTTGAAGGTTGGAGCGAGGGAGAGACAACCAAAGTGATAACTAGAGCTAAGACTGAAGCTGATGGCGGAAGGGGGAATTCTGCTTCCTAAACAAGACTCTCTCTCAGGGCTGGGAATGTGGTTTAGGGGTAGGAGTGCTTGCCTAGCACGAATGAAGCCCCAGGATAGATTCCTCAACACCACCTACACAGAAAAAGCCATGAGTGCCATTGTGGCTCAAGTGAGCATTAGCCTTGAGCAAAACAAGCTCAGAGACACTGTCCAGGCCCAGGGTCCAACCCCAGGACTGGCAAAACAACAACAACAAAGATAGACTCTCTTACGCCACTGGATGCCAGCGGCTCTCACCTGTAAACTTAGCTACTAAGGAGGCTTGAGATGTGAGGATCACAGTTTGACGTTAGCCCAAACAGGAAAGTCTGTGAGATTTAAAAAAATAAATAAATAAGAAAAAGCCAGAATTGGAGCTGTGGCTCAAGTGGCAGAGCTCCAGTCTTGAACAATAGTAGGTCAGGGGCAGTGCCCAGGCCCTAAGTTTAAGCCCTAGGACTGGTGTATAAACACTCCCACTCTCACATTCTCCCTCTCCTTTTCCCTCTCCCGTGGGGTGGGGGGAAAGGAAAGAATAGAACGAATAACTTTGTAATGTTGCAAGTATATACTAGGGCAGTGGAAAGAAACTCAACAAAAGCTGTTATTAATGAGGGATGAGAGAAACTGGCTGAGGCTTGGTGGGACCTGGGGAGGGCTGTGCTGATGAGAGGATAAGAGGCCTTTATAAGCAAGAAGGATTATTACCAACGATGAAAACGGAACAAGGAAACCTGTTAGAGATCTATTTTTTATAAGCCAATAAAAAATAGATTTGAAGAAGGGGACAAGAGGTGAAAGTAAGAGGAAGAAGAAAGAGAAAACAAGAGGAGAGAGAAGGAGGGAAAAAGGCTGAATGTGGCGGTTCAAGCCTGTAATCCTAGCTGCTTGGAAGGTAGATATGGGGAAATCACAGTTTGAAGCCAGCCTGGACGTAAAAGTTCCAAAGAAATTGAGGGAGGCTAGGCTGGGAGTTCAGCCTAGTGGTACAGTGCCTGCCTAGCATGCATGAAGCCCTGGGTTCAATTCCTCAGTATCACATATACAGAAAAAGCAGGAAGTGGTGCTGTGGCTCAAGTGGTAGAGCTCCAGCTTTGAGAAAGCCCAAGGACAGTGCTCAGGCCCTGAGTTCAAGCTACAGGACTGGCAAAGAGAGAGGAGGGGGAGAGAAAGAGAGAGAGAGAGGGAGGAAGAGAGGGGAGACAGAGAGAGACAGAGAGAGAGACAGAGAGAGAGAGAGAGAGAGAGAGAGAGAGAGAGAGAGAGAGAGAGAACAAGAAAAAGAAAAAAAAGAAAATGAGGGAGGCAACTTGTGGGCAGGGACGAGAAAGAAAAATTAGGAGAAAGTAAAGGAAGGGGTAACATTGCTCAAAAGAGAAATGTACACATTCCTGGGGTTTGCGCCTAACATCCCAGCTAGAGAGGAAGGCCAGGGCAAGGCACAGTGGTGCACAATTGTCGTCCTTAGATGACAGGGAAGGAAAAGTAAGAGGATCACAACCCCATCTTGAAGATAACCAAGCCAAAAAAAAAAAAATGGCTCAAGTGGTGGTAGGACATCTGCCTGCAGAGCAGGAGGTCCTGAGTTCAGTCCCCAGTCCCACAAATACATGAATAAATGGAAGGAAAATAAATGCAGACTCTCAAGGCCCATCAGAAGAAGCAGAATCAATATTTGAGGTCTTTGGGGTGGTCGGTGAGCAGATGACAGTTTGAAACTAATTTCTCTACAGTGCCTTTGAGTTTGAAAACAATTCCCTAACAGCCCCGCCCGCATCCAGGTAGAAACACTGTGAAGAAGTGCTGCCATCTTGTGGCCACAGTCGGGGAATGCACTGTTAACTTCTCACTGGTAAGGGAGAGGGGCAGCTTACCCAAGGGGCAGGCGTGCATAGAATCAGCCAGGCACCGAGACTAGGGGTGAGTGCCAGCTGCATCATAAAGTCACAGTTCAATCCAGAGGATGGTTGTTCTGGTACCCGAGTTCCAAGACAAGCTCTGCCTGTGTGATGCTGAAAATCACTACGAGTCCTGTCATCCTAGCTACTCAGGAGGTGGAGATGTGAGGATCGCAGTTCAGGGCCAGGCTGGGAAGGGAAATCCAAGTGACTTTTATCTCCAAAGAATGACTCCCCCCCAAAAAAACAAACAGAAGTAGAGTTGGGATTCAAGTGAAGGAATAGCAGCCTGAAGCCCAAAAGCCCAGCGACAGTGCCCAGTCCAAACACCAGCACACACACACACACACACACACGCGCACGCGCGCGCACACACACACACACACACGCACACACGCACGCACACACGCACATGCGCGCGCGCACACACACACACACACACACACGCATGCACACACGCACACTATGATGTTCATTTCCAGGCATCCAGTCCTTGCCTGGACTGGGCCTATGGGTGATTTTTTTTTCTAAGAAAGCTTGCTTTACTGTGACAGTTTTTTTCATCCTCAGCTAAAATATGTCCAGCACATACCCACCAAGCCTGCTTTCTACAGACACTAAAATAAGCCTAAAACCTTTCACTCCACTCACCTTTAAACCACCACCATGGAAGCCTCTCTTCTTTTCCCTCAGCCACTTCTCAAATGACGCCATCCAAAAGTCTTATAAAGAAAAAGGCAGGATGGCAGGGAGTTTGGCCTAGTGGTAGAGTGCTTGCCTAGCATGCACCAAGACCTGGGTTCGATTCCTCAGTACCACATACATAGAAAAGCCAAAAATGGTACTGTGGCTCAAATGGTAGAGCTCTAGCTTCAAGGAAAGCCCAAGGACAGTGCTTAGATCCCAGGATTGGCAAAAAGAAAAAAACAAAAACAAAAAAACCCAGGAGCCTGAGTCTGGTATGCCCACCATTTCTGAGTTCTGGGTTTCTGGGAAGAACAGGACTAATCTGTCCTAAACATCTTTATGACCAGGGAGAAATTACCCCCAAGGAATCACAGATTGCACAAAAATACCTCCCAGGCCAAAGAAAGAAAAGACTTGTTCCCCTGACAAGAGCCATAAGTCCCCTGTGACCTGAGCCAAGAGGATGACTGAAAAAATGACCAAGCAAGCCACACTTTGAGGGGGACTATCTAATCATTATGCACTGCTTCTCCCCCTGCCCCTAGTTCTTTCTCTGTAAGACCTAAAGCTTTCAACCACAGCAGAAGCTGAATTCTAGAAGTGTCCTAACCAGAGCAGGAGAACTGCAGACCACCCACTACCCACTTCCCACACCAAATTTATCATTAGAAAGCCAAATCCCTGGTCCGCTGATTTGGGATTCTAAGTGGGGAGAGTTCTAGCCCTGAGTGAAAAAGCTCAGGAACAGCACGCAGGCCCTGAATTCAAGCCCCACAACTGAAAATATTTACTTTTAATATTTTTCGTTTTTCAAAAAGGCTTTATTAAAAACATTTATCAGAGGCTGGGAGCCTAGCCTAGTGGTAGAGTGTTTGCCTAGCATGCACGAAGCTCTGGGCTCAATTCCTTGGTACCACATACTCAGAAAAAGCCAAAAGTGGTGCTGTGGCTTAAATGGCAGAGCAATAGTCTTCAGCAAAAAGTGTCTAAGGACAGTGCCCAGGACCTGAGTTCAAGCCCCAAGCCTGGCAAAAACTAAACATAAAAGAACAAAAAAAAATTATCAGGGCTAGGAGTGTTCCCTGGTGGTAGAGTGCTTGCCTAATATACACGAAGCTATGGGTTCAATTCCTGGGTACCACATAAACAGAAAAAGCTGAAAGTGGCACTATGATTCAAGTGGTAGAGTGCTAGCCTTGAGGGGAAAAAAAAAAGCTCAAGGATAGTGCCCAGGCCCCACGTATAAGTCCCAGGACTGGGTGCTGATGGCTCATGTCTGTGATCTGAGCCACAAAGCAGGCTGAGATCTTCAGATCCTGGAAGGAAAAGTTTGTAGACTTTTTCTCTCCAATTAATCATCAATCGGTTAAGAGCAGAGCTGTGGCTCAAGTGGTAGAGCGCATGCCTTGAGCACAAAAGCTCAGGAACAGTGCCCAGCCCCTGAGATCAAGCCCTAATACCCCCCCCACACACACACACACGTACGTGCTCAATACACTTTTCTTAGAGAAGACAGAATATGAGAGAATAAATGACTTATCATAAGAAATTATCTGCTATTTACATCAACTAATCATAAAATTATTTCTGGTGAAAGCTGACATGCCTTAGAAATCGCTACACTGCAGGCAGTGTCTGAGGAATGCATACATATTATCAAGTTCTGTTCTCATACATTCTGTTGTTTAACTTGCTTTTTTTAGACTTTCAAAAATATTTTTAAAAAGGGGGCTGGCCTAGCGGTACAGTGCTTGCCTAGCATGCGTGAACCTTGGGTTCAATTCCTCAGCACCACATAAACAGAAAAAGCCCAAAGGACTGGACACACACACACACACACACACACACACTTACTTAGAGGTCCAGTATTCCTACATCCAGCGTTGTTTTTTTGTTGTGTTGTTTTGTTTTTCTAGACCTGGGGCTTGAACTCAGAGCCTGGGCATTGTCCCTGAGTTCCTTTTGCTCAAGGCTAGTACGCTACCACTTGAGCCACAGTGCCACTTCTGACTTTTTCTGTTAATGTGGTGTTGAGGAATCAAACTCAGGGCTTCATGCATGCTAGGCAAGCACTCTTACCACTAACCACATTCCCAGCTCCATCCAATGTTTTTGGTGGTTCTTTGGTGTCATGCTGATACAGGCAGTTGAACTCAGAGCCTTTAAGGTGCTTTTTCTTTCAAGGCTGGCACTCTGTCACCTGAGCTACACTTCCAGTTCCAGTTTTTGATGGTTCACTGGAGATAAGGGTCTCAAGGACTTTCCTGCCTGAGCTGGCTTCAAACCGTGATCCTCAGATCTCCGCCTCCTGAGCAGTAGCTAGGGTAACACTGGTGGTAGGTAGTGTGTCTATCATTCTGCTTTTAAAATAACATTTTACATAACCATAATATAAGCATCAAAACCAGGAAACTGGCATATATATAATCATGTTGACAACTCACAAACATTTCAATTTTGCTAATCATCTTAAGACTCTTTTTCTAGTGCAGGGTCAAATATACGATCCCATGCTGAATCAAATTTTAATGTCTCCTTGGTCTCTTCCTGTGCAGTAGTTACTCAACCTTCACTTGTCTTTCACGACTGTAATTCTTCTTTAAAGAACACTGGTTGTGGCCCGAAGTTTTGCCTAGTGGTAAGAGTGCTTGCCTTGCATGCATGAAGGCCCGGGTTCAATTCCTCGGTACCATATACATAGAAAAGCCAGAAATGGTGCCATGGCTCAAGTGGCAGAGCACTAGCCTTGAGGAACAAGCCCCAGGACAGTACTCAGGCCCTGAGTTCAAGCCCCAAGACGGGTAAAAACCAAACAAAAATACTGGTTGTAGCTGGGCGCGGTGGCTCATGCCTGTAATTCTAGCTATTCAGGGGGCTGAGATCTGAGGATCTCGGTTCAAAGCCAGCCAGGGCACTAAAGTCCATGAGACTCCTATCTCTAATTAATCACTAGAAAAGGGGGGGTGGGGCTGTGGCTAAAGGGGTGGGTCAGTCGCCTTGAGCTGAATAGCTCAGGGACAGTGTCCAGGCCCACAAAAATGAAACAAAAAAGAATACTAGCTGTGGGCTGGGAGTGTGGCTTAGTGGTAGAGCGCTTGCCTAGCATGCACTAGCATTCCTCAGTACCACATACACAGAAAAACCTGGAAATGGTGCTGTGGCTCAAGTGGTTGAATGCTAGTCTTTAGCAAAAGAAGCTGAGGGACAGTGCCTAGACCCTAAATTCAAGCCTCAGGATTAGCAAAAATAAAATAAAATACTGGTTTCCAGGTGCTGGTAGCTCATGCCTATAATCCTAGCTAGTCAGCAGGCTGAGATCTGACATTTCTAGTTCAAAGCCAGCCTGAGCAGAAAAGTTCATGAGACTCTTTTCTCCAATTAACTACCAGGAAATCGGAAATAGGGCTGTTGCTCAAAGTGTCAGGGCACTAACCTTAAGCAGGAAACAGTGCCCATGCTCTGAGCTCTGAGTTCAAACCCCATTACCGACAAAAAAAAAAAAAAAAAAAAAAAGATTGCCAGGTACTGGTGGCTCACTCCTGTAAGTGTAGATATTCACAGAGGCTGAGATCTGAGGCTCACCGTTCAAAGCCAGCCCAGACAGGAGTTGTGGCTCAAAGTATAGAAAGCTACCATCCTTGAACACAATAACTCAGGGACAGTGCCAGGCTTTGTAGTCCAAGCCCTAGGATTGGCACCAAAAAATACTATTAATTGTCAGTTATTTTGGGTAGTGCATCCAGTTTGGGTTTATCTGATAGTTCTCAAGACTCAGTTTAGGCTGTGCGTCTGAGGGGAACACCTCAGCAAGAATCTCTCCTTACTGGAGAGATTATCTGGAGAGGGTGGAGTTTCTTATCAGTTTCCACTGTCTTATCATTACTGGTTTCCCTGGTAACTGGTAAATCTCTTCTGCAGAGACACTTTGAGACTATGTGCCAACACCTTACCTCCTCATGCTGTCAGCCATGGATTTTCAGAATCCATTCATAATTTTTGCTTATTACCATTATTAATGTGGTATTAGCCTAATAGTATTTATTCTAATTCTGTTCCTTCCCTGCTCTCTGGGAATAGTAGGATTTGAACTCAGAGCCTTGTACTTTCTAGAGCAGGAAGGCTACCCTTTGAGTCAAGCCTCCAGGCAAGTTTTCCTCTCCCCCCGGTCTGTTTTTGCCAGTCCTGGGGCTAACTCCAAGCCTGGGAGCTGCTGTACCACAGCCTCTTTGTGCTCAAGGCTGGCACTTTACTACTTGTGCCACAGCGCCACTCAGTCCTTTATTGAAGATAAAGAGTCTCAGGGCTTTCCTGCCTGTCTGACTTCAAGCCTCAATTCCCTGACTTCAACCTCTTGAGTAGCTAGGACTGCAAGTGTGAACCACCAGTGCCTGTGTTTCATCTTGTACTTTCTGCCTCAGTCCTGGAATCCCTGGTTTCCTTTCTTGGAGAGAATGCTATTTACCAAGCCTTCAAGGGGTTCTCTGCCCTTTGCTAGGCCACGCCGTTGCTGTGTGCCCTCTCGTGGACAGATCTGGGAAATACCACACACCCTTGCCAGCGGGCATTTTTAAAGAACAGAACAGAAAGAGGAGAACAGAAAAAGTTAAGCAACTTGTACGTTAAGAAAAAAAGAAAAAAAATCTCAGACCTGTAACTTCACAGACCATTATCACATAGGATAAGGCCATTGTGTAAAATAAGCTTAGAAACCTTGGAAGTGAACAAGTAGTAGTGGTGCAAGTTTGGGGGAAAAAGCCCACATGTAAGCAGCTCCACTTTCAGTTACATCCACAAAATTTAGGACTCACCAGGCCACAGCAAAAAAAAAAAAAAAGAAAGAAAGACTAAATAATCTTGGAACTAGGTTTGAACCCTGAAGTGTCACCCTTATATGTGTGAATTTGGGCCTTTCATTTGTTCTCTTTAAGCTTCTGTTTCCTCATCTGAACATAAAGGACTTAGTTATTTAATTAATAAATGTACCACTTTCAAAGCAGTTTGATGATAATGTGTATATATATATATATATATATATATATATATTTTTTTTTTCAGTCATAGGGCTTGAACTCTGGGCCTGGGTGCTGTCCCTGAGCTCTTCAGCTTAAGGATAGCATCCTACCCCTGGAGCCACAGCGCCACTTTTGCCACTTTCGTTTTCTAGTGATTATTTGGAGGTAAGAGTCTCTCAGTCTAGGGAGCATGGAGGCTCACACCTGTCATCCTAGCTACTCAGGAGGCTGAGATCTGAGGATCAAGGTTTAAAGCCACCCCAGGCACAAAAGACCTTGGGACTCTTATCTCCAATTAATCACTAGATAATGGGAAGTGGGGCTGTGGCTCCAGGGGTAGGGTGGTAGCCTTGAGCCAAAGAGCTCAAGAACACCCAGGCCCAGAATTCAAGACCCATTACTGACCCAAAAAAAAGTCTCATGGTCTTTAGTGCCCTGGCTCACACTGAAAGGCGATCCTCAGATCTCGGCCTCCTGAGTAGGTAGGATTACAGGCGTGAGCCACGGCGTCCAGCTTCAAAATAGTTTTTAATTTTCTTTCTCAGGAAAATAATACAAACCTTGGGAAAACAAAAGAATAAAGAACTTTATTGGTGTCTAAAGTAAAATAATTATAAAAGGAAAATAAACAAAGCAGGGAACCGATAGCTCACAGTTGTAGTCCTAGCTACTCAGCAGGCTGCGATCTGAGGGTCACCATTCAAAATCAGTTCCAAGAGAAAAGACTCTGATCTCCAATGAACCACCAACAAGCCAAATGTGGAGCTGTGGCTCAGGTGGTCAAATGTCAGCCTTGACTGAAAAAGCCAACTGAGGGTGTGGGGCCCTGAATTTGAGGTCACAGGTTCAAGTACCAGTACCATCCCACACAAAAAACTGTCAATAGATAAAACAATCTAAATATCCAGGAATCAAATAAATAAATAATGTGGAATATATTGTATATTCCAAGTTATTTAACTAGAATACATATATTACATGTATTGTATATATTATGCATATGTACAATATGCATACTATACATATTATGTGCTTTGCGTCATTAAAATACCATTTTTGTGTGTGCCATTCCTGGGATTAAAAGAGCCTGGGCCCTTTCCTTGAGCTTTTTTGCTCAGGGCTTGCTTTCTACCACTTGAACCACAGCTCCACTATCAGATATTTTTGGTAATTAATTGGAGATAAGAATGTCACAGCCGAGCCAGGTGATTCATACCTGTCATCCTAGCTACTCAGGAAGCTGAGATCTGAGGATCAAGGTTCAGAGCCAGCACCACCTCCAGCTTTTTCTGTTTATATGGTACTGAGGAATTGAACCAGGGCTTCATGCATGCTAGGCAAGCACTCTACCACCAAGCCACATTCTACAAGCCCTAAAATTTCATTTATGAAGATGACATAGCAATATGCAATATGGGGTAGGGGAAAGACTAGAAATCAGTTCACTTACTATAGTTATCATTGCATAAGGAAAACTATGCACAGGTAACAAATATGCCACAATACTAATAGCTAATACCAATAATTAGGTGTACTTTTCAATTTGTTCCCAATATAATTATATTAGATTTAGAATGGAAAGAAAGAAAAACAAACATCTCTAGTAAGGAACTCAATTAAGTGATCATTACGATTCATTCCCTAGGCTTCTGGAGTGAGGCATAAGGGTCACACAAGAATAAACGATTCAGCCGCTGCCAGCAGCTCATGAGTGTAATCCCAGCTACTGAGGGTGTGTAGATCAGAGGATCTTTGAGATTCAAAGCCAGCTTGGACAGGAAAGTCCACGATATTCTTCAAGTGACCACAAAAAGCCAAAAATGGAGCATGGCTCAAGTGGTAGAGTGCTAGCCTTGAGCCACAAAGCTCAGGGACAGCATCCAGGCCCTGAGTTCAAGCCCTGGGAATCACACACACAGACACACAGAGACAGAGACAGACAGACAGACAGACACACACACACACTATTAGGAAAAAAATGAGATAAAGGTGCTATGCCATTTCATTATTATCCTTATTATTCTGGTCCTGGGGCTTAAACACAGGGGTGGTTACTGAGCTTTTTCGCTCAAGGCTAGTGCTCTACCACTTGATCTACAATATCACTTCAGCCTTGTGTGTGTGTGTGTGTGTGTGTGTGTGTGTGGTAAGAGTCTCAGGACTTTCCTGCCTGGGCTGGCTTTGAACCATGATCCTCAGAACCCAGCCTCCTGAATAGCTAAGATTCCAGGCGTGAGCCACTGGGGCCCGCTGCCTCAATTATTTTAACAGCACCAGACCATTTGCAGAGTGGCACTGAGGAAGTGATGCAACGCCCCCTCCCCCATCTGTGTGGCAGAAAGGGCACAAGTCTAGGAAATCAGAGACCTGGGCGAAACCGTACGATCCCCGAGGGCCCTCTAAGAACAACTTGTCCAACCACTCACTGAAGAAACATTTACCAAGTGCATACTGGTAGCCAAAAATGATGAGCCTGACTGACTTCCCAAACATTGGCTCTGGTCTAATAAGGAGAAGGGTTTTGTTTTCCTATGCTAGCAACTATCATCCCAGAGACCACAACAGAAACTTCCTTCTCCTCACTGACCTGGAGTTCTAACTACTTAGGAGACTGACATGTGAGGCTCGGGATTGGAAGCCAGCCTAGGCAGGAAAGCTGGTAAGACTCTTAGCTCCAAATGAACTACCAAAAAGCCAGAAGGGGAGCCAGTGGTGGAGTGCTAATCTTGGGCATAAAAGCTTAGAGACAGTGCCCAGGCCCTGCGGGCACTTCTTCTCCTACAGTACTCTGGATCCCCAAAACGATAAAATAGAAGAAATGGAATTGTGATCTAGGTAGCTCAAGACTGGGTCTGCTTATGGAGACTGAGGCAAAGGAAGGCTGGGCCTTCTCTTTCCAATTCCTGGAAGTGTCCTGTTTCTTTCCTACAGGGGTCACCAGAGGCCATAGGGACCCATGCCAGGTTTCTGGAAGGTGGCTCCCAGAAGGTAGCCAAGAATGTGAGTACAAAGGCCAGTAACTACACATCTTCATCAACAACAACAAAGGCCTGCCTTCACCACTGCTCCAAGCCTCCTTTGAGCCCCTCCATACCTCGGTCGCTTACTTTGTGCAGTACCACATATACATATATACATACATACATACATACATACATACATACATACATACATACATGTATATAAAGTATATGTGTATATAAAGTATTCATTGGGGAGGGGGGTGATTCTTGGGCTTCTTGCATTTGGCTAGGCAAGCACTTTTGACCACTTGGGTCACACCTTCTCCCATCAGCCTTTGCCTTATTCATGTAAGTTTTAAATTGCTCATAAAAATTAACTTTAGGGGGCTGGGAGCATGGCCTAGTGGTAGTGTGCTTGCCTAGAATGCATGAGGACCCAGGTTTGATTCCTTGGTACCATATACATAGAAAAAGCCGGAAGTGGCACTGTGGCTCAAGTGGTAGAACTCTAGCCTTGAGAAAGCTCAAGGACAGTGCCCAGGCCCTGAGTTCAATATACAGGACTGGGGAAAAAAATAACTTAAAAAACTTTAAAAACTGTTGGGGCCGGGAGTTTGGCCCTAGTGGTTAAGTGCTTGCCTAGCATGCACAAAGACCCAGGTTTGATTCCTCTGTACCACATACATAGAAAAAAACCAGAAGTGGTGCTGAGGCTCAAGTGATAGATTCTAGCCTTGAGAAAGTCCAAGGACTGGTAAAAAAAACTTTAGAAACTGCTTTTAGCCAGCGGGTAGCTCACGCCTGTAATCCTAGCTACTCAGGAGGCTAAGATTTGAGGATCAAGGTTCAAAGCCAGCCCAGGCACAAAAGGACCTGAGACTCTTATCTCCAATTAACTTCCAGAATATGGGAAGTGGGACTTGTCTCAAGGGTAGGGTGGTAGCCTTGAGCTGAAGAGCTCAGGGTCAGCGCCCAGGCAGAGTTCAAGCCCCAGGACCCACAAAACAAAAACAAAAACAAAAAACCTGCTTTTAGCATTAGTTTTATCTGGGGCTGGGAGTTTGGCCTAGTGGTAGAGTGCTAGACTAGCATTCACGAAGACCCAGGTTTGATTCCTCTGTACCACATACTCAGAAAAAGCAGGAAGTGGCACTGTGACTCAAGTGGCCAAGAGCTAGCCTTGAGCAAAAAATAAAAAAAAGAATATCCAAGGACAGTGCCCAAGCCCTGAGTTCAAGCCCCAGGATTGGGGCAGGGGCGGGGGGGACCAGAAATGCTGTGGCTCAAGTAGTAGAGCACTAGGTTTTGAGAAAGCCCAAAGACAGTGCTCAGGCCGAGTTCAAGCCCTTGGACTGGCAAAAGCAAAACAAACAACAGCAAAAACCTTTGTTTTACTTGCTTATCTGTACTCTTGGACACAGAAGGCACCAAGGGAAATCAAACCCACATTCCAGAGCCTTCTAGCAATTTCTCAAGTGGTGTCAACGAGCCAGCCTTGCTCTACCCACAGCCTGCTTTCCCCGTCACCGTCAGAGGAAAGCATGTTCCTCAACCTCATGGATTAGTGCCAGTCTCCTTTGTCTCCTCTTACCCATTCTGGCAAGACTGTAGAAAACCCTCAGTCTGCTACTGCCTGGTCTTAAGTACAACCAGGAAAGCAGCAAAGAAAAGTCAATAAATGGCTGGGGTTTTTTTGTTTGTTTTTCCAGGCACCAGTGACTCACACTCATAATCCTAGCTACTCAGGAAGCTGAGATTTGAAGATTATGGTTCAAAGACAGCTCAGGCAGATAAGTCCCCAAACTCTTATCTCCAATTAACTGGAAGTTAACTCAAAAACTGGAAGTGGAACTGTGGTTCAAGTGGTAGAGCGCTATCCTTGAGGTCCTGGGCTCAAGCCCCAGGACACAAAAAAAAATGTGTTTTTTACTATTTAAGTGAAATTAGTGTCTGATAATTCACATCTAATCCAGATAACGCACACTTTGGGGGGCTTGAACTCGGATCTTGGGCACTGTCCCTAAGTTCTTTTCCTCAAGGCCAGCACTCTACCACTTGGAGCCACAGAACCACTTGCAGGTTTTCAGTGGTTAGTTGGAGATAAGAGTCTCCTGGGGACTTTTCTGCCTGGACTGGCTTCGAACCATGATCCTTAGGTCTCAGCTCCTGAGTAAGTAGGACTGTAGCCATAGCCACTGGTGCCTGGTGCCAGATCATCCACCTTAACCAAGCCCTAATTCT
Organism: Megascapheus bottae; assembly: GCF_031878675.1. Lineage (NCBI taxonomy): Eukaryota > Metazoa > Chordata > Mammalia > Rodentia > Geomyidae > Megascapheus > Megascapheus bottae. Next base: position 5,363,809 of record NC_143539.1, read on the forward strand.
ACAAGTGTCTCTCCCTCCCCAACTTAGACTCTCTGCCTCTCTCTCTCTCTCTCTCTGCCATCCAGGGCCTTGAACTCAGGGCTTAGGCACTGTCCTTGAGCATTCTCGAGCACCACTTCCAGTTTTTCCTGTGTATGTGGTACTGAGGAATTGAACCCAGGGCTTTGTGAATACTAGACAAGCACTCTACTACAAGGTCACACGCCCAGCCCTCATCTGTCTTTCAATCATGCAACAAACCTGAGATAGAACTAAACGGGAGAAAAGGAAGCAAATATAGTAATGAATCGGACATGGTCTTAATTAAAAATACCTTTTTAAAAATTGCCAGTTTCAGCTGGGTGTGATAGCTCACACCTGTAATCCTAGCTACTCAGGAGGCTGAGATCTGAGGATCCCAGTTCAAAGCCAGCCTGGGCACTAAAGTTCATGAGACTCTTATCTCCAATTAACCAGTAGAATACTGGAAGTGGGGCTGTGGCTCAAGGGGTAGGATGGTAGCCTTGAGCTGACGAGCTCAGGGACAACGCCCAGGCCCAGAGTTCAAGACCCATGAGCAACTAATAATAATATTAATATAATAATAATGATAATTTTTTAAATTGCCAGTTTCCTAGCAGGAAAGTAGCACTCAGTATTTTTTATTCCTATCAGTAGCAGCATCCTCAATGCTATGAGAACCAGGGTCAAGGTACAACCTCCAAGGCCATTTGAAAGGGCTTTATGCTGTAAAAATGGGAGGACCAGAGCTGGGAATGTGGCCTAGTGGTAGAGTGCTTGCCTAGCATGCACGAAGCTCAGGGTTTGATTCCTCGGTCCCATATACACAGAAAAAGCCAGAAGTGGCGCTGTGGCTCAAGTGGTAGAACACTAGACTTCAGCAAAGAAAAAAGAAACTCAGTGTCTCACACCTATAATCCTAGCTACTCAGGAGGCTGAGATCTGAGGATCAAGGTTCAAAGCTAGCCTGGGCACTAAAAAATATGAGAGACTCTTATCTCCAATAATCACCAGAAAACTAGAAGTGGCACTGTGGCTCCACGAGTAGGGTGGTAGCCTTGAGCTAAAGAGTTCAGGGACAGTGCCCAGGTCCAGAATTCAAGTCCCAAGACCAACAACAACAACAACAAAAAGCTCAGGGACAGTGACCTGGCCCTGAGTTGAAGTCCCATGACTGGAAAAAAAAAAAATAAGGCAGGGGAGGGGGAGGGAAGACGGTGGGAGTTTGGCCTAGTGATAGTAGACTGCTTGCCTAGTATGCATGAAGACCCAGGTTCAATTCCTCAGTACCACATATATAGAAAAGCTAGAAGTGGTGCTGTAGCTCCAGTGGTAGAGCTCAAGCCTTGAGGAAAAGCCCAAGGACAGTAGTGCTCAGACTCTGAGTTCAAGTCCCAGGACTGTCAAAAGAGAGGGGGGGGAGGTATCCACATCTTTTTTTTTTTTTTTTAAGCATAGGTATGGGGCTGAGAGTGAGTTTGGTCTCATGGTAGAGTCCCTTCCTAGCACACACAAAGACCTGGGTTCTATTCCTTGGTACCACATACACATAGTGGTGTTGTGGCTCAAGTGGTAGAGCTCTAGCCTTGGAAAAATCCAAGGACAATGCTCAGGCCTTGAGTTCAAGCTCAGGACTGGCCAAAAAAAAAAAAAAAAAAGAAAGAAAGAAAGAAAAAGAAAAAAAAGAGTGACACTATATGGAGATTAAACTGGCAACCAGTTGTCAAAATGAGTAAGGGGGGAGGGGATATTACAAATGTAGAGATTACCTTCTCCTGTCCTGTCTCTCAAACATCAGGAATGGGGCAGCAGGGGCAGGGAGGGAAGTCCATTCATCTAGTCCAGCTTCTGTCACTGCAAATGAAACTGAAAGACTAAATTGAGATGCCTGCCTTACGAGAGGGATCATTTTAACTAAGTGGTGAGTAGGGTGGGGTCCTATTTATGACACAAGAGGACAAGCCCCTCCCTTCTGAGAAGAGTGCTGGACACACAGCCGTCCTCCCCATCCCTCCCTGCAAGGCAGAAGGCACAGAGCACATCCACGTGGTACAGGTGTGGGGGACCAATCCACTAGCCTGCTGCCTTTAAAAAAAAAAAGAAAAAAAAGTAAGACCAGAGATGCCAGGATGAAGGGCTGGAATCTAAAGGGAGGTGCCCTCATGAGAGACCTGTGAGGAGGGACGCCTGGGCAGGGCAGAAGGATGAAGCCTGGGAGACCAACATCTCCTATGAGGGAAACAGCAGTGGAGCCAGGTTCTGAGTCAGTATTTGGGCCAATGTGGGAACCTGAGCCACACTCAAGACCCATAGAACCTGAGATGGAAAAGACCCAGCCAGGATCAAAGATGCAGCAGGAATCTACTACCCAACAGAAATCTGAAGCACAGCAAAACCTCCTGGACCAGCAGGAGCCCCTTGCCCAAGGTGAAGCTGAATCCCCGCAGAAATCCCCACCAGAGTGTGAATCGCAGCAAGCATGGGCTATCCAGCAAGCCAACTCCCAGCAGAAGCCTGAACCAGAGGCCACAGCTCCACAGGAACCAGAACCTGTAGAGCCTTCAGAACCAATAGAACTATCTCTAGCTCAACAAGAAGCAGACTCAGCACCCATAGCCCAAACTATGCTTGCAGCCCAAAAGACATGTCCTGCCCAGACTGAATCTACATCCCAAGACAGACCTGAAGAGCCAGACCAAGAGACCCAGCCCACACCTACAGGCCAAAGACCCAAAGCTAAGCCAGGATTTTTAACTGAGTGGGGATTTTTAACTAGACTTCATGAACTCTCCATCCAGCGCTCAGCTCAAGAATGGAGGTCATTTTTCGAATGGGTCACAGATTCTGATACAGATTCAGATATGACTTCATCTTCAAAGACAAAGCATCTAGAGAAAAGCAGTGAGAGAGAAATCCCAGAAGTGAACTCAGTTTTAAAAAAAACGCCTAGTTTTGAAGCCTCATCAGGACACAGTGGGACACCAGCACACAGGAAGAAAACCAACACCCAGAATCACAAAAACTACAGGGACTCAGGTGAGTCTGAACCATCAGAGGGATAGTCTCTCCTCCATTCAAGATTGGGGAAAATCCTTAGCTACTCAGAAGGTTGAAGATCTTGGTTCAAAGCTAACCCTTGGCAGGAAAATCTATGTCTCCTATCTCCAATTAACTAGTAAAAAAAAAAAAAGAAAGAAAGAAAGAAAGAAAGCTGGAGATGTCAGTGTGGCTCAAGTTGTAGAGTACCAGCCTTGATCAGAAAAAGCTAAGGCATAGTACCTAGGCCCTAAGTTCAAGTCCTATTACCCCACCTCACCCCCTTAGGTAATATGCAGACTTTGCCCAGAACCACAAAGACATCAAGGTTCAGGGAACAAGGAAGAAGTTTAATGTGGGGGGTGGGAGGGGTGTGGAAGGGGAGGAGGGACCAGCAGCAGACTATTGTCTGGAGGGAGCTATACAACCTGTAGGGTTTAGGGAGCAGAGAGGAGGTGGAAACCTCAGGATGGACGTGACAACTAGGGGCTTCATCATGGCATTTATGGATACTGTCCAAATGATAAGGGGGTCTGCTGCTCATACCTGAAGGTCACTCTGGGGGGATCCTGTGGCCTATATGGTTTATGGCTACCCAGAGGAGTGTCATCTCAAGGTAAAGGGGTGGGAGCTAGCTATTTACTGCCCTCATCAAAGGGCTTAGCATTGCTTGTGCAGGGCATGCTAAATTATGGGAAAGGGAGGAAGGAGCCTTGGGCCAGTACTGATTGCTGCTTTGACCACACAAGCTTGGGAAAGAGCATGCTAAGCTATAAACTAAGCTATGGAAGAGGAGGCACTGGGCCCACATTATCACCTCTCCAAAAGTGGGGAGATTAAAAAAGAAAAAAGATAATGCCAAGTGCCTTTTGCTCACACCTAAAACCCCAGTACTCAAGAGGCTGAGATCTAAGGATTGAAGTTCAAATCTAGCCCAGGCAGCAAAATTTATAACTCTTATATCCAGTAAACTACTCAGAAAAAAACCAGAAGTGGTGCAAAAGCTCAAGTGGTAGAGCACTAGCCTTGAGCAAAAAAGATCAGGGACAGCACCCTGGCTCAGAGTTTGGCAGAAGAAAACAGTAAAAGGATTGAAAAAGTAGGCCAGCTCAAGATACAAAGTGAGATCAAGGCCAGCCTGGGGGCACAAAAAATAAATGAAATACAAAGATTTTTTACTATATGCTAGATTAACTCATTATTTTTCATCAACCCTAGGAGATAAAAACCAACATCCCTGCTAGGCCCAATGGCTCCCGCCTGTAATCCTGACTACTCAGGAGGATGAGATCTGAGATGGAGATTCAAAGCCAGCCCAGGCTCTAAAGAGTCCCAGAAACTCTTATCTCCAATTAGCCTCCAGAAAAATGAAAGTGGCACTCTGGCTACAGGTAGCCTTGAGCTGGAGAGTTCAGGAAAAAAAAAAAAAGCCATTATCCCCAGTGTAGAGATAAGGATGAGATATTAAGATAAATCTTTTTTTTTTTTTTTTGGCCAGTCCTGGAGCTTGAGCTCAGGGCCTGAGCACTGTCCCCTAGACTTTCTCAAGGCGAGAGCTCTACCACTTGCACCACAGCACCACTTCCAGCTTCTTCTGTGTATATGTTACAAGGGATCAAACCTGGGTCTTCGTGCATGCCAGGCAAGCACTCACTCCACCACTAGGCCAAAATCCCAGTCCCTTTAAAAAAAAAAATCTTATTTAAGGGGATCCCCTTAGAAAGTAGCAAATGCAGGACTTGAGCACTGGCTTTCCTTGTACAAATGTTTTGGGGGGAAATCAGGGGTAGGAAAAAGGCCCAGAACCAGGAAACCAAGGAAGCTTCGGTCTCCCAAGGGTTTCTTCCTCTACCCACAAAAACTAGCAGAGCCGCAGCTGTGGGCAAGCAGGCGCCATCAGCGCTCGGGGTGGACCTTACCCTGCAGAGGGTCAGAGCAGACAACCGAACATCCGGGGCGTCCCCCACATTCGTGACTCAGTGCAGCCGGGCCGCGTGGCCTTGGGGGGCTGCGGTTCCCTGGAAGCAGGAGCCCGAGAGGGGGCCAAGGTCATGGGCGGGTGGAGGGAGAGGCGGGGGCCGGGCCCAAGGAGGACAGACAGGATCCCGGAGAAGGCTCCAGGCCTGCTCTTCGTCGTGCAGAGGATGAAGCACTTCCTCCAGGCCTCCCTCCTGCACCCCGGGGTCCCCAGGAACGTCCCGGGGTCCCCAGGAACGTCCCCCGGGCCGGTCCGCGGCCGCGCATGCGCCCTCGCCGCGCCCACTCACCCACAGGCAGTTGGCTGTGCGCGCATGCGCGAGCCTCGAGTCGCTGGGGTTTCCCGCCTTTTCTGGAGCACGCATGCTCCCTCCAGCGTCCTCGCTTTCCCCCCTCCGCCCCCCACGACCTGCCTGCTTGCTACCTCTCTTTCATTCTTGGGGCCAGGAGGCAGAAGAGCAAATAAGTGAAGTTGGAGGCAGGGCGTTGGGCTTCAAGGCCGGCCCCGCCCTCGTTTTGAGTTGCCTGTGTCCTTCCTCCCCTCCATTCCTCCTTTACCACCCGCTCTCCCCCCCCCCCGGCAGGAGGGCTGAACAGCGCTCCGGGGAGTCCTTCTGTGGGAAGGTGAGTGGTAGGAGGGAGCCACCATCACGCGAGGCCGGATTCGCGCGGCCCGGCCGGGGGACACCCGTCCTCCGGGCTCTCCACGCTCCCCGCCCGCAGGATGCTTTTTGCCGCCGCCGCCGCCGCCGCCTCCAGGTCCGCATTCTGGTTGGCCGCGGCCCCTTTAAAGCGCGCCGACGGGGCGGGGCCAGGCGGGCGGCTTTGGCGGCCGGGGGCGGGGCTCCGCCAGGAGCACGCTCGTGATTGGCCGGCGCGGGCGGCTTGACCGTAGAGGCGGGACCAGGGCGGCTGGCGCTGGGCCCCCCGGCAGCCGGGGACCGGGGAGAATTGATGGAGGCAGCTCGGGGATCCGGGCCCCTAGGGGTGCTGGCGTCCAAGAAGGTTAAAGACGGGGCGAAGAGCCGCAGTCGCCGGCGATGGCGAAAAAGCAAAGCCAAAGGTGAGCCGGCAGCAGCCCGGAAGGAACTTCGCACCTGGGGGGGGGGGGGTACTTGGGACAGAGTGGACGGACCCACTGCCCCGAGGCGGGGGGGCGTGGACCGGCCCACGGCCGTGCTGCGGGGGACGGCCCGTGGAGGGGGGGCTGGCGTGAGAGCGGCCCCCAGACCCCGGCTTCCTCCCTGGGGTTCCGTTTTCTCAGAGTGGGACCGAGGGTAACCGCTGCCCTCGCTCAGTGTTTCCTTGCCTTAGGAAATTATCCAAGCGCCGATGTTCAGGTCTCTATCCCCCCTGGAGAAGATGGTGGGGAAGGGTGATCATTTAGCCTCCGTGGCGGAAAGGGGAAGTTTAGGGGTGAGTCAGGGCAAGGTGGGAGGAAGGGGTGCCCCGGAGTAGGGAAATGTTTGGGAACCGGAACAGCTCATCATCTCCTCCTCCTCCAATCCCCCAGTCAATCCATCTGTCCATCCCCCTTCACTGTCTGGTCTACCTACCTCACTCCGGCTGCCCTGGAGCCTTGTAGCCCTGGTCTGGGCTGGCTTAGGCTCTTCTTAGCATCCCTAAGGAAAAGGGAGGGCCACTACCTGAGTCTCCTGGATGTGAAGATTGGAGAAAGGATGACAGACCAACAGGTGTTACAGACCTTCAGGAAGGGACAAATATGAAATCCTAGCTAACTTACCCATCCTGGGGAGAATCTCTGGGAAAGAAAATGACAGTGACCTGGCTTCCTAACCCCAGAGACCCCAAACTCATTCTCCTTACCTACATAATTAGCCAAGCGTAGAAGGACAGCTTGCCCCAGAGCCTAAGCACAGGCTGACAGGCCCAAACTCGCCTGAGAGCACTGCCTGTTACACTGTCATTCACTGCAGGACAGCTTACCTGGAGTCAGGACAGTCCAGGTTAAGACCCATTTCCTCCGGCTGTGAACTGGGAAGCACTGGACTGCTCCTTTGCCTCTGCTTTCTTTTTCTTTCTTTTCTCTTTTGTCGTTCATGGGGCTTGAACTCTGGGCCTGGGCGCTGTCGCTGAGCTGAAGTCTTCAGCTCAAGGCTCCCACCCTATCCCTTGAGCCATAGTGCCACTTCCAGTTTTCTGATGATTAATTGGAGATAAGAGTCTCATAGACTTTAGTGCCCGGGCTGGCTTTGACCCTTGATCCTCAGATCTCAACCTCCTAAGTAGCTACGATTACAGGGGTGAGCAACCGAGCCTGGCTTTTCCTCCACTTGCTGAGGTCTATCTACAGCTGGTGACATTCAAATTCGTGTAGAGGGTTTGGTCTCCCCAGCAAGCCCTCAGGAGGGGTGGATGTAATTGTTAACTGCTGGTTCCTCACTAAAAGAGTGAACTCCCAAGAGAGGGGCTGTATCTGCTTTGTTTACCCAAAGATGCCTGGAATGCCAGGCACAGGAGCACTCAGAATGTTTACTGGACTAATAAGTGAAGGAATGTGTGAACTGTAACACAGGAATATTAATAATCATGTGTCCTGTCAGAAAGAATCTGCTTAGGTAGGGTTCCTTGCTCAGTGCTCTCAGCCAGTCCTACTCACAAATTCACGGACCTACCTACTCAACAAGGGCTCATTCTCATCAGCTCTGTTATCTGCTTGTCATTTCCTGGGGCCCTTGCTGGTACCTGGACTCCAGACTGGTGAATCAGATCTGATCCCTTCCCCAAGGACACCCATGTGGGCCAGAGAAGTCCTTAGTATCATTTTGATCTTGGATGAGGCTAATGTCATGATCACCCGATTTCCCAGGTGACAACGCTGAGACATGAACTTCCTTAACTGGTCAGTAAAGACATAGTGATCGCTCCCTCAGCCTCCTTCGGGCAAGGAGGGATCATGAGTTGGCAATCTCTGGGTGTCCCAGTCTCGATTTGTAGAAGTAGAAGTTTCCAAATCACTCAGATTCATCCAACTAATAGTCACTGAGTACCCGATAGTGCCAAGCCTGGGCTCCTGTGACAGACTTGGTGGAGCCAAGGACATAGATATTAATCAAAGAAAACTGTTGTCTTATTTGTTGGTAAATACAACACAAGGAAAATCCTGAGGAAATGATGTCATGGGACCCAAGTGTTAGGTGCTGAGCTAGGAATGAGGAAGCAGTCCTAGTTGCTGTAGGGGAAACCCAGAGTGGGAAGGCAAGGGTTAACCAGAGGCTGAAGTGGGCAGGGTGAGAGAGAGAAGAGTAGAACCAGGATTTGGAGCCTGATCCTGGGAGTAGGGGGGGAGGAAGCATTGAAGGGTCAGGTGTGTGTATTCAGATTTGTTTTAGAAAGCGCCTCCAGCTGCTGTGCAGAGGGAGATCAGAGGCACACACGGAGCTTTGCAGTTTTTGCACAAGGATGCTACCATTCTAGTCCAGGGAGGAGGCAGGCCAGGTGGGAGAGAGGCCCTGATGTTACTGGTGGGGGCAAAGTGGAAAGGATTGGTTGATGGGTGAGGGCAGGAAAGGAGGCCAAGCTGATTCCCTGGGTCTCAGCTAGAACAATGGGATAATATATACAACACACACACACACACACACACACACACACACGTGCCTATGTATGTGTGTGTGTGTGTGTGTGTGTGTGTGTGTGTGTGTGTGTGTGTTCATATACCTGTCCAAATGATACAAATTCATACATACAGAGGGACGGGAGTTTGGCCTAGTGGTAGAGTGCTCACCTAGCATGCACAAAGACCTGGGTTTGATTCCTTGATACAATATTCACAGAAAAGCTGGAAGTAGTGCTGTGGTTCAAGTGGCAGAGCCATCGCCTTGAACAAAAAGTGTCCACGGACAGTGCCCAGGCTCTGAGTTCAAGCCCCAGAACTGACCAAAAAAGAAACACAGAGGTCATGACACCTGCATACAAAGCACGTACCTTCAGACATATCAAGCCATAAGAAAGAACACCTGCCTTGCTCTCTCACCAGCGTCAAGGCTAGGCCCAGCTGCCAAAAGCTGAGTGGGTCAAGCTTTTGGGTCAAAAGCTTGAGTGCAGTCATCTGGGTGCCCTCTTGCCAGGCCCTCTCAGCATTACCTTTGCCCCATTCATGCCATGTTCATCCATAGTCCCAGTAGACCTGCCTTTGCCCCAATACCCTGTGCCTAGAGTTCTTCGTAAATTTCTGACAACTTTGGCATCCATTCTTCCTAGCTCCAGGCAATCCAGACTTCAGGGAGTCTTCCCCAAGCAGGTCAGAGGGAAGAGCTGTGCAGTTACCAGGGCCTAGGGGCCCTGCCCTTTCTACCATTTCATGCCAGTCACTGATTCTGTTGGAGGTGTCTTCTCTATCTTTTTTTTCCCCACTCGAGGCTAATGTTCTACTACTTGAGCCACAGGCATCACTTCTGGCTCTTTCTGTGGTACCAAAGAATTAATTGAACCCAGGGCTTCGTGAATGCTAGGCAAGTACTCTATCGCTAGGCCTCTTTCCCAGCCCCTCTCGCCTCATCCTTCATAAAGACCCCCTACCCTGGTTTCCCCATAGATGGGGCAGGATGGCAGCCACAGCTGGTGAGCTGCGAGGCCTGAGAAAGCCCAGGGTAAGAAGTGAATGAGACCAGATTTGGAAAATGAGAAGTTTGCCAGGCTGATGCCTGTAATCCTAGCTACTCAGGAGGCTGAGATCTGAGGATCAAGGTTCAAAGCCAGCCTGGGAACAAAAGGACTCGAGACTTTTATTTCCAGTTAATCTCTAGAAAATGAGAAATGGGCTTGGCTCAAGGGCAGGGTGGAGCTGGAGCTCAGGGACAGTGCCCAGGCTGAGTTCAAGCCCCATGACCCACAATAAAGAGAAAGAAAGAAAAAAGAAAATGAGAAGTAATCCTAGCTACTCAGAGGCTGAGATCTGAGGATCGTGGTTCAAAGCCAGCCTGGCAAGAAAGTCCATGAGAGGTCAGAGACAATGCCCAGGCCCAGAGTTCAAGCCCCATGACTGACAAAAACAATGAAAATGAGAAGTTCAAGATGTCAGCTAGCATAGAGGTACCAAATGCATCTCGCACTGTTTATACTCCATGAACATCAAGCTGGGCGGGGTGGCTCATGCCTGTAATCCTATAGCCATTCAGAAGGCTGAGATCTGAGGACCACAGCTCAAAGCCAGCCCAGACACTATAGTCTGTGAGATTTTTATCTCCAGTCAACCATCGGAAAACCAGAAGTGTTGCTGTGGCTCAAAGGATAGCCTTGAACTGAAGAGCTCAGGGACAGTGCCCCAGGCCCAGAGTTCAAGCCCCACAACTGACACACACACACACACACAAAAGAGAGAGTTAGCATTCAAGAGGTGGTTCTTTCCTCAGGAGGCCTAGAGTCACATAGGAAATTGTGTGGTACTTTAGATTGTGATGAGTACTGTGGAGAAAAATGACAGATGCAAGCCAGGTATCGGTGACTCACACCTGTAATCTGAGCTACTCTCTAGGCTGAGATCTGAGGAAAGGCGCGCGCGCACACACACCCTTCAGGGAGACCTAGCAAGCTCCAGAGGCGCAAGCTGTGAGCACAAATGCCTCCTGCTCTTAGCATGCATAAGGTCCCATGTTTTATCCCCAGCATCACAAAAAAAAGAAGAAAGAAGGAGAGGGGGAAAGGAGGAAGAGGGAAGAGAGGTGGGAGGGGCAAGAAGGAAGAGAAAAGGAGGAGGTGAGAAGGGAAGGGAAGGGAAAGGCCACCCATGAGGTGCTGCTCACAAAACCCACTGCCAGCCTGAATAGGTGGAATGGCCAAGTTTCCAGTGAGGAAACCGCGATCATGCAGTCACCCAGTGAGTTGGCTTGTCCTGTCCCAGCCTTCAAGCTTTATTCCCTCCTGCCTTTGTGGTCTGCCTGTCTGTGTTTGCTGGCCTTGGGGAAGGAGGCAGTTCTATCCCAAGCTCTCATCCATCTTCTTTGGCCCTCGCTGCCTCCCTCCTCTCTCCTCCATCTATTGGCTATTAGGCCCATGATTGGATCCAGGGCTGCTTTATTTTTCTTCCCTCATGGAGCTGAGAATCTGTGCAGGGCAGTCACAGAGGAGTAGCATACAGTCAGGCAAATGGTGCATGTGGGCCTCAGGACCTCCCATTCCTGCAGCTTCCGTTCAAGAATCCACCCCCCCACCCAATACTTAATGTGTTTAATTCGTTTATTTTGTCAGTCATGGGGCTTGAACTCATGGCCTGGGCACTGTCCCTGAGCTTTTGTGCTCAAGGCTAGCTGTCTACTACTTTGAGCCCTGTCTCCACTTCTGGTTTACTGGGATAAAAGTCTCACAGACTTTCCTGCCCAGGCTGGCTTTGAACCACGATCCTCAGATCTCACCCCTCCTGAGTAGCTAGGATGTCAGGCGTGAGCCACCAGCACCTTCCCTCCTATACCTCGTTTTGGATTTGTCATTTTGTCATCTTCCTAAAGATCCTTACCCTCTGCCTTATATGCTGGATGGAAATACAAAGCACTCAGTTTAAGTACACCTGTAGCCAGGGCCCCTGAGTGTGGCAGTGTCCCTAATCAGCTTTTGTCCTCCCACAAGGGAGAGGCAGGGCCGGCCTATCTCCCCCTAACAGCTGAGGGACGCCTGTGCCAAGGGCAAACTAAGGGTAGGAGCTGAGATCACTGGGGCTTTGGTGCCTGAGCCCCCCCCTGGGGAGATGCAAGGCAGCCTGGCTGGGTGAGAGGCGACATTGCATTTAAGATGAAGGCAGTGAGACTCCTTGCGTCCTGAAGCAGGAGGAGGCTTGCGTTTCTGCATTCTAAGACAAGGACCAGGATTCACAGTTCAGCTGAGTCTGGGATCAAGTAGGGGGAAGGGGGCAGGGCACTGGGCTCTGGGCTCTGTTTACAGCACGTGGCTGGTACTGTCCTTTCTGGGTAGGAGGTGGAGCCACTGGCCACACCCTGGGCATTCTGGCCCCTCCTGCAGTTTATTGCCCCAGGCTGCTACTGGCACTAGCCACAGACTAGCTGTCCCAGTCCCAGGGAGCTCCAGCTCTGAAGAGGTCCCGGTAGGGTGAGTGCTGGGCCAGCTGAGAGACAGAAATGGCTACGCCCTGACCTTAGAGGAAAGGAGATGGTCTTTCCAGGCAGGGAATCAAGCAGAGGACACTGGGCAATGGGCATAGTATAAAGCCAGACCTACAGGCCCTGGCCCCCAGAGTCCAGGGAGGGATAAATAGTCCCGGCCTAAGTAGTAGAATCAATTCTGCTGCTGGCCAAGCAACTTGCGGCTCCTCAACTTCCTCTCCCCTAAAATGGGGGGTGGGAATGAGTGAGCCAGAAGACAGAACTCCTTCAAATATTGTGGGAGGGAGGGCTTGTGGGCAGGAACCTGGAGCCCAAGAAGAAAAGATAGGATGGGCCTAGATTCCTGGGTCTTGAGAAGGACCTGTCTGTTTACCCCTTCTCAGAACTATGAAAGAAGTCCTAAGCCACTCACCCACTCCTGTGCACCCTGAGATTAAAGAGGAGACAGGTACCCCAAGAGATAGGCACTCAAATTCTTCAATCCTTAGAAGGAGGGTGTGGGAGACATGCAAGAGCTAGGGCGTCAGGTGCAAAACATCCGTCTCGAGAAAGAGGGAAGAGCAAGATGAGCAGGCTGGAGTCCCAAACAGAGAAGGCAGGATTCCCTGAGCCTAAAGAAGATTGGGCCAGGCGAGGCTCCTGAGTGTAAGGATGGAGGGGACAGGGCTGGAGCTCCCCGCTCCTGAGAAGGGGGAAAAGCCCTAGGCACCGGGACACTTTGTTCCTGAGGAACTAAAGGATCGAAGCCCCAGACTCCTGAGTCCTAGAGACAAAAGGCTGGGATTCAAACCCAGAACCAACCAGAAGGAAAGGACAGAGAGCTGAGGCTTCTGGATCTGAAGGCCAAGGGGACCCTGAGCCTGGGGGAGTTGGGGGAGGGCCTGGATTGCTGGGTCCAGCTGAGCAAGGGGTGACCGGGCCCTGCCTCACTGGCCTCCCCCGCCTGCCCACAGCCTCACGGTTCTCCCACAACATGGACCTGCACACCATCACGCAGTCGCTGGTGGCTCTGGCGGAAGACAACATGGCCTTCTTCTCAAGCCAGGGCCCGGGAGAGACGGCCCGGCGGCTGTCAGGCGTGTTTGCAGGTGTGCGGGAGCAGGCGCTGGGGCTGGAGCCAGCCTTAGGCCGCCTGCTGAGCGTGGCACATCTCTTTGACCTGGACGCTGAGACGCCTGCCAATGGGTATCGCAGCCTGGTGCACACGGCCCGCTGCTGCCTGGCACACCTGCTACACAAGTGCCGTTACGTGGCTTCTAACCGGCGCAGCATCTTCTTCCGTACCAGCCACAACCTGGCAGAACTGGAAGCCTACCTGGCCGCCCTCACCCAGCTCCGGGCTCTGGCCTACTATGGACAGCGCCTGCTGGCCATCAACCGCCCAGGGGGGCTCTTCTTCGAGGGCGACGAGAAGATCACCGCCGAGTTCCTGCGCGAGTATGTCACGCTGCACAAAGGCTGCTTCTATGGCCGCTGTCTGGGATTCCAGGTAACGCCCTGCCCCTGCCGGCCTGGCTCAGGGCTATGAGAGAATAACCATGAGGATGACTATTTCAGGACTCAGAAAATAGCAGGTTACAGAGAGAAGTGGGTGGGAGCTCAGAGCTGGACTGAGGGTTCCCAAAATCATGGGCCTAAATCAGACCTGCTCTATGGTAAGAAATCTTTTCACCATGATCCCCTCTTAGTTGTCTGAGACTAAGGATATTCATTCATTCCTGTGGCGGGGGGTGGGGGGCGGCCCTGGGACTTGAACTCGGAGCCTGGGTGCCATCCCTGAGCTTTTGTGTACCACTTGAGCCACAACTCCACCTCTAGCTTTTTGTTGGCTTGTTGGAGATAAGAGTCTCACAGGCTGGCTTTGAACCTTGATCTTACGTCTCTGGCCTTCTGAGTCGCTGGGCAGAAGCTGCGAGCACCTGGCTGTTTGTTCACTCTTTGTTTCACGTGTCTGGCCCCTGAAGTTGTCTGAATTTGAGCTTACTAGTTGGGGATCAGTATTGCTCTCCAAGGTGTGTTCTATGTGGGGGTGCCCTCTTGTCATCCCCTACACCTGGAGTGCTGGTATGGGAGCGAGGGGACCAGCCACAGCTGGCAGACTGAAACCTGGGCCATCTGGAGTTGCTGTGGAATCGCGGGACTTCTGGGCAGCCCTCAGGACAAGGCTGGTGAGCCCACTGGAGCAGGTGACAAAGGAAAACCTGGCTGTGCTTTCTCCCTCCCTCTCCCTGCCCACTGTGGGCCTTTTCTGACTCTTTGTCCAACACAGAGAAAGACTCATTCATGCAGGACGCTGGTGGCTGACGTCAGTAATGGTAACTACTCAGTAGGCTGAGATCTGAGGATCATAGTTCAAAGCCAGCCCAGGCAGTGAAGGCTGCGAGACTCATCTCCAATGAACCACCAGGAAACAGGAAGTGACTCTGTGGCACACAGTGGTAGAGTGCTACCCTTGAAGGAAAGAGCTAGGGACAGTGCCCAGTACCCAACTTCAAGCCCTATGAAAGTAATCTGGGGACTCAGAAAGTTGAGGGAGCACCAAGCTCAAAGTAGTGGTACAAGTGGCTCCTGTCGGGTATCCATGGCTAGCATGCCAGCCCCCCACAGGCTGCATCAGGAAACCCCAGCAGGAACATTTGTAGCTGTGTGACCTTACAGTCTTTCCCCACCCTCTCTTAGCCTCCTTCCACCTCAGCAGCCCAGTTCTGGGGTGAGGGGAAGTCTTGGGGAGAGGGGGGTGGCTCTCCTTACGCAAGCCCAGCCCACAAATACTGATCATCCTCTCCAAGCCCGCCAACACTTTTCCAGATCCTGGCAGTACACTAGAGTCCAAGAAAGAGAACTGAGCTGCCCCAGCCACAAAGGCCAGAGTTCTTGTGCTCTCTGGCCTGCTGGGCCCTGATCCAGGAACAGGAAACAGGGCCGGCTGCCAGGCACTCTTTGTGGACCCGGTTTCACTATTATATAGGCCTGCCCCCGCCCCACCTCTAAATTGTTAGCCCCCAGGAGGCTGGTTCCTGCCCGGTCCCTGCTCTGACCCAAACGATAGATAGCACATTGTAGAACCTTGGTTAATGTTGGCTGGTGAACCTGCCTGGCTCTTTACCTCAGCCTCCTGCCTTCTGGCATTGTTTTCTCCGATGCTATCTCTTCATTGCTTTCCTAACTGCTTGGCTCTGTCTGCTACCTACCCCGTGGCTGCCCCATTTCTGGACCTGGTGCAGTCTCCCCACACAGCTGTTTCTGCCATTGGATCTCAGTGCCTACCTGGCTATCTCTGATCAGCTATTGCTGGGTTTCTACTGCCCACCAACCTCTCTCTGACTTGGAAAATCCCTGTGTGTTCTTACCCCCAGCTCCCGGCCCTCCCGTGGCTTTCCCCACACAGGATTTCTCAGCCTAGGTCCTGTATGAGATCCCATTGCTTCCCTGCTCTCCCCTCCCTTCTCTTGGCTCACTGTGCTCCAGCCACATGGCACCCCAGCGCTGCCTGCCTGGGGTTTTTCACCTGGTCTGCCTTCAGGGGGCACCTGTCCCCTCAAATCCTGCCAATCCAACCCTGGCTAAGGAGCGGGAGCCTGGTTTATCCACCGAGGCCCTTCTGCCTGCTGTCTTTTGCTCCATATGAATTGTCCCTTGATATTATTTTGCACACATAGTGTTTGTTTTGTTTTGTCCCTGAGTGCTTTTCTTTTTTTCTCAAGTATAGTGCTCTACCAGGAATCTCAGCTCCATTTCTGACTTTTCTTGGTGTTTAATTGGACATGAGTCTCATGGGGAACCAGGAGTGTGGCCTAGTGGTAGAGTGCTTGCCTACCATACACGAAGCCCTGGGTTCGATTCCTCAGTACCACATACACAGAAAAAGCTGGAAATAACACTGTGGGTAAAGTGGCAGAGCATTAGCCTTGAGCAAAAAGTGCCCAAGGACAGTGCCTAGGACCTGAGTTTAAGCCCCAGGACTGGCAAAAAAAAAAAAGGGTGGGGGGTCTCATGGACTTTTCTGATGAGCTAGCTTCGAATCATAGTCCTCAGATCTCAGCCTCCTGAGTGGCTAGGATTGCAGGCGTGAGCTATCAGGCATGTGGCTTGCATACATCTTTTTTTTTTTGGTCAGTCATGGGGCTTGAAAAATGAGCTGGGTGCTGTCCCTGAGCTCTTCAGCGCAAGGCTAAGGCTCTATCACTTTGAGCCACAGTGCCATTTCCAGTTTTCTGGTGGTTAATTGGAGATAAGAGTCTCCTGGGGACTTTTCTTCCTGGGCTGGCTTTGAACCTCAATCCTCAGATCTCAGCCTCCTGAGCAGCTGGGATTACAGACGTGAGCCGCCGATGCCTGGCTTGTATACATCTTCATTTGCTTAGCACCCCTTGCCTTGGAGATCACCAGGTCTATGAAGGGATGCCAGGGCCCTGCCTTCTCTGCCCCTGGCACCTGCCCTGTCCCGGTGGCCGATCGACACAGCTCACCCTCTCTCCACAGTTTACGCCCGCCATCCGGCCGTTCCTGCAGACCATCTCCATTGGACTGGTGTCCTTTGGGGAGCACTACAAACGCAACGAGACAGGCCTCAGTGAGTGCCAGCCGGGCCCTGCCTCCCGCCTCCCCTCCCCTCCCTCCTCCCAACCTGACCTGCGGAGAGGGGGGCTCCCTGACACCCCTCCTGATCCCCCCCAGGTGTCACTGCCAGCTCCCTCTTCACCAGCGGCCGCTTTGCCATCGACCCAGAGCTGCGGGGGGCTGAGTTTGAGCGGATCATACAGAACCTGGACGTGCACTTCTGGAAGGCCTTCTGGAATATCACGGAGATCGAGGTGCTGTCGGTGAGCACTGGGCCCCGACCCATTATGCATGGGGGTTCCCCCAGGCCCCAGAGAGCCCCCACAGCTACTGCAGGTCCCTCTGTATGCCCCCCTGCCCCCCAGTCTCTAGCCAACATGGCATCAACCACAGTGAGGATAAGCCGCCTGCTCAGCCTGCCACCCGAGGCCTTCGAGATGCCGCTGACCTCCGACCCCAAGCTCACCGTCACCATCTCGCCCCCCTTGGCCCACACGGGCCCCGGGCCTGTGCTAGTCAGACTCATCTCCTATGACCTGCGCGAAGGACAGGTATGGAGGATGGCCCTGGCCTGGGCCCCGCGTGCCCTTCTTCAGCTTCCCCCGTCTTGGAGGCTCAAGGCCCAGGTAGGCCCAGTGCAGACTCACCCACCGCCCTCCTCACTCCCAGGACAGCGAAGAGCTCAACAGCCTGGTGAAGTCGGAGGGGCCTCGGGGCCTGGAGCTTCGGCCACGGTCCCAGCAGGCGCCCCGATCGCGCTCCCTGGTAATACACATCCATGGCGGGGGCTTCGTGGCCCAGACCTCCAGATCCCATGAGCCCTACCTCAAGGGCTGGGCCCAGGAGCTGGGGGCCCCCATCGTCTCCATTGATTACTCCTTGGCCCCTGAGGCCCCCTTCCCCCGCGCTCTGGAGGAATGCTTCTTCGCCTACTGCTGGGCAGTCAAGCACTGCACCCTGCTCGGTGAGCCCGGCCCCCCTTCCCTCCCCACCTCCAGGTTCCTACTCCCATCTGTTTCCCCCTACTTTAGCCCCCAGCCCGTCCTGTGGGACAGGCTCCCTTTTCTATTTTTCATTTTCCTGAGATACTAGAGATTGGGGGGTGGGGTTGAACCCAGGGCTCCTCACTTACCCAGGGGGTAAGTGCTGTACCCCCATGCCCTCAAGCCCTTCTGTGTGTATTTTTAGGGTTTTTTTTGGGGGGGGTGGTATCAATCTTGAGGCTTGAACTCAGGGCCGGGGTGCAGTCCTGGGCTTTTGTGCTCTACCATTTTGAGGCACAGTTCTACTTCAGGTTTTTTGGTGGTCCATTAGAGATAAGAGCCTCACCAACTTTTCTGCCCCAGCTGGCTTCAAACTATGATCCTCAGATCTTAGCCTCCTGAGTAGCTGGGATTACAGATGTGAGCCACTCACACCTAGGCATAAAGTGTCTGTGTGTCTGTCTGTGTGTCTGTGTGTCTGTCTGTCTGTCTCTCTCTCTGGTTGGTTATAGGGCTTGAACTCTGGGTCTAGGCACTGTCTGAGCTCTTCAGATCAAGGCTAGCACCCTACCACTTTGAGCCACAGCGCCACTTCCAGTTTTCTGGTGGTGAATTGGAGATGAGTCTCACAGACATTTTAGTGCGGTCTTCAGATGTCAGCCTCCTGAGCAGCTAGGATTACAGGCCTGAACCACTGGCATCTGGCTGCCGCTGCTGCTTTTTTTTTTTCCCTGCTGATCTGGAGCTCTGACTCTGGACATAGAGCTGTCCCTGAGCTCCTTTTTGTTCAATGCTAACACCCTACCACTTGAGCCACAGTGCCACTCTCAGCTTTTTCTGAGATTAATTGGAGATAAACATCTCACGGACTTTGCCGCCTGAGCTGGTTTAGAACTGTGATCCTCAGATCTCAGCTTCCTGAGAGCTAGCATGACAGGCGTGAGCCACTGGCCCCAACAAAACACCTATATTTAAAAGATCTTGGGGGACCCCTCACTCCCCCTGAGACCCCAGCTTTCCTAGCTCAGAGTCCAGACCCCTTCATGCCCACACTCCCTATCCCCCTGCCAGGCTGTAACCAAGACTCTCTGTGCCCGAGCTAGGCTCCACGGGGGAACGGATATGCCTGGCAGGGGACAGCGCGGGCGGCAACCTCTGCTTCACCGTGTCGCTTCGGGCGGCAGCCTATGGGGTGCGGGTGCCGGACGGCATCATGGCCGCCTACCCCGTCACCACACTGCAGTCCGCCGCCTCGCCCTCCCGCCTCCTGAGCATCATGGACCCACTGCTGCCCCTCAGCGTGCTTTCCAAGTGTGTCAGCGCCTACTCGGGTGAGGCCCGCGTGCTCGGGGTGGGGGGACCTGGGGACACTGGGACACTCAGCTTGCTGTAGCCACCAGGTGAGGCTGAGGCTCCTCCTTCCTTTATTATTTATTTGTTGGTGTTTTTTGGTCAGTCATGGGTCTTGAACTCGGGACCTGGGTGCCACCCCTGAGCTTTTTCACTCAAGGCACAACTCTGAGCCACAGCACCACTTCTGGTCTTGTGCTGGTTCACTGGAGATAAGGGTCTCCTGGACTCTCCTGCCTGGGCTGGCTTCAAACTGTGATCCTCAGATCTCAGCCTCCTGAGTGGCTGGGATAACAGGCGTGAGCCCTCCCACACCCACCTCTTCATTTTTTCCTCCTCTTTCCCTCCCCCTTTTTCTCCCCCCTCCCTCCTTCCTCCTTCTACTTCTTCTTCTTCCGCCAGCCCTGGGGCTTGAACTCAGGGCCTGGGCACTGTCCTTGAACCTTATCAAAGCTCTACTACTTGAGCTATAGCACCACTTCTGTGGCTTCTTCTGTGTGTGTGGTACTGAAGAATCAAACCCAGGGCTGTGTGCAAGCTAGGCAAGCAGTCTACCACTAGGCCATGCTCCCAGCCCCCAGCTCTCATTTCTTTTAGAAGAGGCCAGACATTTTGGGGTCACTTGGGGTATAGATAGCTGAAGTTCTGGGTGTGGTGACCAGAGGAGACCAACTCAGGTTTCTCTGTCCACTCGGTAGGCGCAGAGACAGAGGACCAGTCCGACTCAGACCAAAAGGCCCTGGGCATGATGGGGCTGGTACGGCGGGACACGTCCCTGCTGCTCAGAGACCTCCGCCTCGGTGCCTCCTCCTGGCTCAACTCCTTCTTGGAGCTGAGCGGACGCAAGTCCCAGAAGTCTTCCATCACCCCAGTAGGTGAGTGACGGGCCTGGCCAGTCCCGGGCACCCCAGCCAGGCTGGCTCAGGTGGACAACTCAGGCTTTGAACCAGGATCCCCAGATCACAGCCTCCTGAGCAGCTAGGATTCACACACACACACACACACACACACACACATACCCTGTGCCAGATCACAGCCTCCTGAGCAGCTAGGATTCACACACACACACACACACACACACACACACACACACACACACACACACCCTGTGCCAGATCACAGCCTCCTGAGCAGCTAGGATTCACACACACACACACACACACACACACATACCCTGTGCCAGATCACAGCCTCCTGAGCAGCTAGGATTCACACACACACACACACACACACACATACCCTGTGCCAGATCACAGCCTCCTGAGCAGCTAGGATTCACACACACACACACACACACACACACACACCCTGTGCCAGATCACAGCCTCCTGAGCAGCTAGGATTCACACACACACACGCACACCCTCTGCCAGCCCATCGCCCAGCGGACCCGCAAGCCTCCACCTGGAGAGGCTAACAGACAACCAGGCTCGTGGCAGCCGCCTGCAGCCCCGGATTCCCCCGCTCCCACAGAGTCCATGCGCAGGAGCGTGTCCGAAGCCGCGCTGGCCCAGCCCGAGTGTCCCCTGAGCCTGAAGGAACTGAGCCTGCAGGACAGCTCGGAGGCCACCGACTCCCCGGAGATGTCCCTGTCCGTGGAGACGCTGGGCCCTAACACAGCCTCCGACGTCAACTTCTTCCTGCGCCCCGAGCACCCGCAGGAAGAGGAGGACGGGGAGGAGCTGAGCCCCAGGGACCAAAGCCAGGGGGTCAGCAACGCCTTCCCGGAGGGTTTCCACCCGCGGCGCTCCAGCCAAGGTGCCATCCGCATGCCCCTCTACTCGGCGCCCATCGTCAAGAACCCCTTCATGTCGCCGCTGCTGGCGCCCGACAGCATGCTCAGGACGCTGCCGCCCGTGCACATGGTGGTGAGCCGGGGCCGGGGGGCTGGGGCCGGGGGGAGGGGGCGGCCGGGCCTCCCCGCGGACTCACCCCGCCCCGCCCCGCCCCGCCCAGGCCTGCGCCCTGGACCCCATGCTGGACGACTCGGTGATGTTCGCGCGGCGGCTGCGCGGCCTGGGGCAGCCGGTGACGCTGCGCGTGGTGGAGGGGCTGCCGCACGGCTTCCTGAGCCTGGCGGCGCTGTGCCGGGAGACGCGCCAGGCCACCGAGCTGTGCGTGGAGCGCATCCGCCTGGTGCTGGCGCCGCCGCCCTGAGCCCCCGGGCCGGGGAGGGACGGAGGGCGGGGCCGCTCGAAAGCCCTGGCCTCCCACCCGCCCCGCCTCCGTGGTGACTGCGCCCCGGGGCCCCCCGGACGGGCACCCACGCGCGCGGGCCTGCACTCCACCGCCGCCTCGTCCGCTTTTGTAAATAAAACTATTTAATTCGTTCGGCCTTTGTGTAGGGGGGGGACTCGTGTGTCCAGCAGGGGGGGCGGCATCGGACCCGCCCTCCACCCGGACAGGGTGCCCCCTCCCCCCCGAAGGCTTCCGTCCTGGATCCGGTGGGTTTGTGAGTGTGGTGGTCAGGAGGGCTGCATGGAGGAGGCGAGCGGTGATGGATTCCTGTTTTAATCCTGCCAGGAAGGAAGAATGAAGAGGGAGAATCCCAGACGTCTCCTGAGGGGGGAGGCAGAGATCTTCCAGTCCTTCCTCAGAGGCCAGCATTCACCCAAGTTGCTTTTTATTTATTTATTTATTTATTTTTTGTCTGTCATACTAGGGGGTTTGAACTCAGGGCCTGGGCACTGTCCCTGAGCTGCTTTTGGGCAATGCTACTCACAGTGCCACTTCCAGCTTTCTGTGTACGTGAAACTGAAGAACCCAACCCAGGACCTCTTACAAGCTCTGCAAGCACTACCACTCATCCACATCCCCGGCGCCCTTGCTTATTGATCTAAACAGGGTCTCGCCAACTTTTTGGGCCCCTAATGGCCTTGTACCAGAATCTTCCTAATCTCTGCTTCCCGTGAGGAGGAACAGTACACAGCTTTCTCTTTTTTTTCTTTCCTTTTTTTTTTTTTTCCTGTCCTTCAGCTTCTTCACCTTTGCATGGGCCACCAGTCTCCTTCCTCCAGCTGAGGCCCCAGCGCAGATCTGACCCACCCCTGCCCTACCCCTACCCCTAATACCAGGAGAAATCCCAGGCTCTTCACCCTGGCCTCTGCTCCTCTCCTCTTCTTCCAGCCTTTCAGTTACCCGTCCTAGAGGTTGAAACACCCCCACATTTCACCTTTGCCTGGCACCCAGTGCTCCTTTCAAAACTCCAATGGCCCCTCCTCTGGAAATCCTCTCCTGGCCACGTCAGTTCCCAGAAATTCTCCCACATTCACACCCCCTGTCCATCAACATCTCACTTCTCATCTGACCCAGGATCGTGGAGGGCAGAGCCCAGGTCTGCCACACCTTGATCTCCACAGCACCCAGCACCAGCCCTGGCATAACCAGAAATCTCAGGAATTGTTTAAGTAATGGCTGAGTGGGTGAGTGGCTATAGGAGAGCATGAGTGTGGAAATGCGTGAGAGCGGAAAGGACTGCGCACATGCATCGAGCAAAACAGGCCTGAAAATCGGGCTTCGGAGGGGAGGAACGGACGGATGACAGATCATGCATCCCCAATAAAACAACGTGGGTTTGCCTTGCCTGAGCGCCCACTTCCATCATAAACCCCACGGATTCCAGTCAGCTATGTCTAGAATGTCTACACTGGTCATTCTGGAAGGCGCTTACACTGGCCCAGACCTGCGGAACTGGTTTCCTCAAGAGCCTCGCTGAGCCAGACCCAGTACTGCAAGAGACTGACGTCTCCGGGAGCCTATCACAATCCGACGTTGGGCTCTGAGCCACGCCCACTCGGGAAAAGGTCCTGGAGTAGTCCGAGGGGTTGAAAACTCTCTATTGGCTGGATGATAGTGAGTGACGTCAAGGACAGCCTATCGCAGCTAGGTTTCAAGGGGGCTGGCGGCTTGAGGGCGGGTCCTCGAGTGGGGTACCCGGCGGCTCCTACCTGAGCTATTTTGCTGGCTTTGGGCCCTTAGGACTTGAGAGAGGGTGGGGGTTCGAAACGCTCGGACTCCTTGATCTTAAAGAAGCGAGGGATTCTTTAAGAATAGAGGCGTGAGTTGTCTGGACTTTTGGGGTGCATGGGGGAAGAAGCTGGGTACTGAGAGGACAAGGTCAAAGTTCAGGACCCAGGTCCTGCATTCCTGGGTACCAAAAGTCATGAGCCCTGCCAAGGATGACAGATTCGAGGTTCAGGGCTTTTATGGGGCTCTTTGTGGATGGGAGCCAGGCCTTGCCCCCAGGCAAGCGTTCTGAAACTATAGACAGAGGGGGAAGGAAGTTCTACTTTTCAACATCCCTACCAGGAAAGCCCTGGGGCTTGGTGATGCCTGTAAGAAACCCCGAAAGGGAGGAGACTTAGGCCGACTGGAATCCAACCAGAAAAACATAGACACCAACCCAGAGATCAAAATAAAAACAATAACAGCGCCGGGAAACCGAATTTATTCTAGCCCATGTTCTGTGCTAAGCATTTTTCACAAAACGATTTCATGTCGGCCTCATCACAAGCCTCAAAGATTACGCGATAGTGAGGATGATGATTAGTCCCCACTTTACAAGGGGGAAAATTGTGGGCCAATGCAGGAGAATCAAGATGTAGATGGAAAATTAAAAAGGTGATAACAGATGTAAGGAGACCAAACACAGATGAAGATAAAGAGATAAAGGGAAAAACAGGAAGGGGGGCAGATTCTATACAATAGGTGATTGTCCAGAACTGAGATTCTTGGGGAGAGTCCTGGGAACTGGGATCCCCACATCTTTTCTAGGGCAAACAGGACCTAGGATGGGAACTCCCCACCCTTCTCTGACTCCCTGATACCAGCTAGTCCAATCCCTGTTGCTGTGGTGTTAGAACTAGTTGGGGTCCAAAACAGTGATTAGGACAAGGTAGGATTGTCATTATCCCATTAGGAGATGATAAGAAAATGATTCATGTACACCTCCCCAGCCTGGGAGGGGCTTTTCCTTCCCTGCCTCTGTTCTTTGATCTAGACAGATCTGGTCTCAGTGAGAATAAGAGACAGCAAGGCCTTCCTCTCTCCCTCCTCTCCCTCACTCAGAACACTCACTGCATTGGAGTCTATCATGGACCAGGGTCCCGGCAGGCTTTCATTTCTCTAAACCTCTCTACTCCAAACCTTGAGTTGGTGATACCCCCCCCCTCCTTCTCTGCCTCCCAGGTTCTGACACATGACAGGGGCTTACCAATGTTTAGAAACAGATGGACAAAGCCAGGCTCATGTCTGGTGGCTCACGCCTGTAATCATAGCTACTCGGGAAGCTGAGATCTGAGGATCGTGGTTCAAAGCCACCCCAGGCACTAAAATGTCTGTGAGATTCTTATCGCCAGTGAACCACCAGAAAACTGGAAGTGGCCCTGTGGTTCAAGGAGTAGAGCAGTAGCCTTGAGCTGAAGAGCTCAGGGACAATGCCCAGGCCCAGAGTTCAAGTCCCACAACCGACAAAAAAAGAAAGAAAGAAAGAAGCTGGAAGTGAAGTGTGGTTCAAATGGTAGAGTGCTAGCCCTGAGTTCTAGCCCCAGGACTGGCAAAAAAAAAAGTCTCATGCAGTTTTCTGCCTCAGCAAGCTTGCTTGGAACTATGACCCTTAGTACTCAACCTCCTGAGTACTTGGATTTCAGGCATTAGCCACCAGAGCTCAACCACATTCCTCATTTCTGTCTCTTGAGTTGCTAGGATTACGGGCATCAGCCATCAGCGCCCCGCTGAGAGACACATTCTTGAGATTTCAAATACAGGCAGAATTTCCACCCGTTAGGTGGAAATGCAAGACGGGAGCAAATCTCACTATACACGTTAGGCAATAGCTGACATTGTTTTGTACCCAAATAAAGAGGCACACACAGAACGCATGGGATGATCGCTTATGCCCACAAACACAAGCACACAATCTGAGGATCCCGGGCAATGCCCAAAATATCCTATTCCACATGCAAAGCAGACGCCCAGTTATGAGGTGATGTGCTTAGTCACCGCAATCTTCTAATGCAGTTCCTGCCAGAAGGAGTCCCAGCAAAGGTGTGTAGTTTTGCTCATTGTTGTGTCCCCAGCAACTATCAGAATTCATCATCATATCATCATCACAAGCATGAACTGCTTCCCATGTGCCAGGCTTAGTTCATGTGCCCTTCACATGAATTAGTAACTCACACGAATTACCTCATTAAATGTGTTCTCAACAGCTCTATTTGAGCTTCTTTGTGTGTGTGTGTGTGTGTGTGTGTATGCACATATACACATACACACACACACACACACACACACACACACACACACACACACGCTGATACTGAGACTTGAATCCAGGGCCTTGTGCTCTTGCTTAGCTTTTCCGCTCAAAGCTGGCACTCTACCACTTGAATTGTACTGCTGGTCCAGAATTTTGCTGGTTAATTATAGAGTCTCAGTTTGGCCTAGTGGTAGAGTGCTTGCCTAGCATGCACAAAGACCCGGGTTTAATTCCTCAGTACCATATACATAGAAAAATGCTGGAAGTGGTGCTGTGGCTCAAGTGGTAGAACTCTAGCCTTGAGAAAGCCCAAGGGCAGTACTCGGGTCCAGGACTCACAAAAATAAATAAATTAATTAATTAATTTAAAAAGATAAATAGTCTCATGGTAGAGTCCTGGCTTCAAAACTCTGTCTTCTGATCTCTACCTCCTGATTAGCCAGGATTCCAGTATGAGTCATTGATGCTTGGCTAACACCCACTCTTATAGATGGGAAAATTGTGGTGTAAGTGTCCTATGACTTTGTCTAAGGTTTCATAGCCAGTTAAAATAAATACTTGCTTTTTTTTTTTTGTCAGTTGTGGGGCTTGACTCTTGGCTTGGGTGCTGTCCTTGTGCTCTTCAGCTCAAGACTTTCACCCTGCCACTTGAGCCACAGTGTCACTTTTGGTTTTCTGGTGGTTCATTGGAGATAAGAGTCTCGTCGACTTTAGTGCCTGGGCTGGCTTTGAACCACGACCCTCAGATCTCAGCCTCCTCAGTAGCTAGAGTTATAGGGATGAGCCACTGTACCTGGCTTCTCTCTTTTTTTTTTTTTTTGAACAATCCTGAGGCTTGAACTCAGGACCTGAGCACTGTTCTTGAGCTTTTGTGCTTAAGGTTAGTATTCTGCCACTTTGAGCCACAGCTCTACTTCTGGCTTTTGGTGGTTCATTGGAGATGACAGTCTCATGGACTTTCTTCAGGGCTGGCTTCAAACCACAATCCTCAGATATCAGCCTCCTGAGTAGCTGAGATTCTAGGCATGGGCCACTGGTACCTGGCCAATAATTGCTGCTTATGATCCACTCAGAATGATAGAGCCGTGTTCACAGAACATTTCCATGAACAGATGCACAATGCATGGCATTAAAGGCGTATAACATGACACACAAATAAAAGCCACCTCTGGTGTGGGGCACCAGAGACCACAGAAGCAATACAGAGAGAGTCATATGGTGTCACACCACCACACACGTACACACAACACACCCAAACCCCGCCAACACACCCAGAGTGGCCCTGTGTTCCTCCTATTCTACGGGGCAGGCCCTCAAGGAAATGCAAGCATGGAATGGAAAGGCCTCCTCGCCACACACACTTGTCCGCTTGGCTGGACTGGTTCCACTAAGCCATAGATGGCACAACTTGCCTTGTGAAACCCACATTGGGCAATGGGGCTCAAACCTAGACATGGGCTCTAAGAAGAAAGGGTCTGGAAATCTGAAACAGCTGGGGAAACAGACTTCCTTTGTTCTTGAAGGTAAAGTTCCAGATTTGACAAAAGAATGAAAATAAGCCAGGCGCTGGTATCTTATACCTGTAATCCTAGCTACTCAGGAAGCTGAGATCTGAGAACCACGGTTCAAAGCCAGCCCAGGCAGGCAGGAAAGGCCATGACATTCTTTTCCTCATTGAATCATCAGAAAGCTGCAAGTAGCTCAGTGGCTCAAAATAGAACACTAGCCTTGAGCTGAAGAGCTCAGGGACAGCACCCAGGCCCTGAGTTCAAACCCATGACCAACAAAAAGAGAGCGAGACAGAGAAAGCAGTACATACAGTTCAATGTGAATTTCAGATAGACAATTTGTGCAAGCCAGGCAAGCGTTCTACCACTGAGCTGAGCTAGATCCCCATCCTCTTTCTTTTTCTTTTTTTCTTTCTCTCTTTTTTCTTTTCTTTCTTTCTTTTTTTCTTTTTCTTTCTTTCTTTTTTTTTTTTTTTGTGCATGTCTTGGGCTTAAACTCTGAGCCTGGGCACTGTCTCAGTGCTCTACCACTTGAGCCACGGCTCCACTTCTGGCTTTTTTGGTAGTTAATCGGAGATAAGCATCTCAGATAAGCATCTTTCCTGCCCAGCCTGGCTTTGAACCTCTGTCCTCAGCTTTCGGCCTCCTGAGTAGCTAGGATTACAGGAGTGAGTCACCATGGCGGGCAGGCATGCTATATTTTAGCTGACAGTCTCACCTGAGAGACAGAGGCCAGAGGCCAGGAGCTGAGAAGAATGGGCCCGAGGCCCCAGGCCTCCTCTCCTTCTGCTCTTGTTCACCTCACAGCTTTCCCAGCCTTGACTTCCCTCTCTACAACAGTAGCTGTAACTCATCAAGGTGCCCAGGCTGTGTCAGAAACAGAAACTTGGGAATGGCTCAGGTTTGGGGGGAGGGGCCTGTTGTCTCTGTCTAGGGAGTGAGCGTCAGAGAGGAGAGGCCAAGAGTCAGGGAGACAGATCCAGAAATTTGCAGAGGTGAGGAACACAAAAGATTCAGAGCTGGAGACACGAGGGTGCAGAGGGGAGGAGGCAGAGACACAGAATGAAGTGAGAGCTGCAGACAGAGCTCTGAGGATCATAGTTCAAAGCCGACCCTAGCAGGAAAGTGTGTGAGACTCTTTTTTTTGCGGGGGGTGGGGGTCATTTGTGGGGCTCAAACTCAGGGCCTGGCCACTCTCCCTGAGCTGCTTCTGTTTAAGGCTAGCGTTCTACCACTTGAGCCACAGAGCCACCTCCGGCCTTTTCTGAGTAGTTGATTGGAAGTGAGAGTGTCATGGACTTTGCTGTCCGCGCTGGCTTTGAGCTGTAATCTTTGGGTCTCTGCCTCCTAAGTAGCTAGGATGACAAGTGTGAGACAGACACCGGCACCCAGCTGTCTATGAGATTCCAATGGATTACCAAAAATCTGGAAGTGGAGCTGTGGCACAAGAGGTGGAGAACCAGCCTTGAGCACAAAAGCTCAGAGACAGCACACCAGGCCCTTAGTTCAAACTGCAGGACCACCACACAAAAGAAGTGGGGGACACATCCACCTACACATCCACCTAGCATGCCGGCTTCCAGACCCGACAGACATGCGCAGGCAGGATGGTGAGTGCTGTCCGTTGGTCAGAGTGGTGCCACCAGAAGACCAAGGCGTGGACCCTGGTGTTGGCATGGTGAGAGGAGGGGCATGATCCCAGCTTTCCCACAGATGAGCCACCCGCTGTCATCCTAGAGCCACACACAGTGGAGTGATGACATGTCCTTCTCTACCGGTGACACCCAAACTTTCTGGTGCCTCCTACATTTTTGGGGGTGACACCCATGTTGGGGACCCCACCCAGCTCTAATGCCATTTCCCCATTGAGTCACCTTCTACCCTGCCAGGCCTGTTGGAGGGGGAAAAATTCTGGTGAATCAAACATCCAGTTTCCCAGTTTCCACCTCCTTCCTGGAGACCAGCAATCTGGGGCCTCAGGACCTCTTCAGACCCCAGAATTCCTGCTTGACCCTGAGAAGACCCAGGGGTCCAGGCCCAGCCTCCTCCCTCAGACCCAGGGGTCCAGGTCCCAGTCCCCTCCCTCAGAGGGGCCAATATATATATATATATATATATCTATATATATATATATATTGGCCCTGTCTTGGAGCTTGAACTCAGGGCCTGAGAGCCGTCCTTTGGGCTTTCTCAAGGCTGGAGCTCTACCACTTGAGCCTCAGCACCACTTCCAGCTTGTTCTATGTATGTGGTACCAAGGAATCGAACCTGGGTCTTTGTGCATGCTAGGCAAGCACTCTAGCACTAGGTCAAAGTCACAGCCCATCAGATGCAATCATTTTGCCCTTCAATCCATACCCCCTCTTCCCAAGGTGGAGTAGAGGTAGGGAATGATGGTTCATACGAATCCTACCCCAAACCATTGCCTGCGTGCGCAGGCCTGGAACAGGAGACAGGAGCAGGGCAGGAGCCAGGGGTCACTAAGCATGCTGGAGGAGCCTCGCTGTCCTCCTCCTGCGTCTCCCATCCTTCCTCTCTCTGTCCTCACCCTACCCTTCTCTGATCCTCCTCCTCCATAGCCTGCTTCTCTTTTCATTATTTCTCCCCATCTTGGTGCCTCTGTCTCTCATCATTTTTTCCCTGTCTTCCTTTCTCTCTTCTTATCTCTGGATCTCTTCCTCCCTCCCTCCCTCCCTCCCTCCCATTTGACTCTTCCCTGCCTCCCTCTGTCTCTGATCCAAACTCTCTCCTCATCTTGGTCTTTCCTTCTTTTGAGCTCTTATCAAGATGACCCAGAGATGCCCATTTCTCTCTCCCTCTCTCTCTCTCTCTCTCTCTCTCTCTCTCTCTCTCTCTCTCTCTCTCTCTCTCTCTCTCTCTCTCTCTCTCTCTCTCCTCTCTCCATGCCTGCCTGCTTCTCTCTTCCTTCTCCTTTTTCTATCTCCCAGACAGCTCCCCCCCAGCCCCCTCACCCCCTCACCACACATACACTATGTTCTTGGTCCTGGGGAGGTAAGCTAGGCAGGGAAGTAAGAGAGGGTAGATGGGGAATGGAAAGGGAGGGTGGGAAATCCCAGGAGGGGGAGGGGAAAAGGGTCAGCCAGACCGGCTTGGCTCCCTGGGTGTCTCTGTCAGAGCTCCACCCAGGACTGAGTGACAAGGCCCATATAAGTAGCTGCTAGACTGAGACTAGAAACTCAGTACCAGAGAGTCACCTCCACCTGCCCATCTCTGTATCCTGGTCCTACAGGTAGGTAGAAGGCAAATTGCCCTCTGCTCTGACACTGGTTGCTTCTGCTCTGCCTTCCCTTCCTCCTCCCCTTTTTCTAGCTGTGTCTTTTTGTTGTTATTGTTGTAGGTTGTGGGGCTTGAACTCAAGACCTGGGCACTCTCCCTGAGCTTTCCTGCTCAAGGCTAGTGCTCTACTGCTTTGAGCCACAACTCCATCTCTGGTTTTCTGGTGATTCATTAGAGTTAAGAGTCTCACAGACTTTCTTGTTCTGGCTGGCTTTGAACCACCATCCTCAGATCTCAGCCTTCTGAGTAACTAGGATGACAGCACGAGCCACCAGTGCCTGGGCTCTAGCTGAGTCTTTTTAAAAATCTCTCTCTTCAGCCATGTCTGCCTTGCTCACGGTCCCTGAGTGGAGATCAATTGAGTATGACAAGCCTGGGGTCTGAGCCCCAGAACCCCCCCCCCCATCTTTTGGTCCCTCCCTCTGGGCCATCAGATGTAAGAGGTTTGTCCTCACCTCTTGGAGCCTCAGGGCTCCTTCTGTAAAGTGGACTTGCAGGGGAAGGAGTCCCAGCACTGGGCACAAATGGGCATTATCTGAAGCTCCGCTGTGGGCACCTGTCTCTGCCACTGGCTGTCTCTGTGTCTCTAGCTCTGTCTCTCCTGAGGAAAGAGGGTGCGCTGGGGTCTGTCGGGCAGATGTTGAGATGGGCGAGTTTTTCGCCCCGCCCCCATCCCTCCTGATTGATTCCATGTCTCTCCCAGCCAGCAGGCTGACCGGGCCTTTTTCTCCCCAACTCCTTTCCCTCAGACAGCCTAGCCCCTAGTACCCCAGCCCCCTTGCCCTCCCCTCCCCAGTATCCAGCGTCCCTTGGACAGAATCTGCCGCTGTTATCTCAGCCACCAACATCCGCCGTCCACACCGCTACCTGCTCAGGGCCAGCGAAAATGCAGTTTGAGATGCACGACAACGTGAAAGGCAAAGGTGGGATAGCTAGATGGACCAGCAACCCTCCCAGTACCTGGAACCTGGCTGCCTCCCTCCCCCTGGGCACCCTGGCTTTGAAGACAAATGGCACCTGCTTCTATCCCAGAGGCCCCCGGAAAAAAAAATGCTGGAACCCAGTAGCCCAGGCCCAGATGTAGAGGAGGAGGAGGCTACATACCCAGGCCCTGGCAAGATGTGATATCCTCCATTCCTCATTCCCCTAAGGCAACCAGATGTGCACTTGGCAGCGGCAATAGGGACAGACTGGGGTGTCGATGCCCAGATGTGGCAAAAGGACCTGGGGAGGTTGTAGCGATGTCTCCTCAGTGGGCGGCCTATGTGGCCCCGCCCAGCCTGCCCGGCAGAGGGGATGGGTGGCAGGGGCACAGGAGGCTATGCCAGGCTGCCTGCTCATCACCCTCTCCTCTTCCTACCTCCGCAGCCATGTCCTACCCAGTGACCACTCAGCCCCAATGTGCCAGCACCTGCTACCAGACCCAGCTCAGTGACTGGCACACGGGTCTCACGGATTGCTGCAACGACATGCCTGTCTGTGAGTAACACCAGAGGGCAGGAGGGACATCTCTATTCCTCTCCATTTCCCTTTTCCTTTCCTCCTCCTCCAACCAACCAAAGGGCTAGTTGGTTGTGCAGCCTGAGATCGTTTTGCTCATTACTACTTCGTGTCACAGTCCCACTTTTGGTTTTTGGAGGGTTTTTTTGGCAGTTAATTAGAGATAAAGAGTCCCACAGGCTTTTCTGCTCAGGCTGGCTTAGAACCCGGAACCTCGGACCTCAGCCTCCTGACTAGGGGACAGGCGTGAGCCACCAGATCCCTGCCCAGATCCCGTTATCTGATCTACTCCACCCCCCTGCTTGCCCCTGGGACCTTCCAATATGCTCTGAATCTTTTCTTTTCTTTTTTTTTCCCAGTCCTGGGGCTTGGACTCTGGGCCTGGGCACTGTCCCTGAGCTCTTCAGCTCAAGGCTAGCGCTCTGCCACTTGAGCCAAAGCGCCGCCTCCGGTTTTCTAGTGGTTCATTGGCGATAAGCGTCTCAGACGTTCATGTCTGGGCTGAACCGCGATTCTCAGCTCTCAGCCTCCTGCACAGGCGGCCTGAGCCTCAGGCGCCCGGCTCTCCTCGAATCTTGACCTCACCCTTTTCAACTCCGGACCTTCCTTCGCTCCTGGCCCCCCAGGCCCCGGGATCCTCTTTGTTAACTCCTCCCGGGGACTTCTTTTTCATCCACTGAGTCCTCTCCTGAGTCCTCATCCCCCACGGCCACGCCCCTTCGCCCAGCGCCCCGCCCTCGGCGCGGACCGGCGGCTCAGGCCACGCCCCCAGCCAACACTGTCCGGGACGCTGATTGGGCGTGCGCAGGCCACGCCCCTGACCGCCCTGCCCCGCCCAGGTCTGTGCGGCACTTTCGCCCCGCTGTGCCTCGCCTGCCGCATCTCGGACGACTTCGGCGAGTGCTGCTGCGCCCCGTACCTGCCCGGCGGCCTGCACTCGCTGCGCACGGGCATGCGCGAGCGCTACCACATCCAGGTGCGCCCCGCGGGGGACGCGGGGAGGGGGAGCGGGCGCCGCCTCCGGGGGCCCCGCGCGGACTCCCGACATCTCTCTCTCCCACCCAGGGCTCTGTTGGACACGACTGGGCGGCCCTCACCTTCTGCCTGCCCTGCGCCCTCTGTCAGATGGCGCGGGAGCTGAAGATCCGAGAGTAAAGCTGTCCCCTCCTTTCTCCCTTTTAAGTTCCGGGATCACTCTTGGCCTCCTGGGGCCACTCCTGCCCCCCTGCCCTCGTCCCACCTCCAAAAATACACCCACAACGTTAATTAATAATACAATAAAAACCTGAGAACCAACCCCGCCTCCTGCCTTTGTATCCCAAGGAAGGAATCTGGGTGGAGAGGGAAGAGGGGAACCCTTGCAGGTACCAGGGTGTGGATAGAGGTGGCCCCAGTTTGACAGGGTGGCTGAGAATGAAACCTCCGGCCGCAGCAGATTCCCCAGCGGACATTCTGTCCACCTTCTCAAACCAAACAAAATCAGGAGGGTCGTCTGGGCTCACCAGGTTGTCTGCATCAGATTGTTCTTGAATCAGCCTTCTGGCAAGATGGTTCCTTGAAGCAAATCTCTAAGTCCACCACCCTCGGCTAGCACACCGTAATCACTTTCCCTACCACTTCCTTGCTGCTCAATGAGTTCACTTCTAGCCCACTGGTCACCAGCAAGAAAATTTGGAATCTAGACGTAATTGGTGTCAAGGCTGTGTTCTTTCAGTGAATTCATATGCCTCCCTCACCCTATTTTCTCCTCTGAAAATAACATTCCCTATGATGTCAAAAAGCTACCATGAGGACTGGGAATGTGGCCTAGTGGTAGAGTGCTTGCCTAGCACGCGTGAAGCACTGGGTTCAATTCCTCAGTACTACATACACAGAAAAAGCTGGAAGTGGCGCTGTGGCTCAAGTGGTAGAGCACTAGCCTTGAGCAAAAGCAGCTCAGAGACAGTGCCCAGGCCCTGAGTTCAAGCCCCAGAACAAAGGGGTGGGGAGAACTACTATGAATAGGCTCCAAGTTCAAACCTCAGTATAGACAAAACCAAAAATACAAAACAGAACAAGACTCCCAGAAATGATGGATGTTGGGAAGTTCTAAAGACTCACATCAAGCAACCAGCATTCAATGTCTGAGGGAGTACAGGCCCTCAATAAAATGCATTCCTTTTCCCACACCCATGCTTTCTTCACTCAGGGTGAGCCTCTCACATTCCCATGAATCTGGGCAGAAGCAAGAGCTGAGGGTGCCCTGTGGTGTAGAGGAAGTGTAAGGACAGGTGGCATTTACCACAACCAGCATCCAGATGCTCAGCGTCCATTCCTTCTTCCCACACACAGACCAGCGCAGCGCCAAGTCTTCCCCATACTTTATTTGTTGCTTCAGCCAGGACCAGTTCCTCAGCTGTGGCCCAAGGCTGCCCCGGATATGCACACACTGTGGGGAGGAGGACCCAGTGGGGCCCCCAGCAAGGGGAAATACAGGGCCCAGCCCTCAACACCAAAACCAAGCAGCTAGGAGGGAGGCCTTGGGAAAGCAAGATCCTCCAGTTCAAGAAGATGGCTAGGATTGAAAGAGGTCCTCAGAGTAGAGGAGCTCACAAGTCCATGTTTGGGTGGGTAGGGTGGCTCATAGGGAGACCCCCAAAGTCTTGAGAGGATTGAAAGGGACCTGTGGGGTGATGACCCCACCCTATCCCCCCACTGACCCCATGGGGGGCCATTCCAGCAGGTTTTGTGCCTCTCTCAATAGGGTCAGAGCTTCAGATTCACAGAAGACCACTGGTCCCCAGGTCTGAGGTCTGTCCCTCTTCCAGCCCAGGGGCCATCCAGCTGTCCCCCCTCCTCCCAGCCACTCACCTCTCCTGCACTGCCAATTTCCTGCACTCAGGTCTTCCTGTGGAAACACTCAGTGCATACGACTGCACCGCTGCCCTGGGCCTCCTCACGTGAGCGCCGGGCAGGGCCTTCCTCACCAGCCCCACCTTGAACCCCAGTCAGCTGGCGTGTAGCTCCTTCCTGAGCACACACCCTTCCGCCTTCACCCTGCATCTGATCCGGAGCCCCTGCACCCAGTCCTTCCCTGCCTCTCCTCCCCCTCGAGCTCGCTCTCCACACCACTGCAGGCATGGCTCACAGCTCTCCCACAAAACCCTCTGGCAGCTTCCCAGCTTCCCTCGGCCCTCACAGTACACCCGAGCACCTCCTCCCGAGCCCAGAAGTCCTGCCTGACTCATCCTCATCCCCTCACACTGGATCTCTGGGCCCCACCTCCAGACGCCCCCTCGATGCCTTCTGCTCGGAACTGTGGGTGTCCTGAAGCCCTTCTTGTGATCACGACCAGTTCCCCTGACTTTCTCAGTCGAGCCTCTCTGAAAGGCCCACTTGGCCCTCACAGGCCCTCTGCCCCACACTTTTCTCTGAAACACGGCATGGGTGCATGCGCATGCGCCACGGGCCCCTTCACAGGGACGTGTGCCCCTCGAGACCTGCGAGCCTCCTGGCGCCTCGTGCTTTGCTCTGGGCCTTTAACAGTGCCCGGTGTTCAGTAGCTGCTCAATAAATAGTTGCCGAATGCACAGCACAGGGGGACAACAAGAGGAAGGGGAATGGTGGTCTCTGAATGTCCAGGGGCTCCACTCCAGCCCAGAGTGGCCCCCACAAATGACTTGGCCATTGTGGTGAAGGCCCCTGGGCTGGTCAGAGAGACATGCTGGTGAGGTTGTCCTGACTCAATAGTCCCTTCCGTCCTGCTCCTGCCCCGTGCCCGCTGCCCACGGCCCCCCCGCCGCCCCCACAGTACTCATGCAGCCTGTGCCGCAGGGTCACGAGGGCCGAGCCCAGGCAGGCACCGTTGGGTGCGTGGGGCCCCCCAGGAAGCTGGAGCAAAAGAGTGGCCACGCCAGCCATGCCATCCTCCGTGGGCTCCAGAGTGATGGGCCCAGCTCGTAAGCCAGCGGTGGTGGCAGGGATGGCCGAGGGGTAGCACCCCCCACCCATGGGTCCCCAGGGCCCTCCAGCCCCTGTCAGTAAGAGGGGTGCCAGGAAAGGCTCCGAGCGGCGGAAGGCAGGC
The DNA here is from genome assembly GCF_031878675.1 of Megascapheus bottae. NCBI lineage: Eukaryota > Metazoa > Chordata > Mammalia > Rodentia > Geomyidae > Megascapheus > Megascapheus bottae. The sequence goes on from NC_143539.1 coordinate 5,399,415, forward strand.
GGCGGGAGCCCGGTGGGCTTCCAGGCGGGGGCCGAGGGGTCCGGTGGGAAGCAAACGGTGACCTTGGCGAAGGGGCGGCTGGCCATCTTGGTCATCTCCTGCAGATGCCGGCGCTGCTCCTGCCGCTGGTCCAGGGCCTGCTTGGCCTTCCAGAGGAGCACGCACAGGGAGAGGAAGAGGAAGAAGCAGGAGAAGAAGACAGAGAAGAAGACGAACAGGTCGATGTGGGCCTGGTCCTGCCGGAAGAACAGCAGGCCCTGGGAGTCGGCTGAGCCGTTGGCGCCGGGCCCGCTGGGGTCCCCGACGCCCAGGAGCAGCAGGTAGAAGCGGCTGGACTTGAGCGCGTGGTGCTCGTGAGGGTAGGTGATGACCAGCCGGTCCCGCACGCCGCGCACCACCAGCACGGCCGCCGGCTCCGTCACCGTCACGTAGGTGATCAGGCCTCTCGGCCACACTTCCCGCACTCGGGGCTCGGTGGGGATGGCCGGCCCGCTCCCGGCCCCCAGGCCACCCGGGTCCCCTGCGGCCCGGGGTCCCCCATCGGCAGGAGGAGGGGGCGGGGGCGGGGGGAGGGGCGGCTGGATGTGCACCGTGTGGATGCCCGTGTCCGGAGCCACGCGGACCACGAAGGTGTCATAGGACGTGGAGACGTAGAGGTCCACGGCCCCGAAGGTCACATCCAGGGTCAGGCGGATGTCCACATTGGTGAACTTGGGCTGCACCCCAAAGAGGACGGTGCGGCCGGGGCCCAGGGCCCGGCGCTTGGGCTCGTGGAAGCAGTTGGTCTGCGAGGTGGGGTCGAGGCAGCACTCCTGCTCCACGGAGATGAGGCGGTAGCACTGCTGGCCGCCCAGCGGGCTCCCGTGGAAGGACTCGCGACACTTGGCACACTGTGGGGAGGACAGGGACGGAGAGACCGGTGGGCGGGCTCGGCCCAGAGCTGTTCCCCCCAAAGCAACCGACCCGTACCCGCGATCCGAGGCCAAGCGGTCACCACCCTGAGCCATGCCCTGTGCCACGGGGCCTGGATGTCCCCGTCCAGGCTGACTCTGGCCCCTGCTGTGGGGTCTGGCTCCCAGAGGCTCCCCAGGAAAGAGCTCTGCTGGATTCCGGCACAACCTCCTCCCAAGTGCTGTGAGGATTGGATTGGGAAGAAACTGACACTGCTTGTATTGGAGGTATGGCTGGCGGAGCACCAGCCAGTGAGTGAAAGTGTCAGGTACTGAGTTCGAGTCTTGGGCTTGGACTCAAAAAACAAAAACAAAACAATGAGCCAGGTGCCAGTAGCTCATGCTGATAATCCTAGCTACTCCAAGGCTGAGATCTGAGGATCACAGTTCAAAGCCAGACCTGGCACTGAAGTCTGTGAGACTCTTATCTCCAATGAACCATCAGAAAACCGGAAGTGGCACTGTGGTTCAACTGGTAGAGCTCGCAGTAAGCTGAAGAGCTCAGGGACAGTGCCCAGGCCCAGAGTTCAAGCCCCATGACTGACCACACAAAAAGAACTTTACAAATTGTGGGTAAGGATGGGAAGGAAAAACAGGGAGAGCATGAAGGAAGGGATGACATTGTTCAAAAAGAAATGTACTATGGCCAGGTACTGGTGGTTCATATTTATAACCCAAGCTACACAGGAAGCTGAGATCTGAGGGTCTCGGTTCAAAGCCAGCCTGAGCAGGAAAAAAATCCACGAGACTCTAACTTCCAATTAACCACCAGAAAACTAGAAGTAACGCTGTGCCTCAAAATGGTAGAGTACTAGCCTTGAGCGAAAAAACTCAGGGACAGCACCCAGTTCAAGCCTCATGACCTCCCCCCACCCCAAAAAAAGAAATGTACTCATTACCTGATTTATGTAACCCCTGTACATCACTTTTATAATTATAATTATAATAATAAACTAAAATAAAAAAAAGTAAAATTTAAAAGTCTATCTATCAGCCGGGCATGGTGCCTTACACCTGTAATGCTATTTACTCAGGAGGCTGAGATCTGAGGATCAAGGTTCAAAGCCAGCACGGGCACAAAAGGACCTGAGACTCTTATTAACCTCTAGAAAACCGGAAATGGGGCTTTGCCCAAGGGTAGGATGGTAGCCTTGAGCTGAAGAGCTCAGGGACTGCACCCAGGCCAAGTTCAAGCGCCATGACCCATAAAAAATTTTTAAGTCTTATTTATTTTATTTTATTTATTTATTTTTGCCAGTCCTGGGCTTGAGCTCAGGGTCTGAACCCTATCCTTGGACTTTCTCAAGGCTAGAGCTCTACCACTTGAGCCTCACCACTTCTGGCTTTTTTTTCTATGTATGTGGTACCAAGGAATCAAACCCAGGTCTTCATGCATGCTAGGCAAGCACTCTACCACTAGGCCAAACTCCCGGCCAAAAGTCTTATTTATTAAACTGAAATAAACCCCAAACCACAGATTCAGAACCAAACTACTGGTCCAGCCTAGGTCTGCCCATCGAATGCTAGCTCAAGCCCTCAGCACGTGGGCCTCTCAGAACTCACTTCCCCAGCCGCACCTGATACTTGTAGCAGTCTCGGCGGTCACTGGGGGAGCTGCCCTGGCAGGTGCCCGTCTCTGTGTTGTTCTGACACGGGCAGCCTGTCCCATCCTGCTCGTTACAGGTGTCTGCGTGGCCGTTACACTGGCATCTGAGGATGGAAAGAAAACAGGGTTGTGGAACCCATATGACATCTGAGGTTCACAGAGGCCAAGCTATTGCCCAAGGCCACAGCCAATAGAAGGCAATTGGACTGGAATCCAGCTTAGATTAACTCTAATGTCCCCTGAATGCTGTAAAGGGCGAGGGCGGAGGCTGGCTCCATCAGGCTGCTCAGCAGTCTGCATTTCAGCTTCTGGTGTGAGGGTCAGGGTCTGCTCATCACCCCCCCCCCACTTGGCCTGGGGCTCCCTGGGGGCTTCACCCACTTTTGACTGTGAGCAGGGATTTAGGGTAGTGTCTGGCCCCCAAGGTTATTACATATATATATATATATATATATTGTAGGTCATGGGGCTTGAACTCTGGGCCTAGATGCTATCCCTGAGCTCTTCAGCTCAAGGCTAGCATCTACCACATGAGCCACAGCATCACTTCCAGCTTTCTGGTGGTTAACTGGTAAAAGTCTCATGGACTTGGACTTTTGTGCCCGGCTGACTTTGAACCATGGTCCTCAGATCTCAGCCTCTTGAGTAACTAGGATTACAGGCGTGAGCCATCAGTGCCCAGCTCCCAGGGTTGTTCTTATGGAGAAGGGCTCGGGTCTGCTCCCTCCTCACTTGGTGCACTTCCCATCCAAGAGGAAGTAGCCGTGGAGGCAGCTTTCGCATTTGTCCCCATAGCTGTTATTCTGGCAGTTCACACACACGGCTTCGTCTTCACTCGGACCCTCTGTCACCCAGTTTTCAATCTGACCAAGGAAGAACAGGATGCTTGCAGGAAGGCATGGACCCTCAGACCCAGCCTCCTCCCTCAGTCCCAGGAGTCCAGGCCCCAGCCCTCCTCCCCCAGGCTTGGCTTCGAGGGCCCAGGCTCTTTCACCTCCTCTGGATCCAGTGAGTACTTCTCTGGCTCCCTCCTGGCCATTTCCAGCTCCTTCCTGGAGACGCAGACGTGGCTGTTGCCACGACAGAAGGCATGGCAGGGCCGGCAGGTGCCACCTCCCAGGGCTGACCCCACAAACAGTGGGAGGCACTGCTCACAGTGGCTGCCCTGGGAACCCAGGATAAAGCGGTCAGAAGGGCTGGGGATGCAGGGCTGGGACTTGATCATGCCAGGCGTGTGATCTAGCCTTGCTTCACCCGCTCATTTCCAGCCCTAAGTCCTGAGCTCAGATACCCTTCTCTCTACTTCACTGCCCCAGCACCCACTCTGTTCACCATCAGTGTCCCCGGATGCTCTACACCTCCCTGACACAGGGCTTCCCCTGCCCTTGGCTTCTCAGGGTTCAGAATGAGATTCAAGATGCCTGAGCACAAAAGCTGGAGTGTGGCCCTGTGTGTGAGGCCCTGGGTTCCATTCCACACAAATAAGTGAACATGCTCCCTAGCAGAGGCTGACAGCAAGCCAGGGCAGGTCTAGGGTGAGGGTCCAGAGCCCCAGGCACCCACCTTGGTGTGGTTACGGCAGAGCAGACAGTGGTCGCGGGCTCCCACGCCAGCACACTCACTGTGGCGATTGCAGTGACACTCTGTGGAGCAGTTGCGGCCCACAAAGCCAAAATGGCAGCGACAGTGGTCAGGCTCCACGCAGGAGCCGTTCACACAGCCCTGGGCACACACCGGGCGGCACAGGCCTGTCACACTGCGGGAGTGGGGGGAGGAGGTAAGGGGCAGTGGCCCAGCGGCCCCCACTGCCCTTCCCTACTTCCCACCTGCTGCCGCCCCAGCAGATCTGCCTGGCTCTGAGACTCCATTTTTCTGTTCCCTTGTAAGGGTGCAGCCCACCACCTCCCCCAGGAGCTGGTCCATAGCCCTTCCTCTTCTCAGACCTCTGTGGAACTTGTGTTTTGCCTGTCTCCCTCACCACCTTGACCACGTCACAGCCCCCCAACTTCCTGAATTAATCCCCATGCACCTTGTGAGTCAAACTCCCCTCCTCCCATCAGGCAATGCGCTCAGGCGCCCCTCCTCCCATCAGGCAATGCGCTCAGACGCCCCTCTCCCATCAGGCAATGCGCTCAGACGCCCCTCCTCCCATCAGGCAATGCGCTGGGCCTCCTTCATCAGGGAACACTGTCCCCCGGGGGCGGCGGGCTCACTTGTCCATGGTGTAGCCCGTCTTGCAGCTGCACTCATAGCCGTGGGGCTGGTCGTGGCAGTTCTGGGTCTCATTGCAGTCGTGGTGTCCATTTGCACACTCATTCTCAGGCGGACAGGACAGGAAGGCCCAGGCCGCCCCAGGCCGTCCACACGTCAGCCCTGGTCCCAGGAACACAGGGATTCATTGGGGGCCTGCACCCCCACTTCCTGTGGGCCACACCTAGGTGCTACCCCCAGCAAGCACCCCCCCTGCCCTGTTGCTTGGCTCCCCAGCCCTTCTCACCATCTCGGGGGCCACTGAGGCCACCCTCCATGCAGCGGCCGCCCCCATCCTGGCCTCCCCAGGCACACCAGCCGCAGTGGGGGCGCCGCAGGCACAGGGCACACTGGGTGGCCTGAGCACAGCCCAGGGAGCAGCTCTCGGGTCCCCGCAGCAGCCGCCCGCAGCCTCCGGCCATACATCTCAGGGGCAGGTAGGAGGGGCTCAGACACTGTCCAGGAGGGGGGAGAGGGGGAGAAGTAGAGAAGGAAAAATACATGTGTGGCTCTCCCCACAGCACCCAAGGCCCCCCATTCCATGGCCCCAGTCAGCTCTCTCTCATGCCTTTCTAATTCGACATCAGGACTGGAAGTCAGGCCAGAGAGACTCTACAGTGGAAAGATCCAGCACACAGGAGCTGGGGGGGAGGGGCATCTGGGTGAGCAGACATACTGCAGGAAGGAAAGAGAGACAGAGAGAAAGGAAGGAAGGGAGGAAGGAGAGAGAGAGAAAGAGAAAGGAAGTAAAGAAGGAAGGAGGGGAGGGAGGGAGCTTGAAAGCAGTGGACAGAAGATGAGAACTTGGTGAAAACAAATAAACGTCTGTGGTCCACATCCTTTATTAAAAATCATGACTCAAAAGAAAGACACAGGCTGGGCGTTGTGGCTCACGCCTGTAATCTTAGCTACTCAGGAGGCTGAGATCTGAGGATTGGTTCAAAGCCAGGCTGGGCACTAAAGAACATGAGACTCTTATTTCCAATTAATCACTAGAAAATGGGGCTGTGGCTCAAAGGGAGGTGTGATAACTTTGGGCTGAAGAGCTCAAGGATAACACCCAGGCCCAGAGTTCAAGCCCCATGACAAAAGAAAAAAAAAGGACACAAGCCTGGAGTTTGGCCTACTGATAGAGTGCTTGCCTTGCATGTACAAAGACCCAGGTTTGATTGCTCAGTACCACATACATAGAAAAAGCCGCAAGTGGTGCTGTGGCTCAAGTGGTAGAGCTTTAGCCTTGAGAAAGCCCAAGAACAGTGCTCAGGCCCTGAGTTCAAGCCAGGACTGGCAAAAAAAAAAAAAAAACAAACACAAAAAACCAAAGGATTAGACCAAGAGTAGGTGCACCTCATATTCCAAAGATGATGGGTAGGGTGGGCAGATTTCCTTAGACTGTAGCTCCAGTCACCGAGGCCTGGCTCTACTTCCTACCCCCATCCCTGAGGAACCACACTGTACAGGTGGTGTCACTGTTCTTTGGTGGCCCAGATGGACATGCAAGAGTGGCAGAGCAGAGTTCTGACTCACAGCATCTCAGAACAAATGTGAAGCTGGCTGTTGGGGAAAAGGCTTCTCTCACTTCCGCTGAGGGGCCGAGGGGCTCTGGGAGAGGAGTGGGGCAGCAGCTCATAGCTATTACTAACATGTTGGGACCCAGAGCGCATGCTCAATGAGGCTCAACCCTTTGGGAACAAACCTCAGGGTGTCTAAGTGTTTTATTTACTGCTTGGCCTTAAGTGAGGGATAAGAAGGAAAGAGATTCATGTGGGCTGGGTGCCCAGCAACACTCTGAAATCCTGAAATAGAAACCTTGATTGCTGTGGCCAGAGCTCAGAGCCCACCAAGGGCTGGGCTGGCTATGAACAGAACTTTGCTCAACTGCCAGATGCCAACCTTCTGCCAACCAGCCTGACACGCCCATGTCTTGGGCATTCAATAAATTCTGTGTGCATTTCTTCCCCCGCCCCATTGGATTTGTTGTTTGGAGGACAAGTTCTTACTATGTATGTAGCCCACGATGCTTTGAACTCTTGTTTTTTCCTTCCTGAAGGCTGAAATTATAGGCAAATACCACCCTACCCAGTAGTTTCTCTAAAATAAAATTAAAAAAAAAAATCTCTGCTAGGCAGGGCTTCTAGATCTAAATTTAGTGCACTCACTGGCAGATGGCAGGGCAGTCTGGGAAGAAGCAGAGAAACCTGAATCACTAGTCCTGAGTGGCATTTTTGGCTGTGACCTGCTGAAGTGGCCAAATAGGACAATGTCCCACATCACAAACCTGAGCGCTGACCTGTTGTTAGCCAACACAACCTAGCAAGGTGCGCAGTGGAAAGTTTGTGAAAGGTAGAGAGAAAGGAGGGAGGGAAGGAAAGGAGAGAAGGCGGGAGGGAGGGAGGGAGAACGGAAGGACAGATGAAGGCAGGCTAGGGAGGAGAATACTCAGTTGCTTGAGGCCAGCAGCACTACAAAGAACGCTAGGGCGACCAGCCAACATATCACTGCCAGGCAGGGTGTCTATTCTAGATGCTTGTACCCCACCCTCCCGGGCTGGAACATGCCAGAAGCATTGGCAGTTTCTTTTCTCTAAAAATGGAAGTCCTAATGGCAAGTGTCCCATTTTCCCTGTACTTCCAGCTACGGGGAGAGGTGCAGACACTGGAAACCACAGCATGTTCTAGAAGGTCAGGTGTCTGGATGTTGCAGTCATGTATGCAACCACAGACATAAAGGGGTCCTGGCTGGCCCGGCTTCTTCTCTATTTGGAGCCCCCAGGGCCGTGTCCCACTGAACTGAGGCTGGAAACCCGCCATGAGCGCTGGCTTGCTGTGAGTGGGAGCCGTCCAAGTGACGGAGGGGCGGAGGGAAGAGGAGAGGGTCCTGGGGTGGGGGTACCTGTTGGAGACTGCTGCTCCAGACACAGTGCTGCCAGCCTCCGTCGGCACCCTTGGAGTCCAGGCAGGAGGTACAGTTGGGGAGGAGGTGACAGGGAGTGGGGCAGGGCAGGGGGGGGGAGGACTCCACTGGCATCGGGGACACATTGAGTAGAGAGTGGCTGAAGCACGTCCAGTCGTAGGTGGGCTGCACTGAGAGGATTCGGCGGGTCTCTCCTGGGATGAAGGACACAGGAATTCATGGCCAGTCTAGATCTCAGCTCCTCCTCCCTGAGACCCAAGAGTCCAGTGCAAGCCTCTTCCTTCAGACCCAGGGGTCCAGGCCCCAGACTCCTTCTTCAGACTCAGTCCAGATCCTGACCTCCTCCCTCAGACCCAAGCTCCCACGAGCCGAGCCCACGGCCTCACCGGTCCTCTTGAACTGCCGGGTCCACATGCACTTGCCCTCGCGCGTGCACTGCTCGCAGTCGGCCGACCCGCACGCGGCCTCGGAGCAGTTCCCTGCCCAGAAGACCTCGCGCTGGTTGATCCGACAGTCGTTCTCCGACGTGCAGGACCCATTGCGGCCGATGCAGGCGCCCTCAGGGCAGTTAGTACACCACTTACAGCGGGGTGCAGAGGCCTGGTGGGAGATGATGGGCTCAGTTGGATCTATGGGGGACCCCCAGCACCCCATTCCCAGGCTCCTGATGCCTGAGGGGTGCACACCAGGACTGCCATCCCCACCCAGGCTGCTCACCTCTCCATCTCCAGGCTGCAGGGTGCGGGGGTGGCGGGCCAGGCATTCGCTGCAGGTCCGGAGCCTTCGGCATTCCTCAGGAGAGCGAGGCATCGGGGAGCAGGACGGCCCTCCACAGCCCAGCCTGGGGGACACAAGGCCAGCCTGGGTCACGCCAGCCAGGCCTCGGCCTTCTGAGGACACTCCCAACCCTGGTCCTGACCCTCTCCACTCTGGGTCTTCCACCCCTCAGAAATGGGTCACCCCACATCTTCCTGCTACCTGGACCACAGCCATCAGAAATCACTCCACACCCTCCTACCCCATTAATCACTCCTGAGTTCCTCTCCAACCAGCCCTTCTTCCTCACCCCTGCCCAACTCAGGGCCCTTCCTCTGGTTCTCTCCAGCTCCATCCTCTGCAGCTGCTCCAGAAGCCACCTCCCCGCACACCCAGAGCTGCCTTGCCTGTTGGGGTTCAGGCTTTTTTCTTTCTTTTCTTTTTTCTTTCTTTTTCCTTTCTTTCTTTTTTTCCCTGCCAGTCCCTGGGCTTGCATTCAGGGTCTGGGCACAAGCCTTGAGAAAGGTCAAAGCTAGCACTCTACCACTTAAGCCACAGCACCACTTCTGGCTTTCTCTATGAATGTGATTCTGACAAATCAAATGCAGTGCTTTGTGCATGCTAGGCAAGCACTCTACCAACTAGGTCATGATCCTGGCCAGGGATCAAGCTTTTTGCACTCCCCACCACCCACAATCATCCTTGAAGGCCCATGTTTTATAATTCTGCAGACTTTAGAAGTGCCATGGGTTCTTCTGCAACACACTGGCATGGTTAAGCTGGGAGCACTCCAGAACCAATTAACAGCCTGCTGAAGATGTGGCAGTGTGGGTCATGGACAGACAAAGCCATCAAACTGCCTCATGTCAAGTTCATCAAGCAGCTCAGCACTGGTGGTGGCTCATGCCTGTAACCTTAGCTACTCAGGAGGCTGAGATCTGAGGATCACAGTTCAAAGCCAGCCTAAGCAAGAAAGTCCATGAGACTCTTACCTCCAAAGAATTACCAGAAAACCAGAAGTGCACTGTGGCTCAAAGTGGTAGGGTGCTAGCCTTAAGCAAAAGAGCTCAGGGACAGTGCATAGGCCCTGAGTTTAAGCCCCACAGCTGATAATAAAAATCATCATCATCATTATCATCAAGTAGCCTAGTGAGCTGGTGCCAATGAGGAATTTCTTAGCTTCTGGGGTGCTGGGGTTTCCAAAATACAGTTTAAAGACCGATGGAGGGGCTGGGAGTTTGGCCTACTGGGAGAGTGCTCACCTATCATGCATGAAGCCCTGGGTTCAATTCCTCGGTACCACATACATAGAAAAAGCCAGAAGTGGGCCGGGAGTTTGGCCTAGTGGTTAAAGTGCTTGCCTAGCATGCACGAAGACCCAGGTTCGATTCCTTGGTGCCACATACATAGAAAAAAGCCGGGAGTGGTGCTGAGGTTCAAGTGGTAGAGCTCTAGCCTTGAGAAAGCCCAAAGACAGTGCTCAGGCCCCGAGTTCAAGCCCTAGGACTGACCAAAACAAAACATTGTCTTTCATATACACCTGCATGCTTTTATCTTGGCAGGCCCCAACACTACTGCTCATGTAGGGGCTGGCTGGGACCCAGCTGCTCTAGAGTGGGAACCCAGACCACAAGCGGGGTTCCCCAGGGCTGCCCCCAGGCTGTCCTTGCCTGTGATGGTTCATCACCTTCCCACTAGTGAGCCTGGCCCTCCACACCCAGCCTAGCGCACAACTCTCAGGGCATCACCACTGTGTGATGTGCCACCAGTTGCTATGGTTACCTGTGGGCCTGGTCCCCAGACAGGCAGGCCCCATGGCACCAGGTGCAGGCCTCGGACTGGTTACAGGCTTCCAATGAGGGGAGCAGGCGGCAGGGGTCAGGGGGCAGGGTCAGTGCTAGCAGGCGGCCCAGAGCCACCCCCCCAAAGCCTCCAGAGATATACAGGCGGCTCCCCACAGCAGCCACGGCGTGGGCCACGGACTCCTCCATTGGGGGTCCCACAGATGCTGGGCCTGAGGAAGTATGGGGGGAAGAGAAGCTGGTCAAGACGGAGACCCAGAGAGGACAGAGACAGAGTCAATGGAGGGCAGGAATAGGCGTGGAAAGGCAAGAAGACAGGCAAGCACAAACAGACAGGAGACTCACACGGACATCAAAGGAGAAGCTGGGTGTTGGTGGCTCATGCCTATAATCCTAGCTACTCAGGAGGCTGAGCTCTGAGAATTGTGATTTAAAGCCAGCCTGGGTAGGAAAGTCCATGGAACTTTTATCTTCAACTATCCACCAAAAAAACAGAAGTCAAGCTGGGGCTCAAAGAGGGAGAGGATCAGCCTTGAGCAAAAAAGCTCAGGAAGCGGCGTGCCAGTGCCAGCGGCTCACACCTGTAATCGTAGCTACTCAGGAGGCTGAAATCTGAGGATCACAGTTTGAAGCCAGCCTGGGCAGGAAAGTACATGAGACTCTTATCTCCAATTAACCACCAGAAAATGGGCAGGAGAGCTGTAGTTCAAAATGGTAGAGCATTGGCCTTAAGTGAAAAAGCTCAAGAACAGTGCCTAGGCCCTGCATTCAAAGCTACAAGCAACCCCACCTTAAAAAAAAAAAATGTGGAATTAGGGAGGGGATAGAAGGAGGGAAATGGGGACAAAAACATGAGAGGGGGTGTCAATGTGTGAGAAGTGATGTAACTGTGACCCCCTCTATACATTACAATAAAAAGAAAAAAATGTGGAGTTATGGGTAGTATATTCTGTTTGATGTTACTTATAACTAATTTTATTATTTCTATACAATGGAATCAAAGATAAACTTTCATAGGCTAGGCCAGAAAGAATGATTTGTGACACTAGAGGGGGAAGAGGCCTTTGCTGAGCAGTCCGAGGACACCTGACAATTTCTCCTGAGTGGGGGCTCCTAGGACAGACCCAGCCCCTGGGGGAACACGGTGGGGACTCACGTGTGAGGTCAGGCAGAAGCCAGGCATTGCAGTTGACCTGGTAGAGCAGAACGTCACTGCTGAACTCATCAGGGTCTGAGCGCCCCCCAAGAACCACCATGGTGTCCCCTAGCAGCGCAGCAGCATGGAAAAGTCGAGGGCGGGGCTGTTGGGGAGACAGAAGTGGGGATGGTGTGTCAGAACCCCCCTTTTCCATGTGCCCCTTTCCCAGCACACCTGCCACCCCTGCAATTCCCTTTCTACCTGTCACCAGCTCACCGCTCCCCCAGGAAACTCCCTGGACCCCTTGGGGCAGCCCACAAAGCCATCTCCCTTCTTAGGGGATGGTCCTGGTGCTGCCGTAACCCATCCCGTGCCTTGTGAGTGTGGCCCGGACCCCTCAAGATGAACACCCACGTGATCCCAGTGGGCTGAGGGTAAGGGGCTCCCTCACGCTTGTTGCTTTGCTTCCCTCTCCCAAGCAGGGCTTAGGAAAGCACATACAAAATTGTCCTTGGAGGTGAAGAGTGTGGCTCAAGTGGTAGAGTGCTAGCCATGAGCAAAAGAGGCTTAGGGACAGTGCCCAGGCCCTGAGTTCAAATTCTAGGACTGGCAAAAAAAGGGGGGGCTCACCTGTAGATAGCTCTCTGTCCCCCACACCCTGTCTCTTTGGCCTTGTAAGGCAGGATGCACAAAGAGCCTCAGCCTTACTTTTCCTTGTGGGTGACCGGGCTTGAACTCAGGACCTGGACACTGATGTCTTTAAGCTTCCTTTGCCTAAGGCTAGTGCTCTACCACGTGAGTCACAGTTCCACTTGGCTTTTTGGTAGCGATAAGAGTCTCACAGACTTTTCCTTCTGGGCTGGCTTCAAACTGTGGTCCTCAGATCTCAGCCTCCTTGAGTAGCTAGGATTAAAGGCGAGAGCCACAGATGTCCAGCTCTGCCCTACTTTTTACAGATTGGGGGTGCAGGAAGAGGAAAGGACCTGCCAGGGATATAGGGAGATGGAGTGCAAACGCTAGGCCTCTGCTCTCGTGATGGAAGACTCTCTCCTCCAACTCAGGGTTGGACAACACAGGTTATCTGGGATGTCACTGTTCAGACTGGAAAACCGGGAAGCAGGTATGAAGGGTGGGGGAGTCAGTCCTTGGGGACAGAGAAAGAAGAGTGTATGGCTGCTGCCCCAGCAGCCATCTATCTAGACCACATTTTCTGACCTTTGCCCCCTGAGACGGGGCCAGCAGGCTCCAGGTCCGGTCAGGACAGTGCAGGGAATAGAGCTCCGGGGAGGGGGCTGCCAGCTCCACATGGAAACGGAAGCCCCCAAATACATATAGGGAGTCAGTGGCCTCATGGTAGACTGCCGAATGACCATAGAGTCCTGGAGGAGGGAGCATGATCAAAGACAGCCTGGATTTACCACCCACGACCAGTGCCCTGGGTCCCTTCCCCAGTGTCCCCACCCCTCCCCTTGGAGTGTAGATGATCACTGGATATCCAGAAAGGAAAGAGAACAGATGGGATGCTGTAACAGGCCCAGAGGAGGAAGACAAGGTGCAAAGATATCTGGGAGGCTGTGATCAGAGCCTGGAGAGAAGGCAACGTCTCTATCAGAGCCTGGAGAGGAGGTGGACAGGCCATCATAGTGTGGCGAGGGTTGAGGGGGGGCTACAGAGAAGCTGAACATTGCCAGAGGTGATTCCTGGGCAATCTGGATGGCTAAGGGGTAGCAAGGGGATAAGAAGGTACACTGGACAGTGGCCTGCGTGTGGCATGGACACAGCCTGTTTGAAGCCCTGGGCAGCTCTGCTCACAGCCCCACCTGTGGGGGGCGTCCCACTCTGGGCTCCTGATATCCAGGTGCCAGTCGCCAGCTGGTACTCGAACAGCTGCTGGTTGAAGCCATTTTCAGGGGAGTAGCCGCCCACCAGGAGTAGAGACAGGCCTCGGCGGGCGGTCAGGCTGTGACCGGCGACTGCTGGCAAGTCCACAGACTGAGGAGCCTGCAGGATGGGGGACAGATCACCCAGGGAGTGGAGGTGGAGGTCATCTTGTTGGCAGAGGTAAGACTGAACTCCCTGGGGTTCCATGTCTCCTTTGGAAAAGTGCCTTTTCCCTCACTCCTTAGCTGGGCAGGCTCTGGCCAGCCTGGCCAGCCAGAATACCCCAGGCCCTGAGCCAGGATCAGCTTGAGACTATAACAGGACCTAGGCCAGCCAATGAAATCCAGTTGTGCAGCCATCTGTTGTCTGTCTGTCTGCCTATCTGTCTGTCTTTCTCTGAATCCAACCCATCATGCATGCTTGCATGCCTTCTGTTGGCAGCAAAGATGGTGGGTGCAACTCTGGTCATCCTGGCTTAGCCTGGCAGGGGAGCCATGGCTGGGGTTGTACAGAGGCTCACCTTGTCCTGCCGCCACTGCAGGGTGGTGAGGTTCAAGACCCAGAAGTCACGGGTGACACCTCCAGCCGTGAGCCCTCCCAGCAGGTACATAGCCCCACGTCCTGCAGACACATAGGCAGCTGCATGGAAGGAACGGGGAGATGGGCCTGGACCCCCATCTTCAGCTCCCGCCAGCATCTGTGTCCACCGCCGCTCAATCACAGAGTACCTGAGGACAAGGCGGAGGGGGGAGGGGGGAGGAGGGAGGGGCAGGGAAGAAGCATCAGTAGCCAGTGGCTCACTACTGTAATCCTAGCTATCCAGAAGGCTGAGATCTGACCATTGTGGTTCAAAGCCAGACTGGGCACAGAATGTGTGAAACGCCTATGTCCAATAAACCACCAGGAAGCCAGCGTGGAGCTGTGGAGCTAACCTTCGGCAAAAGAGGACTCAAACCCTGGCCTTCATGCATACTAGGAAAGCAATTCACCTCTAAGCCACATTCCCAGCCTCTCGGGTGACTTTTGAGTTAAGCGCCCCTCACTCAGGTATCCTGTCTTACCTGTACAGGTTTCCCAGGAGCCCCTGGGGGAGCCCCAAGCCTCCGAACATCCACAAGGTGCCATCAGGTCCCTCTACCATCGTGTGTCCCAGGCGGTGCAGAAATCGGCTAGCTGTGTCCTAAAGTCAGCAGTCAGGGGCCAGGGGTCAGGAAGGTCATGACAAAGTCAAGCCTAGGTCCCAGATCTCCGAGATGAGACAGAGCCAGCTGGACCCCAACTCACAGCTGAGAGGCGGCTGTCCATGACAGTCTCCCAGACCAGTTGCCCGCCATCCAGCTTTGTGGCACAGTCCGGACCTCCGAAGCCCTCGGCACAGATACACACACCAAGGCTCTGGGGACAGCAGGAAAGAGGCTCAGGGGGGCTCTAGTCACTACTCCTGCTCCCTACAACCCCAGCTGGCCCTGTCCCTCCCCCCCACTCCCACCTCCATACCTGATTACAAATCCCAGCGCCGGTGTGGGCATTGCAGTTCTCAGGACACAGGGCCATGCGGCAGTGGGGACCAGCCCAGCCCTGGGGACATCGGCAGAGCCCAGCACCTGCAGCCCCATCCTGGGGTACGCACTCCTGGGGGACTGGGCAGCTCCCAGGGCCCCCTGAGCCGCAGCGGGCAGAGCCCACAGAGGCATTGAAACCCCAGGATGAAGAGCCATTGGCCTCCCAGTGCAGAACCAGCAGCCCTGTGGGGGAGGAGGGTGGAGACAAACACCAAGCTTGACCGGGCAGGGCGGCGGCGTCAGGACAGATTGCACACTCTCCCTACCCTGGACCAACCCAGAAAGTTCGGCCCATTTTACAGCACCAGTTGCAGGCTGGAGTTCCTGCTCAGTGGTAGAGCACATGTCTATTATATACAAGGTCATGGGTTCAATCCCCAGAAAATGAAAAATAAAAATAAACTGGCCACTGGTGGCTTCTGCCTGTCATCCTAGCTACTCAGGAGGCTGACATCTGAGTGAGGACTGAGGTTCAAAGTCAGCCCAGGCAGAAAAGTCCATGAGACTCTTATCTCCACAAGTGGAATTACATCGCAAAGTAGTAGACCACTAACCTTGAGAAAAACAACTCAGGGTCAGTGCCCAGGTCCAGAGTTCAATCCCCAGGACCAACAACCATAACAAAAGCCTAAATCTCTCTCATTCACCCACTGCTTGCCACCTCCTTGAGTGTTGTCCAAGCCAGCATTCTACCTCCCCCAGACACCAGTGTCATCATCTCCCACACTCTCATGGAGAATCCACACTTTGCCCACACAATTCTTTTTATTTATTTATTTATTTTTGCCAGTCCTAGGGCTTGATCTCAGATCCTGGACACTGTCCCTGAGCTTCTTTTGCTCAAGGGGTAGCACTCTACCACTTGAGCCACAGCACCACTTCTTACTTGTTCTGTCTATGTGGTACTAAGCAATAGAACCCAGGGCTTCATGCATGCTAGGAAAGCACTCTACCACTAAACCACATTCCCAGCCCTGCACACATTAATTCTTTTTTTTTTTTTGCCAGTCCTGGGCTTGAGCTCAGGGCCTGAGCACTGTCCTTGGACTTTTCTCAAGGCTAGAGCTTTACCACTTGAGCCTCAGCACCATTTCTGGCTTTTTTCTATGTATATGGTACTGAGGAATCGAACCCGGGTCTTCATGCATGCTAGGCAAGCACTCTACCACTAGGCCAAATTCCCAGCCCACATAATTCTTATAAGCATAAACTTGACCCCATCCCAGACAAGCCCCAGGCCTCCCACAGCTCTTAAGTAATTAATGACATGAATGTGGCTGGCATGACACTTTAATACTTAAGGCACATCCCTATACCTTTTTATTTTCATGACATTTAAGCAGAGCCTCACTTTTGGCCTAAGTCTGCCTGGATTGCAGTCCTATTCACCCCTGCCATGACCCTGGGATGACAGATGCATGCCACTGTGCCCAGCTACTTAGCTGGCTGACATGGGAGTTTCACAGACTACTATTTTGCCAAATAAGCTTCCCATCTCAGCCTTCTGAATAGTTAGGATTACAGATGTGAGCCCCCCCACACAGCTAAAGTATTTTCTCAGGCTCCCATAGACATGCAAGGAGGTCTCAGGGCTTCCCACTCTCCCTTGCACCCCTGGACCATTGAGGCCCAAAACAGAAGAGTTCATTCAGGCAAGGGACTATGTCAGTCCCTGGACTAGAACTTGGTTCCTAAGCCTAGTGAGGTGACAAACACATGAGCAAAGGATATGCAGCCCTGAACAAGCAATAGGGGTGAAGCTCAGTAATAGAGCACTGACCTAGTATGTGAGAGGCCCTGGGTTCCATTCTACCCACAGCCACCTTACCAGACAGAGCCTGCACAGTGAGGGGCCTGTCCCGTCGTTGGCCACAGAAGGCGGCTATGAGGCTACGGTCTGACTGAACAACACCAGTGTCCAGGAAGCGTGGAAATCCATCAAATGCCAGGACATAGCTCAGCTGAGGAGTGCAGAGTGAAGAGTTAGGGATCATGGGGGCAAGAAAGAGGGGAACTTAAGAGGACAGAGCTAGGCACAGGACAAAGCTATAATCTAAGATACTTAGAAGACTGAGGTAGGAGAATCATGAGCCTAGACTGGACTATATAGAAGACTATATAGAAGTCTGATAGAGAAAAAGAGATGAGAGAGAGACAGACAGACAGACAGACAGATAGACAGACAGACAGAGACAGAGACAGAGAGACAAAGAGAGCTAGGAAGGGCAGGATACTGGGGTATAGCTGGTATAGCTGTTTGAACAGCCAGGACAGACCGTCCAGCTATGGCTTGGAGAGCATTCCTCCCATTTCTTTTTTTTCTTTTTCTTTTTCTTTTTTTGTCAGATGTGGGGCTAGAACACTGGGCCTGGGCACTGTCCTTAAGCTCTTCAGCTCAAGGATACGACCCTACCCCTTGAGCCACAGCGCCATTTCTGGTTTTCTGGTGGTTAACTGGAGATAAGAGTCTCACGGACTTTTGTGCCCAGAGTTGGCTTTGCACCTTGATCCTCAGATCTCAGCCTGCTGAGTAGCTAGGATTACAGGTGTGAACCACCGTGCCCTGCATTCCTCCCATTTCTATGTACCAAGCAGACAAAACTAATCTATCAGATGCTCTTGTACTGATCTTTTTCTCCATATACAGCTTCCAGTAGCCACTACTTGACTCAAGTTGTAAAACTGTAGCATTCCTGGTCTGGAGAAAGGAGATGGGAGTGCAGGAACCAGGAAAAGAACAAGGAAAGGGCAGCATTTGCTGGCTTAGGGACAAAGGGCTGGATGATCTTTAGAACAGAGTCTGGGATTTGAAAACACGGGGTCGGGCCTGTCTGGAGACCTAGAATGGGTTGGAGACATAGTCCTGACATTTGCTGAATTCTAGCCTCGCAGTGCTTACCGTGCAAGGGGTGCTGCTGTCTGGGGAGAAGGTGAGGGTGAGTGGGGGACACAGGGTCCCGGGGGCACAGGGCTGCAGCACCTCAGTGGCTGAGACAACCCACACACAGTAGGAGAGGCCAGGTCCACCTCTCGCTGCTGCACCGCCCGGGGGCTGCAGCCCCCCAAACCGGCGGGAGCCCAGAGCCACTGAGGACACGTTGGTGAGGAGGGCGCGCCCCCCACACTCACGGAAGCAGGAGCCACCAGCCCTGTGGGGATGGAGAGCACGCGTCAGACCTTCCCCACCTGGACTCACAGGATGGTGTCCCACCCTGAGCCCACCCGGCCCAGCTCTGCACCCTCTGGCTCACCGGGGGTCCCCGTAGTAGCCTGGGGAGCACAGCTGGCAATGGGCCCCCTCTGTGTGGTCCTGGCAGAAGCAGAGCCCACTGAGGTTGTCACAGTGGCCGCGGCGTGGGTCCCCGTGCCCGTTGCACTGGCAGGGCCGACAGCCACCCGAGCCTGTGGCGTTGCCGAAGCTGCCCGGGCGGCACCGTTCGCAGTGCTCACCCCATGTCCAGTCTGTGAAGGCCCCAGCAGGAGCGGGCAGAGTCAGGGGCAAGGGCAGAGGCAGACTTGACCAGCTGGCTCTCTCAACCCCTGGCTCCCTCCCCCACTGACTCAAAGGAGAGAAACTGAGGCCAAGCCAGGGAGACACAAGAAATGGGATTCAGCAAGTAAAACCTGTGGGGATCAGGAGCAGGAACTGGGCCCGGGGCCCCCATGTTGTCTGGGTCGGGAGGCTGAGGAGGGCCCTCAAGGCGCACCTGGGCTTGGGGCTGCGGCTGCTTACCCTGGCATTCATCACAGAAGCCAGGCCCCCGCCTGCGGCAGTGGCTGTGGAAGTTGCAGCCACAGTCTCGGGAGCAGCGGGGGGCAGGGGGCCCTGGGGCCGGTGTGGGAGGGGGCACATCGGATGTCCAGCCCAGGTCACACACGCAGGTGAAGTCAGGGGGCCCACTGCAGACACCATGGCCACAGTCTTCCAGGCACCTGAGGGAGTGTGGTGGGGCCAAGCCAAGAGTTGGAGAGAGGGGAACATCCCAGACCCCCCAAAGCAACCCAACATCTCCACCCACAGAGACATCCTCCCAAGTGAGCTGCCTGTTCCCATGGTCCCAGTGTGATATGCTGTCTCCAAGACAACTCCATCACACATGGTGATAGCCTGTTCCCATAGCAACCACCCGTCACCACTGTGAAAACCCCCTTTGAACTCCATAGCGATGCCAAAGATGGCAACCCATAGGCTGAGGGTGCTGTTTCCATGGTAACTAGAGTTTCCCGGGGGTACCTTGGCACCCCCAGGCCCTGGCCCATCCCTATGGCAACCCCTGCCTCACTCACGTGCGGTTGCAATGTGTGATGCCATCGCCCTGGTAGCCACGCTGGCAGTGACATTCATAGCTGAGGGGTGTGTTCAGGCAGGTCGCTCGTGGGTGACACCGTGCCAGGCCCAAGCGACACTCATCCACATCTGGACAACGGGCATAAGCCCAGCGGGCAGGCAGGGCCACCGAAAGCCCCAGGCCCTGGCCCACCCAAAGGGAACAGTTCCCCCCTCCCAGGGGCCCAGAGAAGTCCCCCTGCAGACACCTACAGGGCGGGGTCAGCACAGAAACATGACAACAGTGAGCGCGAAGCAGGGAGGAGAGAATCAGAAAGTAAACAGGAGGAAGGGAGAGAAAAAGAGGGGAAGAAGAAATAAAAACAAAGGAAAAAGACATTGCAGGATGGGGGACAGGTGACAGGGCAAAGAAACAAAGAGAACATTAGAACCACGGAGAAGAGAGGGCCCCTCGCCCCTCCCTCCCCACCGGGCCTCCTGCCAGCCCTCCTCACCGTCCCAGAGTGGGGTTGTCTTCATTGCCACACCAGCCACACTCGTGGCTCTGCAGACACTCGTGGCAGGTCAGGAAGCCGCTGCAGCTTCGGCACCGTGGTTCTGAGTGCACGCTGTAGAGTGACAGGTGTGGGGGGCTTAGAGCCCTGAGCACCTCGCTGGTTTAAACCACCGACTATTCCATGAGCCCAGGCCCAGGGCATACCTGTCATCCCAGCCACGGCAGCCCCCATGTGGGTACCGGGCCAGGTAAGCGGCAAACAGGAAGCAGGTGTGGGTGGACTGGCACCAGGCACACTGGCTGGAATTGGCCAAGCAGTCCTCACAGGTCAGGCGCCTGGAGCAAGGAGTCAGGTGTGTCCTGGCAGCCCCTGCCTTGCCTGGGATATCCAACCCACCCTAGGCCCTGCCAGGCTCACTGGCTACAGAGCGGGGGACACTCCTCTGGGCTCTTCAAGGCACCTCGGCCCCGGCCCCGCCGGCTGCAGGCTGCATCTCCTTTGCGGCTGGAGCTCTGATGCCACTCGCAGAAGAGATCCTGGGGAGGGGTGGCGAAGGAGTCGCTTGTTGGGCCCCCAGTGTCCACCCCATCACTTCTAACAATTCACTGACCCATCACCCATCCCCCAGTCCAACAATCTGTCTCCAATACCTGCCTCTCTACACCCCACTTCAGCTACAGACCTTGCACTTAGCCTGTCCAGGACCCCACTCCAGTACCCCATGGGGGCCCATGATAAGCCCAGGAATCTGAATAAAAGACCATCCAGAAACAATGAATAGGCGTGGATGGGGTGAGGAAGTGAAAGACCGGAGCTGGGCACCAGTGGCTCACATCTGTAATCCCAGCTACTTAGGAGGCTGAGGTCTGAGGATCAAGGTTCAAAGCCAGCAGAGAAGGAAAGTCCGTGAGACTCTTATCTCCAATGAACCACCAGAAAACAATAAGTGGAACTGTAGCTCAAAGTGGTAGCGTGCTGGCCTTGAGTGAAAAGGCGCTCAGGGACAGTGCCCAGGCCCTCATGACTGAGCAAAAAAAAAATACCCAAAAAGCTAAGTGGCTCAAGTGGTAGAATATTAGCTTTGAGTGAAAGAAGTTCAGGCATAGAAGGTCCTGAGTTCAAGCCCCAGGACCAGCACAAAAAAAGCCAGGAGTTTGGCCTAGTGGTAGAATGCTTGCCTAGCATGCATGAAGACCGGGGATCAATTCCTCAGTACCACATCCACAGAAAAAGCTGCAAGTGGTGCTGCGGTTCAAGTGGCAGAGCTCTAGCCTTGAGAAAGCCCAAGGACAGTGCTCAGGCCCTGTGTTCAAGCCCCCAGGACTGGCAAAAAGAAAAGAAAAGAAAGAAAAAAGGGAAAGAGGATTCACAGTAGATTCCTGGCCCCTACAAGGCCCCTGGGGGCCTGAACCCATTTCTTCCCTGTCCCACCTGGCTCTGGCCTACAGACAAATGAGAGAACCCACTCTGCCACTTGCCCAGGGCTCCTCTGCTGCCCATGACAGCTGTAAGCAGCCCTGCTCCACTTGCCCGCTCTAGCTGCATCAACCTGAGACTCCCTGTGGCTCGGCAGGCACCTGGGTGCACGCGTGGCAGTCTCGATGCTCCTCGCAGAGGGGGCAGAGGGCTGGTACCAGCACCAGTAGGGAGCCGCCGGCCCTGTCATCCTCACAGTGGGCCCCGCCCTGGCGCAGGTGGCAGGTAGCACTGCTCAGGCACCAGCCACAGCCCTGGTCCGCCAGGCAACCCAGGCAGGAGGTATAGGAGGTGCAGGCAGAGGAGCGGTAGGGCTCCAGAAAGAAGAAGGAGATCTCCTGGAGACAAGACACACAATGGCTAGGCGTCAAGGCAGGGGGCAGGGCCGGGGTTCTGAGCTGACAGTGTAATTATGGGTTTGGACATAGAACTCAACACAGAAAGTCAGGATTTAGGAAACAAGCACCCAGAAAGTGTCTGAATGCAAGAGGCTAGAGGCGAGAAAACAAAGCGTGGTGCTAGGATGTAGCTCAGTGGCAAAATACTTGCCTAGCAATGCCCTGGGTCTGATCCCTGGTACCAGGAAAGAAGAGACAAAAAAACAAAACAAAAGAAACAAAGTAAAACACACACACACACACACACACACACACACCAAGCCTGGGCTTCACTGGCTCGCGCCTGTAATCCTAGCTACTCAGGAGGCTGAGATCTGAGGATCGTGGTTTGAAGCCAGCCCAGGCAGGAAGGTCTGTAAGGCTTTTACCTCCAATTAACTATCAAAAAGCCATAAGTGGAACAAAGCTGTGACTCAAATGGTAGAGCGCCAGCGTGGAGCACAAAAGCTCAGGGACAATGCTCAGGCTCTGAGTTCAAGCCCTAGGACCGGCATATGACAAAATCAAACTAGAGGGCAGGAAGTCAGGGGTCAGCATGTGAGATCTAGGCCAGGGGGTTATGCAGTGGAGAACCCTTGCATGCCCAGAGTTCTGGGATCCACCCACAGCAATTCCCTGTCCCCAAATAACCCTAGAATATGGGGTCAGGTCACAGTCTGGGATCACAAGTTAGAAACTAGAAGATTTGGCCGGGAGTTTGGCCTAGTGATTAAAGTGCTTGCCTAGCATGCATGAAGACCCGGGTTCGATTCCTCGGTACCACATACATAGAAAAAAGCCAGAAGTGGTGCTGAGGCTCAAGTGGTAGAGCTCTAGCCTTGAGAAAGTCCAAGGACAGTGCTCAGGCCCTGAGCTCAAGCCCAGGACTGGCAAAAAAAAAAAAAGAAACTAGAAGATTTAAGGTGATGTCCAGAGCTCAGTACACAAGTGTCAAGGGGTCAGAGGTCAGCCAGGAAGTCAGCCACGGGACTGGAAAGCTCAGGGGATCTGAAGCCAAGGCCAGCTGGGCACTCACGCTGCCGCCTGGCACGCCGGTCCGATCCCACAGCAGGGTGAGCTCACTGTGCCCGGGGCCCGCGGAGCCGTTGAGCTGGCCTCGGATCTCCACTGCGTACTTGTGGCCTCGCCCAGGCATCGGGAAGAGGCGAGTGGACCCTGGACGCTGTAGCCGCCTGGTCTCCTTCTCCTGCTGAGCCACCCAGCGCCCCACTTCCTCCTGGGGAGAAGGATGAGTCTCAGACAGTGACCTTGGAAAGCTTCACAGGACCCCCTGAGCCCCACTTCTTCCTGGGAGGGAAGGCCTCAGAGCTCCTTAGATCCCCAAGAAGCTACACAGTACCCTCAAACCCCTAGAGACCAACAGCCTCCAGGGAATCTCACTCGAATCTCCCCCACCTTCTCCAGTCCCCACCCCAAATCGTGTGTGCGTGTGTGTGCGCATGCTCGTCCTGGGACTTGAACTCAGTGCCTGGGTGCTGTCCTTGAGCTTTTTTTTGGCTCAAGACTAGCACTCTAGCACTTGAGCCACAGTGCCACTTGGAGATGAGTCTCTCACTTTCCTGGGCTGTCTTTAAACTGCGATCCTCAGATCTCAGCCTCCTGAGTAGCTGGAATGACAGTGGTGAGCCATCTGCACTTGGCCCCTCAAATCTAGTGGGGAACCCCAGTGCACCCTTCCGTGCTAACAATCTGTCCCGTCCCCATAACTTCTCTCTTCTCACCCCAAACCATCACCTTACCCTATCCACATACCCTGACTTCATGATTCACCATCCCCGCACCGTCCAGCCCCCAAACATCCCAGGCTCTCTTACCATGTTCTCCGTGTTAGGACCAAGTGCCATCCGAGCCAGAACGTGTAGGCGCTGGGCCCTAGCCCACACAGCCACGTCTTCACCCCCAGAGCTGCCGGACCCTCCTGGCAGCAGCGGGTGGATAAAACCCCGGTACACTAGAGACACATCTGTCTCTGGGCTGGGAGTCAGGGTGATGGTTGTACTGCGAACAATGGAGACCTGTGCCAACAGGGAAGGGGTGAAGGTCTGAGCCCCTGGCAGCCCCACCCGCATTCCAGACCACGTCAGAGCTGGAGTGACCAACTCAGCTTCCCCATTTCATCAAGTGAGAAACTAAGATGGGGAGCAGGGGTTAAGTGGTGACCCAGTACCCACCTTCACCCCAGTCCCTGCTCATCTCCAGAGCATATAAAAAGTCCAACACTTGGGCTGGGAGTTTGGCCTAGTGGTAGAGAGCTTGCCTGGCATGCATGAAGACCCAGGTTCGATTCCTCAGTACCACATACATAGAAAAAAGTTGGAAGTGGTGCTGAGGCTCAAGTGGTAGAGCTCTAGCCTTGAGAAAGTCCAAGGACAGTGCTCAGGCCCTGAGCTCAAGCCCAGGACTGGCAAAAAAAAAAAAAAAAAAGTCCAACACTAAGGAACTGGGCACCAGTGACTCAGGCCTGTAATCTCAGCTACTCAAGGCGCTGAGATCGGAGGATCGAGGTTTGAAGCCAGCGCCAGGCAGGCAAATCAGAAAGACTCTTATCTTCTAGAAACCAGCAAAAAGCCAAAAGTAGAGGTGTGGTTCAAATGGTAGTGCTAGCCTTGAACCAAAAACTATTCAGGGATAGTGCCAAGACCAAGTTCAAGCCCCAGAATTGCACACACACACACACACACACACACACTGAGCTAGGTGCAGTATCAGTACTCAGAGGGCTCTATACTACAATCTGCCTATGGCCGCCTCTCAAATAGACAGGATTAAAGGCATGCATCATCACACCCAGTCCGTCCGTATTAGATGTCTGAATGTAAAGACTTCCAGAGTAGACACAGGAGTGGGGCTGTAACTCGGTATGGGGTACATACTTAGCCGGTCTGCACAAGGTCCTGAGTTCCATCCCTGGTAACACACACACTCACATTCGCACAAGCTGCAAGTCCAGGATCATCAACACCTCATACAGGATTTCTCTCACTTCCCACCTTGTCGGGCTGGGACGCGTTGGGCGGCTGCTGGAAGGTGAGCAGGTGCAGGCCTGGCAGGAAGCTCTGGGTGACACAGGCCTCCAGGGAGGTGACGAAGACAGGTGCTGGCCCCCACCAGCCCACGGTGCCCGAGATCTGCTCCCCTCGGCAGCGGGCTTGCTCTGGGAGGAAGGGAAGTAGGGGGTGGGAGGTCTGGGTGGAGGCGGGGACTGTGCCACCCACTGCCACCCACTGCCACTCACACTCACCAGGCCGAGGGAGACAGCTTTCATTGTGCACGCACCAGCCCAGGGCGCCAGGCCCCCGGGGAGGGCCCGTGGGGCCACTGAAGGCCAGGCATGCCTGGCAGTCACTCAGGAGGCGGCCCAGGCCCAGGCAGCTGGCAGCTAGACACTGCAAGGGAGGTTAGGGCACAGGGTTCACTGTCCACCCAGGCTCAAGAGATGTGGGATGGGCTGTGGATACAGGTGTCATGGTATGAAAGAGACTGGCAAATTGTGGACTGGGGAAGGAGAGCAGGGTGGAAATGCAGGGGAGACCCCCCCCCCGGGACAGGCTGACCAGAGGTTCAGCAGTCAGGTCAGGAGCGGAAATGAGGATTGTGGATGTAGGAACCATTGACCACTTGGCTTAGGCAGCGGGAGGACCAGGGGGTGGGGTGGGGTGACACTCACAGCCCCTGAGAGAGTCCCAGGAGGGGGTGCGGCCTGGCAGGCTCCTTGACACCAGCTGCACTCGGGGTCTCTGGAGCATACACTGTGGTCAGTGTACATGGAACAATAGTCCAAATGGTACTGAAAAGAAACAGGGGGTGGGGGGGCCCTGTTCAACCCCGGGGTCTTCCTGCCGCCTAGCCCCTCCGATCACTCAGCACTCTGAGGACCCACCCACCCCTCACCCATGCCACCTTTTAGCACCTCCACCCTCCATCCCACCGCACTGCCTTCCCTCCTCTGTGGGAACCAGGCCACCCTCTTCCTGTCTCCCCAGTGCTCACATCTGGGGCAGGAGCCTGAAACACGAAGGGGGGCACTTTGTAGGCCATCAAGTCCCCCCGAGGCCGGCCACTGTACCCTCCAGCCACCAGCAGGACACTGCCACCAAGCACGGCCGTCACGTGTGAGTACCGACCACTAGGGGGCGCTGCTCGGCCTAGAAGAACAGACACCCCCCCCACCCCAAGAATATTAGCCCCCAAATCTCCACCTTCATGAGCCTCAGCCTAGCCCCCACCCCACCTGCAAAGGCTAGCTCTACAATTCTCTCATCTCCTGCCCAAGCCATCTTTTAGGGGCAGAAATTCGTGGGTTCAAATTATAAATCAACTACTAGCTGTGTGGCCTGAGGTGTGACTTCTCTAAGTGGAGAATGTCCCTCCAGGAAAATATCCTTTCCCTACTGCCCAGGGACACGAGTGGAGCTGGTAGAAGTAGGGCCTGAGCACAAATCTGTCTGTTTCAGGAACTGATCTAGAAGAGCAACCTCCTTCATCCAGGCATTTTAAGGGAGCAGATTTAATCCAAGCTAGTGACCATCTATGAAGAACAAACCCAGACAAAAGTGAACCTAGCTGAGAACTGGTGCTGGAAATGGCGAATGCCATCAGTGAACTCCTGGATCCAGCTCAGCCTGAAGCTTTCACTTAAATGAACCAAGAAGTTCTCCTTTGTCCTCATACCAGATGGGCTGAGTTTCTGTCACATACAACCAAACGTCCTGACTGACAGGCAAGTGACAGTGAACGGTCACTTCCCAGCGCTCAGACTGACTCCTGTGCTACACAAGCCACGAGGCTTGGCCCACAGAACAATAAAAAAGGAACAAGTGGAGGCCTTCTCTGGTCATTTCATGCTTCACGCACCCCCTCAACTTACTCTCCTGACAGCCCAGTGACCCCCCCCCACTGCCCCCCCCCCGCCGTGTGAGAGGCCAGGGCAAGGGGTTGTTTGGAGCCAGCCATCTTGATCCTGCTACTTGTCCACTATGACCCTGCTAAGAAGCAGCAACCTGGGGCAGCTGACACAGAATCTGGAGCATCTGGACACACAAAACCTGGGCTGGGACCTACATCCCCTGCTGCCACACCTGCCTCCCAGCTCCGCAGTGATGCGGCAGCTCTTTCTTGGGCCCAGGCTGGAGGCAACAGGCTGCGGGAAGGCTCCTGCCCAGATTCAGTGTGGGGGAGCCCTTGGAGTTGCTTACCCTCAGGAGTCCCTGGGGGGGCCAGCTCAGCCCCCGATACCCACTGGTGGCAGCCAAGGTGGTAGAAGAAGATGCCATCTTCATAGCACTTTTCCTCCTGGTAATGGGTGTGCACGTTACCCCCTGGGAAAAAAGGGAAGGGGCACAGCTGATGAGCCCAAAAGAGGTGTGGGACCAGGCAGGAGCCTCAGGTCAGGGTCAGCTCAAGCCCCTGACAGGTGGGCAGGATCGGGGGCCTCCATACCATACACCACCATGTAGTTGCCCAGAACGCTGGCCGTGTGGAAGGCTCGTTCGCGGGGGCCCTGCAGTCCTTCCCGGCCCTTCAGGGTGGTCCACACGCGCCGGTCCACGTGGAAGAGCTCTGTGGAGTTTACCCTTACAGAGAACCTGCAGTGGACAGGCAAGCAGAGGCTCTGGGCTAGAAGGGAGGAGCCACGCCCTGCCTCACCTGGGCTCTCAGGAAGGAGGTCAGAGTCAACAAACTCTCCTCGCTAGACACTTGCTGTGGGCAGTACCATGATTAGATGAATTGTCTGCATAATCTGATCAGGGCTGGACACAGAATGAGTGACTAGGGCCGGGAGTTTGGCCTAGTGGTAGAGTGCTTGCCTAGCATGCATGAAGACCCGGATTCGATTCCTCGGTACCACATACATAGCAAAAAGCCGGAAGTGGTGCTGAGGCTCAAGTGGTAGAGCTCTAGCCTTGAGAAAGTCCAAGGACAGTGCTCAGGCCCTGAGCTCAAGCCCAGGACTGGAAAAAAAAAAAAAGAGTGACTAAAAGAATGAATGAATGAATGAATGAATGAATGAATGGAGTATATAGGAGGACACTGGCCAGGAAGGTTAATAAAGAATCACAGACAGCTGGTTACTGGTCACTCACTCCTGGAATCCTAGCTACTCAGGAGGCTGAGGTGTGGTTTACAGGCATTGCGGTTCAGAGCGAGCTGGGGCAGGAATCTATGAGATTCTCATCTCCAGTTCACTTCCTGAAAACCGGAAGTAGAGCTATGGCTTAAAGTGGTAGAGCACTAGCCTTGAGTAAAAGAGCTCTGGAACTAAGCTCAGGCCCTGAGTTCAAGATCTGCAACTGGCCAAAAAGCAAAA
The DNA here is from genome assembly GCF_031878675.1 of Megascapheus bottae. Lineage (NCBI taxonomy): Eukaryota > Metazoa > Chordata > Mammalia > Rodentia > Geomyidae > Megascapheus > Megascapheus bottae. Next base: position 5,427,239 of record NC_143539.1, read on the forward strand.
CAAAACCTCAGTGTGTGGGAGTGGGAGTGGATGAGTGAGTAACCAAGTGAATGAAGGAGGGACGGAGGGAGGGAGAAGACTGAATATCTCTAGGCCTCTGTTAGTGGCTGCGGCCATTTCGGGGGGAAGGCATGGGAGTGGGGTTGGTACTAGAGATGAAACTAAGGGCCTCCCGCCTGCTAGGCAGGTGCTCTACCACCTGGTCCACACCTCAGTCCTTCCACTTTGGGATTTATTTTTGAATAGTCTGGCTTACTTTACCTAGGCTCACCTGGATCCAATTTGCTGGAATGACAGGTGGATACCACTGTACTTGTCCCCAAAGACTTCTTAAATCTAAGCCTCTCTTAGGTGTAGAACTGGCCTGACCCTAAGGGAGAGGGGTATGGGGCAAGCCACTCACCGGGCAGTGGAAGGCCGGTGTCCACCATGGACCAGCAGGGCCCGAGATGGGGCGTGGAATACCATGGAGTGGCCAGTGGCGGCAGGGGGGCGCCCACCTGCAGGGATCACCTGTTCCCAGTAACCCCCACTGGTGCTGTCCAGACGGAAGCGGAAGAGGCCAGAGGAGAAGAGGTCATGCTGGGTGCGGCCACCAGATACATAGAGCCACGTGTCATCCACCAGAGCAGCTGCGTGGCCTGCCAGTCCTGGAGGCCCTGAGGAGCTGGACGTAGGGGGTGCCAGGAGCTCCCAGTGGCCTTTGCCCAATGGACGGAAGGCCCACACATCATTGGTGAGTGAACCATCAGCCAGCTCCCCGCCCATCAGCACCAGGGAGCCGTCCCAGGCCACGCCCACGTGGGAATGGCGGGCAGCCTGTGAGGAGAGACAAGGAGACAGAGATGGGAAGACGTGGCTGGATGGAGTCCAAGCCAGACATGGACACAGACATGCAGAGACCAGACAAATGGATGGAGAGTGAGACAGACAGAGACAATGAGGACAGAGATAAGCAGGGAAAGAAAAGGGCAGAAGCCAAAAAGCAGAGAGACAGACGCAGTAAGAGGGAGAGATGCAGCAAAACATGGAGGCAGACAGAAATAGAAGTGTCAGAACAACAGAGGAGCAGCCTCAGAGAGACAGAGGCATGGACAAGATGGACAAGACACCAAGAATAAGCCAAAAATAGAGGCAGACTGAGAGACATGGGAGACAAGATGTACAGGGGTGGGGGAGTAGAAAGAAAAAAAGAAACTGAAGGTAGAGGGGATGAATTTGTTCAAAATGCATTGTGTACATCTGTAGAAATAGCAGAAATAGCACAGTGAACCCCTCGTGCTACATGTGGATACTAATACAGAAATAAGACAATAATTTTCAAAAGAAAATATTTTTTTTAAGAAAAAGAAACCAAGTACTGAAGGCCCATGCCTGCCACCCTACCTACTCAGGAGGCTACGAGGATCTGAGGGTAGATTCAAAGCCAGCCCGAAGCCCCTGAGACTTTTTTTTTTTTTTGCGGGGGGTTCAGGGGCTTGAAATCTAGGCCAGGGTGCTGTCCCTGAGTTCTTCAGCTCAAGGCTACTGGCCTAACCTTGGAGCCACAGCCTCACTTCCGGTTTTCTAGAAATTAATTGGAGGTAAGAGTGCTCTGGCTGGCTTTGAACCTCGATCCTCAGATCTCAGTCTCCTGAGTAGCTAGGATTACAGGCATGAGCTCTGAGACTCTTATCTCCACTTAACCACAAAAAGCCAGAAGGGGGCTGGGGGTTTGGCCTAATGGTAGAGTGCTTGCCTAGCATGCACAAAGACCCAGGTTTGATTCCTTGGTACCACATATATAGAAAAAAAGCTGGAAATGATGCTGAGGCTCAAGTGGTAGAGCTCTAGCCTTGAGAAAGTCCAAGGACAGTGCTCAGGCCCTGAGCTCAAGCCTAGGACTGGCAAAAAAAAAAAAAAAAAAAAAGCCAGAAAGGAGGTGTGGCTTACTTGGTAGAGCACTAGCCTTGAGCACAAAAGCTCAGACAGCACCTAGGCCCAGAATATATATATATATATCAGTGCGAGCAAAGGTAGAAACTGAAGGAGGTTTGTCTGATAAGCTGTGGAGGAAAGAAGCAGGTGATAGAGGCTGCTCTGGGGGACTTGGCTGGGTCTAGTGAATGACAGGCTCCCCCAAGCAGGGCAGAAGAGGGTCCATACCGGTGCAGGACTCAGATCCCAGCGTTCCCAGGTGTTGGTAGAGAAGTTGTACAGGACCAGGTCACCCAGGGCCTTGTTGAGGTCCTGGCCTGTGGAGCGGTAGAAGTCTCAAGCTCTGGCCACAGGCTGCACGCAAGCCCCCAAAGTTCCACACACTCACTCCCCTCAAGCCGCTCACCTCCAAAAACAGCCAGCAGCCCTGGTGGGGACAGGAAAGCACCAGCTGCCCCAATCCGAGCAGAGAAGGCAGGGTCTCCAGCACTGACATTGTGCCACCAGCCAGCTCCCTGGTTCTCCCACAAATGAAGGTCACAGGCACGTCCCAGGAAGCCAGGCTCACAGCGGCAAGGTCCCAGGGGCTAGGAAGGGGACATAAAGGCAGGGAAAAAAAGAATCAGAGAGGTGGAAGGGGATACAAAAAGAGAAACAGCCAGAGTGAGACAGATGGGGCAGACAGGGTAGACAGGAAGGGAGAGAATGTTAAAGAGAAAGGCATGGTCAGGAGGATGGCCTAGTAGTAAAGTGCTTGCCTAGCATACATGTAAGCCCTGGGTTCGATTCCTTGGTACCACATACACAGAAAAAGCCAGAAGTGGCACTGTGGCTTAAGTGGCAGAGTGCTAGCCTTGGGCAAAAAGTGTCCAAGGACAGTACACAGGCCCTGAAGTTCAAGCCTCCTGACTAACAGAGAGAGAGAGAGAGAGAGAGAGAGAGAGAGAGAGAGGGAGGGAGGGAGGGAGGGAGGGAGGGAGGGAGAGAGAGAGAGAGAGAGGGAGAGAGAGAGAGAGAGAGAGAGAGAGAGAGGCAGAAGGCCTAAAGGAAAGACAGGTGGACAGAAAGAAGGACAGCTGGGCGCTGGTGGTTCATGCTTATAATCATAGGAGACAGATCTGAGGACTGTGCTTCAAAGCCAAAAGTCTGAGACCCATCTCCAATTAACCACTCAGAAGCCGGAGTGGTTAGGCTGGGAGCATGGTCTAGTGGTAGAGTGCTTGCCTAGCATGCAAGAAGCCCTGGGTTTAATTCCTTGGTACCACATACACAGAAAAAGCCGGAAATAGTGCTGTGGCTCAAGTGGTAAAGCACTAGCATGGAGACGGCACAAGGACAGTGCTCAGACCCTGAGTTCAAGCCCCATGACCCACCAAAAAAACAAAAACAAAAAAACAGAAAGCAGGACATAACCAGAGGGAAGAGATAGAACAAAGAAAATAGGCTGAGAAAGGACAGACAGAAGAAGAGAGGCTGCAAGAAAGATAGTGAGTCTTTCCAGTGAGTGAGGTCCCAGTTCACTGCAGGCTGAAAGGGCTCAGATAGGATAAATAGAGTCAGGTAAGGCTCACACATGATTTAGATCCCCAGCCAGAGTGCCTGGTTCTAGTGCAGGATCAGTGATAAAAGGATAGAAATTGTCAGTTGCCACTAGCTCCTGCCTGTAAGCCTAACTACCTGGGATGCTGAGATCTGAGGACTGCGAGTCAAAGCCAGACCACGTAGAACAGTCTTGGTTTTTATCTCCAAAAAACTACAACAAAAGCCAGATGTGGAGCTATAGCTCAAATGGCAAGGCACCAGCCTGGAGCAGAAAAGCTAAGGGACAGTGCCCAGGCCCTGAGTTCAAGTCTCAGTACCAGCACACACACACACACACACAAAGACAGAAGTCCTGACAGAAGGCAGGGCCACAGGAGGAGCTGGCTAAGAGGAGGGAGGAGGGCAGAGTGCTCAGGTGAGGGGAGGCCAGGGTATCAGGGTGGGAGGGCAAAGCGGGTCTTCAGGTGCCAGTGAAGCAGGGCTGGAGATCTCTGGTAGTCTAGGGTGGGTCAGGCAAGAGGGAAGTCCAATCTCAAGAGCCATGATACTGGATGTGGTCACAGAACTGAGTTCTCAGGGACCCTGGGCATGAACTCACCGAGGCACAGGTGCCATGGCTGCCACAGTAGGCCGAGCACTCCTGCAGGCTGCAGTCGGGCCCTCCCCAGCCTGGATCGCAGACACACACTCCTGAGGGCTGGCACTGCCCACGGCTCTGGCAGCCACCCGGGCACAAGGAGAAGTGGAAGGAGGCATTGAAGCCGAGTAGATTATAATTGGCATCACTAAAGAGGTGCAGCAGCATCTGTGGGGACAAGGACAGCTGGGCACAGTGGACAGGGTAGGATGGCCCAGGCACTGCCTCTGTCTCTCTGGCCTTGTCATCCCCATGTCCTCTGGGATGCCCTTTGGCTGACTGTCCCTCCAGGAAAAAATTCCTCCCTCTGTCCAACACACACACACACACACACACACACACTGAGTCCTCCAGCCACATCCCCACAGCCTGAGCCACTGACCTTGCCTGAGGACGCCTCGATGGGTGGGGGCCGTGTGCTCCCACTCAGACTGGCCAGCAGCGGGCCTCTCGGAGAGTCGCCATCATACACGAACAGATAATCGTAAGTGCACTCTGTGTCCAGGAAAAGGAAGTCCAACAGGATCCGGTGTTGGGGGCTTGGGGCTGAGCAAAGAACACAGAGGGAGCCAAATTCCAACACAGCCAGAGGAATCACAATGTCAGTCCCTCCCCCCACCGTTCCACCACGCAGGTGAGGAAACTGAGAGATGAGACTCCTTCAGTGAAGCCAAGGCATCTTCATTCATTCTGCCCCTGTCCAGCCTCAGACAGGCTCACGCTGCAGTCAAGGCCCAGGCCTTTCTGCTTTGCCAGAGTCTCTCTCACCATCCCTGTCCAAATTACACAGATCTCTCCATGGCTGACAACCACGTCTTTGTCAAGTGCCTGCGGAGGCTGGATCCCTCATCTGCCTTCCCCTGGTGACTCCTCAAGTTCAAGGTCTTCTGTTTCCATCCACTCTCACCACCACTTAAGAGAAATCTGATTCCAAACTACCACCACCACTACCTCCCCCCCAAAAAAAACACTGAGACTAGATAAAGTATGAACATGGCATAAAAGTAAGCAGGTTAAACAAGGCACAACAGTGTAGACTTGTAATCCCAGCACTGAGTTCAAGGCCAGCAAGAACTACAGAGACCCCTGTCACAAAAAAAATTAAGAGGGCTGGAAACACAGCTGAGGTAGCACAATGCCTGCCTAATCATCACCAGGCCAGTTTAAACCCCCGTACTATAAATAAATAAATAAATAAGTAAAAAATAAATAAATATTTTAGGAAAAAGAAAGAACCCTCCCTGCCTCTCAAGTGTCTCAGTCTCTCACCTTAGCCCTTGCCCCAGATCACATTTTCTCATGCAACACCAGCAACCAGCACATCAAGTTTCTAGTCTGTACTCAGTGTAACATTCAAGGCCCATCCTCCTAGACTTCTGGCTCTCAACTCTCTGTCCATGATGCAGACAGACAGCTAGACCCAGACAAGAACCTTAAGACACTCCAGGTTCCTTTGTGTCTTCAGAGGGGCTGCTCCCTTCTCCAACTCAGTAAACTCCTACACATGCTTTAAAATTTCCTATCAGTGGCCTATTCACATAACGTGGGTAACCTCCTTTGGCCTCAGCACAGTCTCTGTGAGCAGTGGACAGAGGAGGGATTAAAGGTCACAACGAGTTCCCACTCCTTCCCCAATCTCAATCAATCTGAGACTCTCCAAGGTTTCAGAATACTTAATAACTCCCCCCACTCAATCACACACTTCATTCTATTCCCATCCTGCAGCCTGACAAGAACAGCCAGCAAGCTGCAGACAGGTAGACGTGTTTATCCCAAAATGCATGCCTTCATCCATATTCTACAAAGCAGCCAGAGAGAGCTTCTTAAACATCAACCAAAGCCAGGGCCGTGGCTCAGACCTGCAATCCTAGCTATTCAAGAGGATGAGATTTGAGTATCAAAGCTAGCCTGGGCAGGGAACTCCATGAGACTCTTATGTCTAATTGACTACCAAAAAAAAAACTTCAGGTGGGCGGGGAGTTTGGCCTAGTGGTAGAGTGCTTGCCTAGCATGCACGAAGACCAGGGTTTGAGTCCTCGGTACCACATACATAGAAAAAAAAAAGCCGAAAGTGGTGCTAAGGCTCAAGCGGTAGAGTGCAAGCCTCAAGCAAAGTTTCAGAGCAGAGGCCAGGCCCTGAGTTCAAGCCCCAGGATCGGTATATAACACACACACACCAACTAGATCCTTCTGCTCCCCATAGCTCCCCAGTGCCCCAAGGTAAGAGACTGAGCTCCACAGCCTGCCAAGGAAGCCCTCTGCATGATGCAGTCCCTGGCACTTGTCCAGCCTTGGCCCATGACCTCTGACCTCTCCATGGAGACCAACGCCCACATCTATCTCCCTGTAAGGTCTGGACATTTCTGGCCTCTGTCACTATTTTCAGATATGGTCTTCTGTTTTTGCTCAAAGCCAGTCACAGACAGCAATCTCTCCTACCTATGCCTCCTTTACAGCTGTATGGATGTGTTACGACACTTGGTTCATTTGTTAAGATGCAGTCTTTATAACTGCTGCCTGGACCAGCCTAGAACCTCCATTCTTCCAGATCTCTGCCTTCACAGTAACTGGAATGACAGGCATATGCTATCACTCTCAAACTCCGATTCCCTCTTTCTTCCTCCTGCTTCTGTCTGACTAAAGCTGGGCTCTGCTAGGCACAGGGGTTTCTCCCATCACAGACTAAACTAGGTTTGTCACTGTTGATGCAGTTATCTCTGCTACTGAACTCTAAACCATAGTCACCAGGAACTGCTGGAACTCTATTTGTCTCTTGTTCATGTCTTGTCTGCAAATGCAATGTCTAGAACATAAAAGACTGGAGGGAAGCCAGGTATGCTGGCTCATGCCTGTAATCCGAGCTACTCAAGAGGCTGAGATCTGAGGATCACGGTTCAAAACCAGCTAAAAGCTAATGCTCTACCACTTTGAACCACAGCCCCACTTTTGGTTTGGGGGTGGTTAATTGGAGATGAGTCTCACAGACTTCCATGCCTGGGATGGTTTCAAGCCATGATTCTCAGATCTCAGCCTCCTGAGTAGCTAGGATAACAGGCGTGAGCCATCAGATCCTGGCTTAACAAAAATAATCTTGATGCCATTTGTTGAACATTTACTATGTGCCAGGCCTCCATTATGTTCCAATACTTGGTCTTCAATTCCTAGAGGAGGTGAATATTATCTCCATTTGGAGTAAAGAAAGCTGAACCTCAGAGAGAGAAGTTCTCTTTCCCCAAACTACAATGCCATTAAGAAGAAGAACGTACATTCTAAGCCAGCTGCTTGGACTCTGAGCCTGGTTTATTTTGTTGAGTGTGTGTGTGTGCATGAGAAAGACAGAGATACAGGCGGATACTCACTAGATAACACTGGCTGGCCTCCCACTCTCAATTCTCTTCTCTTTGCTTCTTAAATTCTGGGACTACAGGTATGCACTCTCAGCTGGTTTGTAACTGAGTCTGCATATATGCAGCTAACTCCCCCATAGACTTACCACCCTCCCAGGCTGAGAAGGAGCAGGTTGTCTGCAATCTTGAAGGGTCCCAACATTTTAAAGCATAATTTCTGGATGAGGACCAGACTCTGGGATTGTGCTGCTGAGGAGACGATTGTACAAACGAATGAATGAGTGACAACTGCGGCCCCACTCACCCTCGATAAGCCATTCGCAGTTGCCATTGACGCTGTAGTTGCCAGCACCATCCGTCACGAAGCCTGGCGCCTCTCGGAGCACCTGCCGCTGCCCCTTGCAGTCTCCGGCCAGGGCCCCCCTGGGGGAGAGCACGGCCCAAGCCAGGGCCGCCAGGGCCGCGGCCAGAGCCCGGCACAGGATCATGGTCGCCTCCAGCACTCACCGTGAGAGTCGGGGAGGACCGGAAAGACCTGGAGAGGCCCCCTCGAGGCTTGAGACCCCGCCAACGCGACCCCTAAGGCCTTGTAGGCCCGGGGGGCCTCAGAGACCCCACCGAAGGGGCAGCCGGTGTGGGCCGGCCCTGGATGCCGAGGGGCGGGCCCTACCCATCCATGGAAGGCCCTGCCTAGGGGCTCTTCATAGTCGGGTCCACAGACTCCTGAGGACCATAGGGGTCCCTCATAGACACAGACCCCCATAGGGGGGCCGACCCCCCCCACACACAGAGACCAGCCAGCAATTAGACTCGGACCGCCGCAGGCCCAAACAGACCTTCATAGAAGGCTGGGTGCCCGGGGGCGAAGGGCTCTACGGCTCCGAGGGGCCTCCATAGACGGTGCGACCCTCCAGGGCCAGAAGGTCCCGGGGAGACCCCTGGAGCCGGGGGCGGGGCGCCAGCGGGCGCCGGGGGCGGAGCCTGGCTTCAGGGCCTCGGGCTGGGATCCCATAGGCGCGCGCTTCGCTCCACCGGCGGCCCGGCCGGATCAGAGAGACTGAGGGGACTCCTGGGCTAGAGCGGCCGGGGTAGAGGAGGGACGGGGAGGGAGACCCGCCGGGAGGGCGGGAGCCGCGCAGCCGCTGTGGAAAGACTGGGAGAGAGGAGGCGAGAAGGGGCCCAGCCGCAGGTCAGAGCGGCCCTGGGAGGACTGGAGGGAGGCCCCGCCCCTCTGCACCCCGACGCCTGCGCGGTGAGGATCGGAGCCCGTGGCTGGGTGCACCACGCATGCGCGGTGCCGAGACGCCGACCCAGGCTCGGATCCGTCTTGCGTTTGATTTAGTAGGTACCCCTGTGTCTCACTGGTAAAGAGAAGGTAAAACGAAAGGAGTGGTGCCACGAAGGGTTCTGCTAGATGATTCTTCTAGACCTCCTGATGCTGGCTCGGCATAAAAGTCCAGTTATAAACTGCAAGCCGGTGGCTCTCGCATGTTAGCTGCTCAAGAGGCTGCGATCCGAGGATCGCGGTTCAAAGCCAGCCTGGGGCAGGAAAGTCTGTAAGCCCCTTATCTCCAAGGAACTGCCAAAAAGCCAGAAGCAAAGCTGTGGTTCCTGCGGTAGAGCGCGCCAGCCTTGAGTGGAAAAAAAGCTTGGAGACAGCGCCCAGGGCCCTGAGTTCGAGCCCCAGGCCGGACACACACACACACACACACACACACACACACACACACACACACACACACACACACGAGCAAAAGAGGCCCCAGTGTACATAAAAACCTCAACGACTCCTCTTTATTTTGGCAAGAAAGAGAGCCCCTCCCCCGAGCCGCGCGCGGGGCGGAGGTCCCAGATCCGGTGGCGTTGGCGTCCCTGGAGCAGGGCGCTCGGGGTCTCGGGAGTCCTGGAGTCCTGGAGAATCACGGGCAGGGTCCTGGCGGTCATCACCGGCGTGGCGGAGTCCAGCGGGGTCAGAGGTCTCGGAGGGGGCCAGGGGGTCGGAGATCACGGAACAGCGGGAGCCCAGAATCCGGCGCCGTTCGGGGCAGGGGCTGAGGGAGGGGACGGGGAGAGCGGCTCCCGCGGGACCGTTTGGCACAGAGGACGTAAGGGGCGGGGGGGGGGCACAGCGCACCCCACCTGGGCGGGCGCGGGATGGGGCAGGTCGGCAGGGCCCTGGACGGTCCGTCCTTGGGGCCGGGACGGAGCTGGGGAAGCGGGGGAGGAATCCGGAGCCCAGCCGGGGCCCGGCCCGTAGGGCAGGGGCGGCGGGGAGGGCGGGGCCGGGGCGCTCAGACCGGGGGTGCGGGACCCCCGGCTGTGTGCATGCTGAAGTATTCGGTGAAGCCGCCGCTCGGCGGCGCCGCCGTCTGGGGAACCAGCGGCTGGTAGGGGGGCGTCGGCCCATCCCAGCCCGAGTCAGCCGCCTTGGGGAACCGAGCGGGAAGGGACGGGGAGGCCGCGCCCGGCTCGGCCATGGTCACCACCACGCGACCCCTCGGGGCCACCGCCGCCGCCGCTACCGCCGTCTCCTCCACCTGCTTCCCGGCCTGGGAGGGGGGTCAGGGTCAGAGACTGTCCGGGACCCTCGGGGGGGAGGGGCAGATGCGGCCCCGAAGGCCCGTCCCCCTCCCCCTCCTAGAGAGCCCCACCCCCCAGTGTGGACGCACTTGTCGTGAGGGTGGGGGGTGCCGCCTAGAGTGGACGCCCCTCCATCAGGGGGGTGGGTGGAGCCCAGAGTGGACGCCAATGTCAATCAGGGCAGTGGGTGGAGCCCAGAGTGGACGCCCCTCCATCAGGGGAGTGGGTGGAGCCCAGAGTGGGCGCCCCTCCATCAGGGGAGTGGGTGGAGCCCAGAGTGGACGCCAATGTCAATCAGGGGAGTGGGTGGAGCCCAGAGTGGGCGCCCCTGTCCATCAGGGGAGTGGGTGGCGCCCAGAATGGACGCCCCTTGTCACTCAACCAGGGAAGGGGTGGGTGGCGGGCCGCCTGGGCAGAGGAGCCAGGTACTCCGGGGGTGGCGTCGGCATGCGCCGGGCAAACTCGGGCGGCGGCGGGGGCTCGGGGGTAGGGCTCCGGAAGGCAGGCGGCGGGGGCACGGCGCGCGGCGTGGGCGGGGGCGTGCGCAGAAGGGCCAGGACCCAGCCGGGCAGGGTGGGCGCGGGCGCTGGGGGGTGGTCGCGGCGCGGGGTGGGGACGCGGGGGGTGCGGAAGGCAGGGGGTGGGCTCAGACGCCCGGGCGCCGGCAGGGAGGGCGGCGGAGGCGGCGGCGGCGGCGGCGGGGCCGGGACCGGGGTCAGGTACTCCAGGGGCGGCGCCAGCAGCTCCTCGGGCGCCGTGGCCGCGGGGCTTACGGAGGAGGCGGGCGGAGGGATGGAGAAGAGCTCCGTGAAGTTGGGCACCGAGTCACTGATGAACGTCACGTTCCCGTAGACGTGCTGGGGGAAGGCCTTGTCCGACGGCTGGCTTCCTCCGGGCCCGGGGATCCCGGCCGAGGCGATCTGCGACGTGCGCACGTGGTACGGGAAGTTCTTGTTGGCCGCCGACGGGCGGGTCATGATCTGAGGCCAAGGCCAGGGACAAGCTGGAAGAGCGTGGACTGGCGTCCGGGCTGACCCCTCTCCCCACGCATCTCATCCTCCTCCCATCCTCTGCTGCCATTCAGACAGGGTCTTTCCCCTCAGCACCCCTCGAATGACAGCCTCTGCCTGCTCCATTAGTAACCTGATAGGTTAAGACCCTTTGAGGGAAGTGGGGCTTTGAGCTGAAGAGCTCAGGGACAACACCCAGGCCCGAAGTTCAAGCCCCAAGACCCATAAAATGAAAAAAAAAAAAAAAAACTCTTGATTGTGGCTTAGATATAATCAAAAACTAGCTGGGGCACTGGTGGCTCATGCCTGTAATCCTGGCTACTCAGGAGTCTGAGCTCTGAGAATCTAGGTTCCAAGCCAGCCCAGGCAAAAGGTCAGTGAGATTCTTTTTATTTATTTATTTATTTATGGTGGGTCATGGGGCTTGAACTAGGCCTGGGCACTGTCCCTGAGCTCTTCAGCTCAAGACTACCACCCTACCCTTGAGCCAAGCCCCACTTCCCGTTTTCTAAAGGTTAACTGGAGATAAGAAGAGTCTCAGGTCCTTTTGTGCCCAAGCTGGCTTTGAACCTTGATCCTCAGATCTCAGCCTCCTGAGTAGCTAGGATTACAGGTGTGAGCCACCTCACCAGGCTAAGTCAATGAGATTCTTATCTCCAGTACACTACCAAAAAGTCAGAAGTAGAGCGGTGGCTCAAGTGGTAGAGCGGCAGCCTTGAGCAAGGCCCAGTGACAGTGCTGAGGCTTTGAGTTCAAGCCCTAGAGCTGGCACAAGAGACAGACAGAATGAAAAACTAAAAAGTTGAGTTTCTCTCAGTGACACTACCCTACCCACATTCAAACAATCACAATCATATGGGAAAGCACAAGATATTTTCATAAACAGCAGGTTAAGTTAAGAACTTAACCTGCTGGTAAATCACTAGTACCTTCTAGAACAATGCCTGGCATATTCAAGCCCTCAATCAATGGCTGAATGGGGGAGATAGCTCTGGTAGGTTATAAAGGCCTAGTCTAGGTATGACTGCACCCTCCACCCCAAGCCCAGCACAGCCAGCTTACAAGCTTGTGCTAAATGAATGAGCAAGAGCTGAACATAGGGACCCCTGGATACCAGAAGAGGAGATGTGCTGAGCTGCGGTGGGCATTTTTAGGAAAAAGCTGGCTGAAGGATAAAATAATAGCAAGTGCACTATGGGTGGCGCTCTAAGCTGGCATGGCACCTCTTAGCTCCATCACAAAGTGTGAGATCTGGGGCACATTACTACCAACAACCCAAGCCTCACTGGCCAAAAAAGGATTACAATGCCTTTTGGAAAGATGAGAGGGTAGAAATGAAAACCACTGGTGCAGAGCTTGGCATAAGGCAGGGTCTCAGCATTTCTCCTCTCTCTGCCCCTTTCTGACTTCCTGCAGTGGGACTGACTCGAGAAGGCAGGGGGTCTGCACGTAAATCAGGCTGTGAGTTACAGGATGGAAAACCTGGCCCCTTCTTTTGCGGGAGAGGGGGGGGAGCCAAGTACATCCCCTGTGTGGGCACACTGTGAGCTCTGGGAACAGAGTCCTCTAGCAGAACCTCCTCAGCTGGGTCAGGAGTTCCTGAGCAGATATTCAAGGAGATGAAGAACAGGGCATCAGGCATTCTCCACACTTGAGTTCCCCACCCCAACCTGGATGTCCATCCTTACCAGAAACACTCCATGGGCATACAAGTGAATCCCCAGCTGAATGCCGTTAACAATCTTCTCTCGGGCCCACTTGGGGATCCCAAAGTTGGCAATCAAGGCCATGACAGGAACTGCAAAGAACCTGCAGAAGAGATGTTGGGTGGACTGAGACTACGCCTCTCATGGCTCCACCCCCTCGTGGCTCCACCCCCTCTCATGGCTCCACCCCTTCCTCCCTACCCTGCACACAATAGGCTGCTGACAGCTCCCAATCTGATGGACAGCTAGTGTGACATGTGGAAGGTAGAGTTTGAAAGGTAGCAGGAATGTCATGGGCCTGGGAACTCTAGGAGCCAAGGAGTAATCAATCATCTGGGCACCAGTGGCTCATGCCTATAAACCTAGCTACTCAGAAGACTCAGATCTGAAGATTGAAGTTTGAAGCCAATGCAGGCACTCCTCTCCAATTAATTACCCAAAAAGCCAGAAGTGGAGCTGTGGCTGAAGCAGTATAACAGTAGCTTTGGTGGTGGGGGGGGGGGAGACAACTCAGGGACAGTGCTCAGATCCTGAATTCAAGTCCCAAGACTGGCACAAAAATAAATGATCTGGCTGCGCGCTGGTGGCTCACGCCTATAATCCTAGCTACTCAGGAGACTGAGATCTGAGGATCAGGGTTCAAAGCCAGCCCAGGCACAAAAAGTCAGTGAGACGTTTATCTCCAATTAATCGCCAGAAAAACCAGAAGTGGCACTGGGACTCAAGTGGTAGAGTGCTAACCCTGAGCTGAAGAGCTCAGGGACAATGCCCACATCCAGAATCCATTTATTTTTGTTCATGACTGACAAAAATAATCTGTAACTGAATGGATAACAAGGGTTTGTTGCATGCCAGTCTTCTTTCTAAGCAAGCTACACATATAAACTCAGCCTATGGCTCACACCTGTAATCCTAGCTACTTAGGAGTGTGAGATATACAAGGATGGAAGTTTAAAGCCAGTTCGGGACAAGAAAATCCATTCAGACTCTTAATTAATCATCAAACAAAAGGTCAAATGGCAGAGCACCACTCCTGAGCAAAAAAGTTAACAGAAAACTTCCAGGCCATGAGTTCAAGCCCCAGTACCAGTACCAGTATACACACACACACACACACACACACACACACACACACACACACACACACACATCTTCTGTACTGAGGGTTTGAGTTGGGGGAGTCAGAAATGGGTTGGGGGCCCGCCATGTCTCACCAGAGAGTGTAGGCAGCAAAGAAGGGCACATAAAAGGGCTGTTTCTCTGGGAAATGGCGTAGTGAGACCAGCACAGCATAGCAGAACCACACGTATGCTGCCACCTGCAGCCCGATGAGTCCATAGCCAGCTGGAGACTCATAGGTGTACAGTACCTGGCCTGGATCGAAGAACTGGACCCACAGAAAGAGGATTCATCATGGCCCCAGCCTCCTGCCCCACCCCCAGCCCTGGGTACACAGGGAGGAGAGGAACTGGGTGAGCCATACAAGCAGCAGGCAGGGTTCGATGATGGAAGTAGAGACACACAGAGGTAGAGAGAAAAGGGGAGAGAAAAGAGCCACACTTGCTACTGTGTGTTGGGCGGGCGCTGAAACACTTCTGTATGTAAGCTTTTCCATTACCATCAGTTCAACGAGGGAGGGCTTCCCATCAGCCCATTCCACAACAGGGTTAACTGAGGCTAAGGAAAGTAGCCATTTGGCCAGGCATGGTAGCTCACACCTGTAATCCTAGCTACTCAGGAGGCTGAGAACTGAGGATTACGATTCAAAGCCAGCCTGAGCACTAAAAAGTCCATGAGACTCTTATCTCCAATTAACAACTAGAAAAGTGGAAGTGGCACTGTGGCCCCAAGGGGAGGGTAGCAGCCTTGAGCTGAAGAGCTCAGGGACAATGCCCAGGCCCAGGGATAGGGCAGTAGCCTTGAGCTGAAGAGCTCAGGGATAGCACCCAGGCCCAGAGTTCAAGCCCCACGACCGACAAAAATAAGGGGAAAAAAATCATCCTCTGGGCCTGGACTGTGGCCTAATGAGAGAGTGCTTGCCTAGTAAGCCCAAAGCCCTTGTAACACATACACAGAAACGCTGGAACTGGAACTGGTGCTGTGGCTTAATTGGTAGAGTGCTAGACATAAGAAAGCTCAGAAGACGGTGTCCAAGCCCCAAGTTCAGCCTCCAGACTGGCACAAAAGAAAAAAAGGATCAGGGCTAGTGCCCAGGCCCTGAGTTCAAGCACCAGCTCCCACACCAAAAAAAAAAAAAAAGAAAAAAAGGCTTCCAAGGAGGGAGGAGGCCCTGGGGATGAGAAGGCCACCAGATCCTCTGGGTTTTTCAAAGGAAGAGACGGGTCCCAAGAGAGGAAGGCGCATCATTACCCTAGGACAGCCAGCTAGGAAGTGGAACCACATGGGACTCCTGAACTCTTCCACATGGAGTGGGAGGGTGACAGACCGGAGAGATAGAGGAGGAGGAGGAAGAGGAGGAAGAGGAGGAGGAGGAGGAAGAGGAGGAGGAGGAGGAGGAGAGTTACTGGGAGATGGCTAGTAGAGGAGGAAATGGGAGGGAGAAAGATGCTGGTGGGGAGGGCATCGGGCAGGGCCAGGAGTGGGGACTCACTTCTGCCTCGTAGATGAGCAGCACCACGTGGGTGAGGGTATATAAGGTCATGTACACGGACAGCTTCACGGAACCCGAGTGGCTGATGCGCCCCCTGGCGGCAGGCCGTGAGGGGAGATGGCAGGGTAGGGCTGTCAGGGAGGAAGGAGCAACCATACCCCCCCCAACACACACCCTCAACCCCTGCCCCCCTGCCCTGAACTCTAGCCCAGCCACCCCGCAAGCACCACCCCCCTTCCCGGGCACCGTGTCACCGTGAATCCCTTCCCCAGAAGGATGAGCATGAGCAGGAAGATGAGGAAGCTGGAGGAGAAGAGTAGCTTGGCTGAGAAGGGAGGAGAGGATGGCTCAGAAATGGGCTCAGAGAGGAGACACCAGGCCTGAGCCAAGGGCTCTGTCCTCCCTCCCCCGGGATGCCCACCACTCCATTCTCACCCAAGATCTTCACACTGGAATTGCCGATGCCATCAGTTGCATACTGGCCCCAGTAGATGCAGAAAAACAGGAGGCTAAGGACTGGAGGGGGGGGGAGGGGAGGCAGAGGGGAGAGGATAGAAACCAGCTTGGAGGCATTGCTGGCCTCTAGCACCGTGATGCGCCATGATCTGAGCCCTCTACCACCCCCATCAGGCTCCAGACCACCTATTCCCACAGATTGAGACTCTGGAATCCTTTGTTGCCAGCCCCTTCCTTTCTCAGCCCCAGGGCTCCGATCCCAGCCCTCCTCCCTCAGCCCTAGGGTTCCTGGCCACAGCCCTCCTCCCCCAGATGCAAAGTTCTACTTCCCAATCCTCCTCCTTCTGACGCAGTGGTCCAGGTCCCAGAACCCCTTCAGAACTCAAGAACTTCCCTCAGAGCTCAACAACTAGGCGACTTCAAACCTCACCCTCCACTCCTGCGGCAGCCATGAACATTTTATAGGTGGTATGAAGTAACTGTCGGCCTTTCAGCAAATCTAGGAAAGGAAAGACTGTTCAAAATCCAGGAAAAGGCTGTTCACAAGCACACAGGAGGACAGCCCCTTCTCCTCCCCAGCTTCCCCAGATCTCCCACCCACACTATCCCACCCCCTACTGCATGTACCCGACTCACATCCAAAATAACAGGATAGGAAGAAGATGAGGATGAAGATGAGAAGGAAGGTCACATCTGTCTCCAGGATCCCTAGGATGTGGTGGAAGGAGGAAAGGGTTTCTTTGAGTTCTTTGGTCCCTGTGCAGGTGCCTGCGAAGGCTCCCATAGAGATTCTGGTTTTCGCTGGTTATTGGTGGCTCTCGCCTGCCATCCTAGCTACTCAGGAGGCAGAGATCTGAGGACTGAGGCTCAAAGCCAGACCAGCAAGAAAGTTCTTGAGACTCTAATTGCCAACTAACCACCAAATATGCTGCAAGTGGGGCTGTGGCTCAAGTGGTAGAGCACTAGCCTGGAGCAAAAAAAAAAGGGGAGGGGCGGAAGGGTAGCCTACTGGTAGAGTGCTTGCCTAGCATGCATGAAGCCCTAGATTCAATTCCCTGGTACCACATACACAGAAAAAGCCAGAAATGGCACTGTAGCTCAAGTGGAAGAGCACTATCCTTGAGAAAGTCCAAGGAGAGTGCCCAGGCCCTGAGTTCAAGCCCCAGGACTGGCAAAAAAAAAAAAAGCTCAGGGACAGAGCCCAGGCTCAGAGTTCAAGCCCAGGATCAGTACACACACACACACACACACACACACACACACACACACACACACACACACACACACACACCAAGCCTGAAGATCTTGGTACAAAGCCAAACCCAGTAGGAAAGTTCATGAGACTCATTTCTAATGAACCACCAAAAAACCAGTAGGCCAGAAGTTTGGCCTAGTGGTAGAGTGCTTGCCTAGAATGCATGAAGACCCTGGTTTGATTCCTTGGTACCACATATGTAGTAAAAGCCAGAAGTGAGGTTGTGGCTCAAGTGGTAGAGCTCTAGTCTTGAGAAAACCCAAGGACAGTGCTCAGGCCCTGGGTTTAAGCCAGAACTGGTGTGGGGGGGAAACAGAAGTAGTTCCAGGGATAGAGTGTTAGCCTTGATGAAAAAAAAGCCCAGGGATAGCTCTGGAACCTGCATGAAACATAAATTAAGCAAGGAAAGAAAGAAAAGAGGCAGGCGTGGTGGCTCTGTAATCCTAGCTACTCAGGAGGCTGAGATCTGAAGATCATGGTTCAAAGCCAGTCCAGGCACTAAAAGTCTATGAGACTCTTATCTCTAGCCACTAAACCAGAAGTGGCGCTGTAGCTCCAGGGGAAGGGTGGTAGCCTTGAGCTGAAATGCTCAGAGACAGCACCCAGACCCAGTTCAAGCCCCAAGACCAACAGAAGGAAAGAAGAAGGAGGAGAAGGAGGAGAAGAAGGAGGAGGAGGAGGAGGAGGAGGAGGAGGAGGAGGAGGAGGAGGAGGAGGAGGAGGAGGAGGTATCCTGGTTCCTGTTTCTCCAGGGAATGGGCTCACCAAATTCATCTGCTGAGAAGTGCTTGGTCCAGAAGGACTTTCCATTAGTGAGGACCATCTCATACTCCAGCTGCAGCCCATCTCCCTGTGGACAATGGGGGAGGCTGTAGGAGACACCTGCACAGGTAGGGAGTCAGCAGAATGGCAAAGAGGAGAAGGCCCAGGTGACAAGCCCTCGCTCTTACCCCGCACTTGCTGAGCGCGATGTACCACCACCTTTCACGCACGGAGCGGAAGCTGCGGCCACTGGAGCAGCTCAGGTAGCGGGTTCCCTCGTCTGACACCACCTGGGGAGGTGCCAGGAGGCTGAAGTGTGTCCTCAGTGTCCCCCAGGACTCTGGAACCTTCTCCACCTGCTCACCCCACCCCACCCCCTTGGCCTCCCCACCTGACAGCCTGACCAGGCATACTGGGTGGTGAGGTTGATGACCTGGTTGTTCTCAGGTCTGATCACGGACTCCTTGGCCATGCAGTCCTGGGGAAGGCAGGGTCAGGGTCAGTCTCTGGCCAGCCACCATCTTCCGCCCCTCCCCTTCCTGTGTCCCTCACCTTGTCCTTTGCCTTGTACACAGCTGGCCACTGGGACGGGTCATCGAAATAGAGGAGGATGTTCTGACAGCACTTGGCCTGCAGACCCAGAAATGTGGGTGTGTGTGGGAGGGGAGTTGGGGATGCAGGGATCTGGGGGAGCCCTCACGTTGGGGTGGAATAAGCTAAGGAAGTTTTCATCCTCCACTTAGGGGTTTGGGGAGAGACTCACCTCCGGGTAACGGAAGCGAAAGTCCAACCGGCCATAATCCGAGAGGAAACAAAATCTCGTCAGGAACACCCAGTCCTGGGAAAGGGCCCGGGTCAGAGCCCCTTCTGAGTTCTTCTGGAACTCTCCTCAACTCCATAGGCCACCTTCCCCCCCCCCTTTTCTTCCCCACCCTCGGATTCACCAGGCTTCGCAGATTCCACAAGGAGTCCAATACCAAAATACCACGAGTCACCTCCAGCACCGTTTCCAGAGTCCCTGCCACGCCGGGTCCCTCCCCCCCTTCCCCTGCCCAGGTGCAGCCCCCGGCCACCTCGTCGCAGCGCCCCCTCCCCGCGCGCACACCCCGGCTCTCCACGCACACCCGGGCCCCGCAGTGGCACATGCGGTGCTGGGGACCCGGGCTTGGCCGGGTTTGGGGTGCTGTCCCTTTCAGCACCACCTCCTCGCGGCCCGCGCCCTCCCCGCCCAGCGCTGAGCTCAAAGACCCCCGCCCCCCAGTCCGGCCTCCACCGCGCGAGCCGGCAGCCCGGACTCGGAGCCCCCTCGGCGCACCCCGGGTCCGCCCGGGGGCGGGGCGGCGCCCCGCATCGCCCGTCCCCGGCCCGGCGCGGGCTCGGGGGGTACCCGGCGGCCTCACCTCCTTGGAGCTGAGGTTGCCCCGCACGTACTTGGCCCGGGCGCGGGGCGGCAGCGGCAGCAGCAGGAGCAGCAGCGGCGGCAGCAGGCGGCGCAGGGCGGGAGCGCGCGGCTCCATTCCGCCCGCTCCGGCGGCCGCTCGCTCGGCTCCGGCGGCCGCTGGGATCCGGCTCCCGCTCCGGCCCCGCGACCGCGGCGACTGCCAGCGCCGGCGCGCGCCCCCGATTAAAGGGGCCGCGGGCTCCGGGCCCCGCCCCCGCCCCGCCCCCCGCGCGCGGCCTGGCAGGTGGGGGGACGTCCGGGCGGGGCCCAGCTGGGGTCACTCCGCCCGGTTCCGCAGCCCCGCGTGTGATCGCGGATCACTCTTGGATTAGCTCTCCTCGTCCACGGAAGCCACCTCCAGCTGAGACCCAGGTTCCATGCCACAGGAGCAGAGGGGCGCAGAGGGCAAGCCACGGGTTCTAGGGCACAGTCTGCAGGAAGTAGCAAAGACCTCCAGCCACAGCCACCATTCCTGGCTGTCTGCCCCGTCCCGTCACTTCTTAGGCTGTGAACCTACGGCTGTGAGACAGGAGCTGTGGGATGGACTGATCTGCTTGCTTGCTTGCTCGTTTTTATTTATTTGTTTATTTGTTTGTCCCTGTCTTCGGCCTTGACTTCAGGGCATGGGTACGTATGCCTGAGTTTTTTTGCTGTTTTGTTTTGTTTTGGGTCTCTCCTGGGGCCTAGGTGCTGTCTCTGAGCAACCTTCCTCAAAGCTAGTACTCTCTCACCGTGCCACTTCCAGTTTTTTTTGTTTGGTTTGGTTTGGTTTGGTTTTGTGGGTCCTGGGGCTTGAACTCGACCTAGGCGCCGTCCCTGAACTCTTCACCTCAAGGCTACCACCCTACCTTTGAGCCAAGCCCCACTTCTCATTTTCTAGAGGTTAAGAGTCTCAGGTACTGGGGCCAGGAGTTTGGCCTAGTGGTTGAGTGCTTACCTAGCATGCATGAAGACCCAGGTTTGATTCCTCAGTACCACACACATAGAGAAAAAAAAAAGCCAGAAGGGGGGCTGAGGTTCAAGTGGTAGAGCTCTAGCCTTGAGAAAGTCCAAGGACAGTGCTCAGGCCCTGAGCTCAAGCCCAGGACTGGCAAAAAAAAAAAAAAAAAAAAAAAGTCTCTCAGGTCCTTTTGTGCCGGGGCTGGCTTTTTGAACCTTGATCCTCAGATCTCAGCTTCCTGAGTAGCTAGGATTACAGATGTGAGCCACCACATGCAGCTTGCCATTTCCACTTTTGTGGCAGTTAATTGGAGATGAATCTCACAGCTTATTCCTGTCCTGACTAACCAATCATAACCCTCAGATCTTAGCCTCCTGAGTAGCTAGGACAAGATGTGAGCCTCACCCCCCCCACCCCCCGCCATGCCATGCTCTCTTACTGTTCTTGCTCTGCAAATGGAGCCATGCTTCCAGCCCCCTCAATTTTTTTTTTTTTTTTTTTTTTTTTGCCAGTCCTGGGCTTGGGCTCAGGGCCTGAGCACTGTCCCTGGATTTTCTCAAGTCTAGGGCTCTACCACTTTTTTTTTTTTTTCTATGTATGTAGTACCGAGGAATCGAATCCGGGTCTTCCTGCATGCTAGGCAAGCGTTCTACCACTAGGCCAAATTCCCGGCCCCTCCCCCAAACTGATTTTTAACAGTGGGCAATTGGTTTAAATTTTTTTTTTTTGCCAGTCCTGGGCCTTGAATTCAGGGCCTGAGCACTGTCCTTGGGCTTTCTCAAGGCTAGAGCTCTTCCACTTGAGCCTTAGCACTATTTCTGGCTTTTTCTATGTATATGTGGTACCGAGGAATCGAACCCGGGTCTTCGTGCATGCTAGGGAAGCACTCTACCACTAAGCCAAACTCCTGGCCTGAGGTTTAAATATTTTATATCATAAATGAAAGAAAAAAACTTGTGTCCAATTCAGCCCTGATCTGCCTACCATTCCTACTGAGATCCTCCTGTACATACACTGTTCCCTGTGCCCATCAGACCAAGAGCCTTTCCAGGGCAGGCCCCGATGTGACTCACTCTATGTCTCAGCATGGCCTAGGGATATGGGTCAAATGAAAATGATGCCACATAGTCTATTTGCCCTCCACCAGGCCTCTGTGCACGCTGTTCTCATTGCCTTACATGTTCTTCCCTGCCTCCTAGCAAACTGAAAAACACAGGGTCTTTCCCAAAGAATCCTCAATCATATCTTGGGTTCCCTAGCCCCTGCACCAGGTACAAGCCCTGGAGCTTGGACAGTATGTGGCCACTACTGGACTGGGAGTCTCTCTCAGTCTGTGGCCCATCATCACCCTAGATCGGAGATGGATATCCAGTTAGCCACAGCAAGTATATGTATTGGACTAATTGAAGACCAAGTTTTTCCATCCTGAAGTGATAACACCTTTCCTTCCACCGTGGCCGCAAAACTCAGAGCTAAGGAAAGCTGCTGTTGGGTCAGCAATTCATTGCAAATCAAGAGAACCATGATGGCTGGAGTTCAAGTGATGGAGATCTTGCCCAGTAAGTGCAAAGCTCTGATTTCAAAACCCCAGTACTGGTTTATTTTCGAAAATTTGGGAGCCAGACGCCAGTAGCTCAAGCCTGTAATCCTAGCTACTCAGGGGGCCAAGAGAGATCTGAGATCTGAGGGATGTTGGAACACAAAGAGGCCCAGTGACAGTGCCCAGGCCCTGAGTTCAAGCCTCATGACCCACAAAAAATTTTAGGGGTTGGAGGCATGGCTCAGGTGGTAGAGCACTGGCCAATGAATGGAAGTGTCAGATACCAAGTTTGAGTTCTGGTTTCAGAACAAAAAGAAAAGAAAACTGAAGAAGTTACTTTTATTGAGGTGACTGAGACTGTGGGATAGCTACTGCTCAGTCCCCTCAGTACAATCTCATGGGTGGAAAGGACCAGGCTTCTGGACTATTCTGGGATACCACCCAGGAGAGGCTCGGCAGTGGGGCAGGGGGGCTGGGGCTCCAGTCCAGAGCAGATGATTGAGGAAACAAGGGTGATCGTTGAGGTAGGGGCTGAGGTGGTCTGATATCCCAGGATCGGGGAGGGGGTGGAGTGGCAACAAGCCAGATGCTCTTCAGCAGATCAAAAGCTGTTGGGGGGCCCCAAGTTGCCCCAGAGGGTGAAGGCAGTGAGGGCAAAGGGGGTGGCCAGGGACCTGCAGGTGGTACCAGCCCCACCCTATTTGCCGGGGGAGTGCTGGGGACATGGGACATGGTAAAGGTGAGCTCTTTTTTGCCCTGGTGTTTCCTCTGCCTCTCCGCCCTGGGGGCCTGCTCAGAGCTGTTGATCCAGGAAGGTGTTGTCCTTCTTCTTTCTGGTTCCCCAGGCTTGGTCCCTGCCACAGAGGACAGAAGCATGAGAAACAGCAGGGCTAGAGCAGAGAAGGGAAAAGGAGATGGGGGGGTGGGGAGGGCACGAGCAGGAAGAAGACAGATGAGTTCACCTGGCAGAGGGGTCTGGCAGCCTCGAAGCACCAGGGCAAGGTCAGGAACACAGCCATGGCAGGCCTGTAAGGTTCCCAGGATGGCATCCCTAGCCTCCTGGAGCAAGTTCCTCTTGGGAAAGGCCTGTGGCAGAATCAGCTGACACTGCAGCTCTCTCAGCAGTTCCCCCAAGTCAGGGAGTTTGGGGGAATTAGGTGAGCTTGTGCCCAAATCTCCAGGCACCTGGCTCTCCTTGTCTTTTGATTGCAAAGCTGATTCTTGGACATTTGGGCCTGAACTGGGGGAGGGCTTGGTGGGGAGCAGGGGACTGCCTGATTCCAGGGTACCAGCGTTTAGCAGCCTGGCCACATCCAGAGATTTCACTTCGTGATTGAAAAGACCTCGATGCTCTCGGCTCAGCCTGCCTTGGGTTATGACTACAAATTTGGAAGCCGTGGCACCCATTGGCTTCTTGGGGACCATTGTTAGATCTCGACTGGACAGGGAAAGATCCTGACGAGTCAGTGACCTCTGGCTGCCCACCAGGGCTTTGTTCCTCTCCCGCCTGGTTTTTCGACGGCGGATACGGCCATGTTTCTCAGATTGCTGAAAAGGAGCTGGTCCTCGGGGGTCCATGGTGTCCTGGAAAATAAAGATAAGAGTAGTCATCAGGTATGGATGAGCCAGGGTGAGCAGCAAAATGACCAGAGATGGTTGGGATGAGCTGAGAATATTATTTAGACACAAGTGGAGGGGGAGGAAATGGAGAGCAATTGACAAAGGCTAGGTCAAGGAAGTCTTGGAGGAGGTCGAGGTAGTGATGGCTCATAGGAATAGATGGTTAGGGAATGGAGAGGAGATAACAGATTGGGAAAACAGTTTAAAAAGATAGATCCTAAGGTCGGAGCGATCTGAGGCATGAGAATAGGATCTGGGACAGAGGAGCACTCCAGAGGTGGAGAAGGTCCAGAATGATGCAGACAAGTGGGCAGCAGTGATGGTCTAGGAAAGCAAGAGAGAGGGAGAACCTGAGAGAAATAAAATAAAAGTCAGCTATGGGAGGACAGAAAAGGTGACAAGAAGGTGATGAGCGTTATCAGGGGGGTGCAGGACTGGTCCTGAGAGGAGGCCCTGGAGCAGGAGGCATGGGGGGGGCAGTTGCCCTAGGGCAAGGGACAGAATGCTAGGGGTGCGGTGGGCCACAGTTGGCGGGGGCAGGGGGAGGGGCACTTCACTGTCGTCTGTCCCAACGAACCCCACCCCACCCCACTCACTCCACGTGGCCGTGGAGAGCAATGGCTTCTTTTCTGTGAAGAGACCTGTGGCCTGGAAGCTGCCCGCCCGCGCTCCTCAGGACCTCAAGCTCGTGTCTGGGCCTCCAGACGCGTCGCAGGTCTTCCCATCGTCGCACAGACGAACGCAAACACGTGTGCACCTGAGCCCGGGCGCGCGGCCCCGCGCACGCACGCACGCACGCACGCACGCACACGCACGCACGTGCTCCTTGCCTCAGAGTTTTAGCCCTCAAGACGCCCTGAAACAGGAAGTCCCGTTATAAGCCCCGCCTCTCCCAGTGTTATGTGACACCTCCAGTTCACCAATTGGCTGGCTTCCCTGGGCCCGCCCCTTCCTGAATGCTGATTGGCTTAGACAGTTACTGGTGGACTGTCTGCGGGTCAAGCAGGAAGGTGCGAGGAAAAGGTCCATGCTCTCTCTTCCCAACACGCAGGTCTCCTAGCAGGGATGATGCCTGGAGGGTAAAGAGCTGGGCTTAGAGCTGGAGCACTTAGGTTCAAATAGCCGTACTGGTACTTTGCAGTCAGCTCTGTGTTTGTAACTCTCCAGAGGCTTGGGGTTGTTGTTTGTTTGTTTGCAGTGGGGCTTGAACTCAGGATTTCTGCACTCCTCCCTCTGGACACTCATGCTCTACCCCTTGAGCCCACATCTCTACTTCCCGAGCCTCAGTTCTCTATTCGTAAAATGGAATGATTCCAGTTAGATACAAATAACTTGAAATAGTGCCTGATGAATGAATGAATGAATGAATGAATGAATGAGGCATTTTTTTTTAAACTGTTGGTGGTAGATATGGAGTGGAAAATACATTCTTCACTGTACTTCAGAAACTCTCCCTCACCTCTCCATGTTATCTGCTTATCCTTGTCCATTGCATATTTTATATTTTGGTCTTTGAAGACTTGTTGGTCTTGAAGACATGCTGGAAGTTGTGATCCTCTTGCCTGAGCCTTTGGCGTGTTGTTGGCAGGTGCCACAACGCCCAGTCTGCTCAAACTTTCTTAATTTTTTTTTTTTTGGTGTGTTTTCTTTTTTGGTCCTGGAGAGTAAACCCAGAATATTGCCCTTGCTAGGCAAGCATTTTGCCAATGAGCTACATCCCAACCCTCAAACAATTTTTTTTTTCTCATCCTGGGTTGTCCCCGAGCTTCTTTGTGCTTAAAGCTAGCACTCTACTATTTGAGCCACAGTGCACCACTTCCAGCTCTTTCTGAGTAGTTTATTGGAAATAAGAGTCTCACCCATTTCCTTCCTATGCTAGCTTTGAACTGTGATCCTCAAATCTTTAGTGTCCTGAGTAGCTAGTATTAGAGGTGTGAGCTATTGATTGGTTTCTGGCTTCAAACTTTCTTTTAATTTATTAGCATGTATTAGTTGTACAAGAGATGTTTCACGGTGATATTTCCACATATGCACATGATGTGTTCCCATCAAACACACCCTTTCCATCTCTCTTTTGATCCTTTAAAATTTTTTCAACAGATTTCATTGTTTATTTTCATATGTGCATATGAAATAATTTGACCAGATTCACCTTCATTCTCCCTGTCCGTTGCTCTTCATACTGCTACCCATCACCTAAAACCATTCAGATTTTTTTTTTTTTTTTTGCCAATCGTGGTGCATGAACTCAGGGCCTGAGCACTGTCCTTGGGCTTTCTCAAGGCTAGAGCTCTACCATTTGAGCTTCACCACTTCTGGCTTTTTCTGTGTATATGGTAACAATCATGCTAGGCAAGCACTCGACCACTAGATCAAACTTCTGGCCCCTGTTATTCCACTATGCCAAATTCCCAGCCAAAACACTCAGATTTTAAAAGTAAAGTTATAGCAAGGTAATCTCCTGACCTAATAAATACTACTGGAACAGTGTCACTTTTTTCTTTTAGGGGGGTTGGCCGTGGGGCTTGAACTCTGGCCCTGGGCGCTGTCCCTGAGCTCTTCAGCTCGAGGCTACAGCTCTACCATGTTATTTGCTCAAGGCTACCATTCTACCGCGTTGAGCCACAGTACCACTTCTGGTTTTCTGGTGGCTATTTGGAAGTAAGAGTCTCAGGGACGCTCCTGCTCAGGCTGGCTTTGAGTCTTTCATGCTCAGATCTCAGTCCCTTGAGTAGCTAGGATTACAGGCATGAGCCACTGGTGCCCGGCTCAGTGTCACTTTTCTTTTTTTTCTCTTTTGGTGGTACTGAGATATGAACACCGGGCTTTACCCACTTGCTAGGATGGCACTCTAGTGCTGAATCCTACTTCCCATTTTGTGCTGGGTACTTCTAGAATAGGATCTTCCTTCCTGCACGTGCCTGAGGTACAATCTTCCCACTTTAGGCTCCATTTCTTTTTCGTTTTTTTTTTTTTTTTTTTGCCAGTCCTGGGCTTGAGCTCAGGGCCTGAGCACTGTCCTTGGACTTTCTCAAGGCTAGAGCTCTACCACTTGAGCCTCAGCACCACTTCCAGCTCTTTTTATGTATGTGGTACCAAGGAATTGAACCTGGGTTCATTCATGCATGCTAGGCAAGCACTCTACCACTAGGCCAAACTCCTGGCCCTTTAGGCTCCATTTCTTACTGGGATAATGAAATGTGTGCCACTTCCCACAGCTTCCACCCACTGAGCTAAAAATCTCAAGAACTGAGACTCTTATCTCCAGTGAACCACCAGAAAACCGGAAGTGGCACTGTGGCTCCACTGGCAGAGTGCTAGCCTTGAAAGGAAGAGCTCAGGGATAGCGCCCAGGCCCAGAGTTCAAGTCCTATGACCAAAAAACAAAAAAAGAAAGAAATCTCAAGGACTTTCTGCCTAAGCTGGCCTGAGATCACAAGCCTCCCAACCTCCCAGCTATGAGCTGAGCTGAGTCTTTCCAACTTTTCCGTCTGGGCTGGTCTCCCAAGAGTGTTTCCCCAAACCTCTCATGTCAGCAGGTAGGATTACAGGTGTGAACCTCCAGCACTAGATCTGTGTGTCTTTTCTTTCTGCTTGCCCAATCTCTATTATCTTTCAAACTGTAAGAGGTTACTTCTAGAAAATCTCTAGTCCTCAGAGAATTCCTTCTCACCCACAGGTCCCCGGAACCTCCCTCAATCACAACTTTGATCATGCAGACTCCTGTATCTGGATCTGCCTTCCAACACATGAGTAAGACTAGGAGCTGACCCATTCATGTAATATTAATTCAGCAAGTACTGTACTTGTTCAGTAGACACGATGTGCCAGGCTTGGGTCCGGGGAAGTGAACTGATATAGAACATAACACAATAAGTAAGACTTGCTTTTATGTCTCTCAGTATGTCTACCCAGAAGGAAGAGATAGAGATTACAAGAGAATTACCAGGATGTTTAGGAGAAACTTCCACTTGGGTCCCAGAGAAAATGGTGATCAGAGAGGCAGTTGCAGTCTGAAGTTCATTTGGAACAGGAAGCTGGAAAGACATAACCTTACATGACCGTGGCTATGACTGTGTATTTGAGAGTCCAGACACACCCAGTTGAAGTTATCGGCAGACCTCTGTGTTGAGAGAAGAACAGAGGCCACAGATCTGCAAGATGATCTGCAGGAAGGGTGCCAGGCTGGACGTGGGCCATTGCAGACATCTCCGATTTCCTTTCTTCTGTGCTTTCTATGTTCCACTTAGATCCTGTGGTGTCTTGTTGCTGTCGTTGTTGTTTGTTTTGAGGCTTGAACTCAGAGCTCTCCTGCTAAAGACTAGTGCTCTACCACTTTAAGCCACAGTGCCACTTCCAATTTTCTGGTGGTTAATTGAGGATGAGTCTCACAGACTTTCCTGCCCAGGCTGGCTTTGAACCTCCAGCCTCAGATCTCAGCCTCCTGAGTAGCTAGGATTATAGTGTGAGCCACTGGCAGAGCTCAATTCCTGTGGTGTCTTAAATGCAAAGATGTGTTTGGATATTATGCCATTGAAAACAAACCACAGAGCAGGGTGCTGGTGGCTCACGAGGCTGAGATCTGAGGATTGAGACTGGAAGCCAGCTAGGGGCAGAAAAGTCCCTGAAATTCTTATTTCCAATTAACCAGCAAAAAGCCCAAAATGGGCCGGGAGTTTTGGCCTAGTCGTAGAGTGCTTGCCTAGCTTGTACAAAGACCGGGGTTCGATTCCTCTGCACCACCTACGTAGAAAAGCTGGAAGTGATGCAGTAGCTCAAGTGGTAGTGGGCTAGCCTTGAGGAAAAGCCCAGAGACAGTGCTCAGGCCCTGAATTAAAGCCCCAGGACTAGCAAAAACAAAAACAGCTAGACATGAGGCGTCAGCTCTCGTGGTAGAGTGCCAGCCTGGAGGAAAGAAAAAAAAAAAAGTTCAGGCACAGCCCCCAGGCCCAGAGATCACCTCCCATACCAACGAAATGAATCATCCATGCATTAATTCATAATGGGTGCTCTTTGCTGGGGAAGCCCAGGGTCTGGGGAGATTCCCTCGAGTCTTGGCACTGCCTTAGAATTCAGTGTTTCATCCTGTTTGCCATCTTTCCGTCCCTGTGCCCCACATTGGTAGGAAATGGAAGCGTCCTCTTCCGAGCAGGTGCGGACCGGGCGCCACCACTACCGCCGCCCCCCACATCCACGAATGGACTCGTCCACTCGCACTTCCACGTGAGTGGGGCACACCCCTCCACACACAGGAGGTGGTCCCTTCCGCCGTGCTCCCGCGCCAGCTAGCCGTCGGGTTTGCTTGCCGGCCTCCTTGCTGGCTTTTCGCAAACGAAGAGCGCTAAGACTGTCTCCTACCTAGTTTCGGGTTTTTCACATACCCCGTCCCTCCCCATGACGCCAGTGATGGTTTCTCCCTGCTCC
Organism: Megascapheus bottae; assembly: GCF_031878675.1. Classification (NCBI taxonomy): domain Eukaryota; kingdom Metazoa; phylum Chordata; class Mammalia; order Rodentia; family Geomyidae; genus Megascapheus; species Megascapheus bottae. The sequence continues at coordinate 5,456,027 of NC_143539.1, forward strand.
CCCCCCTCGCCGTGAGGTCCAATGGTCTCGCCCGCCCCGCCCCCAGGGCCCCGGGGCGCTGGTGCGGAGCCGGGCGAGTCCACTGGGCGGCCGCCGCGGGGGGAGGAGGGCGTGCGTTCCCGAGTTCCCCGCCTTCCCCAGCCGAGGCTCCCTCCCCGGGAGAGCTGGCAGCGCCCCGCCGGGCCCGGCCCCAGTCCTCCCTCCGCGGGGGTGCGCGCGTCCCGGTCGTCCATTGTTGCCCGGTGGGGGCCGGGAGTGGGCGTGGCGGAGTCACCTCCTCCCGGGAGCACACCGGGGTCCACCCCACTCGTTCGACTGGAACCCCAGCATGAGCGGAGAGGAGAATCCGGCCAGCAAGCCCACGCCGGTGCCGGACGTGCAGGGCGACGGGCGCTGGATGTCCCTGGTGAGCGAACGACCCCCGGGACGGATCGCGGTACCCGGCGACTCCCGTGCGGGGAGCCGGGTGGGGCGGGGCCTGGGCTGGTGCACTCCCTTGACACCCCCACCCTCCGTGCCCTCCCGCAGCACCATCGGTTCGTGGCCGACAGCAAAGACAAGGAACCTGAAGTCGTCTTCATCGGGGACTCCTTGGTGCAGCTCATGCATCAGTGCGAGGTGAGGCCCGTCCCTTCTCTCCTGCTCCTCCTAGGCCTGGTGCCCTCCCCGACACATCCGGCCTAGAATCCAGGCCAGGCAGGGTAAGAGGGTGAGGAATATAAAGCGGCATAAGCCAGGTCTGAAGAATCTGGTGTGTGTGTGTTGGTTTTGTGCCATTACTGCGGTTGGAACCCAGGGCCTGGGCACTGTTGCTCAGATTTTTGCTTTTTTTTTTTTTCTCTTTCTCTCTCAAGGCTACCATTTGTCACAGCTTTACTTCTGGCTTTGTGTGTGTGTGTCTGTGTGCCTTTATTGGAGATGAGAGGCCCATGGACTTTCTTCTTCCCAAGGCTGGCTTTGAACTTCAATCCTTGGCCAGTCTGAGCCACTTGGCACTGGAGAATCTCTTCCAAGTGGGCCATCAGCTGAGAAAGTGTGTGCTTTGTGTTTGTCAGGCAGGGTTTGTGTGTACCAAGTCATAAAATGGGGTTTTTCTTGCAAGATTGCCTAAGGTGAGGTTCTTTGTTTGTTTTAGTAGAGCCATCAGGTTTCTGGGAGGCTTTGCTTGAACGTTAATGGTTATCTAGGAAGTGGGGGGGATGGGGTGAGGGTCATCATAACGTCTTTTTCCACAAAGTACGTTCAGTAAGTTCTCCTGTAGTGGTGTTTGCTTACCAGCCGGACAGTGGGTGATAAGTTGGTGCTGAGGGTGCACCTGTGCCACACCATTTCACCCCCACAGATCTGGCGAGAACTCTTCTCTCCTCTGCATGCACTTAACTTTGGCATTGGTGGTGACAGCACCCAGCATGTGCTGTGGCGGCTGGAGAATGGGGAACTGGAGCACATTCGGCCCAAGGTGAGCAGGAGAAGTTTGGTTGTTTTGTTTTGGTGGCGGGGGGGTAAAGCACTTTTAATCCTCAAAAGCACCTTTAGCCTTCCTCACTAATGTTGCTTTGTGCTCCATTTTCCACAGATCGTGGTAGTCTGGGTGGGTACCAACAACCACGGGCACACAGCCGAACAAGTGACGGGGGGTATCAAGGCCATTGTGCAACTGGTGAACCAGCGGCAACCCCAGGCTCGGGTCGTGGTGCTGGTGAGAGGGCCTGGGAGGGAGGGTGAAAGCTTCCATGCATCCCACAGCTGACAGGGTTCTAGGCCAGCCTGATCAGAATGAGTGAGGTGCTATCTAAAACACAGAAACCAAAAGGACTGTGCCTCCCAGGCCTTCAGTTCAGCCCCCAGTACTGAAGGGAAGAAGGAATGAACAGATGAACTCAGTACCTCCAATCTGAGACTGGCATTCTTACTTGAGCCACACTTCCACTTTCCACCTTGTGCTGTGTGATAGGAGACAGGAGAGCCTCACAGACTTCTGCCCATGCTGGCTTCAAACCTCAGTCCTCAGGTCTCAGCCTCCTGAATACCGGAGAGCACAGGCATGAGTCACTAGCACCTGGTAGATGTCAATGTGTTTTCTGACCGCTGCCTGGGAAGAGGCTGGCACCCGTCAGGCTTTTGTTGAGCGGGAGTTGGTATGATAGCAGCAGCTGTCTCGCCCTCCCCCCTTTACCCATCTCCAGAATGGGCAGCGAGGGAGTTCAGGGTGGGAAGCAGCCAGTTTGACAGAGAAAAATGTAGAGCCAGGTGTTGATAGGATGTCCTAAGATTGCTGTTCTTCCTCAGGGCCTGCTTCCAAGGGGCCAGCACCCCAACCCCCTCCGAGAGAAAAACCGCCAGGTCAATGAGCTGGTCCGAGCTGCGCTGGCTGGCCACCCACGGGCCCATTTTCTGGATGCTGACCCTGGCTTTGTACACTCTGATGGCACCATAAGCCACCATGACATGTATGATTACCTGCATCTCAGTCGCCTGGGCTACACACCGGTCTGCAGGGCCCTGCACTCCCTGCTTCTGCGCCTGTTGGCCCAAGATCAGGGCCAGGGTGTCCCTCTGTCTGAACCCACTGCCTAGACTCACTGCCTCTTCACATTAAAACTCCACCTTCCTTAGTCTGTTTGCTGCTTCATGACTGAGCCTTCCTGGGTATGACCAATAGATCCACTTGGCTTTTTCTGTCTTAAGGCTTGAACCCAGGGCCTGGGTGGTGTCCCTGAGCGTCTTTATAGCGCAAAGTTAATGCTCTCCCACTTTGAGCCACAGCACCACTTCTGAATTTTTCTGAGTAATTTATTGGAGGTAAGAGTCTTATGGACTTTCCTAACTGGATTCGAACCTAGGTCCTTAGATCTCAGCCTCCCGAGTAGCTAGGATTACAGGCGTGAGCCACCAGCATCTGGCTTTTCCGGGGGTGAGTGTGATGGACTTTCCTACCATAGCTTTGAACCTTGATCCTCAGATCTCAGCCTACTGAGTAGCAATGACTATGGACATTGGTAGAAAACAAAACAAAAAGGTGTGGCATATGCCATTCCTGGGGCTTGACCTCTGGGCCTCGGGACTTTCCCTGAGTTTTCCTCTACCACTTTGAGCCATAGCTCTACTTCTTTTTTTTTGGGGGGGGGGGGGTAATTACAGGTAAGTCTTATGGATTTGCCTGCCTGGGCTGACCTGGAACAGTGATCCTCAGGTCTTTCTGAGCCACAAGAGTCTGGTGTGAACCTGAGACAGGCATCACTCATCTATCAAAATACTGTGATTTTTTTTTTTAGTAGGTCATAGGGCTTGAACTCAGCCTGGATACTCTGAGCTCTTTAGCTCAAGGCTACCACCCTGGGCCTGGGCGGTTGTCCCAGAGCTCTACAGCTCAAGGCTTCCGCCCTACCCTTGAGCCAAGTCCCATTTCCTGTTTTCTAGAGGTTGGAGATAAGAGTCTCAGGTCCTTTTGTGCCCAGGCTGGCTTTGAACCTTGATTCTCAGATCTCAGCCTCCTGAGTAGCTAGGATTACAGGCGTGAGCCACCATGCCCACTAAAGCATAGTGGTTTTTGCAGCCAAGTGAATTCCTGTTGTCATGTGCTATACTCTGAGCAGGTATTACCCAGTGAGCACACTGAAAGGAGTCAATTTACCAGTACTTCCCTGGGAGGGTCCAGGTCGAGAGGGACTTGTGTCTATCCCCACAATCAAAGCCACCCCAATGGACCCTCATCTACACATTCCCTACATGTGACCTCCAGGTGCTTTAGCTCTTGCTCAGGTGTCACCTTCCAGACCCTCCTCAGTCAGGAGTGGCTGTATACTCAGAGTGCAGGTTCAAGTCCTGTGTAGTTAAGGCTGGCTGTGCAGCTGCTGTGCTGACGAAGACCACGTGGGGGCAGCAGGTGTCACTGAAGATGGCCCAGTGCTCTGGGCCATCTTGGAAACTGGAGGACCGGTCTCCAAGGCTGCCTCTGAATGAGGGTCTGTTTCTAGAGTAGAACCTGATTCCAGGATCAGTAAGAGTGGGCAGCCCCCATCACAGACCTCTCCTGCCCACCTACACTCCAGGCCAGATGGCTGCACAGGGCAGAGTAGGCAGCGTGATGTCTAGACTAGACGGGCTCCCACCAGTCCAGGGTCCTCTGTGATTTTGGAAGTGCTCCCTAACCTCGTGGGAGAGTCCATTCTTCCACAGACATCTAGGGAAAGAACTGGTTCAACCCCCCCGCCCCTTCCACTCCAGAGCGAGGGAGCAGCCACCCAGTGTGTTAAACAGCTTTAATCTCGGTCATCGCGGCTTCTCGGCACAGTAAGAAATATTGCACATGATCAACATGTTTTGTTCTGGGGATGGGGACAAGGGTGAGGAATCACCTTCTTAGAAAGTACAACCCAAGCTGGGAGGGCAGAGCGGGTAGGGAGAATCCTCCCTGTGCCTGTGGCAAAGTACAGGAGCCCTGACCCCAAACTAACCTGAGTCCAGCCCCTCTGGGGGAAAAAGGGGTGCATGAACTCCCTGCTACTCCACAGGCACCTCCCTGGGGCCCGAGGCCCACCCTGTCCTCCAGCTTGCAGCCCTCACACGAGCCATTTTGCATAAAGTACAGGTGAAAAGCTCTGAAGGTCACACACTCCAGGTTATGTACAGGGGCCCAGTGGAGGCTGTGCCCCTGCCTCCTGCCCCCCAGCTGTCTCCCCAGGGGAGTCAGCTGGGGGGGGAGGGCAGAAGTATATACAAGGGGAGCAGGCTTCATGCCGCCTGCCTGGACTGGAAAGGATGACATGGCTTTAGAAGAGAGGGGGCAACCATCCCACCCCTCACTCCTGCCACCTCCACTGTCCATGTCCTGAGGGGGAACTAGGGGTCCATGATCTCCCCAAGGGCCCTTCACCTGCCGGTGGCAGTTGTGGAAGGGCCAGAGGGAGGAGGAGAAGGCTGGGGGGGGCCCTCCCAGCCAGGCTGGCCGGGCCCTGGCTCTGGGGGTGGAGGCAGTGGCGGGGCAGCTTGGGCAGTGCCAGAGTCCGGGCCAGGTGAGGTGGGGTCAGGGCCGCCAGCAGGGCTGGGAGTGGGAGCAGGGGTAGCAGCAGCGCCAGCTGGAGGTGGTCCAGGGAGGGGGGCTTCAGCTCCGGGGGGCTGCTCTGTAGGGGTGGCTGCCTGCATGATCTTTTGGCGCACCTCACGGATCTTCAACTGCAGACAAACCTTGGATGGGAAGATGTCGGCATAGCGGGCCTGGAAGGCTGCTGTGGCCTGGGCTGGGAACAAAAGATGATGGGAACCAACTAGGTATGATCCAACACCCCGGTAATCTAGCACTTGGAAGGGTGAAGCAAGAGATATCAAGCTGGGTTCCAGAGGGGTCCAGGCTGTCCTGGACTATACAGCAAGAACCTATCTCAAACAAAACTCTACCTAGTGGTAGAGTGCTTGCCTAACATGCATGAAGATCTGGGTTCGATCCCTCCAGACCACACAACCAGAAAAGGCCAGAAGTGGGTCTGTGGCTCAAGAGGTAGAACACTGACCTTGAGGAAAGCCCAAGCTCAGGCCCCGAGGCAATGCCCCAGGACTGGCAAAACCAGAAGAAAAGATGTTGGGAAGGCAGGCAGGAGGCGCTGCAAAGGCGCCTTACCTGATGGGAAGAAGCCATGGTCCTGGAAAAGCTGCATGACCAGGGCGCGGCGCTGGTCCAGGGTGCGGCGCAGCGACGAGTAGGGAACCTTCTCGTACTCCAGCTCCCCCAGCACGTCCTCAGCTTCCGTACCTGCTCAGGTGCAGGAGGCCACAGTGGCAGGCTGCACCTCCCTGCCCCAGATGGCATGCCCAGCCCCAGTCCTGCTTGTGTGGCACACAGGGGTCAGAGCGAGGCCTGCTGGCCTCTGGAAGCTTCCCACCACTCTCTCAGGCCTTCAGACTGCACGGCCCAGGTACCTGTGCGGTCAAAGGTGAAGATGTCCCCCTCACACTTGGCACTCTTGGGGGTATTGGGCTCGGAGCTGCAGCTGGAGCGCCTCCTCATCTTGCGCTTGGGTGAGGTGGGGTCCTCGGGCGCCGAGTCCAGGTCTGTCCAACAGACGCAGGCTCAGCGGAAGTGGCCTCAGTGCCCCCCTCTCTCCTCCCCCCTCCCTCCGGGCCAGCGCTACCGGTGGAGTTCTTCCTCTTCTTGCGGTAGGAGCCCAGGATGGCGCGAGGAGAGGTGGCGAGGGACTGCAGGGTGGGGGAGGGCAGCACCTCCTCTGGCCGAAACTCGGGAAGCTCAGCAAAGCGCTCTTCGAAGTCCACCTCGGACAGGACCCTGCTGGAGGGCCGGCAGGGTCACCTCCCCTGCCCCTGCCTGCCATGCCCTCTTCCCCACCAGCCCCGCACATGAAGCCCAGGCCCCAGCCCCTGCTCACTTGTCCACTGAGTCGAAGGTCTTCTTCAGGGGCGGGGGCCGCACCTTCACCTTCTTGCCAGCACTGGCCACCTCCTTGCGCTCGGGGGTGTCTCCAGCCCCCCTTCCACTGCCGCCCTCCAGGCAGCCGCCGCCGCTACTGCCCGGGGCTGGGGCTGGGGCCGGGGCTGGGCTGGGAGGAGTCAGGGGTTCCCGGCTCTCTAGGCCCAGCCCAGGGACTCTCCAGTCAGAAGATGAGCTGGGGAATTTGCTGGGCTGAGGACAGTAAGGAAGAACATGCCTGGGCTCAGAGACGCTGGAGCAACCCACACAGACTGCGGCCTCAGGAAGGCCAGGATGCAGAGCCCGTTCAGGGGCAGAGACAGACGGGTACAGACACAGACACAGAGGTCCAGATGGGGGAGAGGGCGCCCTCGTCTGCTTGGCACTCACCATGGTCTCGGGGCCCTTGGTTCCCAGCCGCTCCTCCGCTGGGAGGGGGAGAGGGGGGCTGCTCCGGACACTGGGAGGCCAGGTCTCTGGGGGTGGTGGAGGGGCCGCTGGAGTGGGCTGCCCTTCAAGCTCAGACTCTGGGGCAGTTGGCTCCCGGGCAGGGCCAGGCTCCAGAGACTGCCGGGGTACAGGCCCAGATCTCCCAGAGGCACCGGCCTCAAAGGAACCCACGGGAATGCTGGCGATGGCTGCCTTCACTTTCTGGGGGGCCTTCGGGCTGGGCCGCTGGGCCTTGGGGGCCACTAAGCTGTAGGTCATGGAGCCTGTGGGTGGGGAGAAGGGTATTTGCTGAGCCATGCCTAACTGGGACCCACTTTCTGGGTCCCCAACTCTGAAACCCTGTCCTAGGTCAGCTGGACACCCACCTGTGGCACTGGGGAAAGGGCTAGTAGGGGCTGGGGTGGCAGTGGCAGGGGCCGGTGGGCCCTTGGGTAGGATGGTGGCAGCAGGTGGGGTGGTGCTGGTGGCCACCGTGTAGACCAGGCTTGGTGGGGCCTGGGCTGGCTGGGCCAGTGGTGCCGACGTGGAGACAGGGCTGCCAGGGTAAAATGCAGTTATAACCGGACCTCCGGGGGCTGTGCAGGCCGGAGGCAGCTGGGGACTGGGCACAGGTGACACGCCCACCTGGCCAGGAGCCAGGAGAGGGGCTTGGCCTGCTGGTAGGAAGTCAGGAGAGGAAAAGAACCAAGTCAGGGCCAGGGCCACGTCAGCCCTACCCTGGTCCCCGGTGCTGGCTGGCAGGCCACCTCTCACCTGAGAGCAGGGGCTGCACAAAGGCAGGGCCGCTAGGCCCCAGGGAGGTGAAGCCGAGTGCTACAGAGCTCGTGGGTCCATATGAGGTGACTGCTCCAGCCTGGCTAGACGCGGGGCTGGTACCCAGAGGCAGAGTGTGCCCGCCTGCTGACTGCACGTAGGTGATTCTGCCACAGGGAGGAAAGGGGAGTGAGTAAGCCAGCCTGTCCCTGGGGCCTGGTCCTCCAGGGAGGCTGAAGGCTCTCACCTGGTAGAGGAAGGCAGCAGGACCTTCTGGGGCTGGGAGGTGGGTCCAGGGAGCGTGGCTGGGCTCAGGGGCGGCACCAGGCCGCTGGGTGTGCTCACTGGCATGGGTGTCAGCTGGATGATCTGTGGACAGAAACGCCCACAGGCAGGAGGGTAAGCCTAGAGGCGGGCAGGGCATGGTGCTAAACAAAAGCAGGGGACTCAGAACAGGGAAGCAATTCAAGATGGAAAAATGGCAGCAAACGGTGGAGGTTAAGCCAGGTACAGATGGCTCAGACCTGTAATCCTAGCTTCTCAGGAATCTGGAATCTGAGGATTGTAGTTCAAAGCCAGCTGGGGCAAAAAAGTCTGTGGGACTCTGATCTCCAATCAACTACTTAGAAAAGGTTAAAAGTAGAGCTGTGGCTCAGGTGGCAGAGCCCTAGCCTTGAGCAAAAGCAGCGTAGAGACAGTGCCCAGGCCCAGCCCTCAAGCCTCAGGACTGACAAAAAAAACAGAAATAGGTGGAAGCCATGGATAAGGCACACAGTGACGACGAGAGGAAGACAGCAGAATGCAGACATCAACAGACACCGGACAGAGCCCCAGAAGGAAAGAGGCGAACGTACACGGGGTACAGGAGTCAAAAGGAAGGTGGTCTTACCTTGCTGGGTGGCTGGGCGCCATTCTGCACAGGTACTGAGAAAGGTGGGCTCACCAGGGGCAGTGGCTGGCCAGTCCCCCCACCCCGCACGGACACGCTGGGGGTGGCCAGGGGCACCAGCACCTTCCCGGGCAGCAGCTGGGCTGAGCCGCCTGGGGGCGGGGCCTGCACAGGAGAAACTGACTGGGCTGGAAGAGGGAAGGAAACAAACCGTCATAAGAAGGCCCAGCAGGTCTGCGGCCCCCAACGCTGGTGCTGCCCAGCCCAGGCCTCACCTTTAGGGGGTGGGGCGGAGGGTACAGACTGCAAGATGGGGATGCCAGGAGTGGGTGCAGTGGCAGCCAGGACCTTGCCGTTGGTGGAGGTGCCGGGTGGGAGGGTGAAGCGAATGCTGGTAGTGGCTGTAGGGCCAGTGGCAGCTGCTGCCTTGGCCCCAGGAGCTGGTCCTGGGGCAGGTGCCACTTGCAGCTGCTGGGGCAGCGTGGGCAGTATGTACTGCACCTGGGTGATGCCCCCAGCCTTGCCCAGGGCTCCCGGCTGCAGGATGCCCAAGGGTACCGGCCCATTGGGGCCACTTCCAGCACCTGCTCCTGAGCCTGCAGTGGCCCCATTACCTGGGGCTCCCTGGGCAATAAACTGAACAGCAGGAGATGCAGGGGTTCCATAGCCAGGGGTGCCCACCAGCAGGTTGGTGACAGTGGCAGGGGCTTTCCCCACAGTGCCCAACAGGGGCCCAGCCACCAAGTGTGGAGCCGGTGAGGTGGCCGCAGCTGACTTCTTGTCTGAATAGACTAAGCTGACGCCCAGCGGGGAGCCCCCGGGCACCCGGGAGCCAGTGCTCATGTCAGTCCTGGCACCTGCTGTGTCATTTGGAGATGCCTCGGCCCGGCCAGAGGAGGGGAAGGGCTTCGAGGCAATGGGTACCGGAGTGCTGCTGACGGGCCGGACCACGTTGGTCACCATGGTGGCCGCAGGGCGGGACAGAGGTGCTGCCGAGGCCCCGTAAGACAGCGAAGGGGCTGAAGCAGAGGGCACTCGGGCTCCACTGCCCTCCCGGTCTTCCTTGTTTTGGGGCAGGACCAGTGTTTGCAGAATGGTTCCTCCCCCAGGGGGAGGCACTGCGATGACTGAGGGGCCCGGTGGCTCCAGGCTGCCAACACTTTCAGGTCTCTTGCGCCGGAAGGAGGCAGGATCTGCTGGTAGAAACCGTGTGGCCTTGGAAGGTGTGGCTGGGCCCCCAGGCCCAGGGGGTGGCGGCCTTAGTGGGCCTGTTGTGCTGCCCTGACCAGACTCTTGGGCCTTGAAGCTTCCAGAGCCCAGTGAGAAGGAGTTGGCTACTGAGGTCGAGGTGGCAGCCGGTGAGGAGGAAGAAGACGGCATGGGACCATAGCCTTTCCCAAAGGCTACGGGTGGGTCCGGGGGCCCTGGTGGCTCAGGGTCCAGTGTGGGACGGCAGTGGGTAAAAGAAGAGCGGATCACAGGTGAGAACAACTTACGGCCAAAGCCCTGAGTTGAAGGAAGAAGAGACACCATGGTCAGGGGAATGCAGGCTGCTGACACCGTGCCGCCCGGGCTGTCAGGACCACACCCTGTCCGCACAGGCCGTGCAGCTTGACCAGTCTGGACCTTCGTCTCGCCATGGGTCACACACGCAGGTGTAGTCTCCCCTCCAGGTGTACGCACCATCCAAGCACCAAGCCTCACCTTGTTGCCCTCTGGGTCCTCCCCAGAGCTGTCGCCACTCTCACTGTCAGTCACCCGCTCCTTGCACTTGAGATCAATGTCAGTGGTGCCAAAGCCATCATCAGCTGAAGCAGAGGAAACAGCATGGACAAGGGGCTGAGGGCAGTTAAAAAGCAGGGAGTGTGGAGCCTGAGCTCTGCCTGTGTACACAGGGAGTGTTGTCTAGGGGGCTAGTTCTGAGTCCGGGGCTCCATGCACCTGCCCTGTTTCCTCAGCAGAGCTAGAACTCACACCACAGCCACAAACAGGTGCCCTGAAGTCAGCCTCCTGTCCACCCACCCTCTGACCTTCAGCCTGCTCACCAATGACATCGTCATCCCCTTCTTCCTCACAGATGACCATGCGCTCCTCATCACTGGTCATGTCCTCACTGGCTGCACGCTGGGAGCGAGAGGCTCGAGTGGGTAGCAGAGGGGGCCGCCCACTGGCCGCCAAGGTCCCTCCTTCACCAGGTGCTGTGAAGGGACCTGGAGCACCATACTGGGTGGAAGGCTTTGGGCCAGAGTATGATGCGGGGCCTGACACCATCTGCAGAACAAGAGATAGAGGGTTCAGCTGAGTCTGTAGCCTTGGGCACATGCCACCCACCCATCTATCTGCCAGGTGGCCCAGACCCCAAACCTGAGTGAGTTCTTGCAGCGCCTGGCTGTCTACCTCCCCGCCATCCAGACTGTGCACACCGCTGTGGGAGAAGGCCCTCGGCCTGGCTGGGCCAGGTCCCCCAACGGCATGCAGCCGCTCTGCTCCGCACGGGCCACTCCCTGCAGCCTTGGTGTCTGAGTTCAAGAGTGTCTGGGCTGCAACTGACAGGAGCTCAGAGGACACTGCAAAGCAGAAGGAGAGGCTGTGAGAGAGCATTCCTCCTGCCAGCACCTGAACTGGCCACATTATCCAGAGACGTTTCTAGGTACTGGGTGGAAGCAAGCCAGAACTCCTGGGCCACCTGGTGGGTGGGTGGGGGGAATAAAAAACAAACAAACAACAAAAAAAACCCTACTAATAGTCAGCCTAACATCTCCTTTCTGCTGGTTCCTAACCTCTAGGGCTACAGGAAGCAGGCCCATTACCCAGGAGCACGTTTTCTAAGAGTAAGCAGGCCCGAAGACAGGTCATATGGTATTTATATAAGCTAGGTGATCATTAGCCTGAGCCTCGTTCCTCCCATCTCAGAGAAATGAAGCGCCATGTCCACAGGATCACACCAAAGCAGCGCACCAGAACACTGCCAGGCACCCTAAAAGCAGCAGAGATGCCGCCATCTGTGGTCAGGAGCCAACCAACCTGGGGTTTAAATTCTGGCTGTGTGGCTTTCGAGCCTGACTCAAAGCAAGTGACTATCTCTCTGAGACTGTTTCCTCAACTGGAAATGAGGTGTGATTTTAAGTCCAAGGGAATATGAGCCTTGTGGGTTGCTGGTATGTAGTAAATGCTCAATAAGTGGCAACTGATAATGAGATTGTTTTGGTATCTTATCTATCTGTGCCTCTGGCTTCTTGACATAGCAACTGCCAGTTCCTTTTTATGGAGAAGAGTCTTCAAAAGCAGCAAAGCAGTGGAGCTGCCGGGCCAGAGGGTGAGCAAGCAAGAGGATAGCGGGCGGCTCTCAGGGAGAGGTGGAAAGTGGGGGAGCCAAGAGCTGACTAACCCCCAGGGGCGGCCGCAGTGCCCGTCTCCGACATGCTCCGCTCCCGTGTCTCCTTGTGCCCTCCTGCCAGCCCCAGGCTCGCGGGCTTGGCCTCTGAGCTGGACTTCTTTCGGTCCTTGTTGCACCACTTCCAATCTGGGTGGGCCTTGAAGTGGGCCTCCTTCACCTGGCAGGAAAGGGCAGGGCGACCCTTCACTCACCCGCCCCAATGGAGGACAGTGGGAGAAGCCCAGGAAAGGAGGCATTACCTGGAAGGCTAGATCGTGGTACTTCTGTTTCTCCTTGGGCCCAAGGGCATACCACCATTCGCCCAGGATCTTGCTGACAGTCCTGTTATCCTGGTTTGGGTGCCGCTGGTGGACCAGGGCCCGGTGCCGCTTGCTGAAGATCATGAAGGCATTCATGGGCCGGCGGATGTGGTCCTTCTCCCGCTGTAGTACAGACAGCCCAGATTGAGACAGTCAGGACCTGACAGACACGTTTGGGTGGCCAAGGGTGAGCAGAGGGTCAGGAAGAAGAGGCACCTTGTTAGGGCTGCGCCCGTCTTTCTCAGAAGATGAGTCTCGTTCCTTAGGCAGGGCACTCAAGGACTGGGTCCGCCGTTTTCCAGGTGGCAGAGGCAACTGGATCTCAGGAGACATGATGGACAGGAAGCTATGGGAACGTAAGAAACAATGGAGGCTATGATCGCTGGTGGCCCCCTTCCTCCCAAACCCTCCCAGGCCTGGAACACTCACGCATCATCATGGTCACTCTCGGTTTCACTGTCCAGCCGGGGCTCTCCTGGGGGGCCAGGGGTCTCCTCCTCAGTGGTAGGAAGGGGACCTTTACCAGGTTCTACCATGCCCAAAGTGTGTGGGGGTCCAGGCCCCGGGCTTTCAGGGCAGGTGGCCCCAGGGGGCCGCCCTGGGTCAGCATTTCCTGTGCCTCCTGGTGGCTGCTCATGAGCAACAGCTGCCGACTCAGCAGGTTCTAGGAGCAGACAGGTCCATCAGAAGGCTCCAGGGATGCCTCAATGACCCCTGCTCCCAGCCTTCCTTGTAGCCCCCAATCCCTCACCTTTGCTCTGGTTGGAGGCCACTGGGTGGCTTGCAGGTTGCTGAGCCTCACTGGGCTGCACAGAGGGGTCCGGCTGGCTGGGTGCCAGGAAAGGGACTAAGGAGTGCCAGGGGAACACAGCCACAGAGCGAGGTTCCACGTTTGTCCACACTATGGGAGGAGGATCCAGATAAGCCAAGCAACAGGAGACCTTGGCCCTGACCCCAGCGGAAGGCCCACCCCCTTCAGAGCTTAGTTCCCCTCCCCGTCAGTAAGACCTTACTCAGGAAGAAGTCCTCCTGAAAGCTCTCTAGATTTATTTTTAGAAAGGAAGAGAGAGAAAGAAAGAGAAAAAGGAAGAGAGAAAGAGGGAGGGAGGAAAGGAAGGAGGGAAAAAGAGGAAGGAAAGAAAGAAAAAGACAGAAGCAAGGAAGGGAAATGGTACTCAGGTCCCATTCCTCCCTTGCAACCTCTACCAGCCCTGCCACCAGGGACCAAGCCTGAAGAACTGGCTCCTGCCACAAACCAGGTCACACTCAGTTCCCATTCCCCACTTCCATGCTCCATACCTCCTGCTGTCTGGGGACCTCCCCACCCACCCCAATCAGACTACAACAGCAGCAACCATGCTACCTGCTGATACAGCCCCTCACACTGGCCTCAGTCCCTTTTACTTTCCTGAGAGAGCTAGTCCTATCACATTTCTCCTCTAATTCTCTACCCATTGGTACATGACCTCCTCCTTGCCTCTCCCACCCCCAGACCAAGACCCCAGGGTGCCCTCCCTCGGGGAACCTCTCCCTATCTTCCCTTTGCCCCCTAAAGAGAGCCCACCACTCAAGAGGTTCCCCTCCCTCAAATCCCCTGAACAAGTATCTAGAGGCCAATATCCAGCCTCCTTGCCCAGAAAGAGGTGAGGGTGTGGTAAACTCCGAAGAAAGGCACAGACAATGGGGCAGAGAATTGTTACAAATCTCAACCCAGAGAAGGCTAAAAAGTGCCAGGTGTTTCCATGAAGCTCTGTACAGGAAGACAATTCCCTAATCAGGGAGCTGTGGGGGTCCAGCACGAGGTGGGAGGGCAAGGCCAGAGCTAGGACGACCCCTGTTGGACCTCTAGGGCGGACCCAGGCAAGGGGTGGGCTTCCCCTCTCATTGGCAGCTCCCTTCCGGGGAAGTGGAACCAGCAGAGCAACAGAGAGGCCCCAGCTCAGGGAAGAGGAAAGGAGGGAAACGCCCTAGCCCAGCTCTCCATCATTCCAGGACTCCCTTGATCCAAAGCAACCTGACCTGAGTTGACCTGTCCCCCCAAATCCCAAAAAGCCTCCAGGAGCTTGCACTCAGAAAGCTCTAGGAGGAGGAAACTGGCCTCAGGACTGGACTTTCAGGGACTGACAAAGCCCTCAAGGAACCTGGGGACAAGCACCAGGAAGACAGTCCTGGAAGGCACTCAAGACTTTGTGACAACCCCGTATCCCGCCCGTGGGGGCCCAAAGCAGGATGGGCCCTCCAACACTGCCACAGTGCCCAAGGACCTGGACCTCTTCCTATCTCCACAAAGGTCTTCCTCATCGGGCCTCCTAATTTTCTGGAAAGGGACGAAGACAAAGAGGAGTCCTGCGGTCCTGCCCCCTCCCAGGTGCACGACCGCCCAGGTGTCCCCGCCTCTCGGCAAGCACACCACAAACACTCTAGCCCACCACCTTCCACGGCCCACGACTCCCCCAAAGCCCCCCCACGTCTCTCCCCACCGGGTCTCTGACCTAGAATAAGAGCATCCGTAACTCGGCGCCCCGCGCCTCCGATCCCGACCGCCCTGTCCCATCCATCCCTCCACGCATCCATGCATGCCAGCGCGCCACACCTGTCTCCAGGTGCTCCCGACGCCCCGCGCTCCGCCACGCTCCCCCCGCCGTCGCTAACCACTCCGCCCCGCCGGGCGCCAACTTTCCGTCGCCCCTTTACTCTCTGCGTGCTCGTAGTAGCGCCCCGGCACCGCACTCCGCACTTCAACACCCGACACCCTGACCCCGCGAGTTCCGCGACGCGGACGCTACTGACCGAACATGCCGAGGCCCCGGGAGGCCGCGCCGGACACGGGCATCAGGGGTCTGTGGGCCGAATACATGGTCGGGCACCGGGGGTGCCCGGCGGGGGCTCGCGCCTCCTCCGCGGCCGACGCCACTCCGCCCACAGCCGGCTCCTGGGCCCTCGCCGCTCCGGCCCGGGGGGAGAGGGAGGCCGTAGTCGCATGCCCCCCCGGCCGCCCCCCGCCGGCCGCCCCCCGCGGGGGTCTCCGCCGGGCGCGCCTGCGCACGGCGCCGCCCGCCTCCCGCCGCCCGGGGGGCGGGGGAGGTCAGCGCGCGCCGGCCCCGCCCCGCCCCCAGGCGCGCGCGGGGGCCGTCACGGGGCGCGCAGCTCGGGGGCCATCGGCGCCGCCCCCTCCCTCTCCCTCCTCCTTCGCGGAGCCCGGCGGGCGGGGCGGCTGGGGCGGGGCGCGGCGCGCGTGCGCGGGGGTGGCCCCCTCCCTTCCCCGCTCGCTGCCTGGCTCGCTCGCTCCCTCCCTCCCTCCCTCCCTCGAAGCTCCGGCGGGTAACGGCTCTGGCCCCGCGCGCCCCGGCTGCCGACGCTGCCGCCCCGCCTTTCCGGGCCCAGGGCCCGCGGCTCAGCGCCGGGTCGACCTCAGGCCTCGGGTGGGCAGACGGACCAGCGTGCGTGCGTCCGTGCGCTCCGAGCGAGCCCCGCGCCGAACCACCGCCGCCTCCCCGCCCCGCCACTACTACGCGCTCCCCTCCCCCCGCCGCGTCTCCCCCCGCCCCTTCCCCGCTTCCCCCGCGGCCTTCCGCGCAAGCCCGGCCCCCCGCGCGTGAGCCTATTGGCTACTGCCGCCGCGCGCGGGTCAGGCCCCGCCGCGCCCGCCCCCATTGGCCGCCCCGGGGGAACGTCAGTCATATGCAAATAAGAACAGGGCGGGGCGGACTTCGGTTGGCTCCGAGCCGGCCGGGGGCGGGCCCGCAGTAGGAGGGTGGCAGGGAGGGCGCACTGCAGCAAAGGCCGCGAGCCAGGGGGGCTGCCCGGGGCGCCGCGCTGCGGAGGCCCGGGTGGACGAGGAGCGGTCTCTCCCGAGCGCCAGTGAGGTGCGGGGGAAACGACCTCAAGCGCAGCGCGACCCACCTGGGCGCACCCGGGCGCCGCCGGGGAGGCGCACCGCGCAGAGTTGCGCGTGCCACCCGAGCCCGTCCAGCGCTCACGCACGCACGCGCGTGCACACACACTGTAGACATACTTTCGTGCCACACCCTCTGGCGCTTACCCACCGTCACTGGGGGCCCCGTAGTGTCACACACGGAATCACAACCCACACCTGCCCACCACACACCCAGCTTGACCTCACCTCACATGCACATGCTCTGTTGCACATTTCATAGACAAGCTATCAGTCAGGCCGACCGCAGCACCACTGCTTATCCACACTCACCCCCCCACACACCTTCCTACCACTTGCATGGTACCCCATCACCAACACACTAGCCCTCAAGGATACCAGTATACTGACCTCTATAATCTACCTGCCGGAGCACTAACTAGACTTCAGTACCCAGCCTCAACAGGAATACAATACTCTGGCTTTCTACCACTCCACCTAGCAGTGTCGGAAGGGGACCACAGCCAGGCATGGTGACACCCCAGCTTTCCCAGATTGTCTGGAGGTAGAGATCAAAAGGAATGCAGCTCTAGGCCAGCCCATGTACACAGAGACCCCATTAGAAAGATAAAGCAAAAAAGGCTGAGGGCAGGGTCAAGTGATAACCTTCTAGCCATCAAGAGCAAAAGCTCTTACTTCAAACCTCAGTACTACAAAATGTGGGGAGCTACATATAATTCCCCCCAGAAAAGGGCCAAAAATAAGACAGGAAACACTAAATCTGCTATGGTCTAGATTATACGGGCTAGGAGATAGACAAGATTGTATATAGCTATATTTATCTTGTCTTTGCACCCTCACCCCCCCCCCTTTTTATGGGTCTTGAACTCTGGTGTGGGTGCTGTCCCTGAGCTCTTCAGTTCAAGGCTAACGTTCTACAACTTAAACCACAGCACCACTTCCGGTTTTCTGGTGGTTAATTGGAGATGAGTCTCAGACTTTGGTGCCTGGACTGGCTTTGAACCTCTATCCTCAGATTTCAGCCTCCTGAGTGGCTAGGATTACAGGCCTGGCTTAGGTCCACTTTTATATGCTCATTGTTCAAGTAAGCAAATGAGACTCAGAGACTGAATGAACTGTGCAGGCTCTTGCAAGCCAGGATTTTAACACACCAGGACTCCCAAACTCAGGTGCTCTTTCCGTTACTCACAACTAGATCTCAAGGTGAACACAGCAGGAATCCAAACAGAGGCACTAAAGCAATATCAAGTGGTAACTACTGAAGCACAGAAAGGTAAGCAGGCACATGTGGCAACACAGGAAGGGTCTGGGGCACACCAGGCAGAGAGGCAGAGGCCTTGGATCACCCAAAAGCACCCTGAGGCTTCTGTACAGGTTAGAGCTTCAATAAGAGTAGTCAACTCTTTACTCAGCCTGTCCATCCAAACAGACAGGAAGGCATGGAGAGGGGGCAAAATCAAGTAACCTGATCACAAGGGGAAAGGAAGGTCTGTACTCTCCGACCTCCAGAGATGGCAAGGCTAGACACTTGGCTGAGAGCCTAGGGGGCTACCAGTGGGACTATTAGGTGACTGCCCCCTCCTCTATGCAGCCCTAGACTCAGACCCTCCATTACCTCATGCCCTAGGGACTGCAATGTGAGGCAGAAATCAATGTGGCCCACTATCTCCCCACCACTGCCCCCTCCTCTCCCCACTGGTGAAGTGAGTCACCTACTGTTCAAATTAACCCCTTCCCCCCTACAATGGAGCCCAGGGGCAGGGCTCAGAGAGCCCGGTTCTGCCACTTCTGTTGGGTGAAAAAGAGCCACAGCAGGGAAAAAAAAGGCCCCACACATCTGGGAAGACACACATCTGGTGGAAAACAGTGCCCATGGAAAAAAAAAAAAAAAGGATGGGAAGAGGCCTCTCTCAGGGGCAGGACACAACCAAGTGGGGGCCCTGCCTGACAGGGAGGGGTGGGAATCCCCAATGGGAAGGTTCCCCCCCCTTGCCCAGGGCACTGGGCCAGCCCTATACTTAGCTTCTATTGTTCAGAGTGGAGGAACCCTGGGTGGGGGTGGATTAGCCCTGGAAGGGAGGGAGCGGGTCCTATCCCCACCAGCTTCCTCTCCCTAGCCATCTCCAACCCTAACTGGGGCCTCCCAAATTGGAAAAAGGCTGAGAGGGTTCCCCAAACCAGGGCCCCAGCCCCGCCCCTGAGGAGGTATTCAGCCATCCTTCTTTCAGGCAGGTACTGTGCAGGACTGTGATGACAGTCACCCCCGACTCCACTGAACCACCTCCAAATAGCTCCAAGAAAGGTTTGGCTGAAAACTAAACAACTCCCACCAGAACACTCCACCCCGGCCTGGGGACAGGGAGCTCAGACAGAAACACCGACAGCCACCACCGGGGTGGTGCAGGCTGAGGCCTGCCCAGAAGCCTGGGGCAGGAAGCCAGGGAGGCCGGCGGACCGAGGCCCAGCAGACACACTCTGAACTCGCGGGCCGCTTTTATTGAGCCCGCGAGGCACCGCGCCCCCGCTGACCCGCAGCTCCCCACCCAGCTCTCCAAGGCGGGGTGCCCGCCTCGGCTTACCACCCCGGTGTCCCCAGCTCCCCTCACCCGCTCTCCACGTACACACCCACCCACCACCCACCCGGGCGGCGTCGGCGAAGGCCAGGGTTGCCTGGGGAACGAGCCCGGGATTGGGCTGGCGCGGCGCGGCGGGGATGGGGGGCTAAAAATAGCGCTGGGGTGACTCAGTGTGAGTGGGGCTGGGGGAGGCAGGGAGAGTCCCTAGGGATCGGGAGAGGGGCCGCAGGCAGGTGGGGGCGGGCTGGGGAGGCTTCGGGGCCCGGCCGAGGAGGGGGCGCCGCCCTGCGCTCCCCTCCTCTCGGCGCTCACGAGATTTTCCACTCGCTGCCTGGCCCCCAGCCAGTCCCCGGCAGGCCCCACAAAGCCGCTTTGTGCTCCGAGGGCGGGCGGGCGCCCGGCCGGCCTGACACCCACGCGGGCCGCGGCGGGGCGCAAGCCAGCTGGCACCGGGGCGGCCTGGGGGACCCGGCGGGAGTCCGCGCTCCCTCGGGGTTAATCGCACCGGGGCGCGGGGCGCGGGGCTCGGCCAATCGGCGGCCAACGGACGCGAGGGCGGCCAATGGGAAGGACAGAGGCCCGCCACCAGGTCTACCCCCAGGGGTGCGCGGGAACCGCACCCCGGGGTGCAGTGGGGGGCTGGGCGCGGCCCCCACGCGGTGCTGCCCCTCGGGGGCTACGAGGCCCCGTGCACCCTGCTGGGCAGGCCATCACCCCGCAGTCCCGAGGTGACGTGGCTGAGACTTGAACTCGCCAGCCCCAAACAGGGAGACTGGGCTTCCCTGCCCGCGCCCACGCGGGGCGCAGGAACAGGGGACCGGGTGCGGACGGAGGCGGCGGCGCAGCGGGCGAGGGTCCAGCCGCCTGCGGTGCAGCCGCTGCCGCCGGTGGTAACGGGAGCCAGACGCCGTCGCCGCCGCTAATGCGCCTCCCTCCCGGCCACTAATGGAGCCATTAATGCCTGGGCGCCCAGAGCCCCGGGACGCACCCACCGCCCGCGCTGCGCATGCGCGCGCGCCGCCCTGCCGAGGGCCGCCACCAGGGGGCAGCCTGGGCCCTCCGTGCCGCCGCCCGAGCCGGGGTCTCTCCCAGGACGGCCACCAGACTCCAACTCCGGAGGCTCGGGAGAGCTCTCCAAAGCCACCGTCTTCCCCCCCTCCGCGGGCCCCCTTCCTCTCCAGGGAACTCTCCCGGGGTCACTGACGGACGCCCGAGTCCAATCCAACCTCCTCCCTTCTTGACTTTTTTGGGTGTGTGTGCCTATCCTGGGACTTGAACTTGTGGACTGGGCAAGGTTGCTACTCCACCACTTTGAGCCACATCTTCACTTCCAGTTTCCTGGTGGTTCATTGGAGCTAAAAGTCTCATAGACTTTCCTACCCTGGCTGGCTTTGAATCACGATCCTCAGATCTCAGCGTCCAAAATAGCTAGGATTATAGGCGGGAGCCACTATTCAAGCCTCCCCTGCCTAAGCCTGTCCCTCGGTGACACTCACCCTTCAAGCCCGGGCTTTAGTGTCAACTCTGACCTCAGCCAGCGTGCATTAGTTCATGCACTTTCACCTCTTCTGCCCTTTGTTCATGCAGGTATCTTGACCTGGATTGCCCTTTCCTTTTCTGGAATCTGCTCACCCCTCATACTTCAACTCCCCTGTCTCCTCCCATGAAAAGCCTACTTGAACCTCCCCTCCCAAGTTTTGGTGAGCCACTGACTGCCCCTGTCATCTGGCTCAACACCTTCTTTGGCTCATCCTTATCTGTGCCAGCATCTTGTCTGCCCTCCCCACCCACTTGCCCTAGGACTGCTTAGCCAGGGACCTGGCAGAGGAATGAGGAAGAAGCTGACTTCTAGTGGTATCTAATGGGGTTGAGGGAAAATGGAATTTATAGTGGAAAGCACTTGGGTTTAAGAGGCTCAAGCTCCTTCATCTCATTCTCAGTCTCAATTTTCCCCACCTGCCTAGGCATTCTTGGGTACTCTGAGCTGGTACTAGGGGTTGGAGGTGACCTGGGTCATGCCCCCAGCAGGTGGGCGGGCACAGGAGCTGCTTTCCTGCCACCTCCCACAGCAGGATCTTCTAGTTTGGCCCATACAACCCCCGCCTTCCTGCCCATCTGGGGAACAGGTGTTTGGGTGGTGGATGGGTCTGTGGATCCCAACATTCCTCAAGTAGGTTTTAAGGTAACAGAGGGCAGTTCATTTATGAAGCAGCAGTGGGGTTCTTGGATCTAAACAAACTCCCAACACTCCCCAAGGAGGGAACAGGGGACCTGATGCTTAGCATCTGCTCAGTGACTTCAGATGTACAGAGATGGGGAAGGAAGCTGGGATGGTTGTAGCAGGACTAAAGAAGAGTGGGAGGACCAGGTAGGAGCCCAAGGCAGACCCAGTGATACAGGATCCCAATACTTGAGTGTCAAAGCAGGGACAGGCTGTACTGAAACATTTGAACGAAGTCCAGAAGGGAGAAACCCACCAGGGTACATATACAGAGCCAGAGTCAGAGAGAGATGACCAAAGAAATACAAAGATCCTGAAACAGGCAAGAGAGAGACATAGGAACCCAAGCAAAGACAGCCACCCAGTAGCTAGGAGACTGACAGAAGCTCAGACAGTAGGACAGAGGCCCAGGAGGAGGGGTAATTCTTGTCAATAAAGGGAAGCCATGCAGGAAACTGGGAGGGAGACCATGCCAGGAATGGGGCTGAGACATCTGGCCTCCAAGGCGGAGGGGGGGGGGGATGTTACAGGCTCTGGGAGGTGGGAGGAGTGGTCAGGAAGAATCAGAGGGAGGTGGCAAGACAGCTGGCTGGCCATGCCATGAGCAGAATGTAGAGAATGCCGGCAGCCTGCCCCAGCATGTCCCCCAGCGGAAGCAAATGCCTGGCGGGGGGCAGGAGCCAGCAGGCTGCCCCAGCCCCCCCCACACCTGCTGACCTCGCATGAAGGGGCAGGTGGCACAGAGGGCACAAAAGGCCAGAATGATGGCCTCACTGTGCCACTGGACGTGTTCTGCCCCTGCCTGGGCCTTGGAGGAAATACACCCCAAAGTGCCAAGGGTGAGGAAAGCCTCTTGGAAGGAGAATGAAAGGCGGCTGGCTGGCACCTGCGGGTAGCAGAGTACCTCAGCCTGGGCGGTGTCAGGAAGGCACTGGACAAGTTCTGACAGCCAGGTGGCCTCCAACAAAGAAGCCGGCACCTCAGTCCAACCCCTGGACAACAGGGGCTGGTAATCATTGCTTCACAGTACCCTGTGGTTTGGGGGGAAGGACCCTAAGCTGGGCAAATAGTATACGATCAATAAGGAACAACTACCACCATCACTATCATCATCATTACTCTTACAAGTGCTTAAGAGCCTGGGACCTGGATCCAGATACCCTGGATTTAAATTCTGTCTCTCTCTCTCTCTCTCTTACTTAGTAACCTTGGATTAAGTCACTTAACCTTGGCCTGCAATTTTGCTCTGAAAGTCATTACTACTGTAATTCTTGGTAGTGAGAGACTAGATTTAGTTCAAGGCCTAGTCCTGTCTCCTTGGCCTGGCTGGGTGACTTCAGTCTCCATTCTTTTGTCAGGTGGCAGGAGTCCCTCATGGACCTACCCTGGTAGGTAGCAATGCCAGTGCCTGAGCTGCCCCCCCCCCCCACCAAGTAGGAGGGAGAGTCACTAGAGAAGCCATAGGTGGTTAAAGATCTTCAACTATAGGTTCTTTATCTGCAGAGACAGAAACCTTCCCTGGAGAGATTTTGCTATGAACTACAATAACAGATGCAAAAAGTGTTGGGGGAAGGGTAAAACACAGCTCACGACAGACAGGCATGCAGGCAGTCAGGCAGGCCCATGTCCCTGTGCCTCAGAGACAGGCCTGGGCTGGAGCTCTCTGGAAGGGCAGGGCCGAGCTCTTCCTGAATTGGCCCCTGTCCCAGCCCAAGCCACAGCAACTCCTTCCCACATCCACAACCCAGACACCTTCCTTTAGGGTGCTGGCCTCTGTCTCAGGGACTTCAACATCCCCTGGTGACACAGAGGTGAAGCCAGCTCAAAATCTTGTCTGGCTCTCTACTACCCTGGGGATAAAGTTCACAGGTCTCCCAATGGTTGTCTCCAGTCTGACCCTTGCTCACCAATTCAGCCACGGATATCTCAACACTCCACTACCTTCCAGAGCCCCTCGCTTCACAGATTTGACACCTAGAATGATCTACTCTTCCCCTCTGAGCACTGGGGCTTGAACTCAAGGCCTGGGCTGGCTTTGAACAGTGGTCCTCAGATCTCAACCTCTTAAGAAGCTAGGATTACAGATGGGAGCTACCTGGCTAGCTACAATTATCTACTTTTGCCTCATGGCCTTTGCATAGACTTTTATCTCTGCCTTAAGGACCTGCGAGCCTGTAGGCCTTACTGAGATTGGCAACTACCTGCCCTGGGGGAGGGGGTTGATTCCGTTCACAGCCCTCCTCCACTCTCCCCAGTCTTCTCCTGGCTTTTCAGGCTGAATCCTAGATTTAATCACTTCATCTCTGACAACTCTATAAACTGTCCCTCTGTGGGGACAGGTCTGTCTACTCTAGGGACTGAGAAACGTATGCTAGCAGGGCTGTGTCCTCAGCACAGCATCTAGTACAGGGCCAGGCCATGCACAAGCCAACAGTAGCTTGAGAAATAGGCAAAACTGCCAGGGATGGGACTGATGACAGCTTTGTTTCCTTCCCTGTGAGTTACTCCTAAAAATCAGGCTGGCCCGGGCCCCGGGCCCTCTAGCACCATCTCAAAGCAATGCCACAGTCTGTACTCCAGCCTGCGTCCTCTAGCCACACAGCCTTTCACTGGGCCCATCCTCTCCAGCCTGCCAGGCTCACATCCACTGACTCCCACTCATTCTCCAATTCCCTGCTTCCTAGCACAGGCTGAATTCACACCTGGGAGAGTGCCAGCACCCGGCTGCCTTTAGTCCTATTCCTGCCACTGCAGGAGACAGCACCTGTTAGAGGGCTGCAGTCTTCCCATCGGTTTCCCTGAACCCAGTGGTCATGAGTCAGCTGGCCTCAGTGTGCAAGATAGCCCTCGGGCTGACGAGCCATGTCACTAACCCAGCCACAGTTTCTTCTAAACAAGCACAATTGTGGCACCCGCTTGGTAGCCTAGTGGTGAAGGTAAACTGAGCTAAGACACTTAGAATCTGTTCTAAATGTGTGTGGTAAGTGCTGCACACTGAGTGGTAGGAAAATTAGGTTAGATAATCTAGTCCTTAGCATTGCCCACGTCTGGTAAGGGACTTTCTAATGTAACATCTGCACAGAGAGGCGGCCAGCTTCTCCTGAACCCCTCCTAGTATGGGCAGCTCATCCTTCTATGTAAAACCCACCCTGAAAGGGACCTTGTTTAAAGTGGGCCTGCACTCTCCTCCCTCCACCCACTCCCCACACGTGCACCCTCTTACCTGTTCCAGGCCGGCCCATGATGACTTCCTTCTTGGGGGCAGGATGGCTGGTATAGCTGCTTGGCACGAGGACTGGCAACAGGGCAGCAGGTGAGGGATGGAAGGCCACAGGCTGGAAGGGTGAGGAGGCCAGGCCAAAAGTGGGCATCGGCTGGGCCACAGCAGTGGGCGCGGCTGGAGGCACAGTGATGGGCACAGGCGCCGGCAGAGGTGGAGGTAGGCCAGGCTTTCCACTGGCCACCCCAGGGGGCACTGGGGTCTCACGGCAGCCCCGCCCAGGTCCCCCAGCCCGGACCTCACTGGCTGTGCCCACCTCTCCAGAGAACTTGGAGGGTAATGGTACATCAGGGTTGCGAACGATGACGGGGGAGTCCCGCTGCACGGCAGGCACCCTGCGCACGGAGGGCCCGGGATCCGAGGTCAGACCAGCAGGCGGGGGCAGCAGCAGCAATGGCGAAGGCTGGCGGGAGCGTGAGAAGGGCACGGCAGGTGACACAGCCCGGAAGCCAGCCGGTGTGGAGGGGGTAGGCGTGTGGGACACCGAGTCCACACCAGAGTCTAAGCTGTCACTCTTAGGGAAGTCTGGGGCAGCACCCCCACCTCCTGCTGCAGGGGCCCCCAAGGTCCCTGGGTGGGGCAGCAGCTCAGTCTTGCGGCGGCCTGGGCTGATGGGCACGGTAAAGGTTAGGTTGGTCTGGAAAGTGGGAAGGATGCCAGAGGAATGACGTTCTCGGGGGGCAGGCGGAGGCGGGTGGGGACCGAGGTCGGGGGGCGTCAGCACACCAGCCTTTGGGGTGCTGGCACTCAGGTGGCGACTACGAACAGCTGTGCGCTGGATGACGGGCGAGGCGTTGATGGGGCTGAAGTTGGCTGGGCGGAAGCCGAAGAGGGGCGAGGGTGAGGGTGAGGGGGCTGGCGAGAAGGGCGACTGTGTAGAGACGGGGGAGAAGGAGGGTGTGCCCGAGCGGGAGCTGCCCAGTGACACAAGCATCACGGCTGCCTCGCACTCGTCAAACTCAAAGCGTGACAGATCTGCAGGAGCCACCAGGCGCGGGCGAGAGTCACCTCGGGCAGCCACGCTGCTGGCCTCACTGTCCCTGGACGTCTCGTCCCCCCAGTCAAACTCAGTGCTGCCCTCCCGGGCCGCCACCCCAGCTGGCCGCCCCGCTCCACCGGGCCCACCGTCTGCCAGGCCCTCCATCTCCTTGGTTCGCATGGACAGGTGGCGGGAGCAGTAGCCACGCCGCTGTGACTCCTTCATGCAGCCGTCTCGGGAGCAGAGCCTCCGCCATTGCTTGCCATTGAACTTCTTCCGGATGCCGTTGGGTGTGCAGACCACGTCGCCCTTCTTGTATTTCTGCTGGGCAGCCGTCAGTGGGGTGCGGGCCCTGGCTGCTGGGGCGGCCCCCTTCTCCAACGAGGCCACGCTGCTGCTCCGGCTGCCACCCTGGCTCCCCTCCTGGCAGGGCGAAGGCTGCTCCCCAGGGCGACCGGGGCCAGCAAAGGCTGGGGACTTGGGGGGCGGTGACAGCAGCTGGGGTGGGGGTAGCGGGAGCAGGGCTGGGGTGCCCAGGGCCGGTGGGTGCTTCTCCTCACCCTCCTCACAGTGGACACCCAGGGTGCCACCAAAGCTAATCTTGGAGACTTCCGCATCCTCAGGCTGTTTGGGGTCCAGGGGAGTGGGGCAGGGGGGCAGGGCAGTTCCTGGTTCAGCCTGCTCTTCCTCAGGCCCGATGGGGGGCTTCCTCAGCAGGACCTCAGGTTCCCAGGGGGGCCGCAGCAGACGCAGGCTGGAGCGAGCCACCCACACGGCTTCTTCGGGTTCCCGGTTGTGCAGTGGCTGTGGGGGCTGCGGCAGGGTCCCCGGGGGACCTGCCTGGGAGCCAGGGCCAGGGTGGAGGCGGACCTTGTAGGCGGCCGGCTTGGTGGCCACTTCCACCACCACGCCCTCACGGTAGGCTGCCACTCCAGGTTCCACGCAGGTGCAGACAGCTGTGCCCACCACCAGTGCCCCTGGGGGCGGCATGGCATCCAAAACCACATCGACACCACTGCCATGCAGCCCCTCGTAAAAGGTCAAGGCTCGATCGCCAGGGAACTGCACGCCCAGGTCCTGGCTTCGGCGCACCTGGCGCACCACTGCTGGCAGGAAGAGGCCATCGCCACGCCGGGCCAGCACCCGCTGGGACCGCAGCTGCCTTAGGTCATAGCCACCACCAGGGCCACTGGGGGGCCAGGGCCCCGACCCACAGGCCTCGGCGGACTCCTCCTCCAGGTCGGCCGAGTGCTCGCTGGCTGTGTCGGTGGAAGAGGACCGGGCAGAGGCCGGGGGCTGGGGGGGCACCCCCAGGACGTTGGCCTCCTCAGGAGTCCGTTCTTGCTGCTCTTCGGGAGCCCCCGTCGCCCCACCGCCACCAGCGCTGTGCTCCTCCACGTACTTCTTCTTGGGGGCTCGAGACTTGAATGTGGCTGTCTTGCGGCTGAGTGAGGGCTCCCAGCGGCCGGCCTCCCCATCCCCTTTGGGGTCCTCCGCGGGGCCTGAGGCTGGGTCACTGGGGTGTAGCTCTGGGGGCAGCCCCTCAGCCCCAGAACCCTGCTCAGCCTCCTCCTCGCCCTCTTCAGCCTCTTCTGGCCCAGGCTGCTGCTGCTGCTGCGGCTGGGTCTCTTCTTCCTCCTCCTCCTCCGGCTTGTCACTCTCCCCTCGCCGCCTCAGTGCCTTGGCCCTGGTGGCCGGTGGGGACTTGCTGCCACTACCAGGACCTGAAAGACTAGCGCATGCCTTTTTCACTGGCTTCATCTTCTGTGCACCTGTAAAATGGGACAGCCGACAGGGAGCACCTTAGGAAACACTCCCAGACTTGGTGCACCTCAACACTTACTCACTCAACTGCCTCCATTCCATGGTCTCCAAGGCCTTCTTCTCCCTGCCTTCTGCTTAACTCATGTAGGCCCTGGCCGCCATCCAGACACAGACTGGCACCTGCGTCCCCAGAGCGTATACATATTCTGGCTCCTTGGGGAACAGTCAGACACACCTGTTCTCTGCCAGGGACGTGTTGAGTGCCCCCAGGAAGCCTGGGGAATACTGTTGTTCACACCTACTGAGTGCTCACTTTGCCTTGAACCCTGTGCTAAGCTTGCCCATTTTTTTTTTTTTTTTTTTGGTGCCACTCTCCAAGCTTGAATTTGAGGCCTGAGTGTGCTGTCCCCAAGCTCTCCCCTCACCCCCCCACAAAGCTAGTGCTTTACCACTTGAACCACAACACCATTTCCTGCTTTTTTGCTTGTTGATTAGAGATAAGAGTCTCACAGATTTTCTAGCCTGGTTTGACTTTGAACCAGGATCCTCAGATCTCAGCCTCCTGCTTAGTGAGGATTATAGGCGTGAGCCACTAGCACCCAGCCTAAGCTTGCCTTTTACTATTCTTCTTTCTTTCTTTTGTGGATTATGGGGCTTTAACTCTGGGCCTGGGCACTGTCCCTGAGCTCTTCAGCTCAAGGCTACCGCCCTTCCCCTTGAGCCACAGCCCCACTTCAGGTTTTCTACTGATTAATTAGAAATAAGAGTATCATGTTCTTTAGTGCCCAGCCTGGCTTTGAACCACAATCCTCAGATCTCATCCTTCTGAGTAGCTAGGATTACAGGCATGAGCCATCACACCTGTCTTAAAAATTCATCTTTTAGGGCCGGGAGTTTGGCCTAGTGGTAGAGTACTTGCATAGCTTGAAGACCTGGGGTTGATTCCTTGGTACCACATACATAGAAAAAGCTGAAAATGGTGCTGTAGCTCAAGTGATAGAACTCTTGAGAAAGCCCAAGGACAGTGCTCAGGCAGGCCCTGAGTTTAAACCCAGAACTGGCCAAAAAAACAAAATTCATCTTCCAACAGTTCCGAAGGCTGGCCGGGGGGTGGGTGGGGGACAGGAGCAAGGGACTGCTATCAGCTTCGTATATTTGAGGAAACCAAGATGCAGAGAATTAAGTAATCTGACCAAGATTAAGCTAGCTATGAGGAGACAGACAAGGATCAGAACTAAGGCACTCTGGCTTCAGAACCCGTGCTCTTAACTACCTCAGTGTGTGCCTGTCACATGACCTCAGGGCAGGCTTACACTCACAGTCACCATCCAGAGAGCCACACATCCAAATCGCACACACATACTGAGCACCAACCACAGACACAGAGGCAACTTGGCTGAGATGTGGATCTCTCCACCCCACCTTCCCTCACTACTCTAGGCACCACATATGGCCAGGCATTACAGAAGAATTAGGCAGCTACGTGTCCTAAGGGACAGCTACCCACTCTACTCTGCACCCTAGGCCTGCCAGGTTCAGTCATCTCCCCAGATCCTGGGCAGAGAACAGGCAGGGGCACGTCTGGGGCAAGAGCTCATACTCCATACTGCCACAGGGCTGTGCATGAGCACACGCACGAACGTGCACACGCACAAACATGAGCACATACATGCCATTGCACAGTGGGCCACAGAACTGCACCCCAGGATTTCTCTGTCCCACTGGGCCTGCCCCTCCCCCTTTAGCTGCCAGAGTGAAAGCAGCAAGCCCAGCCCCCTCTTCTGGCCTGTAAGTACCTTTGGCTAGGCTGGCTAGGGTAGAATGGCAGGCTGGGGAGGGGGCGGGCAGCAGAAGGAAGATTGTATTCAGACTCCTAAATATGTCTTCCAACTTCAGGTGGGGGTAACCAGGATAAGGTCAAAGAAAGCAGGACAAGCCCAACAGGCCAACCTCACCCACTTGCTGAACAGTCATTGCTGCCCACCCCCTCTCAAGCTGCCCTGAGAAAAAAGAAAAAAACTTTACTCTGAAGTGACTTAGAGAACCTAAAAAGGTCCTGTAGGATGAATGGGGGATCCAGGACAAGAAGACAAACACAATCAGAGGCCCCTTATTACTCTTGTGGTTCCCCGGAATCCTTAACATCATGCTCTTGTAAATTGGGGCCTGTTCTTCCCGTGGACCCTAAAGCCTCAAGCCTTGCCTCTTCTATGTGCCAAGTCTGGGGTTCTCAAAAGCAGGGACTACAGGGCCAGGGATTGGCATCTATGTGCCCAGGAGTCAGGCAATCATCATCACTTCCTCCCCACTGACACGCTGGGCCACAGTGCAGGACACTGATACCTGGCTTCAGATCTGGCCCAAACACCAACCCTAGTCAGGGCGGAGGGCCACATAGCCTGACACGGCCAGACCCTACTGCCCACCCTAGCTTCCTTACTCTGGAGGAACGGGCCCTTCCTTGACAAGGCCTATCCCCTTCCCATCCACCCTTCTCTGCATAACCAGAGTCCTATGGGCTCCTGCCTCCCTTTGAGTCTCAGTAGCAACTCCTGAAGCCATCCCAGGCCCTGGCTTTTTTGGGGGTCTCATACATTCTGCTCCCATCAACTCTCCTATCTTGTCACCACCTCTACTTTTCTCCTCTCAGATCGTAAGTATGTCCTCCTGGCCACCCCCATTTATCTCTGTCACCTATTCCTTCCAGTCACTCTCCTGTCAGCCATCTCTGGACGTGACACCTCTTCTCCCCATCACCTCTTCGTCACCCCCTCTAACTCTATCCCCTCCCTCTCCCTGTCACTCTGATCTAGTCCTGTCATCTCTCTATTCCTGTTACCAGTTCTCTAACCCAACACCCTCTCCCTGTCACCCCTTTCCTGTCAGCACCCACCCCACCACTTCCTCCACTCCATCTCCTCTTCCCACCATTCCGCCCACCCCTTTCCCCCTGTACCCCTCTTCCCGTTCCTGCCACCTGTCCCCACACGGCCCTCGGCCCCCAGGACCCCCCGCCCGTGTCAGCCCTGGCCCCGCCCCTCACCTCGGGCTCAGCGGGGTTTCGGGGCGGGGGGCCGTGGCCCCGGCTTGGTCCGGTCCGGTCCCTCCCCGCCCCCCCTCCGGCTCTCCCTCTCGATTCTCCCTTTTTTTTTACTCCAACACACAAAATGGTGAATGGACCTGCAACAGCTGGAACAATCAGCCAATCAGTGGCCACAACCCCGCTGACCGGCGCCGATGTAAGCCAATAGATAGCCGCAGTCTAGTCAGCTCCGCCTCCCGATCATGAGCGACACTTGCAGCACCCAATCGCGCCCTTCCGGTAGCGCTAGGGGGTGGGGCCAAAATCTAAGGCCGGCCTCCCTCCGGGACCGACACTAACCTGAGCCTACGACCGCCTGATCTGCCTTGGGCCCTGCCCTACAAC
Organism: Megascapheus bottae; assembly: GCF_031878675.1. NCBI lineage: Eukaryota > Metazoa > Chordata > Mammalia > Rodentia > Geomyidae > Megascapheus > Megascapheus bottae. The sequence continues at coordinate 5,486,378 of NC_143539.1, forward strand.
AAGTGATGAACACCAGCTTTGACCAATTGATAATCGACCTTGCGCCGAATGACAACTACAGTACCCAGTCACCATGCACCCTAGGCCGGAACCCAGTCTTGAGGGACAGTAACCAATGAAATAGAAGAAGAGATGGGCTCTCCAATGAGCAGGCTTAGAAGGCGTGGCTCCAGCGTTTGTTGACCGGCGAGACGCAATGCCCGCTGGGAATAGTAGTCTTCTCACGGCTCTGACTCGTAGTCGACTGTAGAAGGCAGACTACAACTCCCATGTGACAGAGTGCTGGGAGCACTAAAGAACCCGGGCGAGGAGAAAAAGTCGGAAAGGGCAGTTCCTCGTGAGTCTCGCTGGACACCAAGGAACATTTTAGACCCAGGGCCCCAACTCACCCGGATTCCCGGCTCTGGCGTCGCCGGTGGCTCTTCTTAGCGGCGGCGGTAGCGGCACGAGGGGGAGGTGCGAGGAGCAGCCAACCGCCACCCGCGAGTCCCGCAGCCAATCAGAAGCGGCCTGGGCGGGGCAATGACCTCACCGGCTCCACACTCTTACCCCTCCCCCACGTGGTTGTTGCTGCCGGTAGCCAGAGTAGGGAAGTTTGGGGTTGGTGGGGGGGGGGGGAAGGGAGAAAAACAGGAGAACTAGTGATGTCACCTTTCTCCTGCTTGATTGGCTTTCGGGTGACCAATCAACAGTCTCAGAAAGTCTGGCGCGGCCCCGCGGAAAGCCCTGTTGCCACCGGGAGGAAAGCGAACGCGCCTGGCCTGTAGGGTGGCGCGCGCCGCGGTGTAGGCAATGCTTGAACCCTGGGACCTTGCGGGGGAGCTCTGGAGAAACCTGTCACCTCCTCCCAACGGGTTGACACTCAGAACGACGCGGCTCATCTCCACTCCCCCCGCCACGCTCTGAGTGGATGGGGGCACAAGATGGAGAAATTGTGATACTACCTGGGGCCTGTTCATACCTGGAGGAGGGAGATGTCTGGTAGTCTTGTCACGTCGGAGGTGAGATGGAGAGGACGGGCTATGCCTTGTTCATAGATGCTGGTTGCCCAAAGTACAGTTCACACGAGGTGGGGACCTGTCTACGTGTGTCCGTGGTCTCCCACTGTGCACCTCAGGGAATCCTTGACCAACCGTGAGATCCGTGTACCAAGGCCTGGGGAAGGTTTCCTTTGCCTGGGATGGGTTCTCAGTTCTAGCTGGGTGCTGCAGGACCAAATTCCTGTCGTCCTAACTACTCTCAGGAGGTTGAGATCTGAGGATCACGGTTCAAAGCCAGCCTGAGCACGAAATTCCACGAGACTCATCTCCAAGTAGCTACCAGAAAACCGGATGTGGCACATGTGGCGCAAATAGTAGAGCACTAGCCTTGAGCTGAAGAGCTCAGAGACGGTGCCCACGCCCAAAGTTTAAGCCCCATGACAGACAAAAGAAAAGGTCTTACAGGGGTTAGGAAGGGGGCTCAGGGGTAGAGTGCTTGCCTAGCATGCATGAAGCCCGGCGTGCATGAAGTCCTCAGTATTACATAAACAAAAAAAAGCTGAACATGTGGCTCAAGTGGTAGAGCGCTAGCCTTGAGCACAGAGAGGTTCGTGGACAGTGCCTAGGCCCTGAGTTCAAATCCCAGGACTGGCAAAAAAAGAAAAAAAGTTTTATGTCTTTTCCTCCCCAGGCTGGCTTTCAGCCCTGATCCTTAGATCTCAGCCTCCTAATTAGCTAGGATTATAGGCATAAGCCACCAACATCCAACATCCATGAATCTCATCTCCAATTAACCTCCAGGAAGCTGAAATACGGCTGTGTAGAGTACTGAGGGCTAATTTTGAGAGAATTTTTTTTAAAAAAGGGGACAGGGCCCAGGCCCTGAGTTCAAGCTCAAGGACACACACACACACACACACACACACACACACGACTCCTATTTAGAAGAAAACTCATCTAGGTCCCATTCATTTCCATTTACTTGTGAAGGGTTTGGAAAAATTACCTGTGGTCCAATGGCATTCCTGAGTTCAAACCCCATTACTAGCACCAAAAAGAAAAAGAAAAGGAAAAAAAGAAGAAGGCAGGCAATAATGCCAAGCCTTCCTTGCAGGCTACTGTCTTCTAGAAAGTTCACACTGGGTAGTTAAGTTCACACTCTCCATACTTCCATTTTCTCATGATCAGAATGGGATTTTCTCTCCCACAGCCAGTTCACATTGGGTGTGAGAAAGGAGTAGATTGGGGGGGCCAGAGATGAGGGAGGTCTACTGTTTATGATGGAACTCACAGTGTGGGGGGGTTGTGCTGTCAGATTAAGGAACTTTCTTGTTGTGTTTATATCTTTAGAGAGGACTCCTCCCCCAACACACACACACACACACACACACACACACACACACACACACACACACACACACACACTGCTTCATCCATTTTAGAGCCTTGGATGTAGGAGACCTGTCTTTTGGAGTTCGTGCTATCCTGAAGGACAGGTATCAGCAGGGAGCTATGCCCTGCCCCTAGAAGAATTACATAAAGCATAGTTAACTTAGTTGTGCAGTTCATTAAAGGTCCAGGGTTGTGTGGGGTGATAGGTTGATATTGCAGGAAGCAGAGTTAGGGGCTTAGGCAGGGGCTTAGTTAGGCTGCCTGGGGTCAGATCCCACTTGTGCTTCTCTCTAGCTCTGTGATAGCCACCTAATCCCTCTGGGCCTTCATTCCCACCTCTGAAAAATGGAATAACAGGGACCAGAAGTTTGGTCTAGTGGTAGAGTACTTGTCTAGCATACACGAAGACCAGGTTCAATTCCTCTGTACCACATACATAGGAAAAAGCCAGAAGTGGTGCTGTGGCTCAAAGGGTAGAGCTCTAGCCTCGAGAAAGCCCAAGGACAGTGCTCACTCCCTGAGTGAAGCCCCAGGATTGGCAACATGGCTTAGTGTTTAGAAGAGTTACTGGACATATGGGCATATGTACACGTGAGGCTCTGGGTAACATCCCGAGTATCCCCATAAACAACTTAAAAGTGGCAAATGAAATAAACTGATGGCATAGCTTTGTTATAAGGATGTATGGGATTAGAGCTCTAGTCTTGTGCTGAAAAGCTCAGGATAGAGTTCAAGCCCCAGAACCAGAAAAAAAAAAAAAAAAAAAAAAGAGGCCAGGCGTGGTGGCTCATGCCTGTAATCCTAGCTACTCAGGAGGCTGAGATCTGAAGATCAGGGGAACAAAAGGACCTGAGACTCTTATCTCCAATGAACTTCTAGAAAACCAGAAGTGGGGCTTGGCTCAAGGGTAGGGGGTAGCCTTGAGTTGAAGATCTCAGGGACAGTGCTCAGGCTGAGTTCAAGTCCCATGATACCCCCCCCCCCCAGAAAAAAGAGCCAGATGCCAGTGGCTCACCTCTGTTTCCATAATTCTGGCTATTCAACAGACTGAGATCTGAGGATCATGGCTCAAAGCAGAGGGGTCATGAGGCTCTTATTGCCAACCTGCAAAAAGTTAGTTGTGGAGGTATAGCTCAGAATGGTGCACCAGCCCTGAGTGGAAAACTCCAAGTAAGAGTGGAAAGCTCTGAATTCAAGCCCCAGAACAAATACAAATATTAACAAGGAACATTTCAAAAAGCTAGAAGAATGAAGTTTGGATATGTCTTTCACCAGGTAGCTGTGTCTGTAATTCAGGCTAATTAAGAGAAAATTTTACTAGATTCTATCTCCAAAATGACCAGAAAAAAAAGCAGGGCTGCGGGCATGACGGTGGTACAGTGCCTACCTAACAAGCATGAAGTCTTGAGTTCAAATCCCAGTACTAATAAAATAAAAACACAAAGCTGGAAATGGAAGTATGTCTCCAGTGGTATAGCTCTAGTCCTCGCCCAAAAGCTAAAGAATAGCCAGATATTGATAGCTCACATCTGTAATCAGGAGGTAGAGATCTAAGGATCATAGTTCAAAGCCAGCCCAGGCAGGAAAGTTCATAGACTTATCTCTCAGCTTCAGTTAAGCATTCAAAAACCAGAAGTAAAACTGTGGCTCAAGGGGCCAGGAGGTTGGACTAGTGGTAGAGTGCTTGTCTAGCATGCAGGAAGACCTGGATTCAATTCCTCAGTACCACATACATAGAAAAAACCAGAAGTATCAGGGCACAGTGGCTCACTCCTGTAATCCTAGCTACTCAGGAGGCTGAGATCTGAGGATCAAGGTTCAAAGAAAAAAAAAAAGAGAAAGAGAAAAGAAAAGAACTGTGGTTCACTGTAGCAGAGTGCTAACCTTGAGCAAAAGAGCTCAGGGTCATTGCCCAGGCCCTGAGTTCAAGCCTCATGACTGACAAAAACAAAAAATAAAACAACAAAGAAAATGCTAAGGGATAGCGTAAGACCCCAAGTTTAAGCCTCAGTAGCAGCACAAAACAAAAATATCACCTGCTGGCTATGAATGTGGCTTAGTGGTAGAGTACTAGCCTTGAGCAAAAGAAATTCAGGGACAGTGTCCAGGCCCTGAGTTCAAGCCCCAGAACTGGCAAAAAAATGAATAAAATAAAAAACAGTAAGCTGGGCACCAGTGGCTCAGGCCTGTAATCCAAGCTACTCAGGAGGCTGAGATTGGGGATCGTGGTTCAAAGCCAGCACAGGTAGGAAAGTCCATGAGACTCTTATCTCCAATTAATCCCAGAAAAGTGGAAATAACACTGTGGCTGAAGTGGTAGAGTGCTAGCCTGAGCTGAAGAGCTCAGAGACAGGGCCCAGGCCCAGAGTTCAAGCTCCATGACAGACAGACAGACAGACAGACAGACACACACACACACACACACACACAAATAAGTAAATAAGTTTAAATCAAAGAAAATAGGCTAGACTGTAGCTTGGTTCAATCTCCCAGCATAAATAAATAACAGAAGTAAATAAACAAATAGTGGGTTTTTTGGTTTGTTTTTTGGCCAGTCCTGGGCTTGAGCTCAGGGCCCTGAGCACTATTCTTGAGCTTTCCCAAGGCTAGAACCCTACCACTTGAGCCACAGCTTTTTCTATGTATGTGGTAATGAGGAACTGAACCAGGTCTTTGTGCATGCTAGGCAAGCACTCTACCACTAGGCCAAACTCCCAGCCCAACAAATAGGTTTTTTTTTTTAGTATAAAGAGCACTTGATGCTCTGTGTGGTGGCACATGCCTGTAATCCCAGCACTGGGGAGTCTAAGGCAAGAGGATCCCAAATTTCAGGCCAGTCTGGGCCGCATAGTGAGATCCTGTCTCAAAAGTGAGGGGTCTGGTATTTAGCTCAGTAGAAGAGCTCTTGTATGGAAAGTGCAAGGCCCTGAGTTCAGTCCTGGGCTCTGCTAAACAAAAACAGAGTTTATCCAAGCACCAGTGGCTCATGCCTGTAATCCTAGTTACTCAGGAGGCTGAGATCTGAAGATCTGGAGATCACAGTTCAAAGCCAGCCAGGGCAGAAAATACTTGTTGAGACTCTTTTTTTTTTTTTTTTTTTTTTTTCCAGTCCTGGGCTTGAGCTCAGGGCCTGAGCACTGTCCTTGGACTTTCTCAAGGCTAGAGCTCTACCACTTGAGCCTCAGCACCACTTCCGGCTTTTATCTATGTATGTGGTACCAAGGAATCGAACCCGGGTCTTCATGCGTGCTAGGCAAGCACTTTAACCACTAGGCCAAACTCCCGGTCCTTGTTGAGACTCTTTATCTCCAATGAACCACTCAAAATCTGGAGGTAGAGCTGTGGCCTGTGGCTCAAAGTGGTAGAGTACTACCCTTAAGCAAAAGAGCTTTACCCAGGCCCTGAGTTCAAGCCCCACAATTGACCAAAAAAAAAAAAGTTTATTTTTTGACTATCTGATTGGTAACCTCATCTTTCCTTTGTGAGTGCTCTAGTGGAGGTGTCACAGGGTGCAGGACTAGCCCTCATTTACTCTGCCTGGGGGGGTGAGGGGAGGGTCTTTGGAGAAGGATTCCAGAAGTATTTTTTTTTTTTTTTGCTAGTCCTGGGACTTGAACTCAAGGTCTGTGCACTGTCCTTGGGCTTTCTCAAGGCTAGTGCTCTACCATTTGAGCCTCAGCACCATTTCTGGCTTTTTCTGAGTATGTGATAACAAAGAATGGAACCCAGGGCTTCCTGCATGCTAGGAGGCACTCTACCACTAGGCCACACTCCCAGCCCATCTCTACCATTTATCAACCATGAGGAATAGTCTTGGTCCAGGGTGGTGAAACCATCCTAATATTAAAGTGAAGCTGGGCATTGGTGACTCACACCTGCAATCCCTGCTACTCAGGAGGCTGAGATCTGAGGATCAGGGTTTCAAGTCAGCCAAATCCATGGGACTCTTCTCACCAATTAACCACCAAAAAGGTTGAAGTGGAGGTGTGGCTCAAGTGGTAGAGCACTAGTTCTGAACAAACAAGGGACAAATGCTTATCCCCCGAGTGCAACCTCTAGTACTAATACACACAGCCAACAAACAAAAATCCAAATGAAATGAAATGAAAAATTCAGTGGTCAAGTAAGGTCTGCCCAGGGAGACAAGTTTATGAGTAAAAGGCTGACAGGGATGAGTGACAGAGCTCCGTATATCTTGGGGAAAAGCTTTCTTGTCAGACCCTGTAGCAAAGGCCAAGTCCCTGAGGCTGGAATGTGTCTGGCACGTGTGAGGGACAGCAGAGAGGCTGGCTGCGTGTAGCTGGAGGAGGAATGAAGGGGAAGTTTTGGGGGGGAGGGGAGAGGAAGGGAGGGGAGGTGGGGGCCAAGCCTCAAAGCCGTAGCAAGGAGCTGGCTTTTATTCCCTGTGAGTAGAGAGGCCACTGGAGGGTTTCTGGCCGGAAAGGAATGTGATCTGATTTACTGGAAGCCTCCTGGCTGGTGGTGGCAACAGGCGGGCTGAAGAGAAGACCCTAGATCAGGAAGAGAGTGCTGATACGGAAGGAGTAGCTGATTTCAGCCAGAAGCAGCTGTAGTGTATGCCTGTCGTGTAGAAGCTCAGGAGACTGAGGCAGGATGACTGAGCCTCAGAGTGCCAGACCAGCCTGGGCAACTTAGATGGTGTGATCCCCATCTTTAAAAAGAAAAGAGGTGCCAGGAGCGTAGCCTAGTGGTCGAGGGCTCACCTAGCATACACGAAGCCCTAGGCTCGATTCCTTGGTTACCATATGCACAGAAAAAGCCAGAAGTGGCGCTGTGGCTCAAGTGGCAGAGTGCTAGCATTGAGCAAAATGTATCCAAGGATAGTGCCCAGATCCTGAGTTCAAGCCCTAGGACTGGAAAAAAGAAAAGGAAAAAGAATAGAAGAAAGAAAAGGAGAAAAAGGGGAGGAGGAGATGCTTCTGGAATAGTCAAGAAGGAAATTTCTCTTCAGCTGAGAGACCAGATGAGAAAATGAAGCGGTGTGTTCCTGAGATGGGGGAATGTTGGGGCTGGCGAGCAGGTTGGAGGTGCTCGGGGAGACCATATTTGATCTGCAAGTTTGAGGAATAGAAGCCAACATGGTGAGGTGCTTGGATGTTTGAAGTGGATTTCTAGGGAGCACTTTGGGCTAGAGATGGCAATATAGCTGTGGGCAGGTGAGAGGATAATATCTCACCGTAGGACAAGTAGCACTCAAAAATGTCACCCTTGTAATCCTAGCTACCCAGAAGGCTGAGCTCTGTGGATCACAGTTCAAAGCCAACCTAGATAGGAAAGCCCCTGAGACTTTTCATCTCCAGTGAACCACCAAGCCAGGCGCTAGTAGCTCACACCTGTAACCCTAGCTACTCAGGAGGCTAAGATCTGAGGATCCTGGTTCAAGGCCAGTCCAGTCATTAAATTCTCCATAAGAATCTTTTTTGTTTGTTCATTTGTTGTTGTTGCCAGTTCTGGGGCTTGGAACTCAGGGCCTGGGCACCATCCTTGTGCTTTCTCAAGGTTAGAGCTTTACCAGTTGAGTCACAGCACCACTTTTGGCTTTTTCTGCATGTGTGGTACCAAGGAATCGAACCCAGGTCCTTGTGCATGCTAGGCAAGCTCTTTACCACTAGGCCAAACTCCCAGTCCCCCATAGGATTCTTATTTCCACTTACCTATTCACAAAACAAACTGCTGCTGTGGCTCAAAATGGTAAAACACCATCCTTGAGCAAAATAGCTCAGAGACAGCACTCAGAGTTCAATCCCTAAGACTAGAAAAACAAACAAAAAATGAAACCAGAACAACCCTCAGAAGTAGAGCTGTGGCTCAAAATGGCTACTCTGGTGCAAAAAAAGCTAAAAGATATTGCCAAAGCCCTGAGTTCAAGCCCTAGTACTGGCACAAAAAGAAAAAATGTGGATGGGGGTCCTGGCTCCTTAGGGCTTTCTTATCTCAGGCAAGGAAAGGCTGCAGTCCTATGTTGAATGAGGCCACTCAGCTTATATAGAATAGGTCATACTATTCTAAAGGGTAATTGTTTTTAAGGTCTTTATTTATTTTTAAACTGGTGGTAGGGCTTGAACTCAGGGCCTAGGTGCTATCCCTGAGCTTCTTTTGTTCAATGCTAGCACTCTACCACTTTGAGACCTAGTGCCACTTTCAGTTTTCTTGCCTGGGCTGGCTTTGAACCATGAGCCACCAGAGTCTGGCTTTGATTTTAAGTTCTAGTAAAGAGGATCAAAACCTGATATTTGCTCCTGCTGAGAAAGCACACTACCACCACTAAGCTTCATCCTCAGTTTCTGTTCTAGAGGGTCTTTGTTGTATATTGTTTTGTTTGATACACAAGAGTTTTGCTATATAAGCATCTTCCTGCCTCTATTTTCTTTCTTTTTCTTTTCTCTTTTTTTTTTTTTTTTTTTTTTGGTCATGGAGCTTGATCTCTGGGTCTGGGCGATGTCCCTGGGCTCTTCAAATCAAGGCTACCACCTTACCCCTGGAGCCACAGAGCTACTTCTATTTTTTTTTTTTTTTGGTGGTTAACTGAAAGTAAGAGTCTCACAAACTTCAGTGTCTGGGCTTGTTTTGAACCATGATCCTCAGATCTCAGCCTCCTGAGTAGATAGGGATTACAGGTGTGAGCCACTGTGCCCGGTGGCCTGCCTCTATTTTCTGAGGGTTGGGGCTATAGGTGTGTGCTACCATCATGCCTGCCTTCTTTCTTTCCTTCTATCTTTTTTTTTTTTTTTGCCAGTTGTGGGGCTTGAGCTCAGGGCCTGAGCACTGTCCATGGACTTTTTCTCAAGGCTAGAGCTCTACCACTTGAGCCTCAGCACCACTTCTGGCTTTTTGCTCTGTATATGGTACCAAGGAATCGAACCTGGGTCTTCGTGCATGCTAGGCAAGCACTCTACCACTAGGTCAAACTCCTGGCCACACTTTCTTTCTTTTGTTGGTCCTAGAGCTTGAACTTTTGGCCTGGGCTTTGTCCCTGAGCTTCCTTTGCTTAAGGCTAGCACTCTACCTCTTGAGCCACAGGTCCACTTCTAACTTTTTCTGAGTAGTTTTGCCTGGACTGGATTTAGGCTGTGATCCTCAGATCTCAGCCTTCTGAGTAGTTAGGGTTACAGGCATGAGCTACTAGTGTCTAGCCTTGATTCTTTTATTCATTTTTAGGTATAAGGAGACAAGTCTGTGCTATGCTGGGACAGGTTTTGTTTATGCTTTGTTGGACAACAAAAAGATAGATGTCTGGACACTGTCTCTAAACTTCTTTTGCTCAAGGCTAGCACTCTACCACTTGAGCCACTGCACCACTTCTGGCTCCTTCTGTTTATGTGGTAGTGAGGAATCAAACCCAGGGCTTCATGCATGCTAGGTAAGCACTCTACCACTAAGCCACATTCCCAGCATGGGCTTTTGCAACTCATAAGGATACCTGAGAGGTTTTGAGATCCAAGGGCTAGCTTGCCAAGGCACCAGGGTCTGAAGAGGTTTTTCACCTTCCTGTGAGGCTTGCCTGCCATCTGTGGTCCTGTTTCATAGAAAACAGTGGCAGTGAGCTAGCTGGCCACATTAAGGCAGGACTGTGACACTGACTGGTAATTTTAGACTGTCAAGGTAGGAATTTATTGTTGTTTATACTTGGTGTCTAGAGAGTAAGAAATGATCATGTCGTCCATGAAAGTATACAGTTCATTTTTTCCATTGCTAATAATTAGTAGTATGGGGCCAGGAGTTTGGCCTAGTGGTAGAGTGCTTGCCTAGCACGAAGACCCGGGTTCTATTCCTTGGTACCACATACATGGAAAAAGTTCAGAAGTGGTGCTGTGGCTCAAGTGGTAGAGCTCTAGCCTTCAAAAGTCCAAGGACAGTACTTAGGCCCTGAGTTCAAGCCCCAGAACTGGCAAAAAAAAAAAAAAAAAAAGGGAAAGAAAAAAAGAAAAGTGCTTTACAATTTGAGACAGGCCCTAAGCCTAGTACTTGCCATGTATTTGCTACTCATTTCTGGTCTGTCATCATACTCCTATTGTGAAATATTTATTTATTTATTTTGTGCCAATCCTGGGGCTTGAAGTCAGGGCCTGGGTGCTGTCCCTGAGCACTTTTGCTCAAGGCTAGCACAATACCAAGTTTCATTTCATTTCTGGCTTTTTTTTTTTCTTCTCCTGTACTTTTCCTGCCTGGGTTGTCTTTGAACCATATCCTCAGATCAAAGCCTCCTGAATAGTAGAGATTGTGCAGACATGAGCCACTAGCACCCAGCTTATATAGGGTTTATTAAAAGCCCCATTTTAATTTTTTTTTGCCAGTCATGGGGCTTGAACTAGGGCCTGGGCACTGTCCCTGAGCGTCCCTTTGCTCAAGATTAGCACTCTACCACTTGAGCCACTATGCCACTTCCAGCCTTTTCTGTTTATGTGGTAGTGAGCAATTGAACCCAGGACTTCATGTATGCTGGGCAAGCAGTCTACTACTAAGCCACATTTCCAGCCCTAAAAGCCCCATTTAATAGAAGTTGAGGGTTAAATAAATGGGATAATATGAGCTTTTTGCAGAAATGTGCTAGCCAAGTTAGGATTACAATCCAGGTCTCTTCCTTGCTGATGGGGGGAGGGGGTTGTAGGTGGTGGTCATTGTTATTGATCTATTATCTTTGAGACTCTATTTTCTTATTTTTTGAGGAAGGACTGAAGTGAAGGAGGTTATGAAGTGTAATTCTGAAGGGGATTGGGAATTGCCCCGATATGGCTTGAATCTGCATTTCTCCTATCATCAGAATCTGATTTTCTTAATCCTGAAGGGAGGGACGGAGGGAGGATAACAAATAGCAACTCCCCTCATTGGGATTTAAATGAGAAGATGCTTTGGACAATGCCTGGCTCAGGGCCTAGCACATCCTGAGCACCAGGAATCAGGAGCTGTTATTGTAACAATGACGATTATGGCTGGACCACAAGGCTCCCAGAGGGTTACAATATCCGTGGGGGAGCTGCTCTGTCCATAGGCAAGGTTACATAATTCCCCAAGGGAGTGCCAGCTTCCCTGGAGGCCTTGGTCCCCAAGGAGAAGGCCTCAGACTGTTCAGAGGCCATAGGCCACCGCTGATGATGCAGGGTCCTAAGGCCAGAAAGTCTGAGCCCAGCAGGCTTTGTCCCTCTGGTTTGTCCATCTCTGGAAAGTCAACCTTCTTTCTGGGCTCCCATCTTCACTCCTCCCCATCTTCTTCTCTTTTGGCAACTCAAGAGTCCTCGCTGAGAATCTTTTCTCCTGTGGCCTCCTCTACCCTGACAGCCGACTGTAGTTCTCCATTGAATCTATCTGATTTCCTATTTCCCTGGAGCCTCAGGCTCCATGCATGGCTCCCAGATGCTACTTTAGAAAAAGTAAATAAAAGACTTCACATTTCTCCCAATGCCTAGGCCCTGTGTCTTTAAACCTTGTCTTCCTCTCTCCTGGAGACCCCCAGTGGCTCCCGGGAGCCCATTTGTTCAGCCTTTGGTCACCCCCCCCCACTGGCATCCTGACCACCAAGCTCTCCGGAACCCTCTACCCTAAGAGTGGAGGTGGGTGTGTGTGTGTGGGTTACCTCCGGCCTGGACAGCTGTAGCCCGGGCATGGATGGTGGTTGTGGGGGCTTCTGAATGCATGCCTTCTCTCTGGTCACTTCCTCCCCCAGCTGCACTAGGTCCTGTCAGGAAGGCCAAGGACCCCCGCCCCCTCGATCCTCCCCGGAGCCGAGGGCACAGACGCCTCCCCATTTCCGATGCAGGGAAATGCTCATCACCCACCGCACCCCTGGACAGCCGCCCTTGGGCAGCTTTCAGGTTCAGGAGCTAGGGGGGGCCAAACTCAGAAATGATTACGTTTATTAATTTACTTTTTAAGCAATTCCTTATCACCTTCCCAGGTCTGCACCCTCCTACCCATCCCCTATGAAGGGAGGGGTGTCTACTCCCACCCAAAGGCCCCTACCCCCTCCCTAGAAAAAATGTCCGATCCCCTTCCTTCTGAAAGTATTCTTTCCTCAAAGCTCTGCCCCCCCAAAAAAAACCCAACTCTGGAATCCGCAGCTGGAGGAGAGGAAGAGGGGTGGCAGACAGCGCAGGGCAGGAAACTTAAAAGTTATTTGCGCCTGGGAGAAGGGGTCACGACCCCTAGGACGCCCCCTTCACCCCCGGTCCTTCCCCTCCCTCTTCCTCCTTCCTCCCCCGCCGCGCGGCCCCTTTAAGCCCAGAGCCGGCCGGTCCTAGCGATGGTGCACGGGAGAGCGAGTGTGTGCGCGTGCGTCGGCGTGAGCGTGTGTGTGTGTGTGTGTGTGTGTGTGTGTGCGCGCGCGCGTGCGTGCGCGTGTGTGGCAGGCGGGGAGGGGGCGGGCGCAGCGTCTCCATGGCGACGCGGCGGTGACGTCGCCGGCCGGGGGGCGTGGGCGTCCCGGCCCCGGAGTGCGATATTAACCCGGGAGGCGGCGGCGGGGAGGGGAGAGGCTCTGTGAGGCGAGGCCGGGTGAGGCGGCGAGGGCGGCCCGGCGGGCGCGGGACGGGACGGGGCAAGCGCGGGCGCCGGGGAGCTGCGGCCCGGAGTCGGGGCGCCTCGCCCCGGGCCCCCCCAGCGCACCTCGCTCCACACCAGCATGAAGACCCCGGCGGACACAGGTGGGGGCGGGGGCAGCACGTGTGGTGGTGGTGTGTGGGGGGGAAGACTTGTTGCCCTGGGAAACCTGGTGGAAAAAACTTTCGGGGGGGGGTTGGAGAGATCCAGGGGAGCTGCAGGGATCCCCTAGTTCTGGGGGCCCCCCATCACTCGAGACCTGTTGCTTCTCGCGGCGCGAGCCGGGGGTTCCTGCCCGGGACCCCTCGTCTCATGGCTCCTCTCGGAGTGATTCCGGGGTGCTGCGGGGCTCGCGCCGCTTTCCCCGCCCGGACCCCCGCGATCTGGGCTCTTCCCCCTACTCCCGGGATCCCGGGGGTGGGCGGCGGGTCCCCCTCCCTGCCGCTCCGTCACGTTGCACTCGGGGGCCGGGACGCGTGCGGGGCGGGGGTCTCGTGCACGGTCCCCCTCCCCCTGCCGTCCCCGGGGTGCGGCGCGGCGCGGGGGTCCCGGCCCGTGACCTTCGCGGCGGCGTGTGGCCCGCACGGTGCTGGGGAGGGGCGGCGGGGACAGGCGCGCGGGGGGCGCGGGGGCCCCGGGCCGCGCCGCCCCTCCCCCGCCCGGCTCCGCCGTCGCCTCGCTCCCCCGCCCGCGCCGAGTCGCAAAGTTCCAAAGCGCAGCCCGAACGTTCGAAAAAGGAACTTTTTGTTTCCGACCTTAGAACGGCGCGGCTTTAAGGTGGCTCCGGGGGAGACCGGGGTCTCCCCGCTCCCGCGCCGCCGGACGCGGACGGGGGCGCAGGGGCCGAGGAAGAGCCGGAGGGGAGGGGGCGTGCGGCGAGCTGCGGGGGGGACGCTGAGGTCTCCCCTCCTTCCCCCCGCACCCCGTCCCGTCCCCCCCTTCCCGGATCCAGCCCTTCTCTTTTCAGCCCGCCCGCCGCCTTCTCCCTCCGCCCCGGCGTTCGTTCCCCGCCAACTTGCTCCTCCTTAAGGGGCCAGGGCTCCCCTCCCCCTCCGCCTCCCCCCTCGCCTGCGGGCGGGGGGCGGCGGGATTAACCCCCCTCCCGCTCGGACTTTCCCCCCTCCCTTCTCCCCTCCCCCGCCGCCCCCGGCTGGACTTTGCGCTCGGGCGCGCGGAGGGGGGGAGGGGTCCCCGCCGCCCCCTGCCCGTCAACCCCGTCGGAATCCGGCCCGGGGCGGGGACGGGGGAGGGGGGAAGGGGCCGGGCGCCGCTGTTCAAACTTGTTTCCTTCCCCCGGCGGCGGCGGCGGCGGCGGCCGTGGCGGCGGCCGGGCTCCTGGTCGCGGGTGGGGTGTGCGTGTGAGTGAGTGTGAGCGCCGCCCGACCGGCCCACCACCCCCCAGCTCGCGGGTGGGGGCGGCTCTTAAAGGGCTCCCGCGCCTGGGGGTGCGGAGTTGCGGTAGGGTCAGTCACGTGTGTCCCACATACTCCTTGGCTTCCACTGGGCCACAGTTCCCCCCCTCCCCAGCCCCCCCCACCCCGTCACCCCTCGATCGGGGCCGGGGGTGGGGGCCCAGATGCCCAGACATCCCTGCTCATCCTCCTCTCTATTCCATGGGCCTTGGCTTGCCGGGACTCGCCGGCCACCCCCCACCCCCCGTGCTGTCTGGAGACCTGGATTCGTGGGTTCGGTTGGTTTCCTGGAGGGAGGGGTGAACTCCCGCTCAGGCCCCCCACAATGGCCTCCAGGTCGCTCTTCCTGCGTCCCTCCATGCGATCCTCTACATCCCGGCCCTTCTTTTCCTCTTACCCTGGCTGTTTCCCACTTCCTGTTTTCTTCCCGGTTCTGGCAGCCATGGAGGGCTGCCTGAAGCCAGGGAGGTGGGACCCCCCCCCTCCCAGGCCAGCATGTTCTTCCTCTATCTACCACCACCCTTCCTTTCTGACCCACATAACTCTCTTAAATAAAATAGCATCATCATAATAATAAAGTTTGAACTGTCACATCAAGTTGGAAGGTGCCCAGGAGTTCTGCCCCAACCCAGGCCTGCAGTCTGGGAGAAGCCCTTCCCCACCTCTGGCATCCAGGTGGGCCATCCCACTTCTTCCTGTCTGTCTGCCGCCACCTCTGTGCCTTGTCTGCATTTCAGAACCCGATCTCTGTGTGTTTCTTTCTCTGCAGTTGTTTCCTCCCTCTCCCTACCTCATCGGAGCCCCCCTCTTCTCTACCCAGTGCTTCAGAGAGGTCCCGCAACCCCCAAGCTTTCTGGGTGTGCAGGGCTGGTATTTTCCCGATTTAAAGCACGTGGATCCACAGACAACACACACACACACACACACATGTTCCCCCTTGCCCGTGCCTGGCTCCTGGTTTCAAGGCCTGGGGAACAGAGCTCCATTGAGACACCCTGACGTCACCCCCTCTTGCCCTCCCCCCTAAAGCGGGGAACAGACCCTTGTGTATGTTGTGTCCGATGAGGAAAGCCTGTGCTGGGGTGGGCCTGGAGATGGGGAAGGGTCCTTGCCAGGAGTCAGGGTCCAGGACCCTGTGGGGCATGAAGGATGGAGGAGGTGGGGATTGCTATGGGAAGGGGGCTGACACAGGGCCCGGGACAGCTCCCAGAATGCGGCTTGAGGCCCTTCCAGAGCCCCCCCACCTCCTTTCCGAGTTCCCTTTGTGTTGCATGTAGTCTCTCTCACTCCCTCTCTTCTGCAAAGTTTATTTTTAGCCTCCTGCTCCCCCGCTCCCAGGACTGTCGCTGCACACACGTTGCCTGGTTACCGGGACACGGAGGCTGGGGCTGGTGGGCTGGGAAGGGTGGCTTTAATTTGGGGGGGGGGAGGGTGGAAGTCAGACAGTACACCCCTCCATCCCCAGACTGATGTTTTCAGGGGCTTTGGTCCCCCGTTGGGTCTGGGAACCAGATTGGTGCTGAGGTAGTTGGAGCTTGGAGCCTGGTGCCTTGAGGGGAGTCAGAATGTTTTTGGAGGGGATTCCTGCATACTTGGGCACCTGTGTTCTTAAATACCCCTTGGGTGGGCCCCAAGCGTGATGCTGTGATGCTGAGTCTCAGGCAGGCTGAGGATAATGGAGTGAATCTCTGGGCTCCCAGTGGAAGGATGGGACTTGGGAGGCCAGGGTCCTGGGAGGGGCTGTCACTGTTGAGACTTGGTCTTGAGGAACTAGTTGGTCAGATTCTTGGAAGCCCTTAGGGGCTGGTTGAAGGCTGGGTTTTGGAGCAGGAGCTGGGACCCGGTGGGGGAATGAGGTACTGACCATCTCAGCCTCCCTTGGGTCAGGGCTTGTGGCCCTTGGGGATGCCAGTGAGTTTTCTATTTGTCGGAAGTGGGTCCTGAGAGAGCAGGACCTTTAGCCCTGGGTTCCCAGAAGGGAACCGGTCATCCCCTGTTGGATTCCAGACTGGGGTAGAGCCCTTGGGGGAGGTGTCTTGCCCTGGAGGCTCGCTTGGTACCTGCTTAAGCTGGAACCAAGGGAGGAAGAATGACCCTTGCTGTCTGGCCAGGCAGGGCTTGGGACCTCCCCTCCACTTTCCCATTTTTAGCCATTCACCTTGGCCTTTTCTTTCTAGTGGCACCAGGGCCCCTGCTTGGCCATCCCCCCCCCTCCATCTCTTCCCCTTTCCCTCCTCCCACCCCTCCATTACCGGCTGCCTAGTGCTGAATTATTGATGGCCCCTGATTACCCGGGGGTTTGGGAAATGACAACAACCACAGCCCCCCACCCCCTGCTGCCTACCCCCTCCAGGGACCCGCCAGCCCACCACCAACCTCTACCCAAGGTTAATGCTGGGGGTAGGCAGGCAGGTGGGCTGGGGAGAAGAAAAGCTTGAGCATGAGAAGGCAAGAAATGGGAAGAGGGCTCCAGCTCATGTTCTGCCTTGAGCTGTGGCCTTTCTAGCCCAGGTCTGGTCTGAGGCTTGATCGGGGGAGGGCAGCGCCACTCAAGAGGGTCCAGGACTGGGGGGGGGGGCGGGGGGGCCTCTCAGACAGTCTGGGTTTCACTCTCCAGGGAAGACAGAAGCCTCTGTGTGTGCAAGCGCTGACCTCATCCTCAACCAACCACCCCACCCCTCCTGGTCCTTTTAAGAAAAAAAAAAAATCCTCTGATGCTGGGGTGTAGGGCTTATAGGGACTTCCATAGATCTGGGTGGGGTGGGGTGGGGGGGAGTAAGGTATGTTCCTAAGGAAAGAGATCAGAAGTCCTGGGAGTGGAGGGGGGACTATTGGTTCTGAATGGGTGAAGGGGCTATGCCCCCATCCTGCAGGCCACGTGTGCCCTTTCCTGCCCCTCCCCCACTGGCAGCCCTGCCCGCCATCCTGGCTTGGTGCCTGGCCCCCTGGCACTGGCCCCGGGACCCGCCGCCGTTGGTTTCCTGTTTCTCCCGGTGTCGCTGGAGCAGGCTCCAGCTTCCCCTCCCCCCCCACCAGCTCCTGTCTAGCCCCCCTCGACCCGACAGACACATACTGTCTCCTTCTAGTTTCCGCTTTCCTTGGCTAAGGAAAGAGGCCTCATCTTAGCATGAGAGCAGATTAGGAGGTTGGACCCCGGGATGTATGGCCCAGAGCCTCTCCCTCCCCCGCCCCACAATTTGGCCTCCTGACCCTCCTAGGCTATACTCCCTGTCTCTCCTCAGGGTTTGCCTTCCCCGATTGGGCCTATAAGCCCGAGTCGTCCCCCGGCTCCCGGCAGATCCAGCTGTGGCACTTTATCCTCGAGCTGCTGCGGAAGGAGGAATACCAGGGCGTCATCGCCTGGCAGGGGGACTACGGGGAGTTCGTCATCAAGGACCCGGATGAGGTGGCCCGCCTCTGGGGGGTCCGCAAGTGCAAGCCCCAGATGAACTATGACAAGCTGAGCCGGGCCCTGCGGTGAGGAACCACGAGTCCTGAGGAATTGTGCATGGCCCTGGGGTTGGGAAGGGCGCCTGACCTACCAGAAGGAGCTGTTTGATTTCTCTGCTCTTCTGGGATCCTAGCAGTGTGACCTTGAGCAATTCTTGGCTTTTCTCAGAGCCCATTGTCCTGGGGGAGAGAATTCTATCACTGATAAGGCCTAGTGACTAGTCTTCAGCCTCCGGGTATTTGATTTCTTTTTCTCTCTTTTGTTTTTCTTTCTTCTGTTTTTTTTTCCCCTGCTGGTGGTGGAACTTGAACTCAATACCTGGCCACTCCTAGCATTTTCACTGCAGGCTGGTGCTCTTACATAATCCATGTTTGGCTCTTTTGGTGGTTCCTTGGAGATAAGAGTTTCTTGGACTTTCCCACCCGGGATGGTGACTTCCTACCGAAGTCCTTCCTTCCTCTGATCTCAGGCTCTCGAGCGGCTAGAATTTCTGGTTGTGTGGTCCTTGGTTGTCTTGAGTCTGTGAGCCAGAGCTGAACACCTGTCAGGGTGGGCCTGAGTCCTGGGGAGTTCAAAGTGGGCGGGGGGAAGGGGCTGACATCCCAGTGGCATCTCTGTCCACAGCTATTATTACAACAAGCGCATTCTGCACAAAACCAAGGGGAAACGGTTCACCTACAAGTTCAACTTCAACAAACTGGTGCTGGTGAATTACCCTTTCATTGATGTTGGGTTGGCAGGTGAGTATAGCGGTACCTGGCCTTCAGGTGTGGAAACGGGGTGTGTCCAGGCTAGGCCAAGCAGCCTTGACATTGAGTTTCCCCCCTTTCTTCCATCAGGGGGTGCAGTGCCACAGAGCGCCCCTCCCGTGCCATCCGGCGGCAGCCACTTCCGCTTCCCTCCCTCCACGCCCTCTGAGGTGCTGTCCCCTACGGAAGACCCTCGCTCACCGCCGGCCTGCTCTTCGTCGTCGTCCTCCCTCTTTTCGGCTGTGGTGGCCCGTCGCCTGGGCCGAGGATCAGTTAGTGACTGTAGCGATGGCACATCAGAGCTGGAAGAGCCCCTGGGAGAAGACCCTCGGGCTCGACCCCCCGGCCCCCCAGAGCTGGGTGCCTTCCGAGGGCCCCCGCTGGCCCGCCTCTCTCATGACCCTGGTGTCTTCCGTGTCTATCCCCGGCCTCGGGGGGGCCCTGAACCCCTCAGTCCCTTCCCTGTGTCACCTCTTGCTGGGCCTGGCTCCTTGCTACCCCCCCAGCTCTCACCAGCCCTCCCCATGACACCCACGCACCTGGCCTACACACCTTCACCCACGCTCAGCCCCATGTACCCCAGTGGTGGTGGGGGCCCCAGCAGCTCAGCTGGAGGCTCCCACTTTTCTTTTAGCCCTGAGGACATGAAACGGTACCTACAGGCCCACACCCAAAGCGTCTACAACTACCACCTCAGTCCCCGCGCCTTCCTGCACTACCCTGGGCTGGTGGTACCCCAGCCCCAACGCCCTGACAAGTGTCCGCTGCCACCCCTGGCACCCGAGACCCCGCCGGTCCCCTCCTCGGCCTCGTCCTCCTCTTCCTCTTCTCCATTCAAGTTTAAGCTGCAGCCGCCTCCGCTAGGACGCCGCCAGCGGGCATCTGGGGAGAAGGCCCCGGGAGGCCCCGACAAAAGCAGCAGCGGGGGCATGGGTGGCACTGCCACTGGGGGGTTGGCCGAGGGTGCGGGTGCGTTGGCCCCCCCACCACCGCCACCCCAGATCAAGGTGGAGCCCATCTCAGAAGGCGAGTCGGAGGAGGTGGAGGTGACTGACATCAGCGATGAGGATGAGGAAGACGGGGAAGTGTTTAAAACACCCCGCGCCCCACCTGCACCCCCCAAGCCAGAGCCTGGCGAGGCGCCTGGGTCGGCCCAATGCATGCCCCTCAAACTGCGCTTTAAGCGGCGCTGGAGTGAAGACTGTCGTCTGGAGGGGGGTGGGGGTCCTGTGGGGACCCTTGAGGATGAGGGTGAAGACAAGAAGGTGCGGGGCGAGGGACCTGGGGAAGCTGGGGGGCCTCTCACCCCGAGGAGGGTGAGTTCTGACCTTCAGCATGCCACAGCTCAGCTGTCTTTGGAACATCGAGATTCCTGAGGGCTGTGGGCAGGGGGCCCCGGTGTCCCCCATTCCCCATGCTTTCGCTGCCTTAACCACCCCCCCCCAAAAAAAAGCCGTGGAGGTGAGGGCAGCTCTCTAGTCTCCCCCCTGCCACCTCCTCCCCTCCCCACATTTTGTATAAAAGTATAATTTTGTTTTTAATGGTGGGGTGGGTGGGTGCCCAAGTCTCAGGGGGGTTGTCCTCCAGTCTGGATTTCTGAGCTCTGGGCAAGGTGATGGTGATGGTGGGAGGAAGGGCGGGAGGGGTGGGGCCAGCTCCATTCTGGGAATTTCTATTTGAACCAGGCTTTGGCCTTAACACCCAGGAACTTTATTGTTTTTTTTTTTTTTTTTCTGTTGTTTGTTTTTTAAACAATCGTAGGAAGTAAAGCCTTGTCTCCCTATTTTCTGCCTCCCCCTCCCCCATTCATTCCTCCCTTCCCTACTCCCTCACCCCCTCCAGCCCTGCCTTCCTTGCCCCTTTACAGGGGCTGCGAGTGCCTGGGTTTCTCATACGCCACAAGGTTGCAGCAGAGGAGGGAGGGACCATTTTCTGATGAACCAAAAATCCCCGTGGACAGGGATGGGGTGGGGTGGGGGGAATGGTGGAGGGTTGAGGGGTTATCACCCATGGGCCACAAATCTCTACAAGTGCCTGCTCTCCACTCCCAACCCCAGCACCCATCCCATCCCTTTACTCCCCACCCCTCCCAGCTGCTCTTAGCACTGTGGCCCACAGGGCAGACAGGTGGAGGGTTATGGGAAGGGAATGCCCTGAAACCAAACTGGAAGCGCCCTCCGCCTCCCAGCTTGGGGGCCCCTGGGGTGGGCTGTGGGGGCTGTGGTCAAGCCTTATTCTGTATTGGGGTTGGAGGGTGGGGGAGGGAAGTAGAGGGCTGCCGGAGAATGTATTCAAACAATAAAATTTTGGACCTTTCCCTGCTGTGAGTTGTCCTAGATGCTGCGTGGAGCCAGTTTGGACAGGTCTAGACCATCCCTCCCCCCACGTTGTGGCTAGAGGGCCTGACCCTGTCTGGATGGTTTTCTTCAGTCCAGGCCTTGGGGGAAGTATTGTCTGCATTTTGGGTGTCACACACCTCAGAGCTGGGTGATTAAGGTCTCACTCAGGCTTACTTACTATGGCTCTGGACTTGAGTCTGTCTGCATCTGGAGCTTTCACTTATTCACCTCACCCCCAAAATGCCCTTTTTCTTTTTTGGCCTGTACTGGGGCTTGAACTCAGGGCCTGAGCACCGTCCTTGGGCTTTCTCAAGGCTAGAGCTCTACCATTTGAGCCATAGCACCAATCCTGGCCTTTTTCTATGTATGTGGTTATGAGGAATCAAATTCTTGTCTTTGTGAATGGTAGGCAAGCACTCTACCACTAAGCCAAACTCCCAGCCCCAGTGCCCTTGTTTTTGAGTGCCTGAAACCTTTCCCTTTCACCTGTTGTGGTTTCTGATACGCAAACCCCCTAGGGTCTTGTGAAAGTCAGTGTCTTTCTTTTTTGCACTACCTTTTAGTACCTTGCCCCCTCATTGGGGTGCCTGGAGTGAAGCTAAGAATCCTTTGGGACAAAGCCTGCAGTATGTATCTCTTTAAATACTTGGCAGATAATGGTGGTCTTTCTTGGTTCAGCTAGGCTACCATTCCCAGCCAGCAAATTAAAGGGCTGGCTTCCAAATCATAGGTAGTCTGGATTGACAGTCCTTTAGTACTCAACAAGGAATGGCCACCAGCTCAATGAAAAACAGCTGCTAGGACTTTGAAGCTAACCTAGGATGTTCTTGAAGCAACTGACTTTTTTCTCCTTACATTCAAGATAGTTGAATCCAGATCAGAGTTTCAGAGTCTGAGAGAGCCTGCCTCATAAATCTAGAAGCTCAGATTGGAGACATGGGGTCTTGTAAGGAGCAAAGCTGGGAAAAATTCAGGCTGGGATTACCCAGAGATAAACCAGGCCCTGCAGTGGAGGTGAGGTGCCTGAGGCCCAATGAGGTGAAGAGGTTTCCCTGAGGCCATGTAGCTTTTAGGAGATGCAGCAGGCTAGGGGCTTGTTCAACTGGCTTTACCATGAAACCCCACCCTGTGCAACCCTGAGGGGGAAAGAATGTTGACGGGCAACTGCTACCCATTACACACTTAAAACTTCAGTTCTTGCCAGCCCAGGGTGGGTGGTCCCAGACAACGCAGTCAGTTGGCAGTGAAGGGGAGGATCCAGGACTGTGGAGCTGGCTGGAAAACCAGGCTCCCTGTGGCTTGCTGCAGGCAACTGCTCCCTCTCCTGGGTGATGTAAGCCATTCCCTAGGGTGGGGACCACTGGGCTATTTCGGGAAGTTGGGATGAGGCAGATCTCCTGGCAACAAAGATGCAACTGAGTTGGTGGAGTGATGGAGAAAGGCAGATAAGATGAATGTCCTGGCTGCCTGGAGGGCTACAGGTTCTTCCATTTCAAAACACTTCCACTCAAATGATTCTCAAAAGCTCATGTCCAGGTCAACCTATGCAGTCCAGCCAAGCTTGTCCCAGATTCTGGATGTGTGGGACATTGCAGGCGGCTTTTGGCCTTGAAAACTCCAGTGCTTCCCTCAATCTTGAATAGCTAACCGAACTTGCATTTGCAGACCTGAAATATTCCTGCAAGATACCTATGACCTTGTCTATTTACTCTGAGGGACTGGCTTCCAAGAAGAAAGCCATTCACAGATCACTCCTTCATAGGATATCTGCCACATTAATTTACCTCACCAGAGATCTCATTTGCACCCATACATGGGTGCACCCACCTTTTGCAAAGCCCTTTCTGGTGTTTCTCAGCCATCTCTAACCCCATTCAGATCCCTTAGGAGACCCTTCCAGTCATCACTAATTTCTCAATCTACAGATGTTTGACAGATCCTAAATTCCCTCAGGTGTCCATAACCCATTAAAGACCTCTTCATCTCTTCTCGGACTCTGCTCAATCTCTTCCAGATTGCCCACTGCACATGTCCTCCACTTTTTGTAGGTTATTCACTGGGCCTCATTCCGCCTCTCTAAGGTCCTTGGGCACCTGGGCCCCCTTCTGAGTTTTCTTCTCTTTGGGGCTTGACCACAAATTTTGCTCTTAAATTCGGAGCTGCCGTTGGAGGGCAGCAGCCACCATTTGGTTGGACAACTACAAGTCCCAGAAATGCCTGCGGCGTGCTGCCGGGGAAGGGGGAGGGGCTTGCACGCAGGCTATGCCAAGGGAGCGGAACAACCCGCCCTTTGCCTTCTGGGTAATGTAGTCCTACAAGGCATAAGCGTAAAGGCTAAAGCGGTTGTTTTGTGTCCCCTGATTCTTGCAATCAAAAACAGACCGAGCTGACGGAACTCTCTTTTAGGTGCTCAGAAAAGACAAATCCGTATAAACACAAGTTCGAATTAGAAGTGCAATACGGAATCTCCATTTCCTACCATTCTCCAGGCTGGAGGGAAAAACACGCAGGAACTCTGTTTCCCACCATCCTCCAGGGCTGTTATCTTTCCGGGTATCGATAGATAAAATGAGTGCACACACACACACACACACACACACACACACGCACACGCACACGCACACCAGAGAGGCTGCTTCTTGCTGATGCAACACATCAACAACAGCAACAACAGAATGTCCTAAAGCGGTAGACGGCACTCTTTCCTTCTTTTGGTGCTCATTTTTCATGATGCTACCTATATTGCTAGACGGAAAAAAAAAAAGAAAGAAAACAAATCCTGGGAGACTCCACTAGGAACTTTTGCTTCCCAGGCACTTTGTAGACGCCACTGCCCCACTCCTGATCTGTGGCCACAAGGAACTCAAAGGTTCTTAAGACTTCTTTTCCCAGGGGGTCACAGTCCAACTGGGGTTCCCGCGTAGGACCTGAGGGAGAAGGAAGGGGCACCAGTCTCTCGTGGGAACTGCTGTCCTTAACCTTTGTCCCACACCCTCCCGGTGGCACTCCACTCTACCTCCCAGCAAGCTGCTGATCCTGGTCTCACAAAGGGTCAGGATCAGCTTTATACTTTTCCCAACATGCTTCGGGCGTCTCTAGTAAACCCCGCCTCTCCATCACCCGGAGGCTGCCTTGAACTTCACTTCCCAGAAGACACCAAGATCTCAGTGGAACAACCTGGTGTCTACTACAACTCCCAGCAGGCACTGCGGTTCGGCATATAAGGCCCGAGAACGTGATGTCTACTCCATTTCCTGGTCTATCTCTAGAATCCTAGTATCTAACTAGGGGGATTTGGGACTCCATTTCCCGACGTGCTTTGATAACTGCTTTACACCTGCAATGCGGGAGAGGGTGTGGCGCCGACTCCATTTCCCGGCTTGCCTCACGGACCAAAATTGCGTGTTGGCTGGCGCGGACTCAATTTCCCAGAGTGCACCTGGCGCCGGGAGTCACCCATTGCCAAGAGGCTAAGAGAACGGACTGGACTTCGTTTCCCGGCGTGCATTTAGGCATACTCAGCTCCGGGATGGCACGGCTGCAACTTCATTTCTGAGGTACTGCTAGGGGCTCTGTGTTGCTGTCGTGGAGGTGGCTGTTTTCCATTATCTTTCAGGGTTTGCGTTACACATAAACAGTTGACAGATTATCCAAGGACTCTATTTCCCAACTTGCACAGCGACCATCTTCTCCCGCCCTCGCCCCCCCTCCCCCTCTGAATCCACTGCGGACTCCATTTCCCGGCGTACCACGCGGCCCCTCCGTGAGTGTCGAGGGCGGCGACGGCGGCGCGGAAGGCAGGCGGACTGCATCTCCCGGCGTGCCCCGCGGCGGGCGCTGGGCCGGAGCCGGAGCCCGAGCGGCGCGGCCTGGAAGAGGCCGGAGCCCGGGGGAGGCGGCGGCTGCGGCTGAGGCAGCCCGGGCAGCCCGAGCCCCGAGTCCTGGGCCTGCGCTCGGCGCCATGAGCGGCGGCGGGCCTTCGGGAGGCGGCCCTGGGGGCTCGGGCCGGGCGAGGACCAGCTCGTTCGCTGAACCAGGCGGCGGAGGCGGTGGTGGCGGCGGCGGCCCCGGGGGCTCGGCCTCTGGCCCAGGCGGCACCGGCGGTGGAAAGGCGTCAGTCGGGGCTATGGGTGGGGGTGTGGGAGCCTCGAGTTCTGGGGGTGGCCCCAGCAGCAGCGGCGGAGGTGGCAGCGGCGGCCCTGGCGCGGGCACCAGCTTCCCGCCGCCCGGAGTGAAGCTGGGCCGTGAGTACCAGGGGCGCCCGTGTGGGGTGGTGATACTGGGTTCTCCAAGCCTTTCAGACGTCTTCCCTATGCCCAGATGGGAGTTCGAGGTCACTGTGCCTCTCCCAAACTGAGATCTCACGAATCTGCCTGCCAGAGAAAGGAGTTTAGTGGTTTACCATCTCTTGGAGTTTTAGGATCACAATTCCCACCACTCAGAAAAACAGGGGTCACAGATCCCCATTCTTCCCATACCAAGATCTTGGCGCTTTAAACCTTCAAAACAAGAGAATTGACGTTGCCATCCATTACGGAGCAGGATCAGATCAGAGGTCAGCGTCACCCGTGAATGAGGATCTAGGATTATTGTTCCCTAAAAGACCAAGAATAGGATTGCCATCTTCCTAAAACAAAACAAAACAACAACAACAAAAAGATGGGACAATCTGCATTTGTTTCCCTTCAGAGGATGGACATTTGCACTGACTATTATCTTAGAAGTAAGAATTTGGGGTTACCATGTCCCCAAGGAACAGGGCCAGGCTTAAAATACAAGGCCTGATACCCACCCAAAATGTGTTAAGTTGTACATCCAATTGTGGAAATATATAGTTACTGCTACTTAGAAATAAGGAGAAACTGACCAAGTCAATTGTCACTGTTCTTTAAAAACAAAAAAAGAACCAAAATTTAAAAAAAAAAACAAAACATGGTTTGAAAAAACTCCTTTAGTAAAAGAATGAGGGTGGTGGATCCTAACTATAAAATATGGATCTGAGGTTGTACCTCTGTTCGTTGTGGGGAGTGATGTCATTGGCTTTGAAATGGTGTGTGTGGGGGGGAACATGTCCAAAAGCTCTATAAGATTATCTTCCTTCAAAAGAAGGTGTCATTGACCCTTTGAAGTGGACTTGGTTCATCAGTTTCCCAAAGAAAAGGGGTCACCATCCTTTGGGAATGGTACCAAGGTTTGCTGCTGTTTGGAGAGCAGGAACTGGAAATTGGAGCTTTTCACCAAAGCCTCAGCCTTTAGGACAACAATTAGGCTCTCTATTCTCAGGGTTGGTGCTGCTGTGGACCACACAGGTTCTGTTTTAAGGCAAACTATTAGGGTACTGGTCAGAGCACTAGTGCTTGTAGTTGGAAAACACACTGATTTCCGTCACCAAGAAATGCTGAACCTAGCAGGCTTTGACAGTGGCCATTGCTGAACCAGTGAGAAGCCTTTCAGGTGAACTCTCCCTTGAGTGACTGTTGGGTGTGCCTACCATACAGAAAAGGCTAGAGGACTTGTGTCCAGAGCATATAGACTCAACACCTGAGGATATTGGTATCTTCCAATGTCACTTGAGGGACAGTGACTTACTGATCCCTAAAAGTGGAAATTAGGGTTTGTTAATCCATAAGTGGCAAAAGGTCTGAATATAGTGTTTTCTTATTTGGGAAAAGGCAAGACTTAAGTCTCTTTGAGGAAAGCTTTAGTCCCTGGAAGGTATAAGTTCACAGAGATAGGGAAGAAAGAAGTCTCTGGGAGTTTTGTCATTTGTTTTGTATTTTGCTGTATTGAAAATCAAGCCTTGTGCCTCCTTGAGCAGGTGCTCTACCACTGAGCCTTCCCCCCAACCCTAATGAGTTTCTTGCAATGCTTTCCCTTCCTTCCCACAGCCCTGGAAAGGGTGATGGCCAGAAGGCGAAAGCCAGTGGATTGAGTGTCCTCTTTGTTCCCCAGGTGACAGCGGGAAGGTGACCACAGTGGTGGCCACCTTAGGCCAAGGCCCAGAGCGCACCCAGGAGGTGGCTTACACAGACATCAAAGTGATTGGCAATGGCTCGTTTGGGGTTGTGTACCAGGCACGGCTGGCAGAGACAAGGGAGCTGGTGGCCATCAAGAAGGTTCTCCAGGACAAGAGGTTCAAGGTAGTTTTCGGGGGAATGGAGATGAGGTTTGGGGATGGGGTGTGACAGGTGGGAGTGCCTGGAGCCTCGGGTTTCAGAGGGGACCAAGTCAATGGCAAATGGCAATTTCAAGGAGGGCCAAAAGCCAACATGTATTGGCCATTTGCTCAGAGTGTTTGATTAGCATGTTCTTGTTTCATTTGCCTGGAAGTCCTCAGATGGTAGGCAGGTGGTGGTATTCTTATTGTAATTATGTAAGTAGACATGAAACTTGTGAGCACTCCATGCAGTAGTAAACCCTGGCCTGTTTGATTCCCAAGCCCTCCACTTCAATCACTTGATTACAGTTCTTCCAAAGGAGGAAAAGAGGTTGGCGAGGCCCGTGCTTCTGGCCGGAAAGGTTATAATGCTGCCCCAGATGTTTGGGCAGTGCAAGATGGAATCCAGCCTGCCACAGTGCTCACTAAAACACCTGTTTTGGTGTGGGGCTCTGTCTGCTGCAGAAAGGGTAGCCTTTTCCACTTATAAGCAGAGGTGCCTGTGAGCTAGCAGAGTCTCAGTGCACTACCTGAGGAGATGGAAGTAGAGGAATAATTGGAGTCTGGATTTGAGAGCGCAGTACGTAGGTCAGGTCTGGATCTGGGCAGTGAAAATTGCTGGGCCAAAGGATCTCCACAGTGCCAGCCAGAAGTCATAGAGTTGAGTTTCAGAAATGAGAGGGATCTGCAAGCAGGAAGTCCTAAGGGCCCAGAAGAGAACAGAGAATGGGGAGAATGCTGGGGCATTGGGATTGGAGGATGAGGATTACAAACCAGGAGTCTGGGATTTAGGTTCTAAGCTAAAGTTCAAAGTCCCAGATGCATCCAGGAGAAGCAGTAACAGTAGTAAGAGTGGAGGGACTGCAGTGAGTTAGGCTGTTGCTGGTCTCTCGTTGCCTGTGCCAAGTACAGTAGTGAGCCCTAGGTGGACATCTCATCTGATTTCTCAAGAGAAGCTGAAAACTGGCTAAATGAAATCATAAGTTGGGGCTGGGAATGTGGCTTAGTGGTAGAGAGCTTGCCTAGTATGCATGAAGCCCTGGGTTGGATCACTCAGTACCACATAAACAGAAAAAGCTGAAAATGGTGCTGTGGCTCAAGTGGTAGAGCTTATTCTTGGACCCAAGGACTGGCAAAAAAAAGAAAGAAAGAAAGATGCTCAGGGAGAGTGCCTAGGCACTCCAGCCTCCAAACTGGCAAAAAGAAAAAGAAAAAAAAGAAAAAATAAGTTGACTTCTTCACTTCCTATTTTTTTGCTGGTTAGTTGTAGATAAGATTCAGATTTATTTGCTTAGCCTAGCTTTGAACTGGGATCCTCAGACTCAGCCTTCTGAGTAACTAAGGATCCCAGGTGTGAGCCGCTAGTGCCCAGCTATAATTACTTCACTCTTAAAATATTATTATTATTGTTAGTGTTGTTTTTGGGTACCAATGGAAGGGCCTGAGTGCTATCCTTAGGTTTTTTTGTTTTTTTGGTTTGTTTGTTCTTTTGGTTCAGGGTTAGTGTTCTACCTCTTGAGCCATAGCTTTTTGGTGGTGAATTGGAGATGAGTCTTATGGACTTTCTTACCCAGGCTGGTTTTGAACTGCGATCCTCAGATCTTAGTATCCTAGCATCCTGAGTAGCTGGTGTTACAGATGTGAGCTACCAGCACTTGGCTCCCTGCGCTCTCCCCCCCCCGCCCCCCCCTTTTTTTTTTGGTGGGTCATGGGCTTGAATTCTGGGCCTGGGCACTGTCCCTGAGCTCTTCAGCTCAAGGCTACTGCCCTACCCCTGGAGCCACAGCCCCACTTCCCATTTTCTAGTGATTAATTAGAGATAAGAATTTCTGGGTCTTTAGTACCTGGGCTGGCTTTGAACCTTTATCCTCAGATCTTAGCCTCCTGAGTAGCTAGGGTGACAGATATGAGCCACTGTGCCTGGCTTAATTTCACTTTTTTTTTTTTTTTTTTTTTGGCCAGTCGTGGGCTTGAGCTCAGGGCCTGAGCACTGTCCTTGGACTTTCTCAAGGTTAGAGCTCTACCACTTGAGCCTCAGCACCATTTCTGGCTTTTTTCTATGTATGTGGTACCGAGGAATCGAACCCCGGTCTTTGTGCATGCTAGGCAAGCACTCTACCACTAGGCCAAACTCCTGGCCACTTAATTTCACTTTTAAATATCAGCAATGAGTTGAAATTGTCTGTTCCTCCAGGCCTGGACACTGTCCCTGAGCTCTTTTATTCAAGGCTCTACCACTTTGCACCATAGCTCCATTTCTGGCTTTTAAGGTGTTAATTGAAGACTTATGGCCTTTCCTGCCTGGGTTAGCTTTGAACCACAATTCTCAGATCTCACCCTCCTCTAAGTAGCTATGATTATAGGCATGAACTACTAGTGCCTGGACTTAATTTCACTTTTAAATATTTATTTATTTATTTAGTTAATCTATTTCTGGTCCTGGGGCCTGAACTCAGTGCCTGGGCACTGTCCCTGTCCCTGAGAGCTTTTGCTAAAGGCTAGCTAGCACTCTTCCTCTTTGCACCACAGCTCCACTTCAGGCTTTTAGATGGTTAATTGGAGATAAGAGTCTCATGGCCTTTTCTTCTTGGGCTGGCTTTGAATCTGTATCCTCAGCTTTTTTTTTTGTCAGTTGTGGTGCTTGAACTTTGGGCCTGCGCACTGTTTTGAGCTTTTCAGTTCAGGGATACCACCCTACCCATGGAGCCACGGCACCATCTCCCATTTTCTGGTGGTTAGTTGGTGAAAAGTCTCACAAACTTTAGTGCCCTGGCTGGCTTTGAACTACTATCCTCAGATTTCAGCCTCTTGAATAGCTAGGATTACAGGCATGAGCCACTGGTGCTTGGCTAGACTTTTATTGATTGATTGCTTGGTTGATGGGATCATGTATAGAGGGGTTACAGTGACATTTGTCAGCTGGTAGGTGCATTACTTCTCACACATTGAACCCTCAAGGCCACCACCCTACCCCTTGAGCCACAGTGCCACTTCTGGTTTTCTGGTTGTTAATTGGAGATAAGAATTTCACTATCTTTAGTGTTTGGGCTGGCTTTGCACTGAGATTCTCAGATCTCGGCCTCCTGAGTAGCTAGGCTTAAAGGTAGGAGCCACCGTGTCCAGCTGCTTTTCTGCTTCTTAAGTAGCTAGGATTATAGATGTAAGCCGCCAGTGTCTGGCTTTTTCTTTTCTTTTTCCTTTGGTTTTGCATTGGAATATAAACTCCACTTTGCACTTGCTAGACTCACTTGAGCAGGTCTCCAGTCTAATTAGTTGGAAAACTAAAAACTTGAGTTGAAGAAAACACATCTGTGATCTGGGATTAACCAATTCATAAACTAGGCTTCCAGTTTGTGTGTGTGAGAGGAAGGAAGGGGCTTTCGGGAGAAACAATGGGTGTGGGTGTGCACTCCCCAGGGCTTTGGGCCCGGAGCAGCTGCCTGCCCTGCTTCTAGCAATGGGAGGAGGAAGATTGGTTGTTTTGTTGATTCTTCCTTTGCCCTCAAGAACCGAGAGCTGCAGATTATGCGGAAGCTGGACCACTGCAATATTGTGAGGCTGCGCTACTTTTTCTACTCCAGTGGGGAGAAGGTGAGACCTTGAGGTGTCCTGAGTATTGGCGTGTGGCTCCATTTTCCTGCTTGCCTTTACCCCCCCAGATCCAGTCCTTCCTGTCCCCCTCCTTCCCCTCCCCTCTTCACTCTTCCCTCACAAGGCTGCCCTCACACCTCTCCTTTGCTGTCTATAGAAAGATGAGCTGTACTTAAACCTGGTGCTGGAATATGTGCCTGAGACAGTATACCGGGTGGCCCGCCATTTTACCAAGGCCAAGTTGACCATCCCTATCATCTATGTCAAGGTAGGCAGTCAGGCTATTCAAGCTCTGGGGCCCTGGATTTTTTTTTGGGGGGTCCCCCTCCACTTTTCTGGTTGTTGTTGTGTCATGGGGCTTGAACTTGACCTGGGCGCTGTTCCTGAGCTCTTCAACTCAAGGCTACCTCCCTACCCTTGAGCCAAGTCCCGCTTCTTGTTTTCTAGGGGTTAATTGGAGATGAGTCTCAGGTCTTTTTGTGCCAGGCTGGCTTTAAACCTTGATCCTCAGATCTCAGCCTCCTGATTAGCTAGGATTATGGCATCCAGTCCCCTCCAGTTTCTGTTGGTTGGTTTGGGAGGCTCCCTTGCCCTTGGCGTTCCCAGGCAGAGTTTGTTGAACACAGGAAGGTGTAGCCAGGCAAGGGTTAAGTCAGGGTGGCACCCTGTGAGGAGGCTGCTGGGAGTCCACTCCCCCAGGAGCCTAGTAGCACTGGAATTGGTGGGTGAGCAGGGGCCAAAAATGCAGAGATGTGGCTACCGAGGTTAGAGCCCTGCCTTTGGCACCTGATTGGGGGTGAGTGGGAGGAAAGTTGACAGCCACACTGCAGAGCCAGCTGTGTACCTTCCTGCACCATCTGCAGTGCATTCCCCTCACCTGGCTGTGGGCAGTGCAGCTTCTCAGGAAGTGGACAAGCCAGTAAATGAGTGAAGTCCATGACTAACAGCAAGGGCAGAGGGACAGAGGCCATGACACCTGTGGCATTGCAGGTGGGTGGGTTCATTTGCTAGAGGTTGCTCAAGCCCTGCTGCTCCTAGTTTTAAGCACCTTGGCACCTGGACAAGATGACACTGACACAGGCTGTAGTATGTATGGGGGCTGCTGGGCCTCTCCTCTCACAACAGCCATTCTCTGGTTGGGCAGAGTTGCATGGTGGCTATTGGTATACTGGGCCACTGCAGAGCCATTCCAGAGGCAGAGCTGGTGGGATGGACAGAAGCTATGAAAGCAGTGAGCTACAGCCATACTCCATAGAGGGGGTTTTGGAAACATGCAGCTCCCAGCCTAGCCTGGTCCAGGAGTGAGAAAGATCAACACTCCTGAGGGGCCAGGAGTTTGGCCTAGTGGTAGAGTGCTTGCCTAGCATGCACGAAGACCCGGGTTCAATTCCTCGGTACCACATACATAGAAAATATGCCAGAAGTAGTGCTGTAGCTCAAGTGGTAGAGCTCTAGCCTTGAGAAAGCCCAAGGACAGTGCTCAGGCTAGTGCTCAGGACAGGACTCATGGCTAGTGTATCTTTCTGATGGAAGAGCCAGTGGCTTTTGATGAGGGGGAGAGGCCTGGCTCCCCTGCCTGTCTTATTCCTCAGGTTTCCACTATAGCAGTGGCAAGAGTTGATTGTGGGCTGGAGCAGGGGTCAGTGGCAGGTCTCCATGCTCTGACCGGCAGTCTCAGAATCCTAAAATGAGAGTAGGACCCAGTGGTCTGAAAACAAAGTCCCTAAAGGTCAATTGAGAACCAAGGAGCATGGAGTTGCTGATAGGGTGAGTGGCTGGGAGGCTTCTTCAGGCTGAGGTTGTTCACTGGGTCAGTGGTCGGTCATGCAGGTGGACTGGGTACAGTTCAGCTGTCCCCTCTTGCTCCAGGTGTACATGTACCAGCTCTTCCGGAGCTTGGCCTACATCCACTCCCAAGGTGTGTGTCACCGTGATATCAAGCCCCAGAACCTGCTAGTGGACCCCGATACTGCTGTCCTTAAGCTCTGCGATTTTGGCAGGTAGGCCTGAACTGGGATGTGTGGGGTGGCTTGAGTGAGGGGACCCCGACCTTTGGTCTGTGCTTACCCTCTCCCATCTCTTCCCTCAGTGCAAAGCAGTTGGTGCGGGGGGAACCCAACGTGTCCTACATCTGCTCTCGCTACTACCGGGCCCCAGAGCTGATCTTTGGAGCCACCGATTACACCTCATCCATCGGTTCGTGATGGAAAGTGGGGCTGGGGGATGGATGGCAGTCTTGGAAGGTTTAGAGTTGTATGCCAGGCTTTGTGATAAAAGCTTTCTATCTTTTTTTTATTTTAATTGTCAGGATCATGTATAGAGGGGTTACAATTACATTCGCCAGGTAGTAGGTGTATTATTTCTCACACATTGCTACCCCTTCTCATGCTTTTGTCCCCATTTCCCTCCCCCACTCCTTCCCTTTTTTTTTATTGTTATGTGCCAGTCCTGGGGCTTGAATGATGGGCCTGCTGTCCCTGAGCTCTTCAGCTTTTTTTTTTCTTTTTTTTTTTTTTTTTTGTGGGTCATAGGGCTTGAACTCAGCCTGGTCGCTGTCCCTGAGCTCTTCAGCTCAAGGTTACTGCCCTACCGTTGAGTCACAGTCCCACTCCCCATTATATAGTGATTAACTAGAAATAAGAGTCTCATTGTCTTTAGTTCTTTAGTGCCTGGGCTGGCTTTGAACTGTGATCTTCAGATATCAGCCTCCTGAATAGCTAGGATTACAGGCTTGAGCCACCGTGCTGGTGTGAGCTGGCTGGTGTGCTGGTTTCAGCTTAAGGCTACCATCTTACCCTTTGAGCCACAATGCCACTTCTGGTTTTCCTGTGGTTAATTGGAGATAAGAGTCTTACGTACTTTAGTGCCAGGGCTGGCTTTGGACCGTGATCCTCAGATCTCAGCCTCCTGAGTAGCTAAGATTACAGGCATGAGTCACCTTGCTTGTCCCTGAGTTTTTTTTTTTTTTTTTTTTTTTTGCCAGTCCTGGGCTTAAGCTCAGGGTCTGAGCACTGTCCTTGGATTTTTCTCAAGGCTAGAGCTCTACCACTTGAGCCTCAGCACCATTTCCAGCTGAGGAATCGAACCTGGATTTTCGTGCATGCTAGGCAAGCACTCTACCACTAGGCCAAACTCCTGGCCCCCTGTCCCTGAGTTTTTGTGCTCAAGGTTAGTGCTCTACCACTTGAGTCACAAATCCAGTTCTGGCTTTTTGGTGTTTAGAGATAAGTCTCAAGACTTTCCTGCCCTGGCTGACTTTGAACTGAGAACCTCAGGTCTCAGCCTTGTGAGTAATGAGGATTACAGGAGCTACTCGCTCCCAGCACAGCTTCATCTTTACCTGATCCCCACAGGCTTAGGAGGCTGGGGCTAGGGCATATTATTTTAAATGACCCAAGGCTGGGAGCCATGAGTCCACACTCCCGCCATTGCCTTGCTGGGATGGGCAGGGCTTGGTCTTTGAAGGCTGACCTGACTCCAGAGTCCATCCAGTTCTGAAACCTCCCAGCCAGCCCTCTGTTCTCAATAGGAGGGGAAGAGCTGGTGACCTTGGGGGAACTGACAGGCAAGGGTTTGCCAGCCCGGGGGTTTGGCCTGCTTCCAGGGCCTCTGTCCTCTGTTGGTGAGAGTGATAGTGCCACCTTTCAGGCATGAAGGGAAGCTGAGAGTATGAAATGAGAGATTGAATCCCCCCCCCCCCAGTCCTGGGGCTTGAACTCAGGGCCTGGGCACTGTCCTTGAGCTTTCTCAAGGCTAGTACTCTGGAACTTGAGCCACAGTGCCACTTCTGGCTTTTCTGTGGATGTGATACAGAGGAATTGAACCCAGATCTTTGTGCATGCTAGGCAAGTAGTCTACCACTAGGCCACTCCTGGCCCTGAGATATTGAACTTGAAAGAAATCAGCAGTTCAAGAGACTGTGTGTTCCTTCCTGCAATTCTGTACCTACAGAGTGGTGAGGGGAGGCTAGGGTACAGGGCTTCCCCTAGGCGGGGAAGGGGCTGGGAGATGGGTGAAAAGGGCAGTTCAGGATTTAAGGCTTTTCATGCCCCCTCAGCCCTCCCTCCCAGCAGCTCAAAGGACATGTTGGTATCTGTTGGCATTTGGACCTCATTTGGTTGGTCTTCTGAGTCTAGAAGTAAAGAAAGTATTCATTGGAGATGATGAGGCTGGAAACAAAGCTGAGTTAGACTCTAGCATGGGATTCTGCATGACCTTGGGCTTCCTCTGTGGCCTGGGAAAATGGGGCTCCTGACACTTGAGGATGACCTAGAGGAACAGAGGTGTTTGCAAGGGGATGGGCTTGCAGGCGCGCATGCCTAGTCCTGGACATGAATCCCTCTGCAGATGTGTGGTCAGCTGGCTGCGTACTGGCTGAGCTCCTCCTTGGGCAGCCCATCTTCCCTGGGGACAGTGGGGTGGACCAGCTGGTGGAGATCATCAAGGTGAGGGCAGGGCCAGAGGGTAAGGGGGTGGGGCTGAAGGATTGGGCCTGGGTCTGACATCCTTCCCGCTCTGCAGGTCCTAGGAACACCAACCCGGGAACAAATCCGAGAGATGAACCCCAACTACACAGAGTTCAAGTTCCCACAGATTAAAGCCCATCCTTGGACAAAGGTAAAGCCTAACGAGGAACTCAAGACAGTGTGGCCAAAGAAGTTGAGGAACCATGGGTAAATGGAAGATTGCTATTTTTTTTTTTTGCCAGTCCTGGGCTTGAGCTCAGGGCCTGAGCACTGTCCTTGGACTTTCTCAAGGCTAGAGCTCTACCACTTGAGCCTCAGCACCACTTCTGGCTTTTTTTTCTATGTATGTGGTACCGAGGAATTGACCCCGGGTCTTCGTGCATGCTAGGCAAGCACTCTACCACTAGGCCAAACTCCTGGCCTGACTGCTATTTTTCAACCAGGGAAACTGAGGCTTGTGGTAGGGTTCATACAGTCCTGGGACCTGGATCAGTTGTATTCTCATTTAGCATGTGGGCTCTGGTAGGAAAGGCACTGTTGCCAGTATGAGAAAGCCGCTCACCTTCATGACCTTCCCCTCAGGTGTTCAAATCTCGGACACCGCCGGAGGCCATCGCGTTGTGCTCCAGCCTGTTAGAGTATACTCCATCCTCGAGGCTCTCCCCACTCGAGGCCTGTGCCCACAGCTTCTTTGATGAACTGCGGTGTATGGGAACCCAGCTCCCCAATAACCGCCCTCTTCCCCCCCTCTTCAACTTCAGTCCTGGTGGTGAGTGCACAGCTTGGCACCTGTAGAGTGGGCGTGGGAGTCACAGAGGGATAGACAGAGGAGGGGCTTGGTACTGGAGGTGGGAGCTGAGCTGGTACAGGCAGGCCTAGGAAGATACCCTACTCATCCTCCCACATGCACACATATACACTCGGGGGCAGCACTTTGATCTGCCTTGTGCTAGGCTCTTCCTAGTTTTACACTTGCAGTCTGTCGACAAATGCTCACCAACTGGCCTTACAGCACAGCATGGCCGTTTGATGCCCCTGAGTAATTGTAACTGGGTTTCCAGACAGCCTGCCTTCTCCCTGACTGCACATGTTAATTCCTCTCTAGAACTCTCCATCCAACCGTCTCTCAATGCCATTCTTATCCCTCCTCACTTGAGGTCCCCACCGGGCACTACTGCCCTCACCCCGTCCTCACAAGGTAAGTGGGGGCCATCAGCTAAGGGCTAAAGCAGCCCTTCTGAATTTGGGTAAGGGGAATGGTTCCGTGCTGGAATTTCCCGCAAGCATTTTAATCTGTTGACTTTTGGTCTTTTGGTTTTGGTGCCAGTATCAGAGCTTGAGCTCAAGGCTGGCACTCTGACACTTTACCACATGAGACATACCTTCAATTCTGGCTTTTTCTTTTTCTTTTTTTTCTTTTTGCTGGCTAATTAGAGATTAGAGTTTCAGAGTTTTCTACCTAAGCTGGCTTCAAACCGTGATCCTCAGATCTCAGCATTCTGAATAGCTGGGATTATAGGTATGAGCCACTAGCTCACTAAAATCTATTGACTCTTTGCTGACAAATTTTACAACTGTGTCAGAATTGCACGTTTGTATTTAAATGCTAACTGCTAAACCAAAGAAATATGTTTGTGCTTGACCTCACCAAATAAAGAGATGCCCACATTTGAAAATTGTGCCATTTTGGGTTTAAAAAAAATCCCATTTCCTGTTTCTTTTGGGGGGAAGAAAATCAGACTGGGTAGCAGGGAGTCTGCTCTTCTCCCAGCTGGAAGCTGTACTTGGCTGCCCAGGCCCCTTTCTTACTTGATGTGAGCTATTACATAGTTAGGCTGGCCTTTTGGCATCTGAGTTTGCAACCTGGGCTCTAAAATGACAATTTCCAATTTTTATTGCAGTATTATAGGAGATCCTACTCTTCCCAGGAGTGGGGTGGGGTGGGGTGGGGTGAGTTCTGAAGGCCAAGGCTAATTGTCCATTTCTTCCCTCCCCTTCTTTCAGCTTTAACTGAGACTCAGACCAGCCCAGACTGGCAGTCGGCTGATACTGCACCTGCCCTCAGTAACTCCTCCTGAGGGCCCCACCAATTACCCTTCCACATCCATCTGGGAGCCCCAAATGGGGCTGGGAAGGGGGGGGCCATAGCCCATCGAGCTCCTTCCCCGGCTGGGCCCCTAGACTAGAGGCAGAGGTAAATGAATCCCTACCCCCACCTCTAGTCCCTCCCTCACCAACCTCACTACGGTGGGCTTTTTAAGAGGATTTTAACTGGCTGTGGGGAGGGAAGAGGAGGAGAGAAGGATGGGGATTGGGGGTTTTGAACACCTCCTAGCCCTTGGTTCCCTCCCTTCCCCCCAGGCCCCACCTCTTCCCTTCCAGTGTCCCTTGTAAATAGACTCAGCCCCTCCCATCTCTCCTTCCCTGGCCCCCTGGGTGTAAATAGATTGTTATAATTTTTTTCTTAAAGAAAACGTCGATTCGCACCATCCAACTTGCCCCCTTCGCCTACAGCTGTATCTCCCTTCCTCTGCTCCCATGGCTTCCTCCCCCTTCTCCCCACCCTGGAGGGCCAGGGGAGTGGGGAGAGCCCCTGGTGTCTTAGTTTCCACAGTAAGGTTTGCCTGTGTACAGACCGCCGTTCAATAAATTATTGGCATGAAAACTTGCTTCTTGCCTGTGCCTGTTTCCCACCTTCACTGGGGGGAGGGAGGGTTGGGCGTTGGAGGGCTGCAGGGGTCAGGAATGAGTTGTATCTAAGGCAGGGGAACATTGGGAGGCCTGAGGTCTGGCCCTGACTTCAAGCCTAACCTGGTACCCAAATGCTCCCCTCTGCTCCTCTCCCAAGGAGCCTGAGCACAGCAAAGGCCTACGGAACCCACCCTGTGATAACACATGAATCATCTACTGCTTAGGGAGGGGGGATGTACACCCCCAGACTAGTGGGAGGGTTGGGGATAAGAGGGGTTGAGGCCTTACATAGGACTTAAATAGCAGAGTCAAGACTAGAACACAGGGCTGGTCCAGGAAAACTATCCAGCCAAGACATAGTCGCCTACAGACTCCAATGGGACTCGGGTAACCTCGCCTCATGTTGGGAACGAACAGGCTTTCCTCCTCACTTCTGCATCTTTTTACTGCCCAGCGTGGACCCTGTCGCTTCCTTGCTCAACACCAGCCTGGACTTCACCTTTTGTAAAATGGATTCATCGAGCAAGCAGATTAGACAAGGGGAAAGACAATTAGTCTTGGCCAGGGGTAGACTACGTGGTCACTTCTTGCTTCCACAGCCCCTTACTGGGCATCTCCAGGAAGACCTGAACACCCCCCACACCACCACTCAGCCTAACTCCCAAGTCCTCCTTGGTCAGTCCCAGTTCCAACAGCATTCACTCTGCTTAGCCTGCTGAAGCAGCAGGGGCTATAGCCTGGGAGACTGACCCACAGTGATCAGTACAACCTCTTAGGGAAGAGCTCCCTCTGAATACCCTGGGGATCCTGTCCCGAAGGCCTCTGATCTTAAAAGGCCCCCTCAAATCCCCACTAGGGACACTGGCTTACTTTCTTGCAATCAGGGTGAGTTCTTACACAGCCCAGTCCTCATGGGGGTTTTAGATCTCAATCATCATGACACAGTCACCGTGCAATCCTGGCCTTGAGGAGCCACTTAGTACAAACGTCACAATGCTTCTGTCCAACTGTGAGGCCTTGGGCCAGTCTCTGTCCTGTGCTTTCACCTGTATGACAGGGATGACATGATGCATCTCAGGCCTGCTGGAATCTTAGAACCGTACAGGGCCAAGTGTGGTAACTGCCAATGCAAGCAGTCGATGCTGTTATTGTATTTGTGGATAATTACATGTGCTTTAAATATACCAAGGACTCACCCTTCTCATGGTGCTTGCTGACTGTCTGCAATGTTCTTTTCCACTAGCAGATTGATTCCTATTTCCAGGACTACTTCTGGGTAGTCTCTTGTACTCCTGACCTTTTACCTGGGAGGAGCCTGCACAAGCCACCACAGCCCAGGGGATCCTCAGGTCTGACTCATCTCTGGCCCACAGCGCCACCCTGCCTGTGTAGGGGAGTCCTTAGCATATGCAGGCTGAATGAAGCAATAAGACACCATTAGAGAGCAAGCTGTTTGTACTTGTGTGTGCTCCTACCAGACCAAGCATGCCCGAGGGCAAAGCCTGTACCTGGCTCACTCCTGGGTCTCCAGCAACACCCAGTCTGGAAGCCAAGTACCCAGGTACTTACAGATTTCCTTCCACGTGGTCAACAGTGACATAGTGACCAAGAGCCAAGTCCTGGGTGCTCAAAAGTCCAGGGAAGGCAGGGGCCGGGGGCGGGGGAAAGCAGAGCATCTGAAGAGGTATATGAGTGTGCCCAACACATACCTGGCACATGGTTTGTTACCTGATGTTGCCCGGCCAGGATGATGTGGTGCAAAGAGCTTTGGCAAACCCCACTTGGCAAGGAAGTGGGATAGATCACATCACACTTCAGCTTCAGTTTCCCCTCAGGCAGAGAAACCTGGCAGGGCTCTTCTGAGGACTCCATAAAGGAGGCCACAGTGGATCCTGGCACATGGTGGGTGCCATACCAGCTTGCCAGAAGGTTCTTCTTTACTCCCACTGAGGTACCTGCCCTTACTCTTAACTAAACCCTTTCCTCAGGGCTCCTTCCACTAGGTCACACGAAGGCTGTGTCCAACTGCAGCAGCCCGCTTGCTTCGCTGGCACCCAGTGCAGCCTGGCACAGCTGCAGAGTATCCTCCAGCGCCAGGGGCTGGGAAGTCTCAATGATCGCAATGGTCTCCCCCAGCTCCGTGCACATGATGGTCTGCTGTGGCTCTGGGGGCGGAGGTGGGGCGGGAGGTGGCGATCTGGGGGGCTGCAGTGTCATAGTCCTGGCACGGGCGTGAACCCGCTGATGTAGTCGCAGGCCCGCCATGGCGCGGAACCAGCGGCCGCAGGTCCCGCAGTAGTAGGGGCTCTTGTTGTAGAGACCTGTGATGGGGAGGCGCGGGGCGCGGGCAAAGGCCACGGGCCGCAGGTGCAGCCGCCGGTGCTGCTGCAGGTTGGAGCTCTGGGTGAAGCGCTTGCCACAGTCCAGGCATTGGTAGGGACGGACGCCCGTGTGGGTCAGCTGGTGGCGGCTGAGGTTGGCCAAGGAAGCGAAGGTCTTCCCACACGAGTGGCACTGGAAAGGCCTCTCCCCTGTGTGTGTCCGCAGGTGGTTCCGTACGTGCACTAGCTTCTTGAAGCCCTTGCCACAGACGCCGCAGCGGTGCCGTCGTTCCGGGGGGCCGTGCACAGCTCGACGGTGCCGGGAGAGTCGAGAAGCGGAGGCAAAGGACTTGGAGCACTGTGGGCAGGGCAGCTGGGCAGGAGGGGGCGGCGCCGGGGGCGGTGCTGGGGGCGTGGTCTCTGCAGGGCCTGAGGGGGTGCTTGCTGGCGGGGTGGGGGTCCCACTTTTCCCAGCGTGGGTCCTTCGGTGGTAGAGGAACTTGGTCATGTTGCTGAACGTCTTGCCACAGCGACAGCGGTGCAGTGGGTTGGCGGTGTGAACCCGCCGGTGGGCCACCAGGGTGAGCTCCGTGCCAAAGCCACGGCCACAGTCCACACAGAGGTAGCGGGCCTCCCCTCGGTGCAGCCGCTGGTGCTGCTCGAGAGAGGCGGCCTTCTTGAACACCTTGGAGCAGGTGGTACACTCGTGTGTGCCTCCCACGTGTGCCCGCCCGTGGGCCAGCAGCCGGTTTGCAGA
The DNA here is from genome assembly GCF_031878675.1 of Megascapheus bottae. Classification (NCBI taxonomy): domain Eukaryota; kingdom Metazoa; phylum Chordata; class Mammalia; order Rodentia; family Geomyidae; genus Megascapheus; species Megascapheus bottae. The sequence continues at coordinate 5,527,238 of NC_143539.1, forward strand.
ACTGAAGCTGCGCTGACACTGGCTGCAGTGGAAAGGGTGACTGGCTGAAGTCGGGCCCCGCGATGTCCTCCGGTGTCGCCGTCTTGCCCCTGATGTGGGACAGCGCTGGGGACAATCCCCACAGCCCTGAGCCCGGCCATCTGTAGACTTGTCACCCCCAACCGCGGTGTCATCAGCAAGCTCCTCCTCTTCCTCTGTGTCTTCCTCATCCTCCTCTTCCTCATCCTCCTCTTCCTCCTCTAATCCATTGCGTTCTTCTTTCTCCAGGGAGTCGAAGTGAGTGCCCTGATGCTCCAAGAACTCCTCAGGGGTGGCACAGAGCGTGGAACATTCAGGACACTCATAGGGCTCCATCTTGACGGGGGGTGGTAGAGGTGGGGGAGGCAAAGGAGGTGGCACTGGAGGCTCAGCCGTAGGAGCGGAGAGGTGCTGAGTCTTTCGGTGTGCCACCCACAGCTCAGGGGAGGGGAAGAGCTCCTGGCAGTCTCCACACTGGTATTGGATCTGGCTTGCAGACTCCTGGAGGTGGGCATCCTGGTGGGCCAGGAGCTCGCTAGGGGACAGGATGAGCTGGCTGCACTCTCCACACTGGAAAGGCCCCTCCTCTGTGGCTGGCACAAGCTCTGGCTCCAGGCTGACGTCATGTGTGGTCAGTGCCTCCTCCTCCGACACAGTGGCCACGTGCTGCTCCTGGTGAGAGAGGACTTCCTCCAGGGTGTTATACAGGCTGCCACACTCGGAGCACATGAACTGGTGGTGCTGGAAGAAGAGGGACGAGGCCAGGGCCTCTCCAGGGGTCATCTCCGTCACCTCTGTGGCCATCTCTGCCAGCTCCCCTAACAGAGACGTTGACATCTCCACTGCCCCTTGTGATGGGGTCAGCAGCTCAGCCACCTCAGCCACCACCTCAGCCATCTCAGGGAAGGCAGTGCCTGGAGAAAGAGGCAGGGACCAGTGACACACCAGAACTGAGGGAAGATGGGGGATCTCAAGGAGTGTCCCCACTGCCTACTTACCTCATTACTTACCAGTCTCTGTCAGCCACCACCCCACGTCTTAGACCAAAGTATCTGCCTCAATCTTCCAGGACCCTGTATCGCTGAACGTCATCACAGCCATAGCAGCCAGGCATCTGCAGGAGACAGTGAGCCCTCACAACCCAGCCTTTCCTGCTCTTCTCTCCCAGTCACAGGCTTTTCTGAAAATACATTGTATTTCTTCTGGCCTCACAACCTTTGCCTGCACAGTACAATTTCCTCTTTATGCAATGCCTCCCAGCAAAGTGTGTAAGGCCCTGTCACCAGACTTCCCTCAGTCTACCTCTGAACTCCATTGCTTGCATATGTGCTCTCTCAGAAATTGTTTCCACAGGCCTGGAGTTTGGCCTAGTGGTAGAGTGCTTGCCTAGCATGCAAGAAGACCTGGGTTCAATTCCTTGGAAGCACATAGATAGAAGTGATACTGTGGTTCAAATGGCAGACCACTAGCCTTGACAAAGGCTCAGGACCTGAGGTCAAGCCCCAGGACTGGCAAAAAAAAAAAAATTGTTTCTACAGGTGAGAAATGGAATTGAAAAGTAGGATTGACTATAAAGCCCTGGTATCTGATAAAGGTTATTAGTAAGAGCCGCTGTTTGCAGTTCCCCGAAAGTTGAAATTTAGGTTCCTGGTTGCCATTAGAAGCGGGAGGCATTTTAATGGAAGAGTATCCAGGTCCTGATTAGAACAGTTTTGGGAACTACTACAAGACTCATTTGGTGACTCTGATCTTTGACATTTTGCTATTTGCTCTCCCAAGTTTTCTTCTCTCTTTAGTATGCCAGTACTAGGGTCTACCCTCAGGGCCTGGAAGCACTGTCCTTGGGATTTTTCCTCAAGGCTAGTGCTCTGTCACTTCAGCCACAGCACACTTCCAGCTTTTCTATGTATGTACCAAGAAATCAAACTTGGGTCTTCATGCATGCTAGGCGCGTAATCAACCACTAGGCCAAACTCCCAGCCACTGGTTCTTGGGCTTTCTCAAGGCTAGAGCTCTACCTCTTGAGCAACAGCAACAATTCCAGCCTTTTTCTATGTATGTGGTACCGAGGAATCAAATGCAGGTCCCTGTGCATACTAGGCAAGTACTCTACCATTAGGCCAAACTCCTGGCCAATGTCCCTTAGCTTTTTTGCTCAAGGTTGGCTTTTTTTACTTGAGCCACAGCTCCACTTCTGGCTGTTTGGTGGTTAAGTGGAGATAAGAATTTCATGAAGTGAGCCAGACACGGTGGCTCATGCCTGTAATCTCTGCTACTCAGGAGGCTGAGATCTGAGGATCACTGTTCAAAGCCAGCCTGGATACTAAAGAATGGGACACTAAAAGATGGGAGAATGTGAGACTCTTATCTCCAATTAACCTCTAGAAAACAGGAAGTGGCACTGTGGCTCAAGGGGTAGGTCGGTAGCCTTGAGCTGAAGAGCTCAGGGACAATGCTCAGGCCCAGAGTTCAAATCCCAGGGCCCACTGGGAGAAAAGGAAAAAAAACCGAATTTCATGAAGTGGAGCTATGGCTCAAAGTGGTAGAATGTTCACCTTGAGCAAAATGGCTCAGGTTCAGCACCCAGGCCCTGAGTTCAGGCCCCATGGCTGCTAACAATAACAACAACAACAAAGGTAGCTAAATAATACTTCTGACTTCTGTCTGGGTCACTGTGATAATTAAGTGAGATAAGTTATTTAAAAATACTTTGTACATAATGAAATTCTAAAAATATATTTGCCAGACTGGGAATATGGTTTAGTGGTAAAGTGCTTGCTTAGCATTGCATGAAGCCCTGGGTTCAATTCCTCAGTACTACATAAGCAGAAAAAGCTATAAGTGGTGCTGTCGCAAGTGGCAGAATGCTAGCTTTGAGCAAAAGAAGCTCAGGGACAGTGCCCAGGCCCTAACTTCAAGGCTGGATTTTCCTGCCCAGGCTCACTTCAAACCATGATCCTCAGATCTCCGCCTCCTGAATAGCTAGGATTACTGGCATGAGCCACCAGTGTCCAACAATTTTCTTTTCTTTTTTTAAAACCTCTTTTGCATGTCATCTATTAATGGCAGAGACAAGTGGAGTTTAGCTCACCATCCTGTATACAGAAGTTGCTCATATATTCAGCTCCCAGAGGGCAGAGAATCATGACCAGCAGGCATACAATAGGTATTTAATAAATGACTAAGGAAACATGAGGCCTTGGAGATTTGACCTTCTTGTGCCCACTCCCTTTCTTCCAGACCAACTTTCCTGTTCTACTGTGTATTCCTACCATTCACCACCAGCACAGGGCTCTGCTTTTAGCTCATGCCCAAATAAAGACCCCCAGAGATAAAGAATTCACAAAGGGCATGAGAATGTGGCTTAGGGATAGAGTGCTTGTCTAGCATGCATGAAGCCCTGGGTTCAATTTCTCAGTATCACGTAAACAGAAAAAGCAGGAAGAGGTGCTGTGGCTCAAATGGTAGAGGGCTGGCTTTGAGCAAAAGCTCAGGAACAGTGCCCAGGCCTTGAGTTCAAGTCCTAGGACTGCAAAAAAAAAAAGAAAAGAAAAAAATTCACTAAATCATCTCAAGCTAAACTTTTCCAATCCATTCCAAATCTGTTATTTTAATTTTTTCTTGCCAGACCTTAGACACTTTTTGCTCAAGGCTAGCGCTCTGCCACTTGAGCCGATGCACCACTTCTGCCTTTTTCTGTGTAGGTGGTGCCAAGGAATAGAACCCAGAGATTCGTGCTTGCTAGGCGAGCACTCTACCACTAGACAAACTCCCCTAAATCTGTTTTTTGAGTGGCCAGGTCCTGTTCACAATTCCATACAGGATCGTCCTGCGTTTGACTACTCAACCAGTGAGGGTGTGTGTATATATACAGACTTCCAATTTTCCTCTGGGAAAGAGGAAGCTCTCAGAAACCCTCAGAAAGGAGAATTCGTCCAGGGCTACAAAACTTGCACAGACTACTCCCCGCTCTCCTGGAAAGTGGCCCAGGGGACTCAATATTATTACTTTCCCTCATCTTACATTTCTCATTCCCAAATCTGAATGACGCGTCTCTGGAGGGAAAGAATGGGGGTGGGGAAGCTTTCCCATCCGTAAGGACTTTCAGGTAAAAGAACCTTACCAGGAGGCCTGAAAGTTTCAACTTTCCCACTAACAACCCCTCTTCTTCTTTTAGACTCTTCTGGGTGGTCCGGTCGGAGTCGCTGCGGGGGAAGACGGGGGCCTGCTGGGGGCCGGCACGACCCAGAAGCTCCACCAGGCCCCCCCCACCCACCCAAGGGACCCAGGAAGCAGCACCCTCCTCCCACCCACCCGGGCTCCTGCCCCGAGCGCAGGCCCCAGAGCTCTTCGATCCCCTCGTGTCTCCCTCGCTTTCCCCTTCTGCCCTCCTCCAAACGCCCAGCGCCCTTTTTCCCACCCCACCCCCCATGGCGCCTGCACCCACCTCTCTTGTCTCCAACAACCCCGGCCGCTCTCTTGACACAGACCCTCGGGCTCCCGGGCGTGTAGGACCCCTTACTATCCACGCCTCCCATTGGGCGGCACCTTTACTCGTAACAGCCAATCCGAGCCGGCAGCGCAGGGTACGCGCCCTCGCGCCTGCGCGTTGGCGATCAGGCGGGGCTCCGGGAGTTTCTCCACGCACACACGTCTGCGCCCCGGTGGGCGGGCCCTGGGGCGAAGAGACGCGCCTGCGCAGTTCCTGCTTGGCGGGTGCTTTCCTGCCGAGTTGGAAAAGTTCAGGGAAGTGGGCGCCCTTAGAAAGCGGGGAGTCCTGGAGGGACGTTGGCGGCGGGAAAACTTTGGCAGAGGTGTCGTTTCTTTCCTTTTTATTCTCTCCCCTACCCGATTATCATTTTTTTTCCTTTTTTTTTGTGGGTCGTGGGGCTTGAACTCTGGGCCTGGGCGCTGTCCCTGAGCTCTTTAGCTCAAGGCTACCGCCCTACCCTTGGGAGCCACAGCGCCACTTCCCGTTCTCTTAGTGATTAACTGGAGATAAGAGTCTCTCTGGGGCCGGGGCTGGCTCTGAACCTTGATCCTCACATCTCAGCCTCCTGAGTAGCTAGGATTACAGGCGTGAGCCACCACACCCAGCTAGCTTACTTTCTCTTTTATTACTCCCTTCTCCCCTTCCTAATATAATTTCTAGAAATTTCATCATTCTGTTTTCATACTTGCTGATAGTCTATTTTAGCAGTATCCACCCAAAAGTGATATTTCATAGCTGAAAAGACTGAGAATCTATTAAGAAGGCAACTGTGAAGCCAGATATACTTGAGATAGTTCATCTTTACTAGCCTCAGTTTTGCTCCTAAATAAAGTGGGCTTTATCAAAAGCTGAGAAGGGACTGGATGATAGTAGTCTCCTCAAAGATTATACTGGGTGGCCACTAGAACATAACTAACAAGTAATCCTTCCCAGTTGTAAAGATTGCTCCTCTCTCTCTCTCTCTCTCTCTCTCTCTCTCTCTCTCTCTCTCTCTCTCTCTCTCTCTCTCCCTCCCCCTCCCCCCCCCCCCCCCCCCCCCCCCGTCGTGGGGTTTGAACCTTGGGCCTGGACGCTGTTTCTGAGCTCTTTTGCTCAGTGCTAGTGCCCTGCCACTTTGAGTCAAGGTCTCATGTCTGGTTTTCTGGAGGTTAATTGGAGAGAATCTCACGGATTTTCCTGCTTGGGCTGGCTTTGAACTACTATCGTCAGATCTCAGACTTTTGAGTAGCTAGGGTGACGTCTGTGAGTCACCAGTCTCCTCCTTTGATTAAATGCTAGTCATTTACAGCTGCATCCACTGCCCACCACTGCGCTTCCATAGAGGAACCATTGCTATCCACCTATTTCACAGATGGAGAAACTGAGGTTCTGAGAAAGATTGCTCCCACCGTCATCTCTGTGGCCTAAGAGCACAGCTAATACTGAGTGAATCCCCAGCCAGGACCTGGGTCTCCTGCCTCGCAAGGGGGGATAATTCTGGGGGTGTGAAGTGGCTGGGGAAGGGAGACTTGTCTCAGACACGTGCCAGGCCTGACCTTGAGTCACCTAAGTGGAGGTGGCAGAGCGGTTGTCACGCTCCAGGCCCCGTGGCGGGGACGCACGCATCCCACAGCCTCCATGCCGTCTCCTGAGGGCACACGGGCTCTCCTGGAGCAGGTTAGGGAGGGGAGCATCTGGTGGCGCTGGGGGGCAGGGAGGGAAGGGGATGGGAAGGGGGTTATGGAGGGGCCGTTAGATCCCTGCGGTGGAGGCAGGGTCGAGAGGTGTCTGTCATGATGGGGGCGGGGGGGGGTGTCACCGCGATTTGGAAGAAGGTGCTAGAGATTGGGGACAACTGTGGTCCCAGTCAAAGGAAGGGATTTATAGAGGCACGGGCGGGGAAGGGTTTCCTTTGGGTGAGGGTGCGTTCTCCAAAGCCTAGGATTATGAGACAGCCACGCGATGACCGAAGTTTCTGGGTGCAAATGGACGAGTGTCCAGGTCCTGGGAGCTGAGTGACCCGACCGTGTGACTGCGGTCCCTTTCCACGGGCAAGCCGGCGACAGGGGCGTAACGTGGGCGTCTACGTGGTGCTGAGGAGGACACAGAATTCCCACAGGTGACGTGGGACACCTCACCCCACACCAGTGGCTCCAATACAGGGACTCGGAGTTGGCCAGCGTCGGACGCAGCCAGGCTCTGACTCTGCGCAAGCGCAGAACGGGTGAGCGCGGTCGCTTCGGTGGGGGGGCGGGGCTTAGCGGTCTCCTTCTGCGCTTGCGCGGAGGGGCGTGGCCGTCGCACCTGCGCGTGTTGCCGAGGGAGGGGGAGGGAAGGGGGAGGAGCTAAGTGACGCAGGCGTAATAATAGAGAAGGTGCCAGAAAGATCCAAAACAAGTGGCTGCGGCCGTCGCTCGGGGAGTCCCTCGGACGCCGGGTTCCGGTGAGGATCTAAAGGGGCCTAAGCAAGGGAGATGTGGTGGCGGGTGGCGGAGCCAGCTGGTGCCGGGGAGAGGGAAAAGGGTGGAGGCGTCGGGTTCGGACAGTACCACTTGTGAGGATCAGAGGACTGGCCTTGCCGGTCCCACTTCGTGGGAGATAGTGGGTGACTTGAGGTCGGTCCCACTTGGGGCTAGGCGGGTGACACTAGCCAGGGCCACCTCTGGACGGTGACTGCCCAGAGTCACCGGGGCAGCAGACTGGGTGCCCCGGAATGGGATGTAAACAAGGCGTGCTGCGTGCGGGCAGATCCCCGAGATGGTCGGGAGCTGGCTGGGAAGGTGCCACGGTAGAGACAGACAGACAGACAGACAGACGCACGCGTTCGGCTTGGCCGCCTCGACCGGTCGGAGGACCAAGCCGGGGGTCCGGCGTCTCCGCTTGTTACTAAGGGGACCTTGGGCGATACCATTTCCTTCCGGGGGAGGGGGAGGCCGGGGTGCTGGGTGGGGGGCCGTGGGGGTGGGACCGTCGGGTGGGACCGCGTGGGAGACACTCCCTGGCCCCGTGTGGCGTCTAGGCCTGCGCACTGCTGACCACTGCCTCCTCCCTGCCGTGTGTGTGGGTTCTAGGCCTTGGTTCTGAACTTGTCCCGCACCCCTCCCCCCTCCCGGGAATGGCGCAGTCCGGGTCGACCCCGGCCCCGAGCTGGGAGGAGGATGAGTGTTTGGATTACTACGGCATGCTGTCGCTCCACCGCCTGTTCGAGGTCGTGGGCGGACAACTGACGGAGTGTGAGCTGGAGCTTCTGGCTTTCCTGTTGGATGAGACCCCCGGTGCCGCCGGTGGTCTAGCCCGTGCTCGCAGCGGCCTCGAATTACTCCTGGAGCTGGAGCGTCGTGGGCAGTGTGACGAGAGCAACCTGAGGCTGCTGGGCCAACTCCTGCGGGTGCTGGCCCGCCACGACCTGCTCCCGCACCTGGCCCGCAAGCGGCGGCGGCCGGGTAAGGGGCCCGGGGCGGGGCCGGCCCTCCCCTGGGCGTGGGGGGGAGGCCCGGCCCTCCGCAGACCCTCGTGTTGTCCTCCTGTGTCCCCCCACGGAGAAATACAAAGGGCCTAGCTTGTCACTCAGGGCCGGGAATTCTATTGATGGAGAGCAAACCCTTCACATGACCTCTTGTACCCTTCTCGGTCAATGTTAGAAGGAAGTCCTGCTACTGTTTCCCCACCTCTGTCCCCTCCTACAGGGAGGAAAAACAGGTCCAGAAAAAGCTCAGCGGCTTGCCACATACAAGAGCTGCATCTTGCTTGCCCCGGAAGGGAGCTCTAAGATGCTGGGTTTTAGATATGTTTAGATATTTCATGAGAAACAAGTCACTTTTTGATGTGATGATGGATAGAATGCCATAGTGTGAAGAATGTCTCATATTGAGTCATCCATGAAGGAAGATCTTTCTCAGATGACATTTGGACTGAGGCTGCACTTCCAGCCATGTATCCCCATTGAGGGAAAGGCAGGCACCCAAGCTCCAAGTAGAGATGAGCCTGATATCCCAGAGGCCTGTATGCAGGAGCGGAGAGAGGACTGGAACCACAGCATGGAGAGGGAGGAGGGAAGACTGCCACACCAGGGGCTTGCAGATAACATAGAAAGTGTGGGAGTCAGGATTCAAACCCACTTGGCTTAGCTCTGTAGAGTCAAGGTCCTTGAACCCTGGGAAGGAAGGACAGGTGAGGGAGGAGCTGAAGGCTGTCTGGAGCCTCATGCTGCATAGACTGTTGAGAGCTTACCTGGTTCACTAGAGATGCCATGACAAGGCTGTGGAGGGAGGTTATGGGTTTTGCTAGTTCAGAGTAAGCCAATGGAATGAAGATAATCAGAATTCAGGCCTTCAGAGGGAATTGTGATATTGTATTTGGTCTGAGGGTCAAAGTCTAGAAGAAAAGATATGAAGAGCCTTGCAGAAATACCTGCTTGTTTCTTAGAGCTGCAGGGTGAGCCAGGGGCAATCTGTGTGTGTGTGTGTGTGTGTGTGTGTGTGTGTGTGTGTGCATGTGTGTGTGTGTGTGTGTGTGAGAGAGAGAGAGAGAGAGAGAGAGAGAGAGAGAGAGAGAGGGAGAGAGAGAGAGGGAGAGAGGATAGAGGCAGGCCCATTCCAGGGATCCCGGGTTAAGTGGCACCACGAGATGACAAGTCCTGTCCTGGGGGAGGGACTTGGTACAAGGTGTTTGAGAAGCAGTAAATGGTTGAAGACTTAGGCAACTGGTTGCCCAGTCATTCTTCCCCGGGGTGACACTTGGGGACTGGACCTGGGAGGGGAGGAGGTGGGGAATTCTAATTTCACTTCTCTTTCCTCAGTATCTCCAGAGCGCTACAGCTATGGTAGTTCTGGCTCTTCTTCCAAAAGGACTGAAAGTAGCTGCCGGCACCGGTGTCAGTCAAGCAGTTCCTCAGATTCTCAGCAAGGCCAGTGGGACACAGGTGAGTGCCCCACCTTCTACACACTTCTTTTTGAACCCTGCTAAGCCCATCAGTGAAGTGGCCCAAGGGGTCATCTTGTCCCATGTCTCATGTTTGTGGTGTGTCTGTGTTTATTATTGCTACAGAAAGATGCTATATCCTGAGGAACATACGTTATGGTTTCATGTTTATTTAGATGACGTTATGTTGTAGGTATTCTTGTGTACCTGGCTGTCTTTGCTGAACATGCTTTGGAGCTTTATTCATGTCCCGTGCCTCTAATTGGTTTAATTGTCATGCCTCAATTAATGTATTCAGTCTCGTTGTTACTTCAATGTATTTTGTTGTTGTTGTTGTTGGTTATGAGGCTTGAACTCAGGGCCTGGGTGCTGTCCCTGAGCTCTTCAGCTCAAGGCTAGCATTCTACCACTTTGACTCACAGTGCCACTTCTGGTTTTCTGGTTGTTCACTGGAGATAAGAGTCTCATGGGCTTTTGTGCTGGGCTGGCTTTGAACCGCGACCCTCAGCCTCCTGAGTAGCTGGGATGACAGGTGTCCGCCACCAGCACCTGGCCCTTTTTTTCTTTTCTGACTCATCCATTCTGTCAGATAGCTGTAGATGGTGATTATTTCTGATGTGTCTGATTATTTCATTTAACGCATCTTTTGGTCCCCTGTATTTCCTGTGGAGTGAAGATTGGGTCAGGAGGCTTAGTGAGATTCAGGTTATGCATGTTTGGCAGGGTACCCTTGGGCTGGGGCTGTCTCCTTCCTCCCAGACCCTGCGGGTGGCCCAAGAGCCTGGCTGTCCCATTGTGAGTGGAGGATTGGATCCCTTGGTTAGGGTGATATCTGTCACATCTGTACATCATGAGGGAACTTCCCATTAAACAATCTTAGGGCGGATACTACTACGGCTCATCCTGAGTCCAAATAGCTATTCATATCTATAAAGTTACTCAGTATTTATTTGCTGTGTTGTCGTCAGTGAATCATTCTGTCCTTTTGATATGTCCATCATTCTTTGAGTGCCTCCTGCTCTGTGGCACTGCACAATGACCCAGGCTCACGATGACTTTACTTCTCCCAGCCCGACAATTAGCTGTTTTACCAGCAATCAATCAGGTTCTTTTCCTTTTGGTCGGTCCTGGAGCTTGAGCTTGGGGACTGTCTCTGAGCCTCTGTGCGCAGGGCACGTTCTTTAGTGCCTAGGCTGGCTTTGGAGCTTCTTCCTTAGGTCTCAGCCTCCTGAATAGCTAGGGTTACAGCGTGAGCCACTGGTGCCCAGTTTCAGGAGCCTGATTCTTTTAGAGGCTGTGGTATTTCGAGCTGGAGATCTGGGCCATGAACACCGGTATCTTCTCCACCCTACAGGTAACAGAGCTAGAGGCCGTGCTTCAAAAAGCTCCTATTACTGAGAGGAACTCAATTCAAAATTAATATTACACAGGCTTTTTATGTTGTTGGTCATCAGCTCCACTTCCTTATTTTTTTTTTACCCTTTTGTACTAAAAATAGTGGCTCTTGAGGGTATTAAGAGATAGATTTAGCCAGGCTCTGGTGGCTCTCACCTATTATCCTACATACTCAGGAGGCTGAGATTTCAGGATTATGATTCCAAGCCAGACTGAGCAACAAAGTTGATGAGACTTTTTTTTTTTTTTGCCAGTCCTGGAGCTTGAACTCACAGCTTGAGCACTGTCCATGGATTTTTCTCAAGGCTAGAGCTCTACCACTTGAGTCACAGCACCACCTCTAGCTTTTTCTATGTATGTGGTACCGAGGAATTGAGCCCAGGTCTTTGTGCATGCTAAGCAAGCACTCCACCACTAGGCCAAACTCTGACCCCTTGGTGAGATTTATATCTTTGATGAGCCACTGAAGAAGCTGGAAGTGGCTATGGCTCAAATGGTAGATCACTAGGTTTGAGCATGGAAACTCAAAGACAAAAGCCAGACCCTGAGTTCAAGCCCTAGGACAGGCACACACACAAAAGTAGATTTATAGGCTATCAAAATGATAGCCAGTTATCATCGCTGACTCTTATCTGCTGAATTAAAACCTAGATTTGTTTATTGGGGGGAGGACTGGCTCTGATCATACCCCAATGAGTACATGCTCAGAACCCAGAACCCTCTTCAAGATACTTGTAACAGTTTTTTGTGTGTGTGTGTGTGGAGGGGGGGGGGTCATGGGACTTGAACTCAGCCTGGTCGCTGTCCCTGAGCTCTTCAGCTCAAAGCTACTGCCCTACCCCTGGGCCTGGGGGTTGTCCCTGAGCCCTTCAGCTCAAGGCTACTGCCCTACCCTTGAGCTAAGCTCCACTTCCCTAGAGGTTAATTGGAGCTTTTGTGCCTGAACTGGCTTTGAACCTTGATCCTCAGATCTCAGCCTCCTGAGTAGCTAGGAATACAGGTGTGAGCCCCTCCCCACAAACTTTGTAACAATTCTTTAGTCTTGTTATAAATTTTGAATACACTTAGACTAATTTGTTTCAGTTTGTGTTTTTATTTTATTTTTATCCATGGTGGGGCTTGAACTCTGCCTGGGCCCTATCCCTAAGCTCTTCAGCTCAAGGCTACTGCTCTACCCCTTGAGCCACAGTGTACCACTTCCTGTTTTCTAGAGGTTAATTGGAGATAAGAGTCTTACCGTCTTTAGTGCCGGGCTGGGCTGACTTTGAACCCCTGTCCTCAGATCTCAGCCTCCTGAGTAGCTAGGATTACAGGCGTGAGCCACCTTGCAGTAGCAGGGTGTTTATTTTTATGGTTTGTTTCTTTTTGTTTCCTTTTAAGTATCTGAGTGTGTCAAAGAGTTATATAACTTAGAAGCCAAAGGTCATTCTAGAAGTATCGTTTTTGTCAGTGTTCCTCCCAGCAGATAGGTAACTAGTTCCATTGATTCCTAAGGTGTGCTTTCAGTGTTTCCTTTTGCAAGAATAACCTGCCGGGAATGTAGTTTAGTGGTAGAGGGCATACAAGGAGCACTGGGTTTCATTCCTCAGTGCTACATCAACGGAAATAGCCGCAAGTGTCCCTGTGGCTCAAGTGGTAGATCACTAGCCTTGAGCAAAGAAGTTCAGAGAAAATGCCCAGGCCCTGTGTTCAATCCCCACAACCAACTAAAAAAAGAAAATACTGAACCTCTGCAAGTATTCCCATTTCTTGTTTGTTTGTTTGTTTGTTTGCTGGTCCTGGGGCTTGAACTCTGAGCCTGGCACTCTACCACTTGAGCCACAGTGCCACTTCTGGCTTTTTTGAGTAGTTTATTGGCGATAAGAGTCTCATGGAGTTTCCTTCCAGGTCTGTCTTTGAACCATGAGCCTCAGATCTCAGCCTCTTGAGTAGCTAGAAATGACAGGCACAAGGCACTGGTATCCAACTTCTCCTGTCTTTATCTTTGTGCTTTCTTGTTTTGGTTTGTTGGTACTGGGATTTGAACTCAGGGCCTCACTTGCTTGCGTGGCTGGCACTCTACCACTCACGTCATGCCCCTGTAGCCCTGACTTTTACTGTTATTTTGGTAGATGGAGTGTGGAGCATGTTTCTCCTCGGCTGTCTTTTTCAAACTGCATCCTGTGCCACCAGTGCCTGGCACTTCCTTTTCTCCTCCCCTTCCTCCTCCTTGCCGCTTCTTTTGATGTTTCTGCTGCTTCCTTATTGTGCCGTCCTCCTCCACCCGCCTCCTTTTTGTCAGTTGTGGGGCTTGAACTCAGGCCCCAGGCATTGTCCCTGAGCTCTTCAGCTCAAGGCTAGCTCTCTACTACTTTGAGCCACAGTTCCACTCCCCATTTTCTGGTGGTTCATTGGAGAAAGGGGTCTCAGAAATTTCCTGCCTGGGCTGGCTTCTGAGAAATGATCTCTTCATATGTAACTCAGCCTGGCCTTGAATGTGCGATCTTACTGCCTTAGTCTCTCAAGTGTTGGGATCTCAGGTGTGCCCTATCACATCCAACTAATCTATCCTGGAAATTATTCTATTTTAGTTTTTTCTTGTCAAGCCCTTAGGAGTTCAGGTTCTCATCATTGCTCTCTTGCCTGTCTCCTGGTGCGGGCCTTCAGGGGGCTTTTCTAGGGGTCACCTTGGAGGAGCCTGCTGGCTGGGGGGCTTGTCCATCCACCCTTCCAGACAATGGAGAGTGGTCTCCTCCTTTCTTTCTAGCCAGGGCTGTTTCTGGAGAGGCTCACAGTGCGGAGGGTGGCCTTGGGCTCCTTCCAGGTTGCCCATCTTTGTGCTGTGATCCTGAGCCTCAGCCCACTTGCTCCGTATCCTCAGGTTCCCCTCCAACCAAGCGGCAGCGGCGGAGTCGGGGCCGGCCCAGCAGCGGTGCCAGACGGCGGCGGAGAGGGGCCCCAGCCACCCCTCAGCTGCAACAGGAGCCAGCCAGGCCTGCATCAGAAGGCAAAGTGACCTGTGGTAGGTGTCTGTGGGTCCTGGGAATGCACCTAGCAGGCTACACAGCTGGAGGGGGACACAGCTGGCAGGTGGCCAGCCATTCTCTGCTACCCTTTCCCCCTTTCAGTGGAACTCTTGTCCTTTTTTTGTTGCCATCGTACCTCCTGTAGTTAGAGGATCAAAAACATGCCACCTCTTCCAGGAAGCCTATCTGGCTTCCATTTCATTTGCTTATCTAGAGACTTCTTCAGGAGTTACTTAGTTTACAAGCATCTCTTCTGGAGGAAAAGGATATGGCAAGGGGAGAAGCATGGCCCCTGAGATCAGTCTTGGTCTTAGCACTTAGACTGTCCCTGGACAGGTTGACGGAACCTCTCTGGACTTGTTCCCGCCTCTGTAACAGGAGGCTGATGATGTACAGTTGTGAGGGAAGAAGAGTCAGGCACACAGTCTTGTTGGGGTGGGGTGTGGCAGGGAGGCCCTGCAGCTCTGGTGACTGGCCAGCTGTGGAGATGCTGTGGGGAAGTGTGGGGTGGAGGTGGAGGAGCCAGGCAGGTCCCAGGCAGGAATGCCGGGCAGGCTAGGTGTGGCTGGATGTTGGGATTTTCATCATGCTTCCCAGTGTCAGAGTTTTCCAGCACTGCAAGGTTGAGTTGAATGTGTGTGTACTTGCATGGTGTACTTGAAATTGAGCTCAGCCTCAGCCACCTCAGGCGCCCTCCAGCCTTTAGTTATTTATGAAAGGGTCTCATGCATTCAATCGTTCATTCATGATAGTCTTGTACTTTATTTAGGAATGGCCTCATTGCAGTCCAGTTGGTGCTTCCCATTGGGAAGGCTGGGGAGTGTGTATCATCATGTCCTCCCCCAGCCTGCCTACCTCCTACTTTTTCTCCCCCCCTCCATTTTTTTGGGGGGGGCTTGAACTCAGGGCCTGAGCACTGTCCTTGGGCCTTCTCAAGGCTAGAGCTCTACCACTTGAGCCTCAGTACCACTTCCAGCTTTTTCTATGTATGCGGTCCTAGGGAATCGAATCCTGGTCTTCATGCATGCTAGGCAAGCACTCTATCACTAGGCTAGACTCGAACTCATGGCCTTACTTTTTCTTGAGATAGGGTCTCTCTCTTTTTTTTTTTTTTGCCTTGGCTTTGAGTTGTGGTTCTTCTCTCCATACTTTTCAAGTAGCTGAGATAACAGGCAGGAGAGCCTGGTCCTGATACCTCTTTCCATTTTATCTTCTTTCTTTGCAGTACTGGGATTTGAACTCAGGTCCTTATGCATGTTAGGCAGGTACTCTGACCTCAAGCTGTGCCTCCAACCAATATCTCCTCTTAGAGGAACTTTAACCACCTCTGGAAAACTCATGAAGGAGTTAGTGTTTGTAAAGCACAAAGGACAGCTGGGAGCTGGTGGATCACATCTGTCATCCTAGCTACTCAGGAGGCTGAGATCTGAGGATTGTGGCTTAACGCCAGCCCAGGTAGAAAAGTTCCCTTGAGTGAGACACTTATTTCCAAATATCACTCACAAACTGGAAGTAGGGCCGGGAGTTTGGCCTAGTGGTAGAGTGCTTGCTTAGCATGCACAAAGCCCTAGGTTCAATTCCTCAGTACCACATACATACATAGAAAATGCTGGAAGAGCACCGGGTGCCATGGCTCACGCCTAGTAATCCTAGCTACTCAGGAGGCTGAGATCTGAGGATCAAGGTTCAAAGCCAGCCCGGGCACAAAAGGACCTGAGACTCTTATCTCCAATTAATCTCTAGAAAATGGAAGTGGGGCTTGGCTCTGGGGTAGGATAGTAGCCTTGAGATGAAGGGCTCAGGGACAACACCCAGGCCCAGGGGTAGGACAGTAGCCTTGAGCTGAAGAGCTCAGGGACAGCGTCCAGGCCTAGTTCAAACCCCATGACCCACAAAATAAATTAAAATATTTTTTTTTCAAAAAATGCTGGAAGTGATACTGAGGCTTAAGTGGTAGAGCTCTAGCCTTGAGAAAGTCTAAGAACAGTGCTCAGACCCTGAGTTCAAGTCCCAGGACTGGCAAAAAAGAAAAAAGGAAAAAAAAAACCCCAGCAGAGGTCAGTGTGAGGGGCTTCTAGAACAAAGAGCCTCTGTGGCTGAGGAGAAGAGAGCAGAGGTGTGTCCTGGGAAGTCTTGAGGGGAAGGGTGGGAATCACAGGTGGGTTGCACACAAGTGACTGCAGACAGGCTGCTGTGGAGACTTGAGCTCAGTCCTTATCATTGGAATGTGCTCTCCAGCCTTCTGGGGAGGATCCAGCCATGCCAGCCCCTTCCTTCTCCTCTTAGTGCTCCCTTCTGCATTGGGCAGCCTGAGGACATGGGATCCCAGTGGTCTCTGAGCCAGCCCAGCTGGTATGCCCTGTGCAATGTGACACAAATGCTGGAGTGTGCTTGGAGCTGGGAAGGGTACTTTTTGCACAGTGATCCATATGCACAAAGCAGCCCTTGTCTGTGGGTTGTAGAGGCTCTGTGGATGGGCAGCCAAGTTAATGTGGAAGATCCTGGAGGCTTGGACTTTCTCACTGAATGTGGCCATCTCAGATGGGTCATTTGTCAGTTTCTTCACCTGGTTTTTATTCGCTGTTGGAGGTATGGAGGGCACAGAGGTGGATAAGTGGCATGTCCACCAACATGTCATATAGTTTTAGTTGATGGTGAAGGCTCTAATGACACTCAAAGTTGTTGGGGGGGAGGGGAAGGCCTGGGAAGGCCCCTGCAGAGGTCTTATTTTTTTCCTCTCTTTCTTCGTCCTCTTCCTCTTCCTCTTCCTTCTGCTCCTCCTCCTCCTCCTCCTCCTCCTCCTCCTCCTCCTCCTCCTCCTCCTCCTCCTTCTCCCTTCTTCTTCTCCTTTCTTCCTTCTGCTCCTCCTCCTTCTCCTCCTCCTCCTCCTTCTTCTTATCATGGAGCTTGAACTCTGGGCCTGGGCACTGTCCCTGAGCTCTTCAGCTCAAGGCTACTGCTCTACCCCTTGAGCCACAGCCCCACTTCCCATTTTCTTGTAGTTAATTGGAGATGAGTCTCATGTTCTTTAGTACCTGGGGTGGCTTTGAACCATAATCCTCAGATCTCAGCCTCCTGAGTAGCTAGGTTACAGATGGGAGCCACTGCACCCCGTGGGTAAGGGATTTTCTAGAGGAGCTGAGGGGTCCCCAGTGGAGTGATAGCAGAGGGAGTGCCAGATACACACAGGGGGTTCAGGGGGAGGAGGCCCATGTGGGAGCCAGAGGTCTGGAGCTGGTGACTTCCTCCGCCAGGGAGACTTCAGCCTAGGAATGATTCCTCTCACCTGCAGAGTCTTCTGTAGTCAACACACAACCCTTCTTTGCCAGTACCCACCATAACCTCCTAGGTAGTGGGTGTCACCCCATTGCAGCTCCCAGTGCTGGGTGCTCTTGGGAACAGACAACAAAACTCGCCAGTCTGGGGCTGGAGAGGATGACTCCCACAACCCCGGTAATTACCTGAGCCACCAGGCTGGCTGAGTGGGTTGAAGGAGTTACTTCCTCCCGGATGGAGTGGAGCAGGCCCAGCCTAGGGTCTCCCACACACCCAGGCCTGGAGGTTGTTAGTCAGGGTGTGGCTGGGACTTGATAGACCAGTGAGCAGGTCTGACTGCTGACTCACCAGGCAGGGTGGGGCCCCAGTTCTCCCTTCTGAAAAATGGGGATGTTCTCGGTCTCTCTCTCGGTCGGTCTCTCTCTCTCTCTCTCTCTCTCTCTCTCTCTCTCTCTCTCTCCTCTCTCTCTCTGCCAATTCTAGGGCTTGAACACAAGACCTGAGCACTGTCCCTGAGCTTTTTTTGCTCAAGGCTAGTACTCTACTGCTTGAGCCATAGCACCACTTCTGGCCTTTTCTGTGTATGCAGTACTGAGAAATTGAACCCAGGGCTTCATGCATGCTAGGCAAGCACTCTCCCACTAAGCCACACTCCCAGCCCCCTGCTGCCATTCTTGTCTCTCCAAACCCATGACACTTAGTTGCCCCCATTGATAAGTACCTGGGGGACCCTGGGTTTGGGTGTCAGATCTCAGATACCTAGATACAGTATCTAGGTTTCCTAGATACCTGTGAGCTTCTGTGGGCCATCTCACTGGGCACTGCATATTATTTTCTGGACCTCGAACTTTGAAGACAGCCATTAAAGTGTGAGTGATGTTCTCTGTGCAAAAAGAAACAGGCCACAGAAAAGGAAGTCACTGGTGTGAAACACAGGGGTGGAGCTGGGTTGAGATGAATTCGTGCTGTCTGTGTTTATAGAGCATTTACTATCTGCTAGGGCCAGCAGGGATGGGCGGCTCCTGCCCTCCTGGAGCTCACTTCATGATAGGAGGAGGAGACAGTCAAGTCGATGTCAGGGGGGTGTTCCAGGTGAAGGGAACAGCAGGTGGGAGTTGCAATGGAGTGGCCTGGCAGGACTGGGTGAGAGGAGAGGGACCGATCCAGTACAGACCCTGAAGGCCCTTTCGAGCCTTGGGCCTGAAGGCTGGTGCTTCACCCCTTGAGTCACAGTTTCACTTGTGGCTTTTTGGTGATTTATTGGAGAAAAGGGTCCCTTAGACTTTCGTGCTTGGGCTGGCTTTGAACTGTGATCCTCAGATCTCAACTTCCTTCTTAACTAGGATTATAAACGTGAGCCACTAGCATCTGGCTCTTCTTGAACTTCTCATCAATACGCTTTTCTCTTCCCAGAAAGAGCTAAACGTGTGCCCTCATTGTGTTTCTCTTTGTCATTTCCTAGAGAGGAACTTGGATGTCTTCTCAGTCACTTTTCTCTCTGGCCCCGGGGATGTTGTTGTATTTGTTTGTTTGTAAACTGTGTATGTATGGATGCTGTGTGAGAGGCAACAAATAGGTTAGGGTGATTGGGAACTCAGGCTGTGAAGCCTGGCACCTCAGCCGGAAAACTGGCTGTGGGCAAATGACTCAACCCCTAGGCCTCAGTCTCCCAATCTGTAACAACAAAATGATAGCATCACCTCTGAATGTCACGGAAATGGTAAAGGGGTCAGTGGAGGAACAGAAATCAGATTCCATGGGTGTCACCTGGTCTTCTCTTGGCCCAGGGGTCAAGGAGAGGTTGCTCAGAATTTCTAGGACCCAGGACCAGGGGTAAGGTGGTGGCTCAAGGAAAACATGTCATTTTTCCTTTGTCTGGTGATATCTCTCATCCTCTTCCTCTGGGTTTTGGGACTGTGGTTCCCTAGATCAGAGGTCAGATTAGGATTAGGTGGACTAAGGTAGGAGAAAGCCTCCTGTGGCAGGGTGTGGCAGTAGAGGGGGGCTCCCTAACTGGGGGCAGCATGTTTCCTTGGCCTTCCTGCAGCAGGCCCTCCTGGCACTGAGGGAGAGATGGAGCTGGGACTTACTGAGTCTGTCCTGGCTGTGTCCTTCTGTTCACTCCAACATGGCAAGAACTCTGTTGTAATAGAGTTCAAGGAGAAGGAGATTGGCTTGTTTGGTTTAAGGACAGGTGGGAGAGGCAGGGACCATGGGGTTAGGGAACTGGGTGTTGAAATCAGTTCCTGTTACTGGGGCCTTCCTGGAGGCCTAGGCTCTGTGTGAGTGCTTCATTTAATACTCATGACCACTGCACAGCAGGGACCTCTTTTATCTGCTTATATTTTTCAGATGGGGAAACAGGCTCAGAGAGGTGAGGTCACATGCCCAAGGCCCCACAGCTAGAGAATGACAGAGCTGGGACTCACCTCCAGGTCTGTGGGACTCCACCAGTAGCTCTGGCTCTGCTGCTGCCCGGCCCGGTGTGGCCTTGGGCAGGTGCTGGTCCTCCTGGCTCCCTGATCCCCATCCATGCCGGGAAGGTTCAGGCTGATGTGTACAGGGGTCCCAAGGCTGAGGGCTTCTCTGGTCTTCAGGGCTGGAGGAACTGGGGGTGAGGCTGGGCAGGCTTCCCTGGGCCTCGAGAAAGAGGAAGGGAAGCGGGAGGAAGTGGCTGGGGTGAAAAGTCATCTAGGGGTGCAGAGAACTTGCCTTTTACTTTGTGGTCTCTGCTTACACATCTGGGAAGGGTGATGGGAGCCCAGTGCCTGGGAACTTCCATTCCCTCATCTGTTACATGAGCCGATGGCACTTCCTGCCGCTCAGTGCTCACTGTGCCAGTGTCTAGCACTGGGCATACTGCAGCTGTTGTTCTTGGGTACCTACTGAGCACTGGGCATGGTGCTGGCTTGCTCCTGTTTGACTGTTGCCCTCCCTCCCTCTCCCTGTCTCTCTCCCCCCCTTATCCTCTTGGCAGCTTTTCCCATCAGAGATTGTGCCCTGGTTAGGAGGTCTGTGACCTGGCCCAGGTCGCACAGTAGTTTAGCCTGAAGGTGCTGGGTGGAACCAGCTCTATCGATCAAGGAACCTGCTTTCTGTACAGCTCAAGGATGTGTGTTGGGTGCTGACATTGCCTGGCTGTGTGGCCTTGGGCATGTCGCTTCTCTCTTCTCCACTTCATCTGTGAAGCTGGTGGTAAAAAGGGCCCGCCTCCTACGGACAAGTTGCTTGAGTTCCTGTGATCCTGGCCCTCAGGAGAGCCCTGACAAAATAGTCCACAGTTTTTTTTTTGTCAGTCATGGGGCTTGAACTCAGGGCCTGGGTGCTGTCCCCAAGCTCGTTCACTCAAGGACAGCATTGTACCAATTTGAGTCCCAATACCACTTCTGGTTTTCTGGTGTTTCATTCCTGGATATAAAAAGTTCTGGGCCGGGAGTTTGGCCTAGTGGTTAAAGTGCCTGCCTAGCATGCACGGAGACCCGGGTTCAATTCCTCGGCACCACATACATAGAAAAAAACCGGAAGTGGTGCTGAGGCTCAAGTGGTAGAGCTCTAGCCTTGAGAAAGTCCAAGGACAGTGCTCAGGCCCTGAGCTCAAGCCCAGGACTGGAAAAAAGAAAAAAAAGTTCTACCATCTTTCCTGCCTAGGCTGGCTTTGAACCCCGATCCTCAGATCTCAGCTTCCTGCGTAGCTGAGATTATAGGCATGAGCCACTGGTGCCCATTGATAGTCCACACTTTGCTGCTGCTTCTAGCACCTGCCTGGCCCCTGAGATGACCTTGTAATTGGCGTTCACAGTCAGGTGACGGGAGATGCTGCTGCAAGGAGTGGGGCTTCAGGGGGGAGGTAACAGGTGAGGTCTGGCAAAGCTGAGAGGCTTTGGGACTTGGTCCTAGAAGTTGTCAGGAAGGCTTGGGGCAGTCTGGAGGAAGCCAGAAGGAGAATGGGTAGCAGAGTGGCCATACCCACTGACCAGTCCCTTCTTCTCTTGCAGACATCCGGCTCCGAGTTCGAGCAGAATATTGTGAGCATGGGCCAGCCTTGGAACAGGGGGTGGCATCCAGGAGACCCCAGGCATTGGCCCGGCAGCTGGATGTGTTTGGGCAGGCCACCGCAGTGCTTCGTTCAAGGGACCTGGGCTCCGTGGTGTGTGATATCAAGTTTTCGGAGCTCTCTTATCTGGACGCCTTCTGGGGTGACTACCTGAGTGGCGCCCTGCTGCAGGCCCTGCGGGGTGTGTTCCTGACTGAGGCCCTGCGGGAGGCCGTGGGCCGGGAGGCTGTGCGACTGCTGGTCAGCGTGGACGAGGCCGACTACGAGGCTGGCCGGCGCCGCCTGTTGCTGATGGAGGAAGAAGGGGGACGGCGTCCACCAGAAGCCTCCTGATCCTGGGTCTGGCAGGACTGACCCCACCTCAGTCTCCAGCCTTCTTTCCTGGAGGATGAGCACCTCTGCCCCTAGGGGACAGCAGCTCTGAGGACTGTACCAGCATGGCAGGCCCCTGACAGCCTCTGAGACAGGATGTGGGCTCTGAAGCCGAAACCACTTCCAGCCCAGTTTCCTCCCCAAAGTCTCCCCACCCTCAGCTGTGAGCCCTCAGCCTCCGGGGCTCAGGCCTGCAGAACTCCAGCGTGAAGAGGCAGAGCCACACACTCAACCAAAGCCCCCTATGCAGTGCCACACACAAGCACACACATGCACATGCGTGTGCAGGCACACACACACACTTTGAAATCCTCCCTAGGCTCTTCCCTGCTCCACACACTTTTTCAGCCTAAGGGCTTTTCTCTCAGGATCTCTGATTTTACCTGGGCCTCAGCAGGCCTGCGGGCTCTGGAGCTGGGGTTCCTGTGGGGCCTGCTCACCTTGGGTATATGGCTGCCAGCCAGGGTTCTGCTTGGCATCCACACAGACCCAGCTCTCTTCACTTTCCTCATACTCCCCAGAGCCAGATGTAGACTTCTACTTGGACCCTTGACTCAAGAGGTGTCACACATGAGTTTTGTGGTAGCTTCAGATCAAGGTCTGCTGTTGTCTGTGGGGCCAGGGCCAGTACTAGCTGTCCCTTGTAAAGGGAAGGCAAAGACTTGGGGCTGATGGGAAGATGTCTTATGAATGGCACCAATAAAGTGACCCTGGAAAGGGCATAAGTGGACCCCAAGGCTCTCCAGGATTCTTTATTGATGGGCTGAGTAGAAGGGGTGGGTTGCTGGATCTATGCCAGCTACTCCTATAAGCTCATTTTACTCTCTGGGCCTCTTCAAAGAAGAGGTCAAAAAAGTTTAGAGTGGGCGCAGTGGCTCACGCCTGTAATCCTAACTACTCAGGAGGCTGAGATCTGAAGATCTCAGTTCAAAGCCAGCTGGGGCACTAAAGACCATGAGACTCTTATCTCCAATTAACCACTAGAAAACTGGAAGTGGCACTGTGGTTCAAGGGGTAGGGTGGTAGCTTTGAGCTGAAGAGCTCAGAGACAGTGCCCAGGCCCAGAGTTCAAGCCCCATGACTGACAAAAAAAAAAAGAGTACAAGCTGGGCACCAGTGGCTCAGCAACAACACCAATTCTGGTTTTCTGGTGGTTAACTATAAATAAGAGTCTCCCGGACTTTCCTGCCCACGCTGGCTTTGAATCACAATCCCCAGATGTAGGCCTCTTGAGGAGCTGGGATTATAGACGTGAGCCACAGCACTTGGCTCCTAGGATTTTTAACTAGGTTTAGTGCTGTGAGCCAATTCATCTCCAGGCTGATGGAACTTTGAGGTGTGGACACTGAAAGGGCAGGAAGCCTGCAGTTCTCTGCCTGGAATTTGTCCCCACCTTTCTTCACACCTCTTAACCTCTGTTATTCCTTTATTGGAGGCCACACACATCCGTTACCGGGTGGCTGTAGCTGAGTTAGTGCCTGTGGTTACCATCCCCCTTCCCTTGGGTGGTGAGTGCTCATGAACTCTTAGGCAATAGGCAATACCCAGTTTTTCCTGAGTGGGAAGGGATAGAGATAGAGTGAAAAAGAATTCCCAAGACATGTACCTGCTCACATCTGGGAGCCCGTCTGGGGTCCTTACCCTGCATTGATATACCAGGATGTAGTGGCAGGCTTAGGAACTGAACCAGAAGCTAAGACTGATCCAGTTATCTGCTATGTGATAATATCCAGCTCCAGGGAGGGAGTTGTTACACTGCCTCAAAGTCTTTTTTTTTTTTTTTTGCTAGTGGTGGGGCTGGGAACTGTCCTTTGACACTTTTGCTCAGGGCTAGCACTCTGTCACGTGAGCCACAGTGCCACTTCTGAGTTTTTCTGTGTATGTGGTACCAAGGAATCGAACTCAGGGCTTCATGTATGCTAGGTAAACATTCTGCCAACTCTGCCACTAGGCTATGCTCCCGGGCCCCCTATGTGGTTTTTTTTTTTTTGCCAGTCCTGGGCTTGGGCTCAGGGCTTGAGCACTGTCCTTGGGCTTTCTCAAGGCTAGAGCTCTACCACTTGAGCCTCAGCACCACTTCCGGCTTTTTGCTATGTATGTGGGGTACCGAGGAATTGAACCCGGGTCTTCGTGCACGCTAGGCAAGCACTCTACCACTAGGCCAAACTCCGGGCCCCCCCATGTGGGTTTTTTTTGTTTGTTTGTTTTGTTTTTTGTTTTTTGCCAGTCCTGGGGCTTGAACTCAGGGCCTGGGTACTGTCCTTGGGCCTTGGGCTTTTTTTTTTTTTTTCCCTCAAGGCTATCACTCTGCCACTTCAGCCACAGCACCATTTCTGGCTTTTTCTATGTGGTACTGAGAAGTCGAACCCAGGTCTTTGTGCATGCTAAGCAAGCACTCTACCACTAGGCCAAACTCCTGGCCCCTTGTGTGGGTTTTATATGTATTTTTTTTTTGATAGGCCTCTGGCCTATCCTGATGAACACAGAAATTACTTTTTTTTTTGCCAGTCCTGGAGCTTGAACTCAGAGCCTGAGCACTGTCCTTATGCATTCTCAAGGCTAGAGCTCTACCACTTTTGGCTTTTTCTATGTATGTGGTACCGAGGAATGGAACCCGGGTTTTCGTGCTAGGCGAGCACTCTACCGCTAGGCAAAACTCCCAGCTCAAAATACTGAATGTTATCAGTGTGGACAGCAAGGTGGAGCTTGATTCTGGACCTTTACCTGGGGGTTTGGGCAAGGGTACAGGCTTGCTTTCCACAACCTTCTAGGACTTGAGGCTCTCCCGGGTCTTGAAGTTTACTTGGACCGGAAGGTGGAAGCTGCTGCCATTTCTTGAACAAACTGGCGTCAATTTAGAACCTCTGAGGTTTCAGCCTGCAGGCTGGTGGTGTCCCCACAAACAGGCTCTTCAGAGGTTTCTAACTCCACTTCCAGCTTGAGTTCCACCCTTCAGACCCCGCCTTACGTGTAAGCCCCGCCCACGAGGAAGACACGCCCACCGCGGAAGCCCCGCCCCTCCACTCAGGCCTATAGAGAGACACAAACCGGAAGAAGAATAAACGCCAGAGCAGCCGAAGGAACCCGCTCGGGGGCAGTGACTGGGACCATGACCGGAAGTCTGCCTTGGCAGGAGCGCCGCGGAAGGAACTCACGCCTGCGCAGTACCTGACCGGAAGTCTGCCTTGGCGGGAACCGCGAGGCCTTACCTCACACCTCTCGAACTCTCCCTCCTGAGGGAGCACAGGCGCCTCAGCTTGTGAGAGCTTGTGGGTGAGGAGGCCATGAGAAGTGACCCACGGATCCTAGAGGCCCAGAAGGGGGTCAGATTCCACCATGGGAAACAACTCAGGAGATCAAAGAAACCCGATACTGTGGGGTGGGAAATGGCCACGTGCAGGGCTTTGAGGGACGTGGCTGGCCCTTGAAGGCGGAGACCACAGAGTGACCGAGGGACCACTCCAGGAGCGCCTCAGTCCTTCCCAAGGCCGCAGGGAAGATTCCCGGATGGGATAGGGAGAAACAGGAAAAGGTGAGTGGAAAAGCAGAGCCTCCCCCAGCTCCTTTGGTGGTCATCAGCTGCCTCGTGGGGAGCAGGAACCGGTGAGGACGCAGGCAGGGACCGCCACAATGACCGTGTAAGGTGGCCCAGTGTCTTGGCAACAAACACTCCCTGAGTTGTCTGTGTGCCAGGCCTAAGCTGGGCTCTTCTGCAGACCCCCGAGGAGGCCCCAGCTTAACATGCTGGCTTTAGAGATTGCTGTTTCCAGTGGCGGAGCCAAGAAGGGCCTGAGGACACCGTGAAGGGACACTGGAAGACTTCAGTTAAAAGTTAGTCACCACACCACTGTGATACTTTATAGTTACAAAATAAAACATTCACAAGGGCTGGGAATGTGGCTTCGTGGTAAGAGTGCTTTCCTAGCATGCATGAAGCCCTGGGTTCCATTCTTCAGTACCACATACACAGAAAAAGCCAAAGTGGTGCTGTGGCTCAAGTGGTAGAGTGCTAGCCTTGAGCAAAAGCAGCTCAGGGACGGTGCCAAGGCCTGAGTTCAAGCCTCAGGACTGGTGCAAAAAAACAAAACAAAAACAAAAACACATGCAGAAATGTGTGTAAGAGCCCAAGTATGGGTGGTTCATGCTTGTCATCCTGGCTTCTCAAGAGTTTAAGATCTGAGAATCACAGTTCCAAGCCAGCTCCAGGCAGGAAAGTTCAAGTTCAGGAGACTCTTATCTCCAATTAATCACCAAAAAGCCAGGAGTGGAGCTTTGGTTCAAGTATTAGAGTGCCAGCCTTGAGCAAAAGAGCCAAGGGACCAAAGAGCTGGCACCAAAAAGAAAAAAAAGAACTATATGTCAAGCATATAGTTAATGTGGTAAAACACCCATGTTTTCCATTTGCAGTACCCCAATTCCTCCCATTGTCTCTCATTGGCTCCTTTTTGGTCACAGATAACCTCTTCTCTCCTGGTAGTCGGAAATGCTACCCTTATATAGTAATTAATTCCTAACTTCTCCCACCATAGTTTTATGTCTTCCTAGTTTTATATCATTCAGTGAGTGATATGTTATTTATTTATTTTTATTTTTTGTGGTAGTAGGGTTTGAACTCAGAGTTACACACATGCTAGGTAGACACCCTCCAGTCTGCACTGGACTATGATCCTTCCTAAGTAGCTGGGATGAGAGGCATATACTGCCATTCCCAGCTTTTTCTTTTTCTTTTTTTGTGTGGGTCATGGGGCTTGAACTCGGCCTGTTCCTGAGCTCTTCAGCTCAAGGCTATCACCCTATCCCTGAGCCACAGCCCCACTTCCCAGTTTTTAGTGATTAATTAGAGCCTGGTGCCCAGGCTGACTTTGAACCTCTAGCCACAGATCTCAGCCTCCTCAGTAGCTAGGATTACGGGCATGAGCCACCTTACTCAGCCAATTCCCGGCTTTTTCTGGTAAGATGAGGTCTCCAGAACTTTTTATGCAGGATAGCTTCAAATCTCAATTTTTATCCTCTTTTCCTCCCAAGTAGCTGGGAGACATGTGTCTCTTAGCAGTTCCTGGCAATTTAATTGCTATAAACAGAACCCAGTACAATGTTTTCTCTTCTGTCTGGTGTCAGTGGTTGCTGCTGCTGTTGCTGCTGCTGCTGTTTCAGTTTGAACTCAAGCCCATGTCCTTGCTAGGAACATATGTCTGGAATGAAGTTCTTGTTTTGTGCTTATCTGAAATTGACCTGTTCTTTTTTAAATTTTTCTTTCTTTTTTTTTTGCCAACCATGGGGCTTGAACTCAGGGCCTGGGCACTGTCCTTGAGCTTCTACTCAAGGTTAGCACTCTACCACTTGAATCATGGCACCACTTCTGACTTTTTCTGTGTATGTGCTACTGAGGAATCAAATCCAGGGCTCTGTGAATGCTAGGCAAGCACTCTACCACAAAGCCACACTCCTGGCACTGATGTGATCATTCTTGTGCGTGACTTTTGGAGAAGAAACATTTCCAAGCCCATTGGGTTTTATCTACAAATAGAATGTCTGGGTGTGGGGATGAGTATATTTATTATTTACAAATTCCCACAAACCAGATGGTTTAACACAGAGACATTTATTCTCTCCTAATGCTAAAGGCCATAAATCAAGTCAGTTTCACCAGGCTGAATCAAGATGGCTCTGTACCACATTGCTTTGTGAGGTAGTGGGACTTGAATTTCTGGGCTTTTTTTTTTCTTTTTCCCTCAAAGTTGGCTTTCTGCCAGTTGAGCTGTATCTCTGCTTCTAGTTTTGTGAGGGTATTTTTTCCTGGTTAATTGGAGATAAGAATCTTATAGACTTTTCTGCCTGGTCTGGCTTTGAAGTACAATCCTCAGATCTCAGCTTCCTGACTGGCTAGGATTATAGGCTTGAGCCACTTGGATCCAGCCCTGCTGGATACTTAACAGTCTTGTGCTGATGCATTTTTTCAATTATCTTGCCTCCCATTCCCTTTCCACCTGGTTTGGGATGACCTTCTTTGCATTCAACCATCCACTCCCATGACGGAGTCATTACTCAGGACTGTGGCATACATAGCAAACATTGTGCATCTGAACTGTGTGCCTGGTATTGTGCTAAATGCTTTTGCGTAAGGTTTATATCAATAGCCTCATTTTAAAGACAAGGATATAGTCTGGGAATGTGGTTTAGTGGTAGAGTGCTTGCCTAGCATGCATGAAGCCCTGGGTTCGATTCCTCAGTACCACATACACAGAAAAAGCTGGAAGTGGTGCTGTAGCTCAAGTGGTAGAATGCTAGCCTTGGCAAAAGAAGCTCAGGGAGAGTGCCCAGACTCTGAGTTCAAGTCCCATGACTGGCAAAAGAAAAAAACATAGAAGGATATAGAGTTAGAGTCAAGTGATATCACTGGCTTGAATCACATTTTATAAAGTGACAGAGCAAAGATTCTACGATAGGACTCTTGAGTCCCATTTTTTTAAATGCAGTTTTAATCACAACTTGGTACTTTCCTTGTCTTCAAAATCCAGCTTCGATCTCTGATCCAGGTCTGAAAGGCCCTCATGGTTGTCACACCTATAGCATCAGCTCATAGGGAGCTCTCATCCCTTGATCCTTCTGTTGTCTGCTAGTCTGCTGGACCCCTTCCTGATTCTCTCCCTTCCCTGCCCAGCCAGAGTCTCATAGTGGACCATCTGATCTCTGTCACTAACTCTCTAATAGTGAAGGTCCCAGCAGGAAACAGAAAGCACCGCAGCTGGGATTTTGAAGATTATTTAATGAAGGGACTCTTTGCAGAGCCGTAGGCAGGTTGGTGGGGGAACCAAGAAGGGAGCTTAAGACAGCAGGAAAGCTGTGACCATCCTTCAGTCTGAATGGCAAGGAAAAGAAATGGTATTACTAGACTCTGCCAGAGCCATGGATTGTGCCTGAGGAGCTGGGGCATTGTGGAGGGCAATGTACAGTGATGGCCAGAACCAAGCTACTGAGCAGAGTTTGGAGGAGGAGAAATATCTAGCAGATTTTCTTTCCTGTTCTTGCTCTAATGCCCTGCTGGAGTTTCACTTAGGGATCACATAATTAGAGGTTTGAGGGCACAAGAGCCTGAATGATGTTGTCCATATGGAAAGAGAAGGGCAAGAGGGTAGACCTGGAGGGTAAATGGAAAATGACTAGCATACTCTCATTCCTTTCTACCCCTGGCCTTCTGCCTCATTTATCAAATCCTGTTCTAAGCAGCTGAGTTTGGTCCAGAGAAAAATGATATCAAAGTAGCATATACGGATCTACTCCAACTTTCTCCTCCTCCTCTTCCTCTTCTTCCTCCTCTTCCTCCTCCTCCTCTTCCTTCTCTTCCTCTTCTTCCTCCTCCCTCCTCCTCCCTCCTCTTTCTTTTTTCCTCCTTCCTCCTCCTTCTCTTCCGTCTTTTCCTCTTCCTCATCATCGTTGTCTTCCTTATCCTTGTCGTCATCATCATCATCATCGTGGTCATTGTCAGTTGTGGGATTTGAATTCAAAGCCTGGGTACTGTCCCTGAGTTTTTTTGCTCAAGGCTAGCACTCTACCTCTTTGAGTCACAACACCACTTCTGGTTTTCTGGTGGTTCATTGAAGATAAAAGAGTCTCACGTACTTTCCTACCCATGCTGGCTTTGAACTACAATCCTCAGAGCTCAGCTTCCTTAGTAGCTAGGATTGTAAGCATGAGCCACTGGTACCCAGCACATTCCAACTTTGTGGGCAGTCCCCTCTCTTACTCACTGCCTTTCCTAGGATATCCTTTCAAACTACCTATTCAGACCCAACAGGTAAAATTAAGGCAAAATTTCATATCCACATTTACTTCATCTCCCAAGCTTGGTTCTAATCCAGTCCTTAAACCTATATATTGTCCATCCCATCATGATCACTGAGAATTTTACTCAATCATTCTCTTTTCTGTCTATATTGCCTTTACACCTCTCTGTGCTTCTTCTGGGCCAGTAACACATCCAAGTTTCCATCACCCTAAGCGCGCGCGCGCACACACACACACACACACACACACACACTTCTCTACTTCCCTCTAGTCTGTGCTTTAGAATCCTTTTCCTTTGTTCTCTTCATCCGAAATTATTGAAGAAGATTTATGAGTTAGTTTTTTGGCTGCATGCAACCAAGACTGATACCTGTTAAGTAAAAAAAGAAAGGAATTTATTAGAAGGAAATGAGGGACCAGGGCCATAGCAGAAATTGAGATGGCGGAAAGGAATAGCAGATTCCTTAGGGGATTGACTATAGCACAAATCAGCTCCAACCAGGTTTGGGCCTCCTGTCATATAAATTCATGACTCAGATTCCAGGGCGGGTTTATGATTGATGCAGCTTGGGTCATGTGGCCTTCCATTGGTCTGTGAACAGCTTGGGCTCCTTGATAGACAGCGTCATGGACATGTATTTGGTAGGCAATGGTGGTTACTGAGGGAAAACTCAGGGAGTTTTACAGGCAATGGGGAGATGGATGCTGGGTAGTCATAACAGAGTTCTTCTTTACCTCACATCTGAGGCTCAGCCCTTGAGATCATTCGCAGGGAGCATGTGAAATACCCTTCTCTTCTCAAATCCAGGAACATTTATCAGTCTTCTGGTGCACTTGCAATCCCTAGACCAGTAAATACTCAGTCTTAGAAATCTTTTCTCTCTTGGCTTTTGCAAAATTAATCAGCCCTAAACTTCGCATCTTAAAACCACAAGCACTTACTCTCCCATAGTTTCTGTGGGCCAGGAACCCAGGAACAGCTTAGTTGAGAGGCTGTGGTCTCTTCTGAAAGCTTGGACTGTTGAGACATAGCACAATATTGTTTCCCACAGAATGAGAGACCTGAGAAATAAAGCAGGAGGGAGAGGAAGAAAACATACATAACCACATAACACCACTCCTCTTCCTCCTCCTTCCCCCCCACTTTTCTTCTGTGCTGGAAGTTGAACCCCAAAGCAAGGCAAATGCTCTACGACTGAGATCTACCTCAGAGGCTACCCTATGCCTATAGTCTTTTTCATGGGGGATAGAAAGAAACAGGGTTTTATGAGACTGGGAATAACCTCAACTTTTTTTTTTTTTGTTAAGAACCTGGTGTCTCAGGAATGTGGCCTAGTGGTAGAGTGCTTGCCTAGCTGGATTTGATTCCTCAGTATTACGTACACATGTACACACACACACACACACACACACACACACACACACACACACACACACACAGAGAACTGGAAGTGGTGTTGTGGCTAAAGTGATAGAGTCCTAGCCTTAAGCTAAGGGAAACTCAGGGACAGTACCCAGTACCTGAGTTCAAGTCACAGGACTGGCAAAAGATTCTTTTTTATTGTTTTCCTCCTGATCTCTATGTCCACATCAAGCCAGCACATCTGGCTTGTGGCGAGGCAGATAGGTTGGGGGGTGGGGATAGGATGAAGGAATACTGGGATTTGAATTTAGGGCCCCCTGCTGCTCCCCAGACACGCTACCACTTGAGCTACATTCCCAACCTCTAGTCTAACTCTGCTGGATCCAGGGCATGTCTACAGGCACCTCAGACATAAAGGACTCAAATAAGGACTTAGTTGAATATACTGTGTGCCTCATCTTTTTCTCCCCTCTTGGTGAACAGTCCCTCCCAGGCATCCAAGTGGGAAGTATTCTCTTTCTTACCCTAAGGGGCATACACTCTGGTGACTTGATTTATTTCTAGATTCTTTTTAAACCTATTGCCTCCTCTATGTCCCTGATGCCACTGGTATAATGCAGGTCTTTAGCCTTGGCAGTGACCATTGCCCAGGCTAGCGTAGCAGATTCTTGGGCTTCCTTGCCTCCACTCTTCTCTCCTCAAATGCATCTTGTCTAAAATTCAAAGCTTCCCTGGCTAGAACCTTCAGTGGCTTCCCACAGTCTCTGAGATCAAAAGACACTTAATGAGCAGGCACAGCCGGCCTCCTCAGCAGTGTTTTTCTGTAGTTTAGGCTTTAGCACCATAGTCCCCTCATCCTCACACACACACTTCTGTATATACTGTCCTCTTGGATTTTAATGCTTTCTTCTCCGCTTTGGAGGACTTGTTCTCCTCTACAATTCAAGAAAATCTCTACAATTTTGCGTTCTTTCTCTCTCTCTTTTTAAGATTCATTTCTCTCTCTTGTTGGAGCAGGAGTGCTCCCCTCCTTTTGGTAGTACTGGAGATAAACTTTTGTGTGAGGCAAGTAATTTTCCACTTGAGTCCCTACTCCTTTTGTCTTTTAAAATTTTTAGTTTATTTTTCAGATAGTCTCTCACTTTTGCCCAGGGCTGGCCTTGTACCAAGATCCTCCTGCCTCCATCTTGCAAATGCTGAGATTGCAGGTGTGTGCCACCATGGATGCATAAGATTTTTTTTTTTTTTGCCAGTCATGATTGAACTCTGGGCCTAGGTGCTGTCTCTGACCCTCTTTGTGTTTAAGGCTAGCCCTCTACCACTTGAGCCACACAGCCACTTCCAGCTCTTTCTGAGTATTTATTGGAGATATGTCTCATGACTTTAGTGTTTTGGCTGGCTCTGAACCATAATCATCAGATCTCAGTCTTTTTTTTTTTTTGCCAGTCCTGGGCTTGAGCTCAAGGCCTGAGCACTGTTCTTAGGCTTTCTAAAGGCTAGAACCCTACCCCTTGAGCCAGAGCACCACTTCCAGCTTTTTCTATGTATGTGGTACCAAGGAATTGAACCTGGGTCTTTGTGCATGCTAGGAAAGCACTCTACTACTAGGCCAAACTCCTGGCCCCAGATCTAGGCCTTAATATTAAGGTAATGCATGAAATAGATGTGAGTTCTGAATCTGATTGAATATGAACATGGAGAAAAAGACCAGGTCAAGGCCAGGGGCCATTTATCTGACTTAAATGCCAGATTGGACAGAGGGGGTCATTATAAGAACATGGCTCTAGTGGGAACCCAGGTCTCAGGGCTGGTAATATGTTTAGATTGTATTTATTGATTTTGAAGTGTTTAGGGGAACCTCCTGGAGGTGGCTTAAGAGAGAGGACTAAACTGGAGACAAGTTTAGGATACCAACACAGGAAGCAGTGGTGGGAAAGGATGATTCACCAGGTGCGAGCCATTCAGGCCTAGCAGAACAACAGAGTTGGTTTCTTTCTTTCTTTTTTTTTTTTTTAAATAAGCACATGTCCACATTTCTTATTCCTTGTTCTTTTCAAAGTATGATATTATTATTATTATTATATTATTATTATTATTATTATTTTGCCAGTCCTGGGCTTGAGCTCCGGGCCTGAGCACTGTCCTTGGACTTTTCTCAAGGCTAGAGCTCTACCACTTGAGCCTCAGCACCACTTCCAGGTTTTTTCTATGTATGTGGAACCGAGAAGTTGTACCCGGGTCTTCGTGCATGCTAGGCAAGCACTCTACCACTAGGCCAAACTCTCAGCCCCAGAGTTGGTTTCTTAAAGGCAGAGAGGATTTTTTATTTTTTCAAAGATGGTTGTGGTTGCATGCTGCAGAAGAGAAACATGTAGGACTAAAAGTGCCTATTGGATTTAGAAAGAGGTCAGCTGGGGACCAGGAGTTTGGCCTAGTGGTAGAGTGCTTGCCTAGCATGTACGAAGAGCTGGACTTGATTCCTTGGTACCACATACATAGAAAGCTGGAAGCTAGCTGGGCACGGTGGCTCATGCCTATAACCCTAGCTACTCAGGAGGCTGGGATCTGAGGATCAAGGGTCAAAGCCAGCCCAGACACTAAAGACCCAGAGACTCTTATCTCCAATTAACCACTAGAAAACTGGATGTGGGGCTGTGGCTCCAGGGGTAGGGAAGTAACCTTGAGCTGAAGAACTCAGGGACAGCACCCAGGCTCCACTACCTACAAAAAGAAAAGAAAGCTGGAAGCAACATAGAAGCTGGAAGTGGTGCTGTGGCTCAAGTGATAGAGCTCTAGCCTTGAGAAAGTCCAAGGACAGTGCTCATGCCCTGAGCTCAAGCCCAGGACTGGCAAAAGGTGGTGGTGGTGGGGAGGTCAGCTGTCAAAGAAACAGTATAGTCTGGGTTCTGGAATGGTAAAGGCAGCCTGACCATGTGGCCATCTAGTTATCTTCAGTGATGCCCCAAATGCCTCACACACACCACCAGGGGGCAGCAGCCACACGGAATACAGGAGGAGAGGGTCCCTGGCCAGCAAAGCTTCTGGCTGAGATGCAGGCAGGAAGTGAAGGAGATTCCAATCACAGCAGAATATTTCCTGGTGAGGGGACTCCTCTGAGTGAAAGTGGCAGAGAAGAAGTTCTGAAGAAGCCAAGGGAAAGAAAACCCTTTTTGTAGAGGAGACAGAACAGACTGGAAATGACCAGGGGATATCCTCTCCCAGGCTAAGTTAACAGGGTACTTCAGTTCCTATGGGTTTGTATTTGTGGGTCTTTATTTCTCTCTTCCTATTTGACAATCCCACTTTGCATTCTATGTTCAAAAATATGCAGAAACTTTTTTGCCAGTCCTGGGGTTTGAACTCAGGGCCTGAGCACTGTCCTTGGGTTTTCTCAAGACAAGCTCTACCACTTGAGCTGTAGCACCATTTTCAGCTTTCTTTCTATGTATATGGTACCAAGGAATCGAACCCGGGTCTTCGTGCATGCTAGGCAAGCACTCTGCTACTAATCCAAACTCCTGGCCCCATAGAAACATTTAATTAATTTCTCATCTTCCTTGTGGAAATCCTTCAGGGGAATGCTTTCCCAGTCTTTTCTGCTTCCCTCTTCATGAAGGCCTAATCTTAGGCATCACCTACTCCTAAAAGCCTTCCATTGCACTCTCTACCCCTTTTGGGTCCCCACAGATGCATCTGTCTCCTTTTTTTTTTCCTGGTCCTGGGGCTTGAACTCAGGGCCTGGACACTGTTTCTGAGCCTCTCTGTGCTCAAGGCTAGCACTCTACCACTTGAACTACAGCACCACTTGCAGTTTTTAAGTAGTTTATTGGATATAAGATTCTCATGGGACTTTTCTTCCAGTGATGGCTTTGAACGAGCCTCCTGAATAGCTGGGATTACAGGCATGAGCCACTACTGCAACTGAATAAAGTTCACGCACTTTGAGTATATACTTTGGTGAATTATGCACACACATACCCACACCCACACCCACACATGTTGTGTATGCACACCAAAACCATAACACAGACTATTCCTACTGGGGCTGGGAGTTTGATCTCGTGGTAAGAGTGCTTGCCTGGCGTGCAGGAAGACCCGGGTTCGATTTCTTGGTACCACATATATAGAAAAAGCCAGGAGTAGAGCTGTGGCTCAAGTAGTAGAGCTTTAATCTTGAAAAAGCCCAAGGACAGTGCTCAGGTCCTGAATCCAAGCCCCAGGACTGGCAAAAAAAAATATTCCCACTAACCTAAAATGTTTCTTCATGTTCATTTGCCATAGATCCCTTTCTCTTCCTCCAGCTCCTCTCAACCATTGAACTGTCTTTCTGTCTAGTTTTGCGGTCTGGAATTTCATATGAATGGAGTCCTAGAGAATGAAGTCTGTTCTATAGTTTAGGGTTTTTTTTGTTTTTTTTTTTGTGGGTCATGGGGCTTGAACCCTGGGCCTGGACACTGTCCCTGAGCTCTTCAGCTCAAGGCTACCCTTGAGCCAAGCCCCACTTCCTACTTTTCTAGAGGTTAATTAGAGATAAGAGTCTCAGGTCCTTCTGTGCCCGGGGCTGGCTTTGAACCTTGATCCTCAGATTTCAGCCTCCAGAGTA
The DNA here is from genome assembly GCF_031878675.1 of Megascapheus bottae. Taxonomy (NCBI): domain Eukaryota; kingdom Metazoa; phylum Chordata; class Mammalia; order Rodentia; family Geomyidae; genus Megascapheus; species Megascapheus bottae. Next base: position 5,562,500 of record NC_143539.1, read on the forward strand.
GCTAGGATTACAGACATGCGCCACTGGACGCTTAGTTTAGGTTTTTGTTGTTTGTTTGTTTGTTTATTTATTTATTTATTCCCTGCTATACCTCAGTGCTCTGCCATTTACCCTGCTGCTTCCTTTCAGTAAACCCTCTCTCCCTTGTCTCCAATCTGCTTCTCTTGTCTCAGTTACCCCTCCATTGCCCACTCTAGCTTCCTCCTGGCCACTGATGTCTCTTCTAGGACCCCCCTCCTGGTTCTTTGTGCCTCTCTGCACCTTATACCCTCACTGAGCCTTTTCAGGATGATAGAGGCTGTCCATCATGGGAGCTAGCTTTTGATTTTCTTTCTCTCTGTCCATAGCTTTCTTTCATCTCCTCCATCTTTCCCCTTCCACGACCTTCCCACTGGGTATTCTTGGGGAGATCCCTAAATTTTATACAGACCAGAAAGGTCTGTCTCTTTCCCATTTTTTCCCCTTAGCTCTGGCCCTCCTTCTCCTATTTCCTGTCTCCTCTTTCCAGGCCCCTTCAATTTTTGGCACTTTAACCCTACAGTTCTTATTTATCTACCTTCCTCCCCCCTTTATCTTCCTCTGTCTTTAGGGACTCTTTCCCTCCCAGGCTCCCTCCCCCCCTTCTCCCTCCCCTCTCTCTCTTTCTCTCTCTCTCTCTCTGGTCCTGGGGCTTGAACTCAGGGCCTGAACACTGTCCTTGGGCTTTCTCAAGGCTAGAACTCTACCACTTGAGGAGCTACAGTACCACTTTTGGCTTTTTCTATATATGTGGTACCAAGGAATCAAACTCAGGTCTTTGTGAATGCTAAGCAAGCACTCAACCACTAGGCCACACTCCTGGCCTTCTCCTTTTCGAAGCATGGTCTCATCTCACTATATTACTCTGGCTGGCCTTGAACTTCTCTGTGCTCAATGATCCTCCTGTCTTAGCATCTTCTGTAAGTGGAACCCTAGGCGCACCACAATGCCCACTTCCAGTTTCTTCTTGTCCACATCCTTTCTTTCTCTTCACCACATCCCTCTGTTTTGTGAGCATCAGTTCCCCTTACTTCTCCCCTTTAATCTTCAGGAGATGTGAAAGAAACCCAAGACTTGCAATCCCCTCCTACCAAGGAGTATACATGCATGCATACACACACACACATAGCCATAGATGCATGGGAAGAAACATCACTTAGTGTGTGGCATGTATGGAGAGACATATTGAGATCTATACATGCACAATTAAGTATATGCACAATTAGGAATGTGTTATACTTTGTGTACATTGGTTGTGAACAGGCACAATGAGGGAATGAGTGCAGAACACACAAGTTCAGTAGCATATGAAGGGCTGTCCACGTGCATGCTTACCACTAGACTCTCCATTAGACACGACCAGTGTATTCTTCTCAGAGCAATCTAGTGCTTCTGGGACAGAGGCTCTTTGGGAAGTGGGGAGGGCCTCCTCATCGCCTGTGTCTGATGTGGAATACATAACGCTGCATCAGCCCCCTCAGGGTCCTGACATATTGTCCAGAAGATATATATGGCCTTAGCACTGATCAAATGGATTACGCTGGGTTCTTAACATGGGAACTCATATACTCACTCTACACATTTGTTATGTTCTTGGTGATCTTAGGAAGGTGGTCTCCCCCTGAGCCTCGTTGAGGTGACAGTGAGGCTGAGAATGAGCCATTCTCGGCCCTGCTTTGTCTTGGAATGTCCCTCTTGAGGTTCCCCGGATGACCACAGCTCCTTTGGAGTCTGTCCTGCAGAGTAGGGGCCCAGGAGTGCTGGCCCATCCCAGCCTGTCCACTGGGACACATCCCAGTGCTTCTTCTGTCTCTTTCCAGATGAGTAGTTGGTATGTTGTCATTTGTCTTTGTCTGAAGTGGGGTGGATGTTTCTTGTGTTTAGTGGGGTTATGTGCACCCTGCAGGACCCAGTGTCTTCTGACATTTGTGTTCACACCAGCTAGGTCTATTTTGTAGGCACCGTGGAGGGGGCACTGTGTGGGTTCACTTGAGATGTGCACCACAGTGCACACAGCAGGTGGTTATTGGGTGCTTATGTTTAGATGGTTAGTGGTAGGTGATTAGTGGGCCTTGTTTGTGGCAGGTGGAGATTTCCTGTATCTGCGCCGTGCAAAGCTTGCCGTGTAGGGGCTCTTACGTGATTGCCTGGGCTCAATACACGTGCTGCGAAGTTCCCGCAGCTACTTTGTATGCAAAGGTGTGTTTCTTTATTCGTTTATGTTGTGCATACAGTGTGGGTCCCACGAGGCCGCTGCTTGCAGGAGTAGTAGGTAGTTCTGTTCTGGGTCTATTCTTGGGGTGTGAGGGGGGGACTGCAGTCCCAGTTTCTTACTTCGTACGCCCGCGGGGTAGGTGTTTCCTGTATTATTTCTGTTGAACACTTTCAATGCAGGTCCCAGGAGCCTTCCAGGTACACGCGGGCTAGTTGGTGTTTCACATGCATATAGTGAGTGTCCCTGTGCCCTCTCAGTACACATGCATGAATGCACAGGGGCAGCTGTGTAAGTAACAAAGCCAGGACTGGGAGCAGCTAAGGCTGCTAAGCCGAGCTGGTGAGGCATGTGCTTGCATCCTCTCTCTCCCCCTCCTTCTCTTGTCCCTCCCCTTCTCCTCTTCACTATTTCCTCCTCCTTTTCCCCTCCTAGGTCTGGGTACCACTCCAGAGCTCCATCATCCTTTTTGCACGTCCATGGCCCCGCCAGCAGGGGGCAGGATCCACATACCCTCCGCTGTCTTTCCCCTGGTCTGTGGCTCCTTTCCCCATCTCCGCCGCAGCCCTACTGTGCCCAGTACAGGGCGGGTGTTCCCTCCCTGAATGAACCAGGGCGTTATCCTCTTCCATCCCCTCCATTCACCTCTCCCCGCTTCTCTTCCCTGCTATTCCTTTCCACTTTTCCTCAGGGGACTTGGTGTCCCTCTTATCATTTTTCTGGGCTCTGCTCTCACCCCAGCCCTTCCCCTTCCTTCTCTGGATTCTGTGTCTTTGTCCCCTCTCTGTCTTTTTTAAGTCTCATTCTTTATATTTGAGTCTGTATTATCTCTTCTTGTCTCTGTCTTGTATCTCTCCAAAAATCTGTGACCACCAGAAACCTCTTCCAGTGTCAGTCTCCATGTGACTTCATCTCTCCAGGCCGACTCATTTTCCCCTTTCCTGTCTTTCTTGGAGTCTCTGTCCATGTCTCAGTGTTTTCTCTTTCGCTGACTCTAATAGTCTTTGCTTCTTGTTTCTTGCTTTCTCCTATTTTTGTCTCTTTTTATGCCTTATCCTCTCTGTGTTTGTCTACATCTCACTAATCAACTATCTTCTTCTTTCACTCTCTCACTTTCTGTGTCCTTTTCTGTTTCTATCTTTTGGTCTCTGTTGGTATCTTTCTGTCAATGCACCCTTCTCTCTCCTTTTCTCTCTCTCATAGCTCTCTGAGTCTGCAGGTCTGTGTCTCTGGTCTCTTTCTCTGTCTCTGTGTCATATCTCTGCCTTGCCTCTTCATCCATGTGGCTCTTTTTCCTTTTCTTACTCTTGTGTGTCTTACGTGTTTCTCTCTCTTATTCTCTGTCTCTCAATATCTCATACACGCATTGTATCTCTTTGTCTCTCATCTCTTCCTCTGCATGCACCTTTTTTCCTTGTCTCTGTCTCTGTGAGTATCTCTGTGGTTTCAGTACCTCTTTCTGTCTTTTTTTGTCCCCATCTGTTCTCCATTTCTCCCATCTGTCCCTGTGTCTGTATGTTTATGTGTGTCTCTGGACATCTCTCTGTCAATATGAGTCTTTCTCTCCATCCACATTCTGTACTCCTTTCTTCTTTTCTCTTTGTCTCTTGTGTCTCTTAGGGCCTCTCTTGCTTTTGAATCTCCCTCTACTTCCCATCTCTCCCTGTGTTCTCATTCTCTGTATCCCTGTGTCTGCTGTGTGTGTGTGTGTGTGTGTGTGTGTGTGTGTATCTCTGTCTCTGTCACTGAGCATCTCTCTGTCTCTGAGTGTCTCTGGGCAGGGGAGTCTCTCCTTGCTTTTGAGTGTCATCCTAGTCCTTTCCTCTCTGTCTCTGTGATCTCTGTCAGTCTCTGTGGGTCTGGGCTTCTCCCTGTGTCTGCGTCCCCTCCTGCTTCCATCCTCCCCTCTCGGTGTCTCTGTTTCAGCATATCTCTGTGTCTCTCTGTCTCTGCGTGTCTCTGCGGGTCTGGGGCCTCTCCCAGCCTCCGTGTCCCCGGTGCTCCCCGCCCTCTCCCTCTGCCTCTCCCCCCTCGCTCTCTGGCTCGCGCTCTCTCTCTCTCTCTCTCTCTCTCTCTCTCTCTCTCTCTCTGAGCATCCTTGGGCCCGGGGTTGCCATGGGGACAAGGTGGGAGCCGGGGATGGCGCGCGCCTGGGCTCGCGCCGGCAGCTCAGGCGAGGAGCAGCGGCCAGAGCAGCGCCAGCAGCAGGCAGCGAGCGGGCGCGGGAGCGGGAGCGGGAGCGGGGGCAGCGTTGGCGGCGGCGGCTCCTCCTCGGCCATCCCCTCGGAGCCGTGCAGCTGACGCGCATGGCGAAGACAGCGGCGCCTACCGATGGGAGCAGCGGTAAGGCAAGGCGGCGGCGCGGCGCAGCCGGGCGGGCGGGCGGGCGGGCGGCGGGCAGCCTCCTCCTCTCCCCAGCTCGCCTGCGCGCCCGCCCGCCCGCCCTCCCTCCCTCTCCCCTCGCAGCCCCTGCCCGCCCGCCCGCGCCGCGCTCGCCCTTCCATTTAAAAATCTTTAAAACTTTGCATATTAATATCTGCGCTTTGCATAATCTGACCCGCGCTTTATTGATTGCAAGAAGCTTAATGCAGCTGGCTCGGCCTATTGCAGAGAGCTCTCCGGGCGGGAGCCGGGCGGGCGCCGCTCCGGCTCCGCACCGCGCTCGGGCAGCCGCTTCCGCGGCCCCGGCCCTCGGGCCTCCCTCCCGGAGCCCGAGCCGGGGTTTTGCCCCCAGGCTGGGTATTTTTATTATTTGGGGGTGAAGCGGAGGTTGGGGAGGGGTTGGCTCGCTGGTGGTGGCTGTGAGGGAGCCCAAGGAGGGCTGGGGGGGGGAAAGAATTGGGGATGGAGAGAGGATAAAGGGAGAGAAAAGGGGAGCAGGGGGTAAGAAGGTTGGGAAAAGGAGAGGCGTGCGGGGAGAGAGGGCAGTGGGGCTGAGGACAGAGCTGAAAGGACGGAGGAGAGAACGGAGACCGAGGAGAAAAAGGAGGGAGGCGAGCGGAGCACAGACCAGAGAAAGAGCCGCCGGAGACAGCCCGGAGCTGGGGAAGAGGTTGCAGGAGCGCGGCTTCCTCGTTCGTGGCCGCCCCCACCCCCCGGGCCCAGAAAATAAAAATAAAGAAGGGGAAAAGGGGGAACAAATACAAATAAAAAGATGATGGAAATAAAACACGTCGCTGCCGGGCCCTTCGGACACAAAAAGGAGCGAGACTGGAGAAGAGAGGCGAGCTGGCGTCCACTCCTGGCTGGCTGCGGGGCTTCAGAGAGGCTCCCGGGCTGGGTGGGACTCCCATTTTGACCCTGCCTTTGAGGAAGGGGCGACTGTTGGAGAAAATGAGGCCAGAGGGGGTCAGAGCTGGTGGCGGTACCGCCTGCTTGCTTTCTTTCTTTCTTTTTTTTTCTTTTCTTCTCTCTCCTTTCCTGGGGGTGTGAGGGCTGATCGTGCCATACGATATTGGTTGGTGATGCTGTCTGAAGCTCTGAAGCTAGCGGGGTGCATGGGGGGCAGAGGTAAGGACACTGGGATGGAGAAAGGGCTGGGAGTGGGATTGGGGGGGTGAGAGAAAGGACCCGGGTGGGGTGCCTTGAACAGCAGGAAGGGAAATAGGAAGAGGAAGCAGCCTGGATGGGGCGCAGAGAGGCGGTGGCGATCCTGAGGCAGGAAGAGAGGTGGAAAGCGGAGCTCCGGGGCTCGAGTGTTGGGGAACTGTGATGTGCCCCTCCGCTCCTTGGGCAAAGTCTGTAACTTGGGGAACCCCTTTGGCTGCTTTCCTCAGTCTCTTTGCACCTTTCTCTTTTCTTCCTCTTCTCATACCCAGGCTTCGCCCCCATTTCTCTATCTCCTTTATTGGTTTCTCTTTCTCCCTGTTTTTCAATTTCTCTTTCTTTCTCCTCTCATTGAAAGCTTTCTCCCCGACCTCAGGTTTTCTTCTTTTTCTATTTCCTTTTCCCCATTACCTTCCTTTTTCTTTTCTCTATTCCTTTCCCACATCTCTCATTCTTTCGTCCCTGTGGCCCATCTCTACCCCCCTCCTTCAGTTTCATTTATTCACCACTTTTTGCAGCATCAGCATTGAACAGGGTACTGGAGAGAGGGGCTTCACGCACAGGCAGGACTCCCCTAAGTTCCTTGAAGCTTATCCTCCATCTCACATCTTATATTTTTCTATCCTTTTTGCCCCAGCTGCGGGCTCTGGGGCCACCTCCTCTTTCCTTCTGGCCTCTAGAGAAGTCCTGCTGGATGTTCACTGGAGTATGGGGGGGAGGGGAAGATCTTAAGTGAGGGGTTCATGGCTGTGGACTAGACCCCATTGAGAGAGATCTGCGTGGACAGAGAGGAACATGATCCGATGGCTAGCGGGAAGGAGAAAGGGGAGGAAATTGGGGGGATCCCATCTGACAGTATTCTTAGAGTCCCACGAGAAAGGCTCCAGCCTATTGACCACTCCTCACTTTCTTCCTCCATCCTGGGGCCTGTGAAACTGGGGAATAGGTCCTGGGTTTAGAGAAAGACCCCATCAACCTCTTAATCCGGTCGCTTTTAGTCTCTTGCCATTGGGTCAGATGAATTTGTCCACCCTTCACCCTCTAGGGTATGAGGGGAGAGTAAAGAGTCAGAGGTGCAGTGGGGTTGGGGGGCTGGTGTGTATAGAGGCAGACTATGGCGACAGAATGCATGTATCCAAGGCCTGCGTGGTGGCAAGAGGTGTTCAGGAGGGACTAACTGTGCAGGGCTTGGAAACCTTGGCAGAGTGAGACTCCGAATATGCTTTCAGTGAGTGGAGGGACCCGGCACCCAGGTTTCCATTGTGGATGATGTAGAGCACAGAACGGAGCCAGCACCTGGGTTTGTACAGGTCTTTCCCTTGCCTCGATGTTTGTGTACCATTCTCCGTGTGAACGTTCAGGAGGCTCTCTCTGACTCGAGGCATGGCAGTGTCCATGAGTGTGCAGGTCTGTGTGAGTCTGGCATCAGGGGCGGACATGTGACACCTTCCTACGCAGGGTGTTTGGAGTAGACGCGCTATATGTAGTAGGTCTGAACATAGTGTGTGCCCACAAGGGCACACATTAAAGTCACCCATGAAAGTGCCGTGTGTGCATGGAACTCCCATTGTCATCATTGTCATTACTGGGGGGTGAGAGTGCCGGCAGGTGTGCAGAGCAAGGTCTGGGTGGAATGTTGAGGGATGTGGTGCGCTGAGGTCGTGGGCATTTGGGCGGGTTTTCACAGCAGGCGTGCTTGAAGCTGGGCAAGAAAACAAAACAAGAAAAGAAGTCCCCGTTTACAGTATACCAGCCCACCAAACCTTCCCTGGTCTTTCCATAGTAACAAAGCGTCTGTCCGGTGTGGTCGCTTGAGAGGAGGAAAGCTGGTGAGGGCCGCAGGCAGCGTCTCCAGTTGCTGGTAACGCGATTCCCTGTCCACCTCCTGATTTATAGGTAATGCTGGACAGAGGTCCAGCCGTGCATGTTGGAGAGGTCCAGACCCCCATTTTCCTTAGGCTGCTAGCCAACCCTCTGGCAGGTTACAGTACCATCCTTGGAGGCCTTAAGAGACTTCCCATCCATCTGCCAGTCTTTATGAGGAAAATAGAAGGTGTCTCTGATGGTGCTGTGGTAAGAAAGACTCGGTCTCAGTGAGTGACTGTGTGGATTCATGCACACATCTGCACCCATGTATTGTGTGCAGTAGAGGTTGTTAGCTTTTACATTTTAGCCTTCTGGTCAGATTTTTTTTTTTCTAGAGTGTTTGTCATTGATCCCTCCAGCTACCTCCCATCTGATTTCTATATACTCCTTCCTTGTATGCAGGGCCCATAAACCAGAACTTCTTCCTCCACCATTGTAACAACCAAGCAGGGGACCTCAACCATAGCATCCCACTGGGCAGAGTTTTTCATAACCTTGGTGCAAAATCATAACGTGTGAAGGCCTTGACCTGTCAGAGGCAGTGGACAGATGGCCACTCCAGAGCTTGCTTGGACATCAGTAGGTGCAAGGGAGAAGTTTTCTTCTCAGCATTCAGTTGTTAATGTCCAAGACATTTTTAGGATGAAATGGGTGAAAAACCCAGGTGTAGAGAACTGTTGGAAGACACAGTGGGTACGGGGTCTCTCTGGTTGAGACTTCCCTCTATATCACCTATTTTCCTTTTATTTCCTATGTCACTCACTCATACTTCCATCTCTTATAGCAACCACATAGTATACCCTTTTCCCAGATGATTCTGGGGGCCCATATTTGTTTATTTGCTTAGCCTATAAGCACCCCAAGATATCACCAGAACCAGGGACAGGGAGTGTGACAGATCTTACTCCCCTTAGCTGTCCCATCATTTCCTTTCACCGGCTCCAACCTTTCCCCCTACTTCCTCCCTGTTCTTCAGAGGAGTCTATCCACAGGCCTGTCTCCTAGGACCTGCCAGATGGATAGATGTTTTGCTTGGTTCAAGGACCTGGGTTTTGCTTTGTATGTTGAAAAAAAGGCTGGAAAATTAGTGTGGTTGAGCGTGCTCTGTCAGTGATGGTTGAGCTGGGCCTGTTCAAAAATGGGCCAGGGTACAGAGGAGCTCGTGATTACCAGAACCCTCCTGATGAACCCTGGGCCACTTTCTGGCCTGGGGAGGCAGATACAATTTCCCTCACTCATCTGCCTCCCTAATCTCAGTAATCCTAGGACATATGGCTTTCCCAGCTCTTAGAAAAAGAGGCTGGAGATAGTAGCCTCATGTACAGAGTAGGTATTTATTTGTTAAGTGGAGTGAATTAGTGAGTAACTTAAGTATAGTGAGTTCCTTGGGTAGTTAGAAGACATCATGGTCATTTGTTATCCAAAAACTATTGTTAGATCTGGGTGAGGTGGCTCATGCCTATAATCCTAGCTACTCAAGAGGCTGAGATCTGAAAATTGGGGTTCAAAGCCAGCCCGGGCACTTAAGTCCATGAGACTCTTATCAGGCAGTGGCCATGAGCTGAAGAGCTCAGGGACAACACCCCAGTCCAGAGTTCAAGTCCCACAACCGACAAAACAACAACAACAAAAAAACCATTGTTAGGCACCAGCCACTGACTCAGAGACTTGGAGTCTGGAGCACAGCCTAACCTAGCTTAGAGAATATTCTCATATGGAGCCGGGATGTGAGCACAAAGGGGCCCCTGGGTTGTTATGAATCTGGTGAAGGAGGAAGGCCTGACTTAACACTGCACTGAGAAAGAGGGAGTGATGGGAGAGGTACAACATAGCCAAGGGAAGTGGGGAGGAAGTGGTCCAGGTTAGAAGCAGAGGTCCTGATGGCAGAGGGTGGACCCTGTATTACAAGGCTTTATCCGTGGATTGGTGGTCTAGATGATTCCCCAAGAAGTTTAAATTCATTTTATCATGTGGAGAGTTACCATTTGCACAGTCACACATTCATACATAGAGTCAGGACAATGTTTTCTGGACAAGCCAGACTAGTGTGTGAACCTGAGTATGCTTGTGTACATGTACAACTACATCTTTGTGTCTGTTCCAAATGACCCTTACAGAAACCAGCAAGGGGTATACTTTACCCACACATGTAAGTGTTAGAGCAGGCCAGGGACCCTCCCCCACCCGGGGTGTGGACTCATGTGGCATTCACAGACTTAATCCCCGCTGTAGTGAGGCCAGGGCCATAGCATCTGTCACTTTCACGAATACAGGCAACAATCTGAAGAGACACACTCCGCTTACTCACAACTGCTTGAGAAACAGATGCCTGTACTACACTGGCCCTCATGCCCAAGATAGAGCCCCCCCGCCCCCGTGGCCCCTACCACCATCCCCAGACCTATGTACCAGAATCATTCCTGTCTTAATGTGTGTGCACACATATGCATATGCATACATACTCATGTGAAACAGGCCCTGCCATACTGTCTTCTCAATACGCAACTATACACAGGCACTCTTTGACTTTAAGCAAGCTACTGATACCCTAACCCCCTATTCATTTCTCTCTCTCTCTCTCTGTCTCTCTCTGTCTCTCTGTCTCTCTCTTTTTCTTTCACACGCGCGCGTGCGCGCACAGACACACACACAGTCTCTCTCTTTTTGACTTAAAGCACAGCTGAAACCAAACCATCACCCATACTCACATACCTACAAGTAGACACTCTCTCTCTCTCTCTCTCTCTCTCTCTCTCTCTCTCTCTCTCTCTCTCTCTCTCTCTCACACACACACACACACACACACACACACACATGCAGCCTGGAAATCTACCAGAACCACTGTGGCTAGCGGTCACTAAAGAATGACAGCCTGAGCAGTATGCTGAGGAGTGGGGGTCGCCCTGAAGCATGGGCTAAGGGTCATACACCGGGGTATATTGGACTCCTTTGAGGAAAGGGTCAGGCAGACCCCAAAGGGCTGCAGACCCCAAAAGGGCTCCGTTGGTCTGGACGGTTCTGCCAGGTAAGGGAGATTCAATAAATGCAGGCCAAAGGCAGGAGCTAGCTAATGGCCGAGGCCGCCGATGGCCGAGATGGCTGGTCAGTGAGGAGGGGAGGCTCGACAATTGATGTGACTCAGAGCTGGACAAATGATGGCGCATTTGGTTGAAGCTGGCTGGGGGGGTGCAGACCAGGGGCCAGGCAGCCATTCTCACCTCAGTGGGAAAAGGCCAGAGTGGGCTGTGTTGCAGCAGGGTGGTTCTTAGCCTGTTCCACCACGCATCCTGCCTGGCGCGGGTGTCTTGGGGTATTTGTGAGAACGTGTGTTCAGCCTCGTGTGTATATTTGTATATATATCTGTGGTTGTCCGTGTGCACCCAGGTCCACAGAACTTCGGCCATGCATATGTGCATTTCCCAGTAACAAAATGCTCAGGGACCATTTTTATTGGTTGTTTTGTGTTTCTGTGTCTCTCTGTGTGTATTGTGTATGCAGCGACATTTCTCATTGTGAGATACTATACACTCATGTGTATGTATATGTGTGTATATATATATATATATATGGTGAGAGAGACATCCATGTGTATAGATAGGTATATGAATACATATGCATGTGTACATATACATATACACATTCGCATATGAATACACATATGCATATGAACGTGTATTTGACATTGAGGTGAAAGTTGGGGTGGGCAGAAGGAACAGGTCTGGCCCTGGACTCTCAGCTGTCCATGTATCTAGTAGTCCACGAGGCTGTCTTTGTGCATCTGTGTTTGCCTCTAGATACTGGGGGGCATGAGCTGGAGTGTTTGTCTGCTCCCGAGTTTGTGTGTCCACAACAGCATCTCCATCTGAGCATAGCTGTGGGTAGGGTGAGTCAGGCAGGATGAAGGGGGAAATCTTCTCATCCATCTGGCGGGGGGGGGGTCACACAAACCCATGCTGGGCTTGTCTGGGACCCAGCGGCCCAGCACTGTAGAGACCACTCCCCCCACAATGACCTTTGAGCGCAGCAGTTCCAAATACATATTTATCAGAGGGGCTATGGGGACCCACCCCTCCCCCACCACTCCCCTCAGGGCCCAGCCTGCCTGGCTGCGGAGAAATTAACCTTGTGACACAGGAGCTTGCTGACACCCGGCCCCCTCCCCACTTGCACAGCGCATATGAGCATGGGTGTGTGTGAGAAAGAGAGATAGAGAAGAGGTGCTTGTCCAGACTGAAGGCGGCAACCAGGGAAAGAAAGACAACACACAGGTGTACATGAGCCTGTACTACTCCACTCTGTCTCTCATCCACATACAAATACACTACACACACTACACTCTCTATCTTGAGCAGATGCACAAATACACATGCATACATATGCTACAATCCAGAAACAGAGATGGGTAGATTCTGAAACACACGACAGACATGCTTGTATATACTCACAAGTTCCGAGGCTCAGTTAGAGATTCTCTTAGAAAACGTCTAGTTACTGAGCCCCGCAGGCCCCCAGAGATAGTCGTGTAGTGTATCTACAGAGATGTTGAAATGGACACACAGATTTAGAAATCAAGACAGGCACAAATATACAGGAACACAAGCCTAGATGTATATGCAGGCACGCAGGCACTGAGGCATCACAGGCCAATACAAATACCAAATCACCAAGATGCAGAAAATGCCCACAGGCAGACACTAAAACTGGTGATGTCCCAGCTTCTAGCCCTGCCAGTGAGTATACCCCAGCCACCTTCAGAGGTCCCCATGGAGAAGTTACATGTGCGGACACAAGGGCCACACCTTCAATCATAACATATGCATCTTCTTCAGCCTTATCCCCTTACATTAAAATGAAAATGGGTAGGTATTCAATTGTGGAATTAATCCTGTCATTACACAGGTCCTGTGAGCTGGGCCTGTCTTAGAAGCTGGGAGAAACAGTGGTCTTCAAGACAGACCTGTGCCTTGTTCTCCACGAGCTCCAAGCCCACAGGTCTAGCACTGATCCAACCCTAGTGCATAGTTAGCTATAAATAGTGATAGCGTCTGAGAACGAATCGGATGAGGGGCTGTAGGGCCATCATAGGGGAGCCTGTTTAGATTGGAGGGTCAGGTGGAACACTTCAGAGGAAGTGACATTTAAGCTGAAGATTGAAAATATTCGTACATCTCCCTTCCAAAACTCATCGAGGCCACACGAGCATAAATAATGCAAGACTTAGATCCTCCTTCCCCAAGCTACAGCCCCCTTCTAAGATACTCCTCAAGGCATGTGTTCAGGTGAGAAATGGGTTACACAGACTGTATTGGCAGCCCTGAGGAACAGCTTTGGGGGAAAGGTGAGTAGGTGAGAGAGAAGAGGAGAGAAAGGCTGACTACACGAATACACTCATTGTGCACTGGTGAAAAGGTGTGAACATGTGTAGAACACCCCTGTTATGTGAATCCTAGGCTCCTGCAATGTCAGGACCTGGCAGAGAAGGCTTGCTGTGCACAGGAAGGGCTTTGAGGTTCAGGATTTACCCTGGGTGTGACATGGCCACCATGGAGGGCTGAGTTCTGAGCCAGGCGAGGGTCCTGTGGAAACTGGAGTGCGGGGAGGATGAGAAGGGTAGCTTCTGGAGGAAGATGTGGTAGTCGGGCCACCTGTCCTAACACTTCCTGCCTTACCTGTCTACTCTGGAGGCCGTGCACAGCCACCAGCCCTGACCACCATGGTAGTCCGTAGTAGCATAAAGGGCCCTCTTTTGCTACTGGCCCCATCTCGTGGCTGCTGACAAGAGCTGAACAAACCATGTCTTGCCCCCAAATAGAGATTTCTTTCCCAGGCCCTGAGGATCTTAGCAATTACTGACACTGCACAGACTCTTGAGGCCTCCTGTGGATGGGCCCAAACTGTTCCAGTGGAGTCCCCAGTCTGGAGAGCTGGAGCCTGACACTTAGAGGATGTGTGCATCAGAAGGCCAGCCCCACAGAGGACAAGGAACCAAGTTTTGGGGAGAACAGCCCCTCAGAGAGAGAGCTATTATCCCCTTTGCCCCCCGAAACACCTTTCTTGGCTTGCTTCCCTGTGTGAGTTGGTGTCTGTCTTACCTATTTTAAGTTTTCCTCCTTTCTTCCTGGTTCTAGAAGCCTCAAGCCACTTGCGTTCTTGATGACCCTTAGACCTTGTTTCTACTTCAGGGCCTTTGCATTTGCTATTCCCTTTACCAGAAAAGCTCTTGCTTTCTCACTTCATTAGGATTGTGGAAAAACTTACCTTCCCTGACCAGCCTTTCCTGATCATTCTAACATATAATCACCTTATGATCCACCTCCCCCCTTCCCTGTTATTTCTGTTCTAAATTCATAAGTGTATTTTCTTGTCTTCTGTATGTCTTCCTCCACTAGAAGGTCAATGCCATGAGGGCAGGAACTTGGTGCCTAGCACAATGCACCAATAACTGCTTTCAGGACTGGATCCGATCCTATCATCCTGTTTGCCCAATGTAATGGTGGAAGAAAGTGCTGGATAAGGGTTGATCAGACCTTCTGGGGGGGGGTGGCACATCTGCCAGTACTGGGGGACACTGGCTGGGCCTTAAAGTATCCAGGCTCCCGAATTGTCATCTGGGCCATGTGTGCCTCCATCCTGTGACTCCATCTTCCTCCTATCTCCACCTTGGCTCCAGTTTGTCCTCACTTCTGCGTCACGCCTCGTCCCCAGTAAACCACAGATCGTGCATTCTGACACATCTTGGCTTTGAGTCTCAGCTGCATGACTGAAAGTAAATCACACCTCTCCTTTTGTGCCCCGAGTTTCCTCGTCAGCAAAACAAGATTTTTGTGAAGAGGAAGAACAGCTGTACATGTGCTGATGACACTAATAGCTGCTATTTATTGAGTACCTGCCAGGTGTTAGGCATTGTGCTAGGTGCTTTGAACTTTTTTGTTCATTAAAAAAAAAAAAAGCCACACACACACAGACACACACACACAGACACACACACCAAACCCCCCCCCCAAAAAAAAAAAACCAGAGGCTGGAGTGTCTCCAGAGTGTCAGGCCCAGTGCTTGGTGCTGTGAATTACAAAGGCAAACGAGCCAGTCTGCTCAGCACTTACTATTCCAGTGTGCACGCAGACACACACATTCCTCCAGTCACACACCAGTCAGACCATGGGGGGCCTGTAGTTGCTTTTCACCAGAAGCCTCAAGGGACAGTCCGGGAGCCATTGAGGCAGCGAGTCTCAGAGATGAGGGACCAACCCTAGCCATCCCTATTTCTCCTTTATCAGCCCACTGGGAACTTGCATTGTTCAGGTTGAAGCAGAGCCCAGCATGGGGGCTGGCCTAGAATTGGGTTAGGAAATGGCTCATTGAATGAATGATTGAATGAGTGAATGAATGAACAAAGGAACATATTTCTGCGTCTTCATTGCATTTGCTTATTTGCTCAGGTTCACAAAACACCCATCACTCTTGTCATTCTACTGTCTTCACATCCTTCCCCAACCCAGCACTGGGGCTGACATTTGACATCATTTCTGCCCCTTTCTTTGTGGCAGAGCCTCTGCTGAGTTCCTTAAAATCTCACACCACACCAGAAAGCAAGTATTATTACTAATGTCCTCACATTATGTTGAACAAATGGGTTCAGAGAAGTGAAGTGACTTGCCCAGGTCACACAGCAAGGCATGGTAGGCCTGGTTTTTTGTTTGTTTGTTTGTTTTTTGTTTTTTGGTTGTGGGACTTGAACTCTGGGCCTGGGCACTGTCCCTGAGCTCTTCAGCTCAAGGCTACCACCCTACCCTTGGAGCCACAGTGCTACTTCTAGTTTTCTGGTGGTTAATTGGAGATAAGAGTCTCACGGACTTTAGTTCTTGGGCTGGCTTTGAACCTTGATCCTTAGATCTCAGCCTCCTGAGTAGCTAGGATTACAGGTGTGAGCCACCTGGCCTGGCTAAACCTGTTTTTTAATCTCTATGTCTTTAGCCATGCCTAACTACTCTCTCAGTGGTCTACATTTGCACTTGCTTTTGTGGTTTTCTCCTCCTGGTAATGGCCTAACACTAGCTGAGAGCCCTAGCTTCTGGCCTTAGCTCTGTCATAAGGACATGCTCTGTCTTCTTTCCTGACCTGAGTAACTTGGGGAAAAGTCCTTCCTTTGAGTCTGAGCTGTCTGTGCTGAGGTAAGCCTTCAGCTGGTTTCTAGAAGACAGGAGGGGACAGGATTCAGCTTGGTCCTATTTGCCCACTCATAGAGAGCAGAAGGCACAGGAGCGAGCTTGTTTCCGTGCAGCTGACTTCAAGTCCATTCACATCCCTGAGGGTCCTGAACTTTGCTGGTTTGAATATAGGGGGACAAGACAAGTCTGGCTGGGAACGGGGAAGCAGAAAACTGGAATTCTTGTGGCCTCTGAGAGCCTGGCCTCGGCCACTATCAGTCACTGGCTTCTTGCAGTTACAAACATGACATGGTACACACTCATAGAAAAATAGCCTATCTACTCAGGAGGCTGAGATCTGAAGATCATGCCTAGGCAGGAAAACCTGTGAGATTCTTACCTGGGATAAGCCACTATAATGAGCTGTGGCTCAAAGTAGTCGAGTGGTAGTCTTGTACAAAAGAGCTCATTGACAGCACCCAGGTCTTGAGTTCAAGTCCCATGAGCAACAATAAAAAATGAGAGGAAAAAAACTATGATGATGATCTAATTAAATGGAAAAAAAAAACCAACCTTTGTTAACTTCTTGATATGCCTCCTTCTTTTAAGTCAAGAGCCTATAAGTTTACCAAAAGAACTCACTAGAGGGGCCGGAAATTTGGCCTAGTGGTAGAGTGCTTCCCTAGCATGCACGAAGACCTGGGTTCAATTCCTTGGTACCACATACATAGAAAAAAGCCGGAAGTGGTGCTGAGGCTCAAGTGGTAGAGCTCTAGCCTTGAGAAAGCCCAAGGACAGTGCTCAGGCCCTGAGCTCAAGCCCAGGACTGGCAAAAAACAAACAAACAAAAAAAACCTCACTAGAATATAGATGTATGTGACTCAAACTTAGGGGTTTTGATTGCTTTTCTAAAAGTGTGTGTGTGTGTTCATAAAAATGGGATTATATCTTCCATTCTTGCCCGTAACTTACCTTTTTTTTCTTTCCAACAATGGATTACGAATAGCACTCTGGTGTCTATGAATTTATTCCAGGCTTATTTCCCACAACCCCACAGTGCTCCATTGTGTGGCTGCTATGCCATTGTGTATTGTGTCAGCCTCAGTCCCAGGACATCTGGGCTGTTTGCCAGCTTTCCCCGTTGTAACTGTTCCCAGTCAACAGATGAGAATGCTGAGGCTTCCATGGGTGGCCTCCCTCGTGTAGGAACATTGAAGACAGGGGTGAGGTCAGCCAGGGATAGCCTGGGTGCTGTGGACTGTTCTGGCTTCCGTCAGGGAGGAGAGCGCCAGGGCGGAAGGTGGAGGTCTCTTAGAGGGGAGGCAGGGCATTTGAGGAGACCATCCTTTCCCTGCCCCCCCCCCCCAGGAATGAGACGGGCTCAGCACTGCCTCAATCCCTGAGCCCACCTGCCGTCTGTTCCATCCTTGCCAGCTTATCAATAGGTTAAGTGGTCAGGTCAGTGATATTGACCATTTGATTAGGACCTTGTCAGATCAATCCCAGCTCATCTCGTGGGCCTCCTCCCCTGCCCACACTCTCCCTCCTGCTCTTCCATACCAGACACAGGTGGCCGCAGGATCCTGCCCCTCCTCACACAGAGGCTTGGGGCCAGCAGTTCTTAGTCCTCTGTCTAGGCACCCTGTTCTTTCTCACTTCCTTGTATCTAGAAGCTTACTTGGTGGTCATTAGCTCTTGTTCACCATGAGCTCTGTGTCCCCTCAGAGCCCAGTCAGATGGAGCTGTCCCTCTTTGCTGTGTGACCTTGGTAAAGTGCCTTAACCTCTTGGGGCCTCTATGTCCTTAGCAAAGTGACACAGAGAGGTCCTTAGGTATTGTCATGGAGATGATACTAAAATCTGCGAGGACTCCAAGGCCTTGCCTGCAGAGTATGTTACTGCACCAGGCACAGTCAATGCTCAATGCTACTGGTTGCTCTTAGGCTGTTCTGCTGGATAGCTACACAGATGTATTTGTGCTTGCTGCTTTCTGTCCGCTGGGTCCTCGGTGGGGGTTTTTAGTGGGCAGGATGTATCTGTGGGAACTGAACCTTGTCTCAAGTCCTGATACGGAGCTATATCCTGTGCTAGGTGACACTAGGGACCCCGCAAAGAAGCCAGGTCCCCCTTTGCCCTCAAGAAGCTCACCATCTGGCAGGTAGCAGGCAAACTGACCCCAGGATACACCAGACTGTGTGCATTGGCTAGGAGGAGAGCTGAAGGGCCAGGACCCACCCCTGAGCTCATTTTCTCTTGCAAACATCAGAAGCTATACCTCTGTGACTCAGCTGTACGGATGGGGCTTTGAAGGCAGACACTTGGGGTTCAAGTCCTGGTTCTTCTCTTCTGTGCCTGGTAACTAGGGCCAACTGCCTGCTCCATTCCTCACAGTGTCTGTCTGTGGGTATTAATGGAAGACAACTCCCCCACCTGTGGGCATCTGTGTGCAGGAGGGGCCTCTCCCCTCTCAGGAAGTAGAAAGAGCTTGGGGGCCTGGCAGGTGAGCTGAGGAACATTAGTGGCAAGCAGACCAGAATGGTGCCACCCACAGACACCACAGCAGAGGTGGCAGAGGGCCCTGAGACACATGTGGGTCCCGCAAGGGAAGCTCTAGTGTAGTGGCACTACCTTGGGGGAAGACCCCAGCCCGAAGACACGGTCTGGCTCGGGGGTCCCTCTGAGACTGGGGATTCCCCACCTGCCTGCCATCACTTACACCAATATTGACGGTTAATGCCGTGTCGCCACCGTGTTCAACACTCAGCGCGGCTAATTGTTTTGACTGGGAATCGGCAAGGCGATTAAACGCCATCGATTTTGCCCTGCGCGCTGCATCGATTTTTAAATTTCCTATTGATCCCAGCCCTAAATCTCCTTAACCAAGACCTCACCGTGGAGATGACAGCCGCTGATTAGCTCCATGGCGGGGGTCGGGTGGGGGGCAGCCTCTGAGGGGGAGCTACCCCTTTTCTCCCTGCCCTTGGGGATCAGGGTCCTTATACCCTTTTGCCTCTGAGAACGGGGAGGTTCAGTGTCAGCTTCTGGAAGAGAGGAGATGACCTCTGGCTCCTTCTACCCCCCCTTTCTTTCCTGTTTGAGTTTTTTTTCCTGTTCTATGAATTCACACCTCTCTCTGCCCGAGTCTTTCCCCATTTCTTCTCTTTCCCTTCTCTCGCTCTCTCCTCTCATCAGTCCTTTTCTCCTGAGTTCCTTGCCTCCTCCAAATTCCCTATATCCTTGACTTATTCTGGACCTTATTCTTCCCATCTGTGCCAGCAGGTCTGCTGTGATATAGAAAAGCCACCCACCAAGCCTGGAAGTTCTTGGCCAGGTCTGTCCCTCCCCTCTGCCGCCGGCTCCCAGGAGCACACAGGTGTCAGCTGCAGCTAGGCTTCTGGCTCAGTGACCTCATCCACAGGCTTACCCTCAAAGCCATGGCTCACTGTCCACATCTACCTGCCTGATAGGGCAGTCTCCAACCTGTGTCCTCTAGACAGTCTCCTTGGTCCCCTTCTCTGAAGGCCCACAGCAAGAAGAGGCAAGGCTGGTCCTTAAAAGGGCTCAGGCAGCTGTTGCAAGAAACCTGCATTCCCAGGATGCAGGAAACTAGGCTTCAACAGGAAGCATACCAAACCTGAGCTCCCTAGCTAGATCTATCCTGTGTCTAGCTTTACAGTTCCTACAGACCCAGGCTAACACCAGCCCTCAGTCGTCCACCCGGTGGGACTCAAGGGGGCTCCACAGCTAACACTCCTAGAAGACAAGTCTCCCTATCGGCTCTCTATGCATATCCATGTGTGCCTTTGTAGACAAAAACCTCACTGGGTCTGTCCCTGCCCCTCTTCAGTGAAGCTCCAGCTGCTTGAACCAAGTGTTCCTTGCTAGGTGCAACCCTTCTATCTTCTGACACTCATCCTTTCCTTCTCCACCTCGTCCCGTGCATCTGGCACCCCTTCCTTCCACCTGGCTCACTCCAGACTCAAGTTTATCTTTCTGAAAGCTTTGGCTTAGGTATTACTTCTTCCCTGACCTCCCCTAAAGTTCTTGCCTGGCATGTTGGCAGCTGCTCTTTATTCTGTCTCTCTAACTTGCTTGTGAACCCTCCCTAACCCCTGTAGATAGGACAGATACCTGGATTAATCTATATTTTGCTTCTCACACTTGGTTCAAAGCCAGCTTAGAATATATATATATATATATATATATATATATATATATTTGCCAGTCCTGGGGATTGAACTCAGGGCCTGGGCACTGTCCTTGGACTTTCTCAAGGCTAGCATTCTACCACTCGAGCTACAGCACCTTTTCTGTGTATGTGCTAGTGGGGAATCAAACCCATGCTAGGCAGGCATTCTATCATTAGCTCACACTCCCAACCTCACCTTCATATTTTTTTTCTTGTTATTTGTTTTGTCAGTAGTAGTTTGAACTCAGAGCCTCATGTTCTGCCACTTTAGCTACAGTCACAGCCCATTTCGCTTTAGTTTATTTTTCATAGCGGGTCTTACATTTTTGTCTGGACCAGCCTCAAACTGTAGTCTGTACACCTCCACCACCTGAGTAGCTGGGATTACAAACATGCTCAGAATTGTGTTTGTTTGTTTTGAAATAAGGTCTTGCTTCTGTAGCTCAGGATGGCCTCACACCCACAATCCTTCTGCCTCCACTTTGTAAGTACTAGAATTATAGGTATGACTATACCTAGCAGAAAATCTCAATGTGTGTTCACTAAATGAATAGTCAAAATGTTCATGTCAGAAATAGCAACATTATAACTTTTATTTTCATCTCACCACACATAGTAATAACAACGAGTAACCTTTCCACATTTTCTTTATCACTGGACCCTGCCAGCAGTCCTCTGTGGTACAGTTTTTCTAATTAATGAATTTATCCCTCCGTTGGTTTATTCAATCATCCAGTATATACTTGTTGGCCTATATGCTGAAGTTGCAAGGCACAGTTCCTTCCTTTTAAAGAGCTTCCTGTGTGATGGGGAAATAAGCAAAACAAAACAAAACAGATGCTCAACAAAGGCAGGGGCCAATGTACTCAGTATGAGATGGGAACACTGAAGCTTAGACTCTGGGGAGATCGCTGAGAGCAGCACAGTGGCTGGCAGGACCTGAGTCCCAGGCACCTGCCTCCATGTTCAGCTTGTAGCTCCTGATGGTGATAGACAAAAGTAGAGTCCCTGTGCATCCCACAAGAGGCCGAAACCAATACTCCAGGATGCTGATTCCATTCTCTGTCTGTTTCTCTCTCTCTGGCTCCAGGTTCTCGGCTGGACCGGGTTGGTGGCCTGAATGTATTAGCTTCACTTCGTCTGCCCAAGAGGTAAGGGTCTAGTGTGACTTCTTCAAGGCGCTCACGTTGCAGCTTCCTGAGGAGGGTGCCGTTGCGGATGCCTTTGGGGTTCAAGGGAGCCTCCGGAAACATCTAGGCTGCAGAATCAATGTGGCGCTAGAGGCTGGCGCTTTGAGGAGGACCTGGAAGCTGGGCTAAAGTGAATAGAAGGATTTCGTTGTTTCCAAGCTGGTGAAGGTTGTATGTAGGTGTAACATTTTAGTTCTGTGTCTCCAAATAGATGTCTATTAAATATCAGAGGTTTTGTAGATATTCGTGATAGAGTTGATAACAACATAGCAGCATCTGTGAGGAACTATCCTTATCATGGCAAGGCCTGTTCTGGACACTTTGGTTTTAGTTTTATGAAATGGGTATCAGACACCTGTCACAAAGGAAGGAAATGAAGGCACAGAGAAGACAAGTAGCCTCAGGCTACCCTGTAAGTATGTCAGTGACAGTCTGAATTTGAACTCAGGTCTTACTGAACTTAAAACTCCCACTCTTCTTCTTCACTGAAAACCACCATAATTTTTGGGAATATTTACAGCACCCTGTTCTGGAAATCTTTGTACTTTGAAGGTGACTTTGCTTTGGGAGAACACCTGAAATCTCACTTAACACTAGCTCTGCTTAACTTAGCAAAGAAGAGGCTGGATAATTCTGCAGCCACTTGAAGGGTTTTGTGATTACTATTTTACAGTCAAGAGATGTTTTGCTGATCTTGAAACCGTTAAACTGTTATCAAAATACCCGAGTAGTTCAAGGAATTCAGCCCCTAAAGAGACATATTATTATTATTGGTTATTGTTAGTCATGGGCCTTGCATTCATGACCTGGGTACTTCCCTGAACTCTTTTGCTCAAGGCTAGCACTCTACTACTTTGAGCCATAGCTCCACTTCCAGTTTTCTGATGGTTCCTTGGAGATAAGAGTCTCATGGACTTTTCTGTCCAGATTGGCTTCGAACTGCAATCCTCAGATTGCCTCTTGAGTAGCTAGGATTATAGGCATGAGCCACCAGCACCTAGCTTAAGGGAGACATCTCTTAGGGGTATAATTTTGTCACAACCAGCACTGCTCTCCTTTATAGACACACTTGGTACGTAAGTGACTCCTCAAGCATGTCTGGAGGCTTCCTCAGTAATCCATGTGGGAGCTGGAGTCCCAGGAGAGCAAAACCTCTACAGGCATGGGTATAATAGATCTGCCTCTGTGGCCCTTGCTGAGGTGTGGCTCCTCCTCCACACCCTCTACTCTTCCTCCTCTCCTCCTCACACCTGTGCCAGCCAGTGCCTTCTACCTACTCTCATTAGGCTGACTCCCCACCTCTCCCTGCTCTTCTTCTGAGGTGCTCTTCTCTGGGTGGTCTCCCTGACCCTCTTCTCTGCCTAGCACCACCACCACCTCCGATCATATCAATGTGCTTAGTGTCTCCCCACCCTCAATACGCTTCACAGCAGGGGGGACTTATCTGTTAGTCTAACACATCTGCACTCAGTCCCTGGCACAGTGTGAATGCTCAGTAAGTATTTGTTGAATAAATGAATAAGTGACCAAACAGCCACATAACCCTAGATCCATTTCTTCCTGGAGACAGCATGTTGTGGGGTTTCTTGGGCAGTAGGCTCTTGTGCCATCGTTCAGAAAAGAGGAGGCCTCTCTGAGGTCTAAGGAACCCCTAGACTGGGGAAAGGCAGACACACACACTATGACCTCAGCCAGAGAGGCTGTAAGATGCTGGAGTAGTGGATAAAGGATTCCTTTGGGGTTCTCGAGCATCTTCAAAAGGAGGAGGTGGGATTAGGAGAACACAGAGTTTTAGCCCAGCAGGCAGAAAGGGGTGTCTGGTCACGAGCTCTGTTCACTACTGAGGACTGCGGTGCTGACTTGGCCCCAGGGTTCTCAGGGCCTGCTACAGTACCCTGGGCCCAATGTGCTGAGTGCCAGAGTGGGAGAAGAATGTGTTACTGTCTTGGTCCTCCCTGCCTTCTGCCCCTCCATCCATCCACAAAAGCAGGCAGTAAGGCAGATCCTTGGGTCATACAGATGATATCCTCACCATGAGTGTGTCCCAGGGCACTCACATTCCCAGAGGAACCTCAAAGACCTTGGAACAGGGCTCAGCTGTAGGAGACAAGCTTGCATCACTGGATCTGATAAGGTGACCTGGAGAGAATGCAGGGCTACCTGAGGAGGGGCCTCGGGCTGCAAGGTGGTGTTCTCCCAAAGGTGAGCGTATAGAGGGGCAGTGGGGTTTGAAAAGGGGGAGAAGCATGTAGGGGAGTGAGGATTTTGTCCAGCTCTCAGGTTCAGTCAGCTTCCTTCTGAATTGTCCATTGGGCACTTTTCTTCAGGGCGAAGGTATATGGCTTGGGCTGAGGCTGAGACGGCATGGTGGGAAGTGTCAGCTTTCTTGGTGGAAGTAGAACATAGCTTTGGGGCAGGACACGCATGGAGCTGATCTGCTGGCAACCTGTGGGCATGAGTTGTGGCCAGTGGTGTTCCTCACTTGCTGTGGAAACAGAGCAAGGGCTATTTACCATTGTAGGTTGCAAGGAGATGGCAAGATATTAGCTGATTCTTTGGTTTCCATTTGTTAGCACTGGGTTGGGTGGGTGTACACAGCTGCAGATAGAGTGTCTGTTGGCTACAGGGTGGGGCTTACAGATATGGAGGAAGTAAAAGTGCCTCACCTGTCTTAGATTCAACAAGATGGATCCCTGGATCCCTGACAATCCCATAGCAAGTGAAAGCCTTATGTTTAGCTCCTGTCAAGCAGGGAGCTCAGGGGCCAAAGGCAGGACTTCAGTTAATGGGAGATGCTTCTCAGTAAGGGCTGGAGTCCAACCCTAGAGTTTTGATTTTGTTTTTGTTTTTTGTCAGCTGTGGGGCTTGAACTCTGAGCCTGGGCGCTGTCCCTGAGCTCTTCCGCTCAAGGTTACCACCCTACCCCTGGACCCACAAGCATCATTTCCAGTTTTCTAGTGGTTAATTGTAGATAATAGTCTGTCAGTCTTTAGTGCACGAGCTGGCGTTGAACTAGGATCATCAGATCTCAGCCTCCTGAGTAGCTAGGATTGATTACAGGCGTGAGCCACCTCACCCAGCTTCTCCCTCCTTCCCTCTTTCTCTCTCTCTTTCTCTCTGTTTCTGTTTCTGTCTGTCTCTGCGCCCCTCCCCCCCCCTCTCGCCTCACCTGTGCATGCAAAGTTTGCCTAGAATTCCGATGTGCACCTGGGATTGTCCAGCTTGTACTAGGTCGCAGACCTCTGCTCTAGGCCTTCCTTTCCTGCCTTCTCTTCATCATGGGGTTTCACCCTGTCCTCTTTGTTTTTGTTTTTGTTTTTTTCCTTTTCCTCTTAGTCTTCCTCTGTATCTCAGCCTTGCCATTCCTTCCTGGCCACACTTCTTCTGAGCTTGGAGTTCTAGCTCCAAGTCTTGTGTGTAAGTAGTGTGTGGGTCAGGTCTTAGCTTTCATGTCAGAGAAAGCCACATGAAACTGTAGGACCTGGTGGCAAAGGGGAGGTGGCAAGGAAGGCAAGAAGGAAAAACGACAAGAATGGAAGCATCCGCTCTGCCCACAGCTCCTCAGGACAGCCTCCAGGGCCTCTTGCACTGCCATCTGCCCACACTACCCCTGGGACTCATGGTGGAAAGGCAGGCCCTGAGGGATCGTGTGAGAAACATGTTGGAGGGAGGGGAGAGAGAGAGAGTCAGGACTCAGTCACTCTTGGGGAGAGTGTCCTGCCATAGAGAGATGCGGAGAGAGAAGAAAAAGAAGAGAGCAGGGAGAGTGACGGTGAGAGATGAAAACTGCTGGCTTGGTGGACTTGAGGAGGGATGACTGGATGAGTGTAGCCAGGGAAGGTGGGTATGGATGTGGGGCAAGGAGGAAATGCCCCTCTCACCAGGCTAGCTATGGCTAACAGAATGTAAGGATTTTGCCAAAGCTCCTTGTATGGGGCTCCGGGTGTGTAGTTGTGGGTGGCAGGCATGTCCTAGGGAGGTGCACTACTCTTCGCTGCGCCTGTGTTCCTAAGCCAGACCCTGCTGCTGTAGAGACCCTCCCTTCATCCTGTCCCTTCCTGATCTGTCCATTATAACCCTCTTCCCCATGCCCACATGACTGTACAAGAGCTGGTCCTGGGGGTGGGGGTGAGAAAAAGAGGGAGAAGGAGAGGGAGAGAGAAAGAAGGGGGAGAGATCTTTGGAGCTGGCATCCCTTCAGCTGCACCATCCCTCGTGTAGCACCAACTTCCATCCACCTCTGCCTGCATGTCTGCCTCTGTCTCTGGATCGTCATTCAGTCTCTGCCCTGTCTCATTCTCTCCGTCTTTGTCTCTGTCTCTTGCTCTCTCTCTCTCTCTCTGTTTTCTCTTTGGCTCTGCCTCCCATTCTCCCTTTCTCCTGCATGGCTTGTCACTGGGTTTTAGCTCTGCTGTGCTGTCTTTCTCTGTGTCCCTGCATCCTTCTGCTCGCCTCTTCTCTATCTCTCGAGTGTGTTCTCCCTGTTTGCCTCTCTGCTCTTTCCCTCTGCCTTTGCCTCCTGCTTTCCATGCCTGGGTCCCTTCTGGTCCCCTTCATCTTCTGGTTTTCTTTTCTCTGTGCTTCTCTCTGTACATCCTTGTCTCTCACTCTGTTGTCTCTTTCTCCATCCTTGTCTCTCTGGGTCTCCGGCCGGCCATCCATCCCTGCCTGTGTGTGTGTGTGTGTGTGTGTGTGTGTGTGTGTGTGTCCGAGCCTCCTCCCCCACCCCCCCTTTTCTGTTTCTAACACCCACACTCACATCCTACCTCAGGAGTAATTGCTTTTGTCTGGGTTGGACTGGACTTGTGGTGGGGGAGGGTGGGGGGAGCGGGTGGCGCTGGGGGGGTTGGGAGGGACGGAGGTCGCTTGGTGCAGTTGAGGTAGTGTCCAGCAAAGCAGGGGGGGTACTGAGAAGCAGAGCTGCGCCTGCCCATGATGGGAGAAGGGAGGGGGTCCTGGGCCCTTCCTGGCAGGGGTCTCTGGTAGAAGAGGCAAAGGAAGCAGACAAGTCCTTATACTATGTGAAGATGATGTAGTGAGAACATGGGCTAGCTGGTGTCCTGGTGGCAGCTTCTGCTGTCTCACCCCCTCCTGAACATAGGGATGTAGCCCTGCCACCCCACTAACCCTGTCATGTGCATAACACACACACACACACACACACACACACACACACACACACACACACACACACCCAGGGACATGCCCAGGGCTTCCATCCCACTCATGGAAATGCACTCAGCCATCAACAGTCACCTAGAGCACATAGACACACACAGCTATGACATGGAATCACAATGCTCGTAAAGAGAAACAGACACACCACGTAGCCTCGGAAGCACGGGGACCACGGAGACTCACCCACAGGAGCAACCACATGCCAGCAGGGCTGTGTCCATACTGCCACAGCCACTGAGGGTATTCCCTTTCTCAGGATATAGCCGCACTTTCCCAGAGGACAGGTACTAGGAGATGCTCAGGGTCAAGGAGGCACCTATAAGGTGTACAGACCCCCCCCATTCCCCAGGGGCACACTCATAGATCCCTGGCCACACATAGACCTGACTCCAGAGCCAAGACACTAAGGACCCACAGTCCCTGATTTCCCAGCAGAGCCTTCCGCTGGGACCTCCTACCCCACACCCCGGAAAACCTTACCCCCACATACAATCCTGGTGGGAGGCCAAGGTAGCCTCCACCCACTGAGACCCTGTGGCTGGCCAGCAGGCTCGCCCAGGTGCCTGCTCTTCCTTGAGCCCATTTGCCTTGCTAACTCGAGCCTCTCCCTCTCCCCACAGGCTTTCCCTTGTCCCATGGGCTCAGGATAGTATCTTCCCAGTGCCCCCCAGGGGCCCCCTCCCACCCCCACAGATTTATCCCCTCAAGTACCTGCACAGGGTTCTGTCTCTCTCTCACTTGCTCCCACCAGAGGGGTTCCTGCTTTCTCCCAGAGGGACTGCCCCTCAATTTATCCCAGCCCCCTTACCTACAGATGGGAGCCCCAGACCCGTCTACCTCCCTGCCCACTCCATACTCACCCCCTCTCCTGGCTCTCCAAGTTCTCAGCCTCCCTAAGCTCTCCTGCTGTGGGGAGTGGGGTGGGGGAAGACTCAGCCCCTCAGAAGCTGGGGAAAGGGGTACATAGGGGCAGGGGTGCCTGGGTGCGGCTCCGGGAAAGGGAAGCAAAGCAAGCAAGGGAGAGAGAGAGAGAGGCGAAGGCAGGCAGGCAGCCAGCCAGCTTTATATCCCTGCCGTATTGATCTACCATGTCACAGCCCTGGTCGGTCGATAGCCAGCGAGAAAGAGAGGGAGAGAAGGGAGGGGAGGTTTGGGGGGAGGGCAGCTGGGACCCCTATAGTCTTGAGCCCATCTGGGGCCTCCTAGGCAGGCTGTTGGGGGCATGTTTGAGCCCAACCCAACCCCCAAAAAAGAGGCCCTGTCCATGTCCTCTTCCCCTCGGCTGTGGCCCTATAGCTGAGAACTCCCTGAGCCTTCTAGGGGAACAGAAGCACTGAGAACTTCCCCATTTTCTTTCTGTCTCTAGTGGCTTTTTATCCTATGGGCAAGGGGACTTGAAAATATCTACTGCTGGAACTCTGCTTTTCCCTTCATGGTTAGGCTGGGCAGGCAGGAGGGCCTTGAGGCCCTGCCCTGTTGGTTTAGGGAACAGGGCCAGGGGTTCTCCTCCTTTGCTGTGTGACCATGAGCAAGAGGGAAGCCTCTCGGAAGCCTCTCTTCTTCTCCAGCCACAGCTGGCTGGCGGTTCCAGAATGCCCTGTCCTAGTGGATTCCAGCCCTTTCTCATTTTCTCACCACAGCTGAGCCAGACCAGGGCCAGAGGCAGATTGCACTTGGAATATTTCTTTCGGTCCTTCATTCTCCCCTACTGGCCCAGTATAGGAGAAAGCTCTACTTCTCCCTCTCTTGAGTCTCCTCTTCCCTCTCTGTATACCCTTCTGCAAGCTGTCTCTCCAGGGGGAAGTCAGGAAAAGAAGTCTTTCCCAGGTGGGAAGAGGAGCGGAGGGGAGGGAAAGGGTTCTCACTAGTCGCTGAGAACCTCTAACCTAGATCTCACCCCTGGCTCTGGCTGTCTTCTCTGGGCCTCAGTTTCTCTCTTATACCCACACAAGCCTGTCTTAGTTCTGGACAGGTTCTGTTGCTCAAGGATCCCTAGAGATTGGTGCAGACAGGAGGCAGGGCTGTCGAAGCAGGAGGCTGGGATAGGAGGGTGCCTGCTGGCCCTTCAGTTAGCTAGGACTGCGGGGTCCCAGGTGCTTCCCCCAACCCCCAACTCCCCCGGGCTTCCGTTCTTTGTCTTCCCAGAGCCTCCTCTCCTCCTAGCCCAGCCTGGAGAGGTTGAGGAATCACCTTAGCCTTGACCTGAGGGGCAGGCAGGGGAGGGGCAGGCAGCCCCACACCCAGGCCTGCCCATGGCAGTCCACAGCCCCTTTCCTGCTTCCCGGAGTACTAGGCCAACACCCCCACCCCGCCCCCACCAGACTGCTGCTCCCTTTGTTAAGAAGGGGGAGGGGAGAGAGATGAGCTGAGGGTAGTGGCCTGACCCCCGACCTCTCATCCCTCCTCCCATCTGGGTCCCCAGGGGCTCAGAGCCCCCTTGACGGACAGTTCTGACCATCAGCCAAATGGCTTGAGGAGTGAGCAGGGGGCCAGGTAGGGGGGAGGGGAGAGCAGAGCAGAGGGCCAGAGCCTTGAGCCCACCATGGTGTGGGTGTGGGTTTAGAGGGTGCTCGGAGAGTAGAAGGAGGCCTTTAAGAGGGGTGGCAGGAGGTAGGCACTGGATTGCTAAGGGGGCTATAGAGAAAGTGTGGGGTTCATCCTGTGGAGTCACTAGCCGTGGAAGCCCTGTGGGTAGGGCCTGGCCTGGGCAGATGCCCCCCTCCCATCCCCACCCAGCCTGCGGCATTGGGAGTATAGTGAGTTTAAAAAAAAAATTAAAAAAGAAAAAAAAAACAGGAGCAGGAGAAGCTGGGGAAAAAATATATAAGAAAAAATATAATAAGAACTAAGCGGTGGCTGCAGGAGAGAGAAAGGGCAGGAGGCGGGGAGGGGGGCGCAGGGGGGAGGGCGGCTCAGGCCCTGGTCGCTGCGGAGGCCGGGCCGCCGGCCTCTGTGCTGAGCCCTCCGCGTCCCCCCTGCCGGCCCCCTCCAGCCCCGATCGATCCAGTTTCTTGGCAATAAAGCATTTTTATTGTCAGCTGCCCTGAATGCCAAATGTGAGCCTGGTCCTGCTCCCCCCAACACGCTTCCTTACCACCCCTCCCCCAGCCTTCCTCCACCCCTTCCCTGCCATTCCCCCCACCAAAGAATCAGTACTGGCCATCACCAAGACTCCCTCCTCTTCCTCCTCACCCATACTAGCCATTTACCAAGCCCTCCTCCCCCAGCACTGCCCTCCCCCCAACCCCAAACCCATGTGAGCAGAAAGGTGGGTTCCAGATGAGTGGTTTTAGGGGGCACGGAGACAAGCAGGAAGAGGGTTCAGCAGGGATTGGGTAGGCAGCAGTGAGAGGATGGCCAC
The DNA here is from genome assembly GCF_031878675.1 of Megascapheus bottae. Classification (NCBI taxonomy): domain Eukaryota; kingdom Metazoa; phylum Chordata; class Mammalia; order Rodentia; family Geomyidae; genus Megascapheus; species Megascapheus bottae. The sequence continues at coordinate 5,592,206 of NC_143539.1, forward strand.
AGGTTGAGCGAAGTATTGGCCAGACCTCCGGAGCAACAGCAGCTGCCAGCCAGGGACAGGGAGAAGAGCAGGTGGGGCATTAGAAGTCAGGCACCTGTGTGGGCTTGCGATCCCTTCCCCTCTGTCTCCCTGCACAGGGAACTTGGCCATTTCCTCTGGGAGGCAGTTGGGTAAAGGGGTAAACACAGATGAGGCTAGAAGTTGCCACCCCTCTCCTATCAAAGTGAGCTCTGCCCAGGCAGAGGGACAATACCCTGAAGGACCACTGGTGTGAGGGGCCAAGGAGAGGAAAGCAGGGAAGCAATTGGCAGAAGGCCCCCAGCAACACCTCCAGTGCCTATCTTCCTCCCCCGCTCCCTTCTTTCCTTTCCTTTTCTCTTTGTCTCTTTCTGTTCTCCTCGGTCTCTGCTTCTCTTTTGCTGAATATTTCTGCCTCTCTCTGTTTGACTCTGATTCTCTCCTTTATTGCTGCCTCTCCCCCCAGGGACTTAAAAACCTCCATGCACTTCTCCATTCCTGAGTCCTGTTTTTTCCCCCTTTCCTTCCACTTCTCTCTTCTGCAACAGGGTTTTCCCACAATGTTGTCCCCCACAATCTGGTCCACTGCACCTCTTGATTCTCCCTCCCATGGCTATAAAAATAAACAGAAGAGGCTGATAGTTTTGCCTAGTGGTAGAGTGCTTGCCTAGCTAGCAAGCAAGAAGAACTGGGTTCAATTTCTTGGTACCACATACATAGAAAAACCCAGGAGTGGTGCTGTGGTTCAAGTGGTAGAGTGCTAGCTTTGAGAAAGCCCAAAGATAGTGTTCAGGCCCTGAGTTCAAGCCCCAGGACTGGCAAAACAACAACAAAAACCAGAGGAAAACACAGAGGAAGGGTCTTAAGCCCCTCTTCTCTCAGTCTGGAAGGTCAGAGGTTTGTGCCTGCAGGGGTGAGGGCTCTCCCGGAGGGATGATCCACACATCTGCCATGGACAGCCATGTGGCTATGCTCAGGTCACTTGCCTATGCTAAGCCTTGGTTTCTCCCTCACCCTCCTCCCCCACATCTGGAAAATAGTGTGCTTTGAAGGCACTGAGTTCTGTTCATTTCTGGGGAGGGACAGTAGAATCCTTACTCTGGGGACTACAATGGCACCTAGAATCACAGCTTCAGGCCTGGGGGAAGGTGAAGGTGTAGAGTCAGACCCTAAATGCCAAGGTTTGTTCCTTAGTGTGGGCAGAGGAGACCTGGCAGCACCACACTTGAAGGCATTGTGGATGCACCCAAGGCCCCATCCCCACCTCCGTTATCCACTTCTGGGGGTAGTGGTTGTGGGGTTACTCGTTCCTATCTCAGTATGCCACACGGATGAGGCTCAAGCTGTAGCTGTGGCATGAAAGATGGAGTGGGGAAGAACCTGAGCTATAGGACTCACCAGTAGGTAGGGAGAGACAGAAAAAGGTGGCTTCAGATGGGGCAGGTGGGGTGGGAGGAACAGGGGCTTGGTTAGACTGAGGAGTTGACAGATGGGAAACTGTTGGAACTCCGAGGTGACTCCAGGTCTCTTTTCATCTAGAACTTGGTGATCCCATCCGACCCCTTCGGCCCCCATCAGCAGATCTCTCCCCCAGGGCTATGCTGGCACTTCCTTGCCTCGTCCTCCCAGCTGTAGTTGCACAAGGGAGCAAGGGGGTCTGTTGGAGAGATCTCTCTCCCTAATGGGAGTAAGGGTCACTTGTAGATGCTGTACCTGCCCATGTCACATGCTCACTCATACCCCCTGGAGTTCTGACTTTTTACCACTTAGAAGTTTTGAATTCCTTCAGACATCAGCTGTCCAGTTAGCAAAGGGGACAGGAAGATCCTTTGGGGTTACTGTGTGGGGAGTCCAAGATATGAGCAAGGAGGCCAGGGCCCGGTGCTGGGGTAGGAATGATGGTGGCAAAATTGGCTCAGAAGTGGGAATCTGGCCACAGGCTGGAGAAATCCAAAAGGAAGTGAAGGATGGGGAGGGAAGGCAGAGGTTGGGAAAGCACTTCTCCTGAAGTAGAAGTTTTTGTTTTCTTTTTTTTTTTTTTCCGGTTGTAGGACTTGAACTCCGGGCCTGGGAGTTGTCCCTGAGTTCTTCAGCTCAAGGCCACCGCCCTACCCCTTGAGCCAAAGCACCACTTTTGGTTTTCTGGCAGTTAATTGGAGATAAGAGTCTCACATGGGGGGAGGGAGGAGGGAAATGGGGACCATGTCATGAGAAAGGGTATCAATGTTTGTGAAGTAATGCACCTTCTATCTGGTGAATATAATGTAACCCTTCTATTCATTACAATACAAAAAAAGGAGAAAAAAAAAGAGTCTCAGAGACTTTTGTGCCGGGGCTGGCTTTGAACTATGATCTTCAGATCTCAGCCTCCTGTGTAGCTAGAGTTACAGGTGTGAGCCACCAGTGCCCTGGCTGATGCAGCTCTTTCTTTTCCACCCTGGCCTCCTGAAAGCCACTCCTAGGCACATTGAGTCCTCCCACTTCCTGCCTTAGTAGCTGGATACAGATTTGGGAGTTCCTTTCCATCTGGCTCTGGGCATCTCTTCTCTAAGAGGTTCTCCCTGCATGAGTGACCACTCTCTACTCTCCTTTCATTCCTGGCTGCTTTCTATGTGCTAAGCAATGGGCGACATGGGCTCCCAGATCCCCAGCCACCCTAAGTGTAGGTTTTTATCACTGTCCTGCTTTCTAGGTGGGGACATCAAGGCTAAGAGAATTCCAGTGGCTTGCAAAGGTTCAGCCAGTGAACAGCAGAGCCAGAACTGCCGCCCAGACTCAACAACTCCAGCTGGTCTTGCTTATTGGTTCAACCTAGAAATGTTTGTGAAAGGCCCACAGCTAAGGGAGTGCCTGGGAAATGTGACTTCCTGGGCACAAAGCTCCAATTCTGGCTCTTTCTTTTTTTTTTTAAATCAGTTCTGGGGCTTGAACTCAGGGTCTGAGCACTGTTCTTGGGCTTTCTCAAGGCTAGAGCTCTACCACTTGAGCCACAGCATCACTTCCAGCTTTTTCTTTTTCTTTTTTTTTTTTTTTTTTTTTTGCCAGTCCTGGGCTTTTGCTCAGGGCCTGAGCACTGTCCTTGGACTTTCTCAAGGCTAGAGCTCTACCACTTGAGCCTCAGCACCACTTCCGGCTTTTTTTTTGTATGTATGTGATACCAAGGAATCGAACCTGGGTCTTTGTGCATGCTAGGCAAGCACTTTAACCACTAGGCCAAACTCCCAGCCCTCTACTTTCTCCTTAGCAAGTAGATACTCAGTATGTTGCAGGCATTGAGAACACATCAGTAAATAGTCATCACAGTTCTAAGCTGAATGTTGAATGGAAGCTTTATCTTGCCCAATATGTTATTAAAAAGAAATAAAATGACTCAAGTTGGGTACTGTTGTCTCATGCCTGTAATCCTACTCAGGAGGCTAAGAGCTGAGGCTTGTGGTTCAAAGCCAGCCTGGGAAGAAAAGTCCATGAGAGTCTTATGTCCAAAAACTACCCAGAAAGCCAGAAGTGTCATTGTGGCTCAAGTGGTAGAGTACTCAGGGACAGCATCCAGGCCCTGAGTTCAAGCCCAGTGTGTGTGTGTGTGTGTGTGTGTGTGTGTGTGTGTGTGTGCCACAAAAATCCAGGTCTGGTGATTCACACCTATAATCTCAGCTATTTGAGAAGTGGAGATAGGAGGATTGGGATCTAAGACCACCCCAGGCAAAAGTAAAAGATCATCCTGGAAAAAAACAAACTAAAAGCAAAAGTTCAGACATGGCTCAAGTGATGTAGCACTTGCCTAGTAAGCTTGAAGCCCTGAGTTCAAACCCCAAGACCACTAAAACAGAACTAAAACCATGGCAGTCCTTTTCTCGGAGCATCATATAACATAGCACCTAGAATGTTAGATGGAGGCAAGTGCTAGAAGAAAATGCAGGCTAGCAGAAGATGGAGTGAGCAGGAGAAGAACTATGTCAGGTCAGGTAAAAACAACCTCTTTGTGAAGGTGGTGTTTAAGAGTGACCCTAAAATAAATGAAGGAACAAGCATGAAACATCTTGAGAAGAGGACACCAGACAGAGGAAAAGCTAGAGCAAAGGTCCCAACCAGGCAGGAGGCTGAGGCTGGGAGACTGTGTTCTAGGCAAGCCTGGGCTACATAGTAAAACACTCATCTCCACAAATAAAAAGAGAAGACTGGTGGCTCATGCCTGTAATCTTAGCTACTCAGGAGGCTGAGATCTGACCGATCATGGTTTGAAGTGAGCCTAAGCAAAAACATTCATGAAACTTGTCTCTAGCCATCAAAAAACCAGAAGTAGAACTATGGTTCAGACAGTAGAGTACTAACCTTGAGCATAAAAGCTCAGGGACTATGTCTGTACCCTGAGTTCAAGCTTCAGGAACAGCATTTCCTCCTACTCCTCCCCCCCCCAAAAAAAAAAAGAGGAAAGAAAGGTCCTGTGGTGAAGAGGAGCTTGGCTTCACACTGCACGAACAAGAAGCCAGCACGCACGGAGGGAATGAGCAGGGGCTGGGGAAAGCCATAGAGAGCCAAGGAGAAGAGGCCAGTCCAGCCTTGTCACAAGGCAGGTCTGGGGAAGCCTTTTGAATAGGACTCTTGAAGCTGGCTTGCTTAGCTAGCCTTCTTCATGGCCTCTCAGGTTTACCAGTACCCTGGACAGCAGCTTTGACCCTTCTGAGCGCTAAGCAGACATGAAGTGCACCTAGTGTCTTTCTGAGGAACGGGAAGTAGGAGAGATGGTAGTCTATCCTCCATGAGTATAAAGCAGCCTCTGTCTGCACAAGAGCACAGCTAGAGAGGATGCAAATGTCACTTCAGTGAATGCTGACTAAGTGAATATCAGTGTGATTTGGGTGGAGATGCTGATAGCACTCAGCACCCATGAGCCCTGGCACATACCTTCCCCAGCATGTCTGTCTGTCTTTCTTCTTCCTTTCCTTTCCTTTCCTCCCCTCCCCTCCCCTCCCCTTCCCTTCCCTTCCCGTCTCTTCCGTTCCCTCCCCTCCCCTCCCCTCCCTTCCCCTCCCCTTCCCTCCACTCTCCTCCCCTCCCTTCCCCTCCCCTCTCCCCCTCTCTCTTTCTTTCTGTTGCCAGTCCTGGGGCTTGAACTCAGGGCCTGGGCACTATCTGTGAACTTCCTTTGCTCAAGACTGGCACTCTATACCACTTGAGGCACGGCACCTCTGTTTATGTGGAACTGAAGAATCTAAACCAGGGCTGCATGCATGCTGGGCAGGCACTCTACTACCAAGCCACCCTGCCAGCCCTACCCACTTTTCTCCTTGCTGGAGGTTACCACAGTCCTTACTTTGGGGATGATTGTTTCTTGACTTTCCCATCACGTCATCTGTTCACTTGTTATTACTGGGGATTGAACTCAGGGTCTCATACTTGTTGCTGGCCAGGCTGGCTTGGGCTTCATCCTCCTGTTTGAGCTTCCCTGCAGTGCTAGGATGACAGGTGCGTGCCCACTGCTCACAGGCCTTGGTAGAGACGGAGCCTTGTGAACTTGGTGTTTTCTGCTTGGAAATCATTCAGTCTCTGCTTCCTTTTTTTGTTTTCTTCAGTTTTTTACTTATTTTATTTTTTGGTTCGTCATGAAGCTTGAACTCAGAGCCTAGGCACTGTCCCTGAGCTTTTCTGCTCAAAGCCAGTGCTCTCCCAGTTTGAGCCACAGCCCCATTTCTGATTTTCAGGTGGTTAATCTGAGATAAGAGTCTCGGCTGGCTTTGAACTGAGATCCTCAGATTTCAGCCTCCCAAGTAGCTAGAATTACAGGAGTGAGCCACTAGCTCTTGTCCATGTGTTCTTTTCCCTCTTTCTTTCTTTCTTTCTTTCTTTCTTCCTTCCTTCCTTCCTTCCTTCCTTCCTTCCTTCCTTCCTTCCTTTCCTTCCTTCCTTCCTTCCTTCCTTCCTTCCTTCCTTCTTTCTTTCTTTCTTTCTTTCTTTCTTTCTTTCTTTCTTTCTTTCTTTCTGCCAGTTCTGGAGCTTGAACTCAGGGCCTGAGCACTGTCCTTGGGCTTTCTCAAGGCTAGAGCTCTACCACTTGAGCCACAGTACCACTTCTGGCTTTTTCTACATATTTGGAACCAGGGAATCAAACCTGGGTCTTCATGCATGCTAGGCAAGCACTCTTACTACTAGGCCAAACTCCCAGCCTCTACATTTTCTTTTTGTTCTTTTTTTTGTGGGTCATGGGACTTTGGGACAGGGCACTACCCTGAGCTCTTCAGCTCAAGGCTACTGCCCTACCCCTTGAGCCACAGCCACTTCTCTTTTCTAGGGATTAATTGGAGATAAGAGTCTCACTGTCTTTAGTGCATGGCTGGCTTTGAACTTCGATCCTCAGATCTCAGCCCCCTGAGTAGCTAGGATTACAGGTGTGAGCTACCGCACCCAGCTACATTTTCTTTTCTTCTTTTTTTTCTTTTTGTCAGTCTGGGGGCTTGAATTCAGGACCTGAACACTGTCCTTGGGCTTTCTCAAGGCTAGAGCTCTACCACTGGAGCCACAGCACCACTTCAGGCTTTTTCTATGCATGTGGTACCAAGATATCAAACCCAGGTCTTTGTGCATGCTAGGCAAGCACTCTACCATTAGGCCAAACTCCCAGCTCCTACATTTTCTTTTTTAAGACAACATCTTGTTATATTGCTTAAGCTGGTCTCTAATTGCCATCTGAGAAGCAAAACACAGGTCTGGAGCTCTAATCTTGGTACCAGCACAAAACAAAAACATCTCCAGAAGTTAGACTAGAGTTGTGGCCCAAATAGTAAAGTGCCATGAGCAAAAGAGCTAAGCAAGAGCCTGAGATTGGGCCCTAATGCCAGAAGATTTTTTAAAAAAGAAAGAAAATGTGCCATGGTTTGGATGTTTTGCATAAATGATACAAATGTTTGCAAATTGTTCAGTGATTTTCTTTTCTTTTTTTCTCTGTAAGACTTATTCATGGCAATGTAGGATTCTTGAACATGGATATACTGTAAGTTACTTAGCTTCTATCCTGTTGGAGACAGCAATATTAGTTCTATTTTTTCTCATTCTTTACCTTCAGTGTTATGAACACACTTCCATGTAGAGTGTGGTAGAAAGCATTATACTTAATGTGAGTGCTCATGTGATTGTCCCCACTTCATGGATGAGGGGCCTAAGACCCCAAAAGGAAAGTGAGCGGCTCACAGGTATACAGCAATGAAGGAAGGAACCTATCTCTACACCCTTATTGGACCCCAAACTTGTCATCAGATCATCTGTACATATTACAGTCCATGTAGCAGGCATCATCATTCAACACACATTCCCAGAGCCCTGGGTGCAGTAAGTGCACGCCCAGTGCTGGGTGCCAACTGTTAAGAATGACTCAGATACACCCCTCTTCGCAAGGAGCTTGGTCTTCAGCCTCACTCTGAAATCACTCAAGATGCTACAACTAGTTCTGAAGCCCCAGTTGCTCCCTGGAACTGTGAGAGCGGAGACTGAGGTCCTGTTAACTGGGTTTCCCGTGGAATTAGAGAAGGTGTCCAGAGAGGGGAGACTTAGTAGTGGGTAGATTTTGTGTGGCAGGATGCACAAGCAGAAGGGACTAGCGTACAGAGAGATTCTTCGTATTAAACAGAAGGTAAACTCAGGACAAATGGTTGGTAGGTTGGTGGGTGCCATCCTCAGCCTTGGACTTCAGGCCAAGGGAGCCTGGCAAACCCACTCATTTATCAGTAGGACTCAAGTGTCTCCTGTGTTTCTGGCACTGTTGATGTTTCAGAACTACTATGGTGAACGAGATGGGAAAGGACACCATTTCAGAGAGCTTATATTTTAGATCGGAAACCAGCAGTAAAATTATAGTCTGAACATCACATTTTAGCCCTATTTCTAGTCCATTTTCTCCACAGTATAGGATGCTTTAAAACAATAGAAGTAGGCTGGCACCAGGGGCTTACACCTGTAATCCCAATTATTCAGGAGCTCTGAGGATCTCGGTTCAGTTCCAGTCTGGGCACAAAAGTCCATGAGATCCTTTTTTTTGTTGTTGTTAGGTCATGGGGCTTGAACTCTGGGCCTGGCACTGTCCTTGAGCTCTTTAGCTCAATGCTTCCTCCCTCTCCCTGGAGCCACGGCGCCACTTTTCTAGTGGTTAAGATAAGTGGAGATAAGAGTCTCTTGGTTTTTAATGTCCAGGCTGGCTTTGAACCACAATCCTCAGATCTCAGCCTCCTGAATAGCTAGGATTACACGTATTCGCCACCGCCTGATTTTATGAGATCCTTGTCTCCAATTAACCACCAGTAACCAGAAGTGGCTAGCTTTGAGCTGAAGAGCTCAGGAATAGCACCCAGGCCCAGAGTTCAAGCCCCACAACTGATAAAAAGAAAAAAAAGCAACAACAATAGAAATAGGTTATGAAAAGGACTGTGAAGAGGAGAGTGTGCAGAGAGGAGTGTGCAGAGGGGAGGGTGAGGAGGGAGTGTGCAGAGGGGAGGGTGAGGAGGGAGGGCCTCACGAAGGAGGACTGGGCCAGCAAAGCTACTTGGTGTGCTCCCGTGTGCTGCTCGTGTAGGCGAGGGGATGTCTTGTGGGACCTTGCAGGCCACAGAGAGGGATAACTAGAGGAAGATACATTTCAGCCTTTGGACAGCTCCCTGCACCGAACTGGGGCGGGGAGGCCGGAAGTCAGAGCTAGTGAAGAGTAGAAGGCTCCTGGCACTCTGGAAAGTCTGGGCACAGTGGGAGATGATGGGGTGCTTGAATTGAGAGCAGAAGATCTGGCAACTGATGCCTGATCCTTTGGAGACTGAGGAGTGTGGTGATGGATACCAAGGATCCTGTCTGGGGGAGACACACGCAAGCCAGCATGAGCTGGGCCTGCCTGCACCCTGACTCTAAGATGGTAGCAGGAGGCGGGGTCTCGCCCAGGCCTCTTGCAGAGAAAGTACAACCCATGCTTGCTCTCTCCTGTGCATACACTCCCTGTCCCCCAGCTGGACGGTCAATCCATCAATCCTACTTGTTCTTGTGTCTCTCTCAATCCATAGAACTTTAGAGCTAAAGAAGCCCTACAGCTCTCCTCCAGCCCACATCACATTCCACTCCCAGATGGAGAAACTGAGTCCCAGAGATTATAGAGAGCTCCACCCTACACCACCAGGTTGCCAGTTTGTTTCAGAACTGGAACTTGATTGCTTTTCTAACTTTTCTCTTCTTTAAGCCACATCACAGAGTTTCTCTCAATCTCTGTCTCTCTGCCTCTGTCTCTGTCTCTGTCTCTGTCTCTGTCTCTCTCTCTCTCTCTCTCTCTTGTCATTCGTGGGGCTGTCAGTTGTGGGGCTTGGACTCTGGGCTTGGGCGCTGTTCCTGAGCTCTTCAGTTCAAGGCTATTGCCCTACCCCTGAGCCTGGGCATTGTCCTTGAGCTCTTCACTTCAAAGCCACCTCCCTACCCTTGAGCCACAGCACCACTTCCGGTTTTCTAGTGGTTAATTATTGGAGATAAGAATCTCATGGACTTTACTGCCCGGGCTGGCTTTGAACCATGATCCTCAGATCTCAGCCACCTGAGTAGCTAGGATTACAGGTGTGAGCCACCGCGCCTGGCTAGAGTTTCTTTTCTTGCTTGAGGTGAACTAAAAGTTCTGGTGGATTTGGGCAACTGGTAGTAGTGGGCAGGTGTGATGTGGAGTGTCTGTGTCATTGGGAATTTATAAAGCAACTATCAGTTGCCTGGTGTATAGGCCAAGCTACTTCCAGGACATACCTTCCAGTCCCCTACCCCTGCTCCTCCACCACTGTCTATTGCAGTTGGCCTTGACATCCGTCTGCCTCAGGCCCTGGTTCTATGGATTTTTGTCCTCATCTTCATTATCATGGCTCCATTCTCTTTGGTGCCCAGACCACTGCCCCAGCCTCCCCACCAGCCACCCTGCCAGCGTCACCCTTCCATTCTGTTCCTACACCAGCCCCAAAGGACCTTCCTCATTCAGCATCTCCTATCAGAAGCCTTCCACTACAGCATCGTATCTGATCCCAAGGCCTAGATTTCTTTCTGCCCTAATCTCTACACCATACTCCCCCTTCTCATCCTTCTCTTTCATGACAGTATTGGAGTTTGAACTCAGGACTTTCTAGGCAGGGGCTCTATCTTGTGCCATGTTCCTGTCCTAAAACTTTTTTTTCCAAAGATTTTCTTAACATTGATTTTTACATCATATTTCAAATGTCATGTTTAACAAGCAAGTATTCAAGAAGGGAATCTCTATATACAATCACTCACTGGCACATAGATTTTAGAACATAATTAAAATTAAGCTGAGTCTTCATATGTCGTAGGTAAAACTCTGTGTGTGTGTGTGTGTGTGTGTGTGTGTGTGCGTGTGCGCGCGCGATGGGGCTTGAACTCGGCCTGGGCTCTTCAGCTCAAGGCTATTGCCCTACCCTTGCGCCAAGCCCCACTTCCCATTTTCTAGAGGTTAATTGGAGATAAGAGTCTCTGGTCCTTTTGTGCCCAGGCTGGCTTTGAACCTTGTTCCTCAGATCTCAGCCCCCTAAGTTGCTAGGATTACAGGCATGAGCCATCGCACCCGGCAAGTCCTAAAACTCTTAATGTGGAGTCTGCAAGGCCCATGTTCTTTGGCCCTGCCACCTCCCCACCTCCTTTCCTTATCTTTCTCCCCCCACACTGTTCCACATGTGTGGACTTCCTGTCCCCCTTCTGGAATGACACCTTCTCTGTTCCCATACCTGCAGTGTCCTTCCCGAGGTCTGTTGCTTCCCGAATGCTGTGCTGAGTTGCCGTATAAATGCCATCTCCTTCGGACAGGTTCCATAACATGCCACCTTCCATTTTACACAGGTGTTTTTCCTGAAAGTCTTCCTTGAAAGTGTTTCTCCTGGGCTGGGTGTGGTGGTGAACCTCTGTGATCCCAGTTACTCAGGAGACAGCAGTTAGGATGATTGGAGTCCAGGAGCAAAGAACCAGGCCCTATCTGAAACAGGGTCAGGGGTGTGGCTTACACGGTAGAGCTCCCACCTACCAACTGCAAGGCTCTGAGTTCAAACCCCAGTACTACCCAAAAAAAAAAAGAAGAAGGAGGGAAATATTTTCCTGTTTGGATCTACATATTTAATAGGTGTTTTTTGTTGTTGTTGTTGTTTTTTTTTTTTTTTTTAGAAACTCTCTTCCAAAAGAAAAGCTCTGTGGAGGCAAAAGCCTCATCTTTGTTTTGCTTTCACCTCTTGTTTTCTCAGTCTACTAGAGACACATAAGAGCAATTTTGCATTCTTGTTGATGGAACTACGGGTTATCACCCGGCCAAACCCCAGCTGTGGATTCAATTTACTCCAGTTTTCTCACTCTACCTCTCAAACTCCTTCCCTCCTCCTCTGGCTACTTTGCCCAGGCTCTCGTCAAACCTGTGATCGTTCTGCCTCTGCCTGCAAAATAGCTGGGATTGCAGGCATGAGCCAGTGGGCCTGGTAGACCTCACACTGTCTGAGAGAAGTTTTAAGCCTCGTTCATCTCTGGGCCCCTCAGCTTCTAGCACAGCATTTGGCACTGGGGAAGTGTTCAGATGGAAGTAACTGGGGCAGAGTTGGCTCATCCTCAGTCAGGAGCTGACAGTCAGCTATAAAGGCTGTGGGCTGCAGAGCAATTCAGTGTTCCCAAGAAGAAAGAGCATCTACCCCATATCCACTGGGCAATGGAGAACCCTGAGAAAGAAGCCCATGGCCGTGTAGACACAGTAAGCTGTGGGGAGGACAGAACTGGATTTAAATGCTGACTCTACCACTCAATGCTGTGCGACATGGGGCAGGTGACTTTACCTCTCTGAGCTCCAGTTCATCAGTAAAATGGAATAACAAACCCTGCCACAGAACAGATGAGATGTTGCTGCCAATACTACAGAAGGAAGAGGAGGAGAAGGAGAAGGAGGAGGAGGAAGAGGAGGAGGAGGAGGAAGAGGAAGAAATATTTGAAGTCCCTGGCCATTGGATGTCCCTAAACAGAATTTGACTTTGACTCAGGGCTGCTGAAGTTGTAGGGAGCGGGGAGGCGGCAGCATGAGAACAGGGATAGGCCTGAGTTTGGGAAATGGTTAAGAAACAGGCCAGCAGTGGCTTAGGTGGGCTAGGGCTGAGACTGGGCATGGCTAAAAAGGTATTTGAAGCTGGGTGCTGGTGGCTCATGCTTGTAATTCTGGCTTCTCAGGAGGCTGTGATCTGAGGATTGTGGTTCAAAGCAGCCTGGGTAGGATAGTCCACAAGACTCTTATCTCCAATTAACTACCAAAATAAATACATAAGCCAGGAGTAATGCTGCGGCTTGAGTGATAGAGTGCTAGCCTTGAATAAAAAGCTCAAAGATAGCACCCATGCCTTGAGTTCCAACCCTAAGACCCACATTAAAAAAAACAAATAAATAAAAAGTACCTTTAAGGACTTGGGGGACTGCGTAGTTGGTAGCAGGGCTGACCACACATCTCTTGGTGGGTTTGCCCACCATCCCTACCACCATCCTGCTTTTCAGCTTTTCTGCCCCTGGCCTGGGCTCTGCTGACGGTAAAGTCTAGGAGGTGGGGCCAAGGAAGGTGGAGATTGGGTCCAAGTTCACCTCCTGGCCTAGACATAGACTCGGGGTGGACTGTCTCCCCATCTCCCCCAGGCTAGGGGTATAAGGGCCCTCTCTGAGCTCCCACGTTCCTCAGCCCTAAAGACAGGGCAGCACCTAGGAAGGCCCTGGGTCCCCACGCAGGGCAGTGATGAGTCTGCAGCGGGTTTCACCAGGAGTCCTGGGAAAGCCTGGGGAAGTGAGCCATGGAGAAGGTCCTTGGGGGTGGCCCTGGGGAAGAGGCCAGGGTGGGTGGGGGCTTGAGGGGTAAAGAATCTTGCTCTACTGTCCCTGGTGGGCTGGCTGCTCCCCCCCACACTACTCCCCGGCGGGCCCCCAGGGGACCTCGCTCTAATAATGTATTTGATCGACTCGCCGGCCGCGTACAAGCGATTATTGTCTTGTCGGGAGTCAAACGTATCGATCTGGCGAGAAATATGAGCGGAGAAATGGGGCCCGCGTGTCAGTTACCGGCCCCGCTGGCCCTGGGGAGCCCCCTACGTCTCCTGTAATTACCGCTCAGCCCTGAGCCCAGCCTGGCCTCCCTGCAGGCCCCCTATACCTCGAGTGGCCCCCACGGCTCCCCAGAACCTGTGCCCTACCTGGCTGCCTCAGCCTGGCTCCAGGCCTATTTGGCAGAGAGGCCTCCATCGCCCCCTGCCTGGCCCATCCATTCCCAGCGGTCAGGCCCGGCCCACCTTGAACCCCTCGGTACTTTCTTATATAGGCCCACCCTCCTTCCAGATCCCTCACCTGGTTGGAGGCAGGTCAGTGTGGGAGAGCATAGGGAGAGCATCGCGCCATTGAGCAGGCAGACCTCTCCTTGCTGGCCTGGGGTCACAGCCAACTATGTTCTTGGTATGGGTGATACAAATGGGTTGGAGTAGAGATGGGGCAGTAGCTGGGTTTTGCCTCCCCATAGTGTCCTATGATCCCTCTTTCCAAGCCCTCAAAACATAAATCCTAGATGAAAACAAGAACTTACCTGGGCACACACAGCTTCAGGACAAGAAGCCACTGCCACTGGAGTGCCACTGGGAATGAAAGCCTGGCGTGTGGAAATTCTGTGACCACTCCTCTTATGGTCTGCAGATGTCCTGTAGGAACTGGCCATTGCGAAAAAGACATGGTGTGGAGTGGTGCCATATCTAGGGCTCCACACAACGTGGGGTTCATTTGTGTTTGGCCACCTGGCTGCCCAGGCATGTCTGTAGCACATGGGGGAGAAGGGAGGACCTCAAATATTCTTTTTTTTGCCAGTCCTGGGCCTGAGCACTGTCCTTGGATTTTCTCAAGGCTAGAGCTCTACCACTTGAGCCACAGCACCACTTCTGGATTTTGTTTCTATGTATGTGGTACTGAGGAATCGAACCCAGGTCTTCGTGCATGCTAGGCAAACACTCTACCACTAGGCCACATTCCCCGCCCCTTCACCTCAGAAACTCTTTGCAGGTAGCCACATGTGTCTGTTGGTACCCATGGCCATGCTCAGGCAGGCAGCATGTGTAAATTGTGCTTGTGCCCATGGGTCCACCTGATGGAGCAGAGAGGGTGTCTGTGGGTTAGGTGTTAGGTGTGTCACTGTGTGAAGTGCTGGGGTGCGTGTGAAGAGTGAGTGTGTGTGTGTGTGAACCCACACATCCATGTGCACGGTGGGCTTTGAGGGCCTCTCAGCACGAGGGCCACAGCTTTCAGCAGCCCTGGGGTCCACAATGAGAGGTGTGGAGAGGCGCCAGGCCTCTCTGGCAGCCTTGTGCGGGGCGCTGAGGGGAAGGGGGCAGCAGGCTTGGGCGTGCCTTTGTTTGCGGGCACCGTGCGCAGGCCCGGAGTCCTGCGCCTTTGTGTGACCCTCGCAGGTGTGCGCCGGGGGCGGGGGAGGAAGGGCGGGAGGGGAGGGGCGCCGAGGGGAGGGCCCCGCCCTCCGGCCCATCAGCCGAGCTTTGCCGCCCTCTGGCGGGCGTTGCGGGAAGTGCGGGGCAGGAGGGCTGCGGGGCGCCGGGCCCACTAGCAGCCAGAGGACTCCATGCCCCCAACTCGGGCACTCAGTTCACCCTATGGAGGTTTCTCGTTGTCCTAGGCCAAGGATCCGACCTTTCCCCGTGCTGCCACTGTCCACAGGTGCTATGCCCTTCCAGTGTTGGCTGGGGACACCTTACCTACCTTGCAGACAGGTGCAAGGCTTGGTCCTCTCCATCTGCTCCTGCTTCTTTTGGCTTCGGTCCTTCTTGGCTCTGGGTCTTTGAGAAAAAATTACTTTATTTTTTCCATCTCGCATCCTCTTGTCTTTTCATGTGTAAAGCAAAGCCAGTAACAATGCTTGCCTCTCAACAAGACACCTGTGAAGTGTGAGTTGCCTGGCTAGTGGTGGGAAAGCTATCCCCCAATACATATGAGCCACTGTTTAATTGCTATTGCTACTGTAAGAGCCCGCCTTCTCTTCCAGATCCAGTGCTCTGTTCCAGATGTGTGTGCCCACAGGGTGGCAGGAGAGACAGTCACAATCACTGTTGCAGGCACCTCCTGGTGGAGGTGTGCAGTGGTTGCAGGAGTCACCTCTCCAAGCCTGCTTGTCTTCCATTCCGCTAACCCCCTACTCTAACACCCCTGCCTGATCTGGGGTCTGCTCTGCTGCTGGGGCTGGTCTGTGGGCTGGAGTATTTTTCCTTTTGAAGGGGGAGGATCAAGCTCTGTGGTTTCCTCCCTGAGTGACTTCCGGCAGGGAGGCCTGGCCCCCCTCAGAGAGGGCGGGGAGATGACACAGTTGTTCCCCAGCCCTGACTGGGCTGACAGCATGGTTCACTCCAGCATGGGGGCTCCAGGTAAGGGGCTGGTGCCTGGGCACCTGTGGTGGGGTGTGGACAGGCAACACAGGTGGGTTTGCTCTGCTGGCCACTCCTGCCAGCGCTCCCTGCCCCTTGTGCTCAGCTGCCTCCCTCATCCTTCAGCACTGTGCTTCAGAAACACCCTTTCCCACACTGCCCAGTCTCGCCTCCTTGTCTTTGCTGCCTTTCACAGCAGGCACTAGGAGTTTCTAGCCTATCTCCCCATGTTGTTTCCCTGTTCCAAGGGGTTATGGGCAAGGAGGGAGGGTGGGAGCCAGGTGTTGGCAGGATGTTAGGTGGAGAACTGTGGGCCAGACAACATGGGAGGGGCC
The DNA here is from genome assembly GCF_031878675.1 of Megascapheus bottae. Taxonomy (NCBI): domain Eukaryota; kingdom Metazoa; phylum Chordata; class Mammalia; order Rodentia; family Geomyidae; genus Megascapheus; species Megascapheus bottae. The sequence continues at coordinate 5,607,978 of NC_143539.1, forward strand.
AAAGGCTTGGACGATCAAGATGCTGAGCCTGAGTGGCATCAGTCTTCTTTTGAGTATGTGCATTTCTGTGTGTGATGTGCGCTTGTGTATCTGTAGTGTGTGTGTGTGTGTGTGTGTGTGTGTGTGTGTGTGTGTGTGTACAGTCATTCTGCACCCTTGGAGTGTCTATTGTGTGCTTGGATAGAAGCCGGTGAGGGACTGTACTGTGTATGGCGCTGCAGGGATGGCAGCGGCCTCTTGGCTGCCTTCGTTTACCTCAGCTGTCATCTGCTCAGGTAGGTCTTCCCTGACTTTCTCTGTAAACTGGCACTTATCCTATCCCTCTTGGTCCCTTCACCCTGCTCTATTTTTTCCTCAGTCCTGTGGCTTGTACTCAGGACCTGAGGAGCACTGTCTTTGGGCTTTCTCAAGGCTCGAGCTCTACCATTTGAGCCACAGCACCACTTCCAGCTGTTTGCTATGTATGTGATACCAAGGAATTGAACCCAGGTCTTCCATGCATGCTCAGCAAGCACTCTACCGCTAGGCCAAACTCCTGGCCCTATCTATTTTTTCTTGCCACTTATTGCTTTCTTGGATTTCTCTCCCTCCCTCCCTTCCTTCCTTCCTTCCTTCCTTCCTTCCTTTTTTTCCTGGTTCTGAGGCTTAAACTCAGGGACAGGGTGCTGTCCCTAAGCTTCTTTTTGCTCAAGGCTGGTACTCTACCACTTGAGCCACCACTCTACTTTCAGTTTTGGGGGCAGTAGTTTATTGGAGAAAAGAGCTTTATGGATTTTCCTGCCCAGGCTGGTTTTGAACCATAATGCTCAGATCTTAGCCTCTTAAGTAGCTAGGACTACAGGTGTGAGCCATTGATGCCTGGCTGAAATTTCCTTGTGTGTGTTTGTCAGCTTATTCCATGTATCCTCTGCCAGTGCATGTCCATTGACAGTGAACACTTAGGAACCCAGCAAGGTGTCATCACAAGGTGACAGCATTAGCAATCTCAATGAATACCGGGGTTCATGCTTAGCCAAGTCTCAGAACATGCAGGCACTCAGTACTCGGGCATTTCTGCTTTGCTTGTGGCAATACAGGCGTGACTGTGGGGCGGTGTTCTGTGAGTGTGAGTCCTGGCTCGGGCTGCGTTCTTCGTACACACATCCGCGGTGGCAGCTCCCCTGCAGTCCTTCATCAACATGTAGTTTCCGTACAATTCTGTGCGAAGTATGGAAATATATTTGACTGAGAAATGCAACTTCAGGTTTGTCCTTCTGACACCCCAAATTCTATGGAGAAGGGCAGACCTGCCTCCAGTGACCTACAGAGTGCTCAGAGCTGAGGTGAGAGAGCCACAGGGGATTGAGGGCTCCCAGAAGACACCCAGTTCATCTAGTGATGCCAGGAAGGGCTTCCTGGAGGAAGCTGGAATGTGAAGGCAGGGATGAAGGCTCTGCAGGGTGGCATGTGATCGCTCCTCGAAGCAGCTATGAACACATGTGTGCATCTCTGAAACAGCACAGACAGGAGATCAGGGTGTCTGTATACATTTGGTATCCGCTCCTTTGCTGGTTTGCCTGAGGTCAAGTGGGACCTCATGGAAACTGAGGAGGAGGGCAAATCCTTGACTTGGGGTTTCTTACTCAACACCCCTACCTAGGAGGTGTGGTATGGGTTTTCCTTGCCAGGACATGCATCAATAGGTGCTAGAGATGTGAATCGATATGTTATGAGAACACCAATTGACCAACTAAGTGTGACCTTGGGCAGATCACTTTCCACGCCGGGTCTCAGGCTCCACTGGAATTAACCGTCTTAGGAGTCTTCCCTGGTCATGCGTGTGCATGCGTGTGTGAGTCTGTGTGAGTGTGTAAGCACAGGTGTGTGTGCACACATCTGGGGTATGTTTGCATCCCTGCCCGTGGCATCCCTTTGAGCGTGTAACTTCTTCAGCTGCAGACGGGTACACATTTCTTCCTGGGCCATGCACGTGCCCGTGTTGTGTGTGCTGGCTATGGTGAGGCACCTGTCATCAGTACAGCCAGGGCCACCTCTCGCATCATGTCTGCTGCTCACATTTCCTTCCTTCGCTCCTGATCACTAAGAAATGCTCACTCCCGTGAGGCTGCGGGAGTAGCTGGGGAGGTTGAGGGGGGGTGAGGTGCTGTTTTGGGGGAGGTTAGGGGCTGAGCCAGCTGGGCCCACAGAGCTTCCCGGCAGCGCCAGCCCAGCCCAAAGGGGCTCCCAGGTCTTGATGGAGGCAGGCTGTGGAGGCAGAGGACCCAGGGGACAGGCCAAGTGGGGCCAGAAGGGGTGAGGGGCAGTCCTTGGTCCCTCTATATTTAGCCCCATTTTCGGTAAGTGCTAACGAGAAGCTGGCCTGAGTCTGCTAAAACTGGCTGGGGGAAACGCAGAGGAGAAGTGAAAGTCCAGGGAGGGAGGGCCACAGGGGTGTTGCGGGGAGGGGGAGAGTCAGAATCTCAGACCTGGGGCATTTGGGGCAAAGGTGGTGAGCTCAGGCCTGGGCAGCCCAGGGTAGGTCTGGCCGGAGGACGGTGAGACACAGGGGTGAGGCAGCCTGAAGGGGCTTGGTCTGTTTGTATTTCCAGTTCCCTTAAAAAGTTAGATATGTTGCTCAGGTTGGCTTTAAGGCATCCTCAGATCTTAGCCTCAAGTGTCTAGGGTTACAAGAATGAGCCCTCAGCACCCCGCTCAAACCACTTTTTGTCTACTCTTGCCATCATAGCAAAGGAACCCTTACCATGACAGTTTAAAGCAGCGTTGTTTGGTGGAGGGTGAGGTGTCACACAGCCACAGAGATAAGGACTTGTTTTGGGTGAGGCGTCGGCCCTGGTCAATGGGGGAGGATCTCTCATTCCAAGGTGGCTGTGGTGGTGTGGTGTGCACGTGTAATTCCAGTTCTGGGGTACCGTGTACACTTGTGGCCTCAGGGCAATCTGGGCACACGTGGGAGATTCTTTCTGAAAAACAACTTTAAAAAGCAAATTAGAAGCCAAGCGCTGGTATTTCATACCTGTCATCCTAGCTACTCAGGAGGCTGAGACCTAAGGATCATGGTTCCTAGCCAACCTGGACGGGAGAGTCCATGAGACACCTATCTCCAATGAACCACCCCCAAATCAGAAGTGGAGCTGTGGCTCAAAGTGGTAGAATGCTAGCCTTGAGCACAAGAGCTCAGGGACAGTGCCCAGGCCCTGAGTTCAAGCCCCACAGCTGACAAAAAACAAACAAACAGAAAAACAGAGATAGCTGAATGTGTGGCTCAGGCAGTAGAGCACTTGCCTAGTAAGTAAAGGAAGGCCTTGAGTTCAAAACCCGATAATGGCTATCATAAAGAAATATAAATGTAAATATACATAAATAAAAATAAAAGGTCATAAATAAGTATTACATATGTGCATACGCATGTAGATATGTATACATATAAATGAATGAGACACACAGTGGAGCCATGTTCAGTGATGGCTCTACTGGGGCTGCAAGGAGCCCTTAGGGGTGAGTGGTGGGAAGAGGCCCACTGCCCTGGGTGGGTCAGGGCAGGGTGGGCATTCAAAAGCTGGGGAGCCCAGAGAAGCAAAGCCACTGGTCACCTAGTGGTCCAGGAAAGACTTGTTTGGTTTTGAGCTCTGTATGTTGGAATGGAAATGGTATGTCTGACGTTGTTTATAGTGACTTTCAGCCTTCCAGATCAGCAGTGTGTACAGAGCAGGACTTTGTTCTTTTTGTTGTTGTTGTCGGTCATGGGGCTTGAACTCAGAGCCTGGGTGCTACCCTTTAGCTTCTTTTGCTCTACCACTTGAACCACAGAGCCACTTTTGGTTTTTTTAAAGTAATTTATTTGACGTAAGAGTCTCATAGGGTTTTCTGCCCAGGCTGGCTTCAATCTGAGATCCTCAAATCTCAGCCTTCTGAGCTGGCTAGCATGACAGGTATGAGCCACCAGCATCCGGCTAGGACTCTTCTTTTTTCATTATTGTAGTGTGTTTGTTATTTTTTCATTATTATAGTGGGTTCTGTTGAATGGACATACATTTGTTTACCCACTCACCTGTTGGTGAGTCTTCGGGTGGGGCCATTATAGAAAGGTTGAGACAAGCCAGAGCCAGTAGCTCATGTCTGTAATCCTAGCTACTCAGAAGGCTAAGACCTGAGGATCTCGGTTCAAAGCCAGCCTGGGCACAAAAGTCAATGACACTCTAATTTCCAATTAACCAGCAGAAAACCAGAAGTGGTGCTGTGGCTCAGAGTGCTGGCCTTGAGCTGAAGAGTTCAGGGACAATACCTAGGCTCAGAGTTCAGAAAGAAAGAAAGAAAGAAAGAAAGAAAGAAAGAAAGAAAGAAAGAAAGAAAGAAAGATTGAAACAACATGAAACAACACCTGGGTGGCAGGGCGCATGTGTTAAGTGGTTGCCTGGGGATAAGTGTGTTGTTTGGTCACAGAGAGGGAGTGTCTTATCCACTTTCCTGAGCAGTGCTTATCTCGATTTACACTTGTACCAGCAATATGTGATCTGGCTTTTAAATTAGCATGAATAGGGTAGTTCAAGTTTGTTTCTTAAATCAGTAATGGGGTTTGAACTCAGAGCTTTGTGCTTGCTAGGCATACTTTACTACTTGAGGTATGCCTCTAACCCTATCAAGTAATGTTTGTGCCACTAAATTTTATTTTTTCATTGTCTAGTTTTTCCCCATCCTTCATTTTATCTGGGTTGGTTTGTTCATATTTATTTTTGTCAATACCCAGGTTTGAACTCAGGGCCTCAGGCTTACTTGGCTTGCTTGTTCATTATCATTTGAACCAAACCTCCAGCAAGACTTTTTGCTGG